>NC_092394.1:51162248-51907521 GCF_030028105.1 Mobula birostris
ACTTGTACTTTCTGAAACGTGGAACTGAGCAATGTACTCGGACAGGGTGTTGTATTTGCATGTGCAGCTCTTTGTATTCTATGTAGCCTGTAAGGTACCAAGCACCGACTCATAATAAGGACACATTGTCTGCTTTCCTTTTGCAATTGTTAGTTTTGTGGTGGAAGATATGAGGTAAGGTGCTATCCATAAGGGCAATGATGCGCTTCCGATCATTTGGCATTCATCAAAGGTTCAATTTAATGTCAGAGAAATGTATACAATATACATCCTGAAATGCTTTTTCTTCACAAAACATCCACGAAAACAGAGAAGTGTCCCAAAGAATTGAACAACAGTTAAACATGAGAACCCGGAAGTACCCCCCCCAGCGAGTAAAGGGCAGCAAAGCAACAATCCCCCCTCCCCCCGGCAAAAAAAAGCACATCCGCTGCCGAACACAAGCATGAGCTAGGTGATAACAAAGACATAAATCTTGCAGTTATCACAAAGACTGTCGCATTTCATCCGGCATTCAATAAACCAGAGGTTCTCTCTCTCTCCCGAGTAAGGGAGAGGAAGGTGTTCCCCATTTTCACCACGAGCGGGAGACATGATGTTTATGATGTTCAAAAGTCTGTTTTGTCTTTTTTTCTGAGCTCTGTGCCTGAAGATCGCAAAGATCTTGGGTCTTCAGGCCCACAGCGGAAGATTTTCCGGCCTCCTGGACAACACAGAGTCTCCTGCCGTGACGCCGACCCTTGATCCGTCCGTCTCCAAAGCCCCGAGATCCTAGGCTTCCAAGCAGTAAGCAGCCTCTCAGGCCAAACCCTTGGCGTGCCGAGCAACGGCCGGTCCTGAAACCCCGAGAACGGGTCCCATTCCCACAGAGAACCGAAGTGGTGTGTCTTCAAAAGAACCCTGAAAGGAAGATGTTAAAGATGGAAATAGAGCTGTTTCCGAAGATGCGAGCAAAGGAGTGGCCGTTTAGTGCCATCTTAACTCCGCCTCGAACTCTGATTATGACTGACTAAAACAGCCACACAGAAGATGTAACTGGGAAATATTGAAGGCTTTATTCACACAGCAAACATCCAGAAGAGGGCATTTAGGAAAATCCCAAGAGTATCTCACCCTCTTGACACAATGTTTTATACTTCAATACAAAGATAACAAAAAACTATTAACTAGTTTCAATCTATATACTACTAAAACTCTCATGCTCTGTCTGTCTGTGACCTCCAATTAGCCCAAACAGTGCATTACTGTGGCACTTTTTTGGCTAAATCGAATTAAAATGCACTAACTTACAGAATGCAGGCTAAGTTCAGGGTTATATGTTCGTATAAAATTGCTAATTTGCCAAAATAAACAGGCTCCCTTTTAACCTGAGACCCGATCAGCCATCATGGAAATCGGGACATGACAGCCGGACACATGCGCACGGCCAGTCTCAGCAACAACACCTACCGGAGCAAAAGGGCAGGGCAGCTGTATTTCGAGGGGTCACATTCTGCTGATCACCATCATTATGTGCAGGATTGGGACAGATCTAACTGCCACCCATCAATAAGAGATAATTAAATCTTATTGTAATGATGTACTTCAAGACACCCATAAAACCCTTCGCTGCAGTCAAAAGACGGTGACTATATCATGTCCATTTAGGAGAGCGCCAACCACATCATCAAGAATAATCAGCATCCTTTGGTATACTACTTCGTGTCTTCTATCCAGGATTAGGGTAAAAAAAAAAGTCAGCTGTGGAAGGGGAAGGGGGACATTATGGTCAGGAGATGACGCCAAATGTTGGGAAGCGGCAAGGAGAGGGAGAGAACAGGAATCGGATGAGGCCAGGTCCGCACAACTCCAGGATCAAAGAGTCAGGACAAAAAAAGATGAGAGAAGGAGAGACAGAGGAGGAGAGGCATGTACATCTCCAGGATCAGAGACAAACAACAAACAGCAGAAGAGATGAAGAGACCGGGGATGAAAGGGCTGCATGTCTCCAGAATGACAGCGAGAGGCACAAGGGTGGCAGATAAACCAGAAATAATGCCATCAAAAGTGTCCTTCGTTAAATGAGGAGCAGCTATATTTGCTTTGCTATGCGTCGTTCTTCTTTAATAAACTGAGGTTTTCTACTTCAGTTTCCAAAGCAAAGCGATACCAATAGCATTCAGGAAAATTTACTGTTCATTCTGGTCACATCAGACTGCACTAACCTTCTCTCAAAGGGTGCCCCAATGGGTCACCCCATTGTCTAATAGCTATTATCACCTACTTTAGCATTTTGGATAGTGTCAGGTAAATTTGCAGAATTACATATTAGAATGGTAGAACATCCCAACTAGCAGAACCCCTTTGAATATTCAATGCTGGTGTCTGTTCCAAAGGCCCCTCAGTACAACTCGACAACTTTTGTTAGTGTGTTGAAGGATGGCCCCATAAGTAACAAGGTTAGGTGATCACCCTTCAGATGTGTCCTGAACTGTGCATGAAGTGACAAGGATACACGTTTAACAGTGTGTTGGCTCTGGAGGCATGGTGACACTTTGAGTCTGTCCCCAGCACGTCGTCTGATTGTGTTGGTCATTGACACAGGCAATGCAGTTTGCTGTTATGTTTCGATGTACATGCGACAAATAAGTCAATCTCTCGCTCACTCTTTCTTTAAATTGTCATGCTTTAATTGTCTGTTTTCAGAAAAGGAAGAGCCAGAATGGGTAGAGGTTGTAGTTGAAATCCTACTGTCTCTTCTCTCCCAAACAAGTCGTTTGATGCGACAAGTCTCAAAGATGGTGTTTATGCGGATCTGTCCTCACGTGACTAAGGAAGCACTGCAGCTCATCCTAGATGTGAGTAATGGAGAATTTGCCATTATCCTTCTGCCTTTTCCCTTTTTCAGCATGATGGTACCTCTTCCTAGAGATGCTGCCTGGCCTGCTGCATTCACCAGCAACTTTGATGTGTGTTGCTTGAATTTCCAGCATCTGCAGAATTCCTGTTGTTTCAGAAAGTTATTCATTCAAGTTCCATGAGATTTAAGCATCTTGGCCAATTTGATGCAACAATAAATCCTCTGAGAGTTTCAGGCCAATATTGTGTGTTCTGTGCATTAGGCTAAGAAAGCTTGAAGTATTTTCATCAACCCACACCACCAAGCCTAAATTAACCACTTCATTTATTGGCTATGAAACAAAGTTCAAAGTAAATTTATTATCAAAGTTGTATATGTTACCATATACTACCCTGACATTCAGAGGGGAAAAACTGAGAAACACTTTCTCTGGCCTAACCATTCCATTGGGGGTTGGGAGTTGAAGGGTTAGGGTGTTCCCTTTCACCCGTCCTCAGACAAAGTCAGTTCATGAGTGAATATAGTTCCAGTAGTCTAAAACAATACATGAATCCATTTGCCTAAACTCTCTGTATTGCACTGAGCTGGTGTAATCTCTGCAGTTACTATAGATCTATTGAGAGTTAGTAATTGTATGTATGTTTGAGTACATTGTTGGTGATGAATTGCCCAAGTTGAGTCCAAAGATTCCTCAGAACTGGTTAAATGAAGTTACTTTCTCTTGGGCAGGTCTTTAACCCAGCAACTGAAGAAGGTGAAGAGAGTGCCTTGATAGTAACCGAAGACTTTGAGAAGCCTCAAACAAAAGTTGACTCGTCAAATGAAGATGAGGTTAGATTTCACATAGATTTTCTATAGAATTGCTTCTTGCTATTTTCAAAACAGTAATTTGAGCTGCAAGGTTTTTAGCCCACCGGTCATGACAAGTATCAAGTACAGATTATCTTTTTTTCATACTGAGTTTCACCATGGCTGATAATTATCTGATACAGACGGGCTCTAAATGGATCAACACAATCCCTCCTGTGCTTCCTCTTGGGGTGTAGGAGTCCCCAGCACATGTCATGACTGACGAACACACTCAGATCCACCAATAACTTTCAAATGGAATTGTACAAATTATTTCCAGAGTTTTAAAGCACCTTATAGTAGTTGCTAGTTTATAATGCTTCCATTAGAGTTGCTATGGAACTTACAGACATTTTAATCCCTCTTTTTCCCCTCTCCTTAACCTTTTCTTATTTGTGTGAACACTCAGTTTGCATATTTGATGTGTTCCTAGATGGAGAGCAACAGTGATGAATCGGAGGAGGAGGAAGATGATGATGCCGATGATGATAGTGATGATGATAAAAGTGGTAGTGAGGAGGAGAGTGAAGGGGAGGAAGCTGTTGATGAAAATTTTCGCATGGAATTGATGAAGGTCCTGAAGACAGCAAACATAATGGTGAGATTTAGGAAGGTGACAAATCATAACATAATGTGGATTGTGCAGATGCACAGGGGGCTGATTGGGGGGGAGACAGAGCTAATTCCCCCTTTTATCTTTGGTACTTAATTTGTGTTGAATTTATGCCTCTTGTGTTTTTCTTGTGAACGCTTCTTACATATGTGCTTTTGAAACTGCTGCTAGTAGGTTTTTCATTGCACCTGTACATACACATAACATGACACATTCCAGACCTAATCAGTTAAGGTCTCAAAGCTCTACGCTTCTTTTTGGATTCCAGACCTAATCAGTTACCCTCTACCACCACTCTGCTCCGTCTAGCGGAATTAGTCCTTACTCTTAATAATTTCTCCTTTGGCTCCTCCCACTTCCTCCAAACTAAAGGTGTAGCTATGGGTACCCGTATGGGTCCTAGCTATGCCTGCCTTTTTGTTGGCTTTGTGGAACAATCTATGTTCCATGTCTATTCTGGTATCTGTCCCCCACTTTTCCTTCGCTACATCGACGACTGCATTGGCACTGCTTCCTGCACGCATGCAGAACTCGTTGACTTTATTAACTTTGCCTCCAACTTTCACCCTGCCCTCAAGTTTACCTGGTCCATTTCCGACACCTCCCTCCCCTTTCTAGATCTTTCTGTCTCTGTCCCTGGAGACAGCTTATCCACTGATGTCTACTATAAGCCTACTGACTCTCACAGCTATCTGGACTATTCCTCCTCTCACCCTGTCTCTTGCAAAAACACCATCCCCTTCTCGCAATTCCTCCGTCTCCACCGCATCTGCTCTCAGGATGAGGCTTTTCATTCTAGGACAAGGGAGATGTCTTCCTTTTTTAAAGAAAGGGGCTTCCCTTCCTCCACTATCAACTCTGCTCTTAAACGCATCTCCTCCATTTCACGTACATCTGCTGTCACTCCATCCTCCCGCCACCCCACTAGGAATAGAGTTCCCCGGTCCTTACCTACCACCCCACCAGCCTCCGGGTCCAACATATTATTCTCCGTAACTTCCGCCACCTCCAACGGGATCCCACCACTAAGCACATCTTTCCCACCCCCCCCCTCTGCATTCCGCAGGGATCGCTGCCTACGCAACTCCCTTGTCCATTCGTCCCCCCCATCCCTCCCCACTGATCTCCCTCCTGGTGCTTATCCGTGTAAGTGGAACAAGTGCTACACATGCCCTTACATTTCCTCCCTTACCACCATTCAGGGCCCCAAACAGTCCTTCCAGGTGAGGCAACACTTCACCTGTGAGTCGACTGGGGTGGTATACTGCGTCCGGTGCTCCCGATGTGGCCTTTTATATATTGGCGACGCAGACTGGGAGACCGCTTTGCTGAACATCTACGCTCTGTCTGCCAGAGAAAGCAGGATCTCCCAGTGGCCACACATTTTAATTCCACATCCCATTCCCATTCTGACATGTCTATCCACGGCCTCCTCTACTGTAAAGATGAAGCCACACTCAGGTTGAAGGAACAACACCTTATATTCTGTCTGGGTAGCCTCCAACCTGATGGCATGAACATTGACTTCTCTAACTTCCGCTAATGCCCCACCTCCCCCTCGTACCTCATCTGTTACTTATTTTATACACACATTCTTTCTCTCACTCTCCTTTTTCTCCTTCTGTCCCTCTGAATATACCCCTTGCCCATCCTCTGGGTCTCCCCTCCCCCTTGTCTTTCTTCCCGGACCTCCTGTCCCACGATCCTCTCGTGTCCCCTTTTGCCTATCACCTGTCCAGCTCTTGGCTCTATCCCTCCCCCTCCTGTCTTCTATCATTTTGGATCTCCCCCTCCCCCTCCAACTTTCAAATCCCTTACTCACTCTTCCTTCAGTTAGTCCTGACGAAGGGTCTCGGCCTGAAACATCGACTGCACCTCTTCCTACAGATGCTGCCTGGCCTGCTGCGTTCACCAGCAACTTTTATGTGTGTCACATGACAGTAATCTTGACATTGGTTTTAGAATGTATGCAAGCCCTCTCAATGTTCATTAAGTAAAGTGTTTAAAAGAAAAGAATTCCAATGCCAAATGAGCCCAAGGCTCTATAGCCAGTGCAGTATTTTTGAAGATTTGCCTTTTGCTGCTTTCTATCTACCAATCAGTAAGATCTTTCAGTCAGCAATCAGCTAATAATTATTTCAGCAGTGTTCTCCTCTGAATGGATGCATGCCAGAGTAGTGAATTCTTGCACATTGGCCACTGCACACGCAAGGCCTTGGTCCGGTGTAAGAGATCCAAGATAACTAGTGCACATCCATAGGTAGATTTAGGCACATGTTTTCCTGTCATCTGCTCCATAAACACCCACCTTTTTGTTCCCATTTCATGACAGCCTTCCCTGTCCTTGACTCTCTCCTCCATCAGTGTACCTCCCAGCCTCCTCCCATATTTGCCTTTCCTCCAATGCTTGCTCCCCATCCTCCTTTGCACCTTGCCATTCACATCCTTTAGTTTCCCTTCTCTTTCCTACTCTTGAGCATCTGATTCATTGAGACCTTCCACTCCCCTTTCCTTCTCTCCATTCCCTTTTCTGTCCCCAGATTCTTGCTATTTTCCTTTGACCAAAACCTGGGTAGAGATGGTGAGAGTTGGGGGTATGATGGGTAATTGAGTGCTATCCTCAATGAATCTAGCCTAGAAAATATTCAGTTAGCTGTCTAATGGAGCAATATCATAAGACACAGGAGCAAAATTAGTTCATTAGGCTCATTGAGTGCTGCACCATTCAATTACAGCTAATTTATTTATTTCCTCATTTCCATTCTCTTGCCTTCTTCCCTTAACCTTTGACACCCTTACTAATTAAATACCTATCAACCTATACGCCTAATGACTTGGCCTCCATTGCCGTCTGTGGCAATGAATTCCGCAGATTCACCACCCCCTGGCCAAACAAGTTCCTCCTCATCTGTGTTCTGAAGGGATGCTTCATCTTTTACACCATGACTGCCCCTAATCTCCAACAAGCTTTCTGCAGTAGATCTAATGAGCAGAATGAATATGAAACTATACAGTTCCACTCCAATGACTCTGCCTCTGGGTAGCTAACTCTCCTAGAGAGAGCACAGACAATATGTATGTGTACACATTCTGAGGCCAAGCTTCAAGTCTTCTTTAATTTCTTTATCAGACGTTCAAGAGCACAGGATTTGCATTAAACATCCACTAAATCAATGTTCTCAAGAATGATGGTCCCTGCCTGATAAGCCCGTGAATACAGACCACTTTTTGTATCAAGAACCACCTCTCTGTGAGGGTAACTGTCAGTAATGAAGTTCACCACCACTTTCAGAGGGCCAGTGTAGCCTTTGACTGAGGAAAAGGATGTTTGTAGTTCAAGGTTTCATATCCAGTGCTGAGCTCGTAGTCTACTAGGAAGTGGTGATCCTTGCCTTCCTGTATGTATCAGGAACACGGGCTACCTATAGCAGCCATATCAAAGTACTGGAGAGGTGCCATCAACTCTGTCTCCACAAAATCCTCCAAATGAACTGGAAAGATAAACAAACCAACATCAGTGTCGTAACAACTACAGGAGCATTTGGACTCACAATCTTTACAACTTTATATCAAGGGTGAATGCCACCACTGCCTTAATTAGACTGTGAGCATTGGTAATAGCAGGTGTATTCTTACTTTGCAGTATTAGAGTAGAATAGTCCCATGTCTGATTAAGTGAGATGCTATTAGCAGGAGTTGGGCTAAGAGTATTTGGTGTCCCAAAATATTGAAGGTAATATTTGAAATTAAAGCTGTGGCTTTAGACGTTGCAAGTGTCCCTGTTCTTCCGCAGTCCAAGGAGGGTGAGAGCAGCAGTGACGAGGATGTGGATGATGAAACAATGATGGCATTGGACAAAAATATCGCCGCCCTGTTCTCTGAACGCAAGAAACGACTTCAGGCTGCGAAAGATGAGAAGGAAAAGATGGTGAAAGAGAAGACGCTACGGAAAAATTTTAAAATAAAGGTATATTGGCCAAAGGCACAAGGGGCTGTGGGAGGGTGACATAGGTGCAGCTACTTCAGGCAATGAGTGCCCTGTGTTGTTTGTTTGATTTTTTTTTGAACTATCCAGTTTTCCCCCCTTCCCTGCTTTTCCTCTACTGATTACATAACAGTGTTGCAGACCATCACTGGCTTTATTTTCACTACCTTCTCTAGACTAATTAGGAATGAGCAAGAATCCTGGCCTTTGTGCTAATACCTATATCAAAATAATCAATATTTAAAATAAAAGTTCAAAGTTTTCCTATGATTCTTATTTTTAAAAGCACATAGATTATGTACCTGAGCAGAAGAGATTTTTATTCCTGTCAAGGTTGAACATTCAGAGTTTTTGGAGGAAATTGATGTGTTTATGATAGACTTTTCTGACTTGATACTTAAATTTACCAACTCTAAAGAGTTGGCTCCTTGGTAGCTGTTATGGTGAAGCACGTGTTCTGCCAGCTGTGGAGGACGTATGGTTAAGCCTATTTTACCTGACAGTTCAACAACAGGTGAACAGAGTTCAGTCTTCCTTTCACCTCCCTAACCTGAAATGACTATTTCAAAATCTTACTGATAATGCACTACCTTTGAACCTGTGAAGTCCTCACCCGTAACTACACAGGCCAAGCAATAGTGCTAAAGAAAATGCTTGTTATAACTGGGGTTTCTCAGCTCTACAAACTGAGAAGCTCTTTTAAAAGCAAGCCACATACAATCATCTACACTTCTAAAACCTCATTAAACTTGTAAAGTCCTGGACAGCAGCTAGTGGTTAACAAATCTGCATGAGTGCACCTCTTAGTGTGATATAATTCCCAATGTCTGTTGCTTGTTGCTTTTCATACTCAGCAAGCTGACTGTTTTGTCAGGCCTTTGTTTACGTAATGAATACCTGGGCTGTTAATTTTCCTTCCCACCTGTCCAATCACTGACTCCCAGGGCCACTGGGCACTATGCTATCACAATATGCAAACATGACAAAAGCTGGGTCAAAGTTATCTGTGAGCATGTGATGAATGTACAGGTGCTGACCCTCCACGTTGGTCACAAACTTTGAAGTGATGAGCCTTTGCACGGAGGCTAGGTTCTCCATTTCCAACACCAGTGCAATATATTGGCTGACGCTTAGGTTCTTCAGACGTTGGTCTGCTTTGGAGTTTACGTACAGCCAATTTAGAGCAGAGGTTTTTATATTATGGCAAACTAAAAACCCTCTTCTTTTTATTCCTGCAGTTAGTCAGTGGTTGTTGCATCCTTCCTTTCACTCTTTCATCGATGCAACTGCTTTCTAGTTGCATCCCAACTAGAGGCGTGTCTCTGTACTACTGGACCAATAATCTAGAGTTTTGGGCCAATAACACGATGTCACTTTGAAATGCCACCTAAGAAATTAAACAGTAAAATAAACAGAATTGGATTGAAAACTTCCATTAGTAACAATGACCAAGAAATTACCAGTTAGTTGCTTATATGTTATTTAAAATTTCCTTCTGAAGTGGCCTTGCAGTCCACACAATTCAAGACCCAAGAAAGGATGATCAATAAATGGTGGTCATGTTGATGATACTTACATCCTGGAAATGATCTTTGAATAGTTACGACCAATGTTCTTTGTGCTGCGCTCGGTATTCCCAATCACTTTTGATTTCTTCTGTATTAGATTTTTTTCTTCTTTCCTTCAGGTCCTGGACCTCATTGAAATTTTCCTTGCGAAGCAGCCTGAGAATCCACTTGTTTTTGATATCATTGAGCCTTTGATTGCGATCATTGAAGAAAACCTGAGCTCTCATTCAAACCAGCAGGAGCAAGACTACATCCGCAAGGCTGCAGAAATTTTCAAGTCAGTGGTTACATGTCTTTAACCAATTTGGGGACCAGTTTTTTACTTTATCTCCATTCTGTTGCTTAGAATTATTCTGTAACAAAAAGGCCTCTGACACTGTGGTCCAGACCCAGATGAGTGTATAAGAGAGAGGAATTGAGGATGTATACTGATTTTGTGCTGCTGACTTAAAATAGGTTTAAAATGGCCAACTCTGTTCCTTCATTCATCAACTTAGAGCTGATCAGTGGCAACTCTACAGTTGCTGAAACAAGTATTTTGGTGAACCTCTGTCAATTTTTGGAAGCAATTTAAGCAATAACTTGGTGTGTCAAGAGTTGTTTGTCACAACAGGTTGATGTTGCAGAATGATTTACCTTTGAAGCAATGAATTTATTAGTGTTACATCAAACATGTCTTAGTAAAATACTGTGAAACATGACGTTGAGATTTGCCGCGTAGTAGAGCTCTTTTATTGGAAAGATGTAGGCTGTTCTGCTCCTTGGGCTTGGGCTCTGTTCTAGGGTCCTCTGCTATAGGAACCCCATGGGTTTTATCTTGTTTGGGACAATGATGATGTTAACTTCAAAACCAAATCAGAAAATACACTCAGGTATCATCACTGTGGAGAGAAAAAGTCGATGCTTATGGCCAAGGTCCCTTTGTCAGAACTGTAGAAGTGTGAAAGCAGAGGTGTTGTGTAGCGCAAAGAGGGAAGGATAGAGGGAGTAAAGAGGACGTCCACAATAGGATGTGGACCAGAGTTCTTAAAGAAAAATAGATATCAACAGAAAAAGAAAATGAATAATAGTAAAGTAAAACAAGAAGGTACAGTAAAGGGTGAAGAAAGTAAAAAGCATGGGTGATTACTTAAAATTATTGAACTTAAAATTGTCCAAAACCTGCAATGTATCCTTTTGAAGATGAGGTGTTGTTTCTTGATCTTAAGTTGGCCATTGTTGGAGCAGTGTAGGAGGCGAAAACAAATCTCAATTATAAATGTGGCAAAGTGTTAAAATGACGGCTGTCTGGAAGCTTGTTCTGTTTATTTATTTAAAGATACAGCACAAAATAAGCCTTTCCAGCCCTTTGAGCCGGTCAGAAACCCCCAGTTTAACCCTCGCTTAATTGCAGGACAATTTACAATGACCAGTGGGGGTGTCTTTGGAGTGTGAGAGAAAACTGGAGCACCTAGAGGAAGTCCATGCGCGTGTGGGAAGGACGTACAAACTTAGAGGACATCGGAATTGAACTCCAACTCCACCTCGAACTGTATTATCATCGTGCTAATCGCTTCACTACGCTACAGTGGTATCCATAAGACCATAAAATATAGGAGCAGAAGTATGCCATTTGGCCCATCGAGTCTGCTCTGCCATTCAGTCATGGGCTGATCCAATTCTTCAAGTCATCCCCACTCCCCTGCCTTCACCCATACCCTTTGATGCCCTGGCTAGTCAAGAACCTATCTATCTCTGCCTTAAATACACGCAATGACTTGGCCTCCACAGCCACTCGTGGCAACAAATTCCACAGATTTACTACCCTCTGACTAAAGTAATTTTCCGCATCTCAGTTCTAAATGGACGTCCTTCAATCCTGAAGTCATGCCCTCTTGTCCTAGAATCCCCTACCATGAGAAATAACTTTGCCATATCTAATCTGTTCAGGCCTTTTAGCATTCGGAATGTTTCAATGAAATCCACCCTCATTCTCCTGAACTCCAGGGAATACAGACCAAAAGCTGCCAGATCTTCCTCATATGGTAACCCTTTCATTTCTGGAATCATTCTTGTGAATCTTCTGTGAACCCTCTCCAATGTCAGTATATCCTTTCTGAAATAAGGAGCCCAAAACTGCACACAATACTCCAAGTGTGGTCTTACAAGTGCCTTATAAAGCCTCAACATCACATCCCTGCTCTCATATTCTGTACCTCTAGAAATGAATGCCAACATTGCATTCGCCTTATTCACAACCGACTCAACGTGGAGACTAACCTTTAGAGTATCTTGCACAAGTACTCCCAAGTCCTTTTGTATTTCTGCATTTTGAATTCTCTCCCCATCTCAATAATAGTCTGCCCGTTTATTTCTTCCACCAAAGTGCATGACCATACACTTTCCAACATTGTATTTCATTTTCCACTTCTTTGCCCATTCCCCTAAACTATCTAAGTCTCTCTGCAGGCTCTCTCTTTTCTCAACACTACCCGCTCCTCCACCTATCTTTGTATCATCGGCAAATTTAGCCACAAATCCATTAATCCCCTAGTCCAAATCATTGACATACATTGTAAAAAGCAGCGGTCCCAACATCAACCACTGTGGAGCTCAGCTGGTAACTGGCAGCCAGCCAGAATAGGATCCCTTTATTCCCACTCTCTGTTTTCTGCCGACCAGCCAATGCTCCACCCACGCTAGTAACTTTCCTGTAATTCCATGGACTCTTATCTTCTTAAACAGCTTCCTGTGCGGCACCTTGTCAAGGGCCTTCTGAAATTCCAAGTACACCACATTTCCTTTGTCTACCTTCCTTGTAATTTCCTCAAAGAATTGCAGTAGGTTAGTCAGGCAGGATTTTCCTTTCTGGAAACCATGCTGGCTTTGGCCTATCTTGTCATAACCAGGTACTCCATAACCTCATCACTATAATCAATTCCAACAACTTCACAACCACTGATCAGGCTAATAAGTCTATAGTTTCCTTTCTGCTGCCTCCCACGCTTCTTAAGTAGCGAAATAACATTTGCAATTTTCCAGTCATCCGATACAATGCCAGAATCTATCGATTTTTGAAAGATCATAGGTTAATTCCTCGGCAGTCGCTCCAGCTACTTCCTTCAGAATCCGAGGGTGCATTCCATCAGGTCCAGGAGATTTATCCACCCTCAGACCATTAAGCTTCCTGAGCACCTTCTCAGCCGTAATTTTCATTGCACAAACTTCACTTCCCTGACTGACACAGTTGAATGTCCAGTATACTGCAGACATCTTTCACAGTGAAGACTGATGCAAAATACGCATTCAGTTCCTCTGCCATCCATGGTGACGTAGTAGTTAGTACTTTCTGCCTAGGTTTGAACCTAACCTTGGGTACACAGTTGCTGGAGTTCATACTTTCTGCTGATTCTCTGTCGGGTTTTCCCTGGGTGCTCTGGTTTCCTCTCTCATCATCGAGACCCAGTAGAAGATTAATTACAAGTAAATTACTACTTGGTGTATGTAAATAGCAATACTGGGATGTTGAAGTTGTATTAAATATTGGTGAGGCCTAACTTGGGAGGATTGTGTGCCTACCTACCACAGGAAAGATGTAAATAAGGTTGAAAGATTACAAGGACATTCACAAGCATGTTGCCGGGTCTGGAGGACCCGAGTTTATGAGGAAAGATTGAATAAATTAGGACTTTATTCTTTGGAACATAGAAGATTGAAAGGAGATTTGATAGAGGTGTACAAAATTATGAGGTATAGATAGGGTAAGTGCAAGCAGGATTTTTCCACTGAGGTTTGGTGTGACTACAACCAGAGGTCATGGGTTAAGGGTGAAAAGTTTAAGGAGAACATGAAGGGAAACTTCTTCACTCAGAGGGTCATGAGAGTGTGGACTGAGCTGCCGGCACAAGTGGTGCATGCGAGCTCGATTTCAACTATTAAGAGAAGTTTTGATAGGTACATGGATGGTGGTGGTATGGAGGGCTATGGTCCTGGTGCAGGTGTTTGGGAGTAGTCAGCTTAAATGGTTCAGCACAAGGGGCCTGTTTCTGTGCTGTACTTTATAACTATAGAATCAGAGGAGTTAATGGGCACAGGAGGAAGAATATATTGAAGTGTTCCAAGGAAATAGGAGAAAGGAGGTGGGGCTGATGGGATTGTTCTTCTGGAAGCCAGCCTGGACCCAGTGGGATGAATGGCAATTTCTTGTGTCTTAGTAGATGATTGGGGGGGAAACAGGAACAGTCAGGAGCAGGTTTAATTGCCCCTCCTACATTCAGCCTGATCATGTAGGTCTTGTCTTGATAATGTCTCACTGAGATCTGTAATTTTTCTGTAACTTTGAGCATCTCCACACTGCTTCTGCAGGAATCAGCTTTGCAAAGCCAAGAGCTACTGCCAAGACATCTCAGAGATGAAGGAGGACTTACACAAGTTGATGGAGCGATTGGTGACTCAAGCCTCCAAGCAAGCAGATTCTTCGGTGTCACTTTACTACTTCAGGTAGAACATTTGCATGTAACAAGGTTCACTGTGTGAGCTGATTGGCTCATCATGGACTGGATGATCAGGGGTTGCAGAGTTGGGTTCACAGATTACAGAGGGAAGAGAGCTGCTTGGTCAAGATTTGGTTTGTATGTCAATATTTTTTCAAAAGCCAAGGTAACGTGTATTACTGTGAAGTTAGAAAGTCTTTCATTTACGTAATACCTGTCACTATTTTAAGTGCAGTTCCTGTCACAGTGTAGGAAACCTGCCATTGATTTGCACCAAGCAATGTATGGCACAAGTTGCTCTTTCACCCCTGCCTATATGCAGGTCAGAGGAAGACAGCCAGGTGATCAGAATTCCAGAAATACAGTCTAGGGATGGAATGGTAGGCATTCATAATAGTGCAGAAGTGGTGGAGTGTGTTGGGTGCCCTGGTGCTGCAGGTAGTGTGCTGTTGGTAATTGTACAGAGATTTCTTCAAGCTAGCCTGATTTAAGTCCCCGGCAAGGATGTGAGAGGTATCAGGGTAGGCTGTAGGTTGTTTCTTGTTTGCTAATCATGGCTCTCAATACATCCTCAACAGAAAGGAGAATTGAGGAAACACCAACGTTTAGTGGGTCAGGTGGTGCCTCACTCAAGTAACATAAACGTATTTGCCACTCATCCTGCTCCCAAAATACCAGGTATTCCATTCTTCATGAAATGTGTGAACCTACTCTGGTTTCATCCTCATTAACCATCATGACAGCCGTAGTTCAGTGATGGGGATGAAATGACTGCGAGGTTAAGTTCTACTTGAAAGTGCTGGTTCTGAGGGAATGTTGTTTTGCCTGAGGTGCTGTCTTATGATTGATACGTTAAATTCATTTGAAGGTAAAGGGTCGTATATCACATAAAACCTTACAAAAGTTCTCCCTGTCCAGTGTTCATCCCTCAATCATCATCACTTTAAAAATACTTTATTTGGTTATTTTTAGATTATTGTTCACAGGAAATTGACTGCCAAGCTTTATAAATTGCAATGTGAATGTACTTCAAAAGATACTACATTTGGCACTTTTTAGAGGTTGTGAAAGACAGTATGTTAATGAAAATGTTTAATATCTATTTTCTCTCAGCTCTGTTCAGTTCAATTTCCTCGAAACTTCTGAAATTTGTTTTCAGAATTTCAATCTCATTGATTGATTGATTAATCTTTATGTTGGTGATAAGAGTTGAGTTGAGAGGCAATATCCGATGGACTGCTTGTTCCTAACTATCTCATTACCTGTATTTGGCAGTGGAGCCCTTTATCTCTTCAGAGTTCTGAAAGGGAAAACGATCAAACCAGCTGTAACTGGCAGGGGTGAAGATAAGGAAAAATCTGAAACTGGACAGGTACGTGGATCAGGCTAGGATGTATGGAGATATTCTGCTACCAGGCAGCTACCAGTGATAATGGCTGTAGTAATGGTCCAATAAAAAACCCAATGATTTATGCAAAAAAAAGTCTAATTATTCATGTTAAGTAAATAATACATATTAATGCAAGGAATGTGAAGTGTGGGGGAAAGAAACTTCTCTGTCACCCAAAATTATCTTAAGAAATCATTGAGCAGCTGTTGTACAATTGAAAAAGGTTTTTTTACACTGACGATGTGCATTAGTTAATAAAACAGGAATAATTCCTACTTCACCATGTGGGCAATTTCTTTTCTCAGTTGCTGCTTTTTGGCTGCCATATTGCTTTAGTGGGTTTGAATATTTCGAGTATTTAATGAACTGCAAATTGCCCTGTGAAAGGAGCCTCATTAAGGCAAGGCTTTCAAAATGCATCAAGAAGTTGATGAGAACACTTGGTTCTCTTCCACCTTTTGTGTACCTGATAAAAATGGGACACTTTTAAATTGAAAAGTATGTAGCCAAATAAATAACATATTAAACCTGAGGGTGCATAAGGAAAGTATTGGACTGATTTTAAAGTACTGCAAAAGAATGTTAGGGTTAGTCATGGTGTAAGATGATGAAGACACAGAGGAAGGGGTTAGATTGGTTTTGGCATTAGTAGAGAGGAAAAAGATTATGTTTGTGCCCTGAAATTTACCCATACATTTATTTAAAAAAGCTAGCCCCTTTGCTAGATCTGGGTGTAATCAAGCTCCTGCCCCACAAGTGAAAGATTGTGTACAAGTCAAAGTCTTCCCCGTTACTTAACAATCCAAGGCTGCAACATGCACACTAAAATTCTAAATCAAACATTTTGTGTCAGATTTTGAATAGGTTTGTTGAATATGACATTTTATACATTTTACTCTTTATTTCCTCTTGTGCCCTCTCCCCCTCTCTGTTTCCCATGCTGTCACACCTCACTCCTCTCTGTGACTGACTGCCAGTGATGAAGGGTTACTGCCATGTCCCATGGATGCTTAAGCCAGATATTAATTGACTGTTATTGGCTTAGCAGCTAAAGCTGCCAGTGAAGCAGCAATGTGAATGTAAATTCTAAGGCATCTAAGAAATTTAAAACCAGTTTATCAGAAAAGTTATGATTCGCTAATGACATTCTGGTTGGAAATCTGTCACTATTAACTGATCAGTCTCACATGTGATGCATGCACCCCAATCCGTATTCTTAATCCCTTAGTTCAATGGCAATAAAAATTGGTAATAAGTACAGCAGCATGTATGCCCATGCAGGAGTTCTTTTTTTTAAAAGGTGTTCCCAATCTAAATTCAAACTGTTTTGCTGTCTTCCATTCATCCTGACCAATAAGCATCATTTCCGTATTCTTCCTATCCTCCTTTAGTCTCTTGTACAGAATTTAATATCTTGTGCATAACAGTTTTTGCATTCTACACTCCTGTGCCTTAGATCCATCTTTGCCCATTGCACTCTGACTTAAGAATGCTAGAAATTTAAGAAATGGAAACAGGAGTACGTCGTCGTCACTCATCATACCTTTTCTGCTATCTATTATGATCTCAAGTGCCACTTTCTCAGATACCTAATGTTCTTAATATACAAAACTCTCTGAGCCTGCACAGCCTCATGGATAGAGAATTCTAAAACTTCACATTTGGTACACAGATGAGAAGAATTTTCCTCATCTCTGTTCTGAATGAGTGACTCCTATTTTGAGCCATTGGCTATTCCCTCCCTCCCTGTCTTCCACCTCACATTGGTAGAAGATATCCCAGCTTGGGGAAACATCATCTCCACATCTGCCTTGCCAAGTCCCACAATGCTTCTCAGTAATCAAGCAGTGATCTTTACACTGAAGGTTCTAATAGTGTATGCAGCGGTTAATTTTCATTATCATCTTTGAGAGTGTATATGTCTTAACGCATAATTGTTACCATAACATCAGGGCAGAAATTTGGAGCCTGTAATTTTCCTTTCACAGTTGCTTGCCAATGCAGATATGTTTTGTGTTTCTCAAGCACTGAAATCTTACCACTGTATTAATTTTGAAGGTATAAGGGGACATCTTTCTCAGATCTGTGTCAGCCTGTGGGTAATGTCTGACAGACTGATTCAGCATCATTTGTCTGCTTTTCATTTTTTGTTGTGGATTTGAGGTTTGATTTATACATTGACTGTTTCATAGAACATAGAAAACATACAGCACAATACAGGCCCTTCGGCCCACAAAGCTATGCCAAGCATGTCCCTACCTTAGGACTACCTAGGCTTTACCCATAGCCCTCTATTTTTCTAAGCTCCATGTAGCCATCCAGGAGTCTCTTAAAAGACCCTATTGTTTCCACCTCCACCACCGCTGCTGGCAGCCCATTCCACTCAGTCACCACACTCTGTGTAAAAAAGCTTACCCCTGACATCTCCTTTGTACCTACTTCCAAGCACCTTAAAACTATGCCCTCTGGTGCTAGCCATTTCAGCCCTGGGGGAAAGCCTCTGACTATCCACACGATCAATGCCTCTCGTTATCTTGTACGCCTCTATCAGGTCACCTCTCATCCTCCGTTGCTCCAAGGAGAAAAGGCCAAGTTCACTCAACCTATTCATCATGCATACATCCAAAAACACAATCATTTACTGACTGTCCATCAGCCCTGTGGTTGAATCACAACTCCTATCTCCTTTCAATTCATGAGATTTCCATAAAGTATCAGATAACCTTGCATAGAATGAGGTTTGAAAGCTCACTATGCAGATCCCAATCATTGTGATTTCTTCTATAAAACAGCACTGACCATTCTATATAAACTGACTCTTGTACCCTTTGGTTTAAGTCTAAAGATGAAAAATTTAATTGTTCGCATCAACTCCATGATGAACTTTAAATGGGAAAGGGAGTTTTTCATTTGTATTTATCTATTTCAGAATGTTCCCAGCCAAGAAATACCCTTTTATAATGTACTCCCTTATAATTTAGGGAAAGTAATTATCATTTCATGCTCACAAGATTCCTCACTGAATAATGACCAGGAAAGTTGGTTTTGTTGGTTGAGGGCATTAGCCAATGCAAGGAAATTACCCTTTTCAAAATGATGCAGCAGATGGGGTTTAACATCTCATTCAATAAAAGGGCTTTGACAGTTTCCACTTGCTCAGTGCTGGCCTGCTGAAGTCTGAGTAGGACCTGAACCTGAAGTTTTGATACGGGAGAGCACTACCTACTGAACCACTGCTTACACTGATTTGGAGCAAGTAAACAGTCTCCTGAAAGTATCTGTAACGATAATTGGTGCTGTTGACTTGCCTTTAATAAGGAAACTGAACTGAAAAAGCTACTGCAGACTCTGCTGATTTGGTCCTTCTGGTACAAGCAGTGATTGTGCAATTTGATCCACAGTCTTTTGGAGGAAATGCAGCTCTGACATTTCTGGCTCACTCTTGCTATTCTAAACAGCTTGCACACTGCAGAGTGTGGAATACCCAAGTCTGTCACACGCATGAGTGACCAGGCTTCCTTATTGACTGTGCTGCATTCTGTGCTTTCTATATATAGTATGAGCAACCTACGATGAGCAATTAACTACATGTAATTGTAATGCTCTCTGTTGGTCAAAGCTCAGTTGTAAATCCATATTGAGTAATCTGGTACAATGAGCTCAGCTATAACTCATCCCTCACCATCTGCCTTGTTATAAGTGTGGGTGGTGGGTCAGACATGCTGAACAAGGTTCTGTCATTTACCACGGGAAGAGAAAGCTGGCTGTCTGGGCGATGGTTACTACTCTGTTTGTAAGGGCTGGGATATTGACAGTGTCAGTCAACTGATGGCAGGAGCTTCTAGCTTGGAGGGGCGGGGGTTGTAGGTTGGTGAGTTAGCTCACCTAGCAATGTTATTAATTAATATTGGAAAGAATGCATATTGTTCAGTCAAAAATCCAATATAAAAATGTTTAACAATCTGCTGGAGGATCTCAGCAGGTCGAGTAGTGTCTGTAAGATGGGAGAAGGAATTATCGACTTTTCAGGTCGAGACCCTGATAGGGAGTTTCAACTGAAACATTGACAAATCCTTTCCTTCCACTGAGTTCCTCTGGCAGATTGTTACTGCAGAATCCAGCATTATTTTGTATCTCCACAAAAAAAACACTAATTTTGATTGCATTTTCCATGGTTCTAGTAGTGGGAACAGACTCCGCCTGACATATGTGTGTTACAGGTTGATTCATTTGGAAACTTGGATATTAACCGAGTGACTGAACTTTATCAGAGTGCACTGACCCAGTTTATGACCAGAAGGAAGAGTTCCCTGACTGGGTCTATGTTCATCGATCTCTTCAGTCGTTTTCCTGTAAGTGTGATGGAGCTTGGGTTTTAAGTAAGGCAGAATTGCAAACTATACTGTGAAGAGAATACATATGCTTAGAAAAATGTATGTTTTGTGTTCCCTCTCTCGTGTTCCTTCCTGCTGCTAAAAGTATTAATGCCTGTGCTGGGTACAAGTCTGCATGTCTTGCTGCCTGTTCATTCAATGAGATTGATCTGGGATTGACCACAGTAACTGCTGACTGAATCTGGACAGAACTCTGTCTGCATGCTTTGAAAGGTTGATCATGGTCAGGGAGCAAGGACATGTCTTGGTATTTTCTTCTTTCCCTCCTTAGCCTTGGGTACTGATGCCAATTCTACTGACATTAGCCATTCAGCATGGCTTAGTGGTGCTGGGATCCCTCAAAATGCAGTGTTTAATATGAAAGTAGTTAGAAAGTTAGGATAAACTGTTCCTCTTTGGGATGCCTACATTGTCTGAACATATCCTGATCCGGCTGAATAGTCTTTTTATGTCTGCAAGACCCAATCCAGGAATATTAAGGTATAAAAAGTATCCTGTAACATGATTAGGTTTTACTGAACCTTGGATCTTCCTACTTGATTGGTTTTTTTTTAGATTATGAAGACACGCAGTCCTCTTTTATTGTCATTTAGTAATGCATGCGTTAAAAAATGATACAATATTTCCTCCGGTGTGATATCACAAAACACAGGACAGACCAAAACTGAAAAAACTGACAAAACCACATAATTATAACATATAGTTACAACAGTGCAACAATACCATAACTTGATGAAGAAGTCCATGAGCACAGTAAAGTTCAAAGTCTCTCAAATCTCCCACATCTCACGCAGACGGGAGAAGGAAGAAAAACTCTCCCTGCCATGCCGACCACAATCCGACTCTGAGTCATCCGAAAACTTTGAGCTCTGATCAGCTCTCCGACATCTCTGAGCGCCATCTCTGTCTGAATGATTTGACCTCCTTCTCGGTCGCCAAAGGCAGGCAAGGCCGGGGATTTTGAGGCCTACCCTCGGAAAGATTCCTGACCACGCAGCAACGACAGCAGTGAACGAGCGTTTCAGGAATTTCTCCAGATGTTCCTCTGTGCTTTCACGTTCATCTCCATCAAATCAGAATTGTCCACGGCCCCTATTTAACGGATACGGTATCATTTTTCACCAGAGGGCTGCGCACACGCAGGTGCGCCGCCATCTTCTCCTCCTTGTTTTGTAGTTGGTTCCTTTATTAGTTCCTGCACTAAATAGTGTTTGCTCATAGTCAAATGAGAAGATATCTTTAATGCATGCTCTCCTTTTATGGTGTAAGTATTAGTTGAATCCCAGCTATTGAAGAATGCATCCTTTCATCAGATCAGTAAATAGATTTTTAAAGACTGTCCTTTTTCAAAGTGGTCGCTGTTTTGGCTGAGGTGCATCCTACTGTGAATCTGCTTCATACTGTAATGTACAGCTATGCTTAAACTTCCTCTCAACATACCGAGCAGATCATTCACAATAAACTTAGATGATCACCTCGTTAGTGGAAATGCCATTGGTGAACGAAAAGCTTGTAGCGGTCTCTATGGATTGCATTGAGAATATAGTGAAATTGTGAATGTTTTCTTTAAAAGCTTTCATTATTTCTTTAAAATAAATACTTAATAAATTAAAAATATAAATATATATTTAAAAATATATATACATTACACAAAATCTTGGTACACTAAAATTTCAATAATCCACTACCTTGTTCTTTGGCAAGTCCTAATGTTTCGGTTTCTGCGCTCTCTTTAAACTCATCAGAGCTCTGTTCCTAAGACTCTTAAACTCACCGGTGTCTTGTTCCTTGGGCCCTTTTAAATTCTCTGGGCACCATTCCCTAACCGCCTTTTGAGTTCACTCAGACTTTATTCCTACTCTCCTTTTAAACTCACTAGGTCGTTCTTTCGTATGCTGCCGCCTTCAACTCACCTGGGTTCACTGAAAAATGTCTATCACTATGAAATTTACTTGAGGGATGAAATACAGTTTTGTGTGTCTATTAATAGGAATAATGTACACTAGTCTGGAAAATGTGCCACTCTGGCACCACTGAAGTCCTGAGTTTTATTACAGTTAGACAGTTCTACAATATAAATGTAGCTTCAAAAATGAGTGTTCAGTACCTCAGGAGCCCAGAATATGAAATATTAAAATGTGTTGTGCATTTCGACATTAATATCTGAATTTTGACTGCAGTCTTTCTGACAGCACCTCCTTAGAGCTAAGAAAATTGAGAGGCGATTTGAGGGAGGTGTACAAGATTATAACTGAATTAGTAGGTAAAACAGCGAAGCAGTTCCCATTAGTGGATAGATGAAGGACTAAGTGGAACATATTTACCATTTTGGCCCAAAGATATAGTGCAGTTGGAGGTGATGGTCGTGCGAGGGAAAGTTCTGCATTCAGAATTCAATAGCAATCTGAAACTTGTGCCTGTGAAAATGGTGGTAGCACAAAACAGTCAGGGCTTGCAAAAGGGAATATAATCTGAAGAGTTTCGTGGCAAAAAGAAGGAAATGAAATTTAATGGATTGAGCTACTGAGAGCCTGTATGGTTTAGATAGGTCAACTTCTGTATTTCATCAATTCCACTTCTGAATGCATATTCCTGAGTATTAGCAATGCTTGTCAAAGCCCAGCCAGAACTGTGCAGTTACCTTATTGGGCTATGTTGTCAGGCGGTTCTCCTGTATGTTGTACATTTCCTGGCAAGGTCTACTTGTAACATTTTCAGCTGTTTGTAGGTACTATAACTGGACTGTTATTCACTAGGATGCTCATTCTGTTAAGTGAACTTACTAATATGGATTGTTCTCCCTGTCTATTTCAGGTCATGTGTAATCGTTTGTTGCCACTTGCCATTGTGTCCATCACTGATGGAGTTAGGGAACACCAGCGGGTAAGGAACAATACACTCAGATCCATTCATTTAATTGAACTTGAGCAGATTTTATTCTAATCAAGTCTTATGAAAATTGTGTGCTGTCTGGAGAAAATGGTAAGAGGAAGAATATTCCTTGCAAAGTGGGTGTTGTTACAGTTTTGGAAGCTCTGCTGATGCAGTTTCACTATCGTGTTTGCTCCATGTCATTGAAAGCTCTATTTAGGCTTTTCCTGTAGGTTTTCATTTTTTTATCTCAGGTGGATACATTTACATTGCCCTTTTCAGGGAATGCAAACCACATCATATCAGTTCACTGAGTAACACAATTTATCCTTGTTTTATTGCTTTGCTAGCCCACTACTTAACAGCTCTAACGACAGTATCAAATCCCCTCATTGAACGTTTGTTAAATCTTCCCTTAACCTCTGATCTGAGGTGAACAATCTCAGTTTCTCTACACATGACTAATTTTCCTCATCATTCCTCCCCTGATCCAGCCTCTTCTCATCTGCACTCTGTCACTTCGACAGTTTCCACTTCCCTGGTCATAATTGTTCATCTTCACCATGGATGGATAATCCATCTGCATTTCCGTCAAACCCATTTCCTCATGCTTTTCCTTTGCACCCTGTCATGGGCATGCACGTAGAGATGTTGTCTACAGTAGTTCAAATGACACTTGTGCTCTATAATGATCTAGCAAAACTACTTAGCATTTTTACTCTTATTTTATGTAATCTAGGCATCACTGACAAGCCCAGTGTTGTCTAATCCTAAGCGTTCTTAAAAAGATGATGTTGAACTGTCTCTTTAAACAGTAGTCCATCTACTGCCGTAATGTTGCTGGCTGTAGAGTCAGTGATGACATATCTCGAAGTTGGAGTGCAGCTTGGAGAAGCTGCAGTTGGTGGTGTGCCCAAGCAAGTGTCGGTGTGTCCTCCTCTCCACGCAGCTGGTGAATCCAAAGGAATGGCATAAACTGATACAGTAGGCAGCAGCTGTGTTACAGGAGTTTCCAGTCAGCGCTGAACTTAATGTAGGGCTGCCTGAGGGACTCCAGCTCCAGAATTTTCCTTGGAGTTCACTCCCAAAGCCTTCCCTATCAGTGGGTATAGCTGCAAGGCAGAAGAGGTTTGAAATCAGAATTTTCCTTCTCTTAGATGAGCTGCCAACCACAGCTGACTAGCGTCGTCCACCCGGTGTGACTGGTTTTTAAGACAACAATAACCCTTCTCCTGGCAGCAGAAACGGTTTTGCCGGTCTTAGTAGCCAAGCCACACGTGAAGGCCAGGAGCTGGACTTGGTTGTTTGCGGCTATTTGAGATGCATGTCAATAAGAGCATTTAATAGTTAATGGGAAGTTATCCCCACTAAGCTCTTCCGCCGCCACCCCCCCCCCCCCACCCATGGTTATGACAACCTTAAGGAAGCCCTGTAGCATTTATATATTTGGTCTAATTAAGTTTCTGATCAAGAATTCTTTCCAGAATGTGGATGGTGAGAACCTTGACGATGGTAAAAATAATTGCATAATAGTGGTAGGTCACTGGTATTGCTCATGTTGAAGATGGTCAAAGGCTTTACATTGTGAATATTAGGTGTGATTTACCAGCCTATGGCTGAATTATATCGAGATCTAGCTGCATTATTTATTGAGATATAGGAAATGCAATTGAACATTGTGCGGTCATTAACAAGTTTATTAGAGAAGGAAGATTATTGATGAAGCAGCTGAAGATGGTAGATTTTGGGCACTGCCCAGGGAAATGACTGCAGTGATGCCCTGGCTCTGGGGTGGTTGACCTCTACTAATCACAGCTAAGTTCTTTTGTGCAACACTTGATTTCATTGAAGTGTTTTTCTCTGTTGCCCATTGATTTCCGTCTTACCGTTACTTCTAGATGTCACACTTAGTCAAATGATACTTTAGTGTCAAAGGTAATCATATTCACTTGCTTCTATAATTCAGCTCCTTGGTCTACTAATAAGCCCAGGCCCTATATATAATTAATATAATTGCTGGATTAACTAACGAAGAATATTCAGTTGGATTTGCACCTGGCTCATCCTCACTGGGTGCAACTGGAGACAGAGCAAAGAGTTGAGCTGTATCACAGAGGCAAAGTTCATAAGGGCGAAGAATGCAGGACTGAAGATGCTTTATTGAAATGCGCATACCATTTGGAATAAGGTGGATGAACTCATGGCGCAATTAGAGATTGGTCGGTATGACATTGTGGGCGTCACTGAGTCATGGCCGAAAGAAGGTCATAGTTAACATCAAAGGATATACTTTTGTACTGAAAGGACAGGCAGGAAGGCATAGGTAATGGTGTGGCTGTATTGATAAGAGATGGAATTAGATTTTTAGAAAGAGGTAACGTAGGAATAGAGAATGTTGAATGTTTGTGGGTGGATTTAAGAAACTGTAAGAGTAAAAAAACATTATAGTAATCATTTGTAGGCCTCCAAATAGTAGCCAAGATGTGGGGTTGAGATTGCAAAGGGAGCTTAAGAGGATGATGGTGCCTAGGAGGATATTGTATACATTTCTGTGACATTAATTGCACCTAGTGAATTTTTTCCTTTGTAATAGCAATTGTACTCACTCCCGCTCCTTGACACTTACGGACCTCTGGCATATAGCTAGTGTCTTCCACAGTAAAGACTGAAGCAAAGTACTTCTGCCATTTCTTTGTCCCCCATTACTACCTCACCAGCATATTTTTCCATTTGTCCAATATCAACTCTCACCTCAAAAGTGCTAGGCAAACTGAAAGGTCTTAAGTAGATATGTCACCTGGACCAGATGGACTACATCCCAGAGTCCTGAAAGAGTTTGCTGACAAGATAACGGATGCATTGGTCATGATCTTTCAAGAATCACTTGATTTTGGCATGGTTCCGGAGGACTGAAAAAATTGCAAATGTCACTCCAAACTTTAAGAAGGGAGGAAATTATAGGCCAGTTAGCCTAACCTCAGTGGTTGGAAAAGTGTTGGAGTCCAATATTAAGGACGAGGTTTTGGGGTACTTGGAGTCTAATGATAAAATAAGTCAAAGTCAGCATGGTTTCTGTGAAGTGAAATCTTGCCTGACAGATCTGTTAGAATTGTTTAAGAAAGTAACAAGCAGGGTGGACGAAGGAGAGGCAGTGGATGTCATTTACTTAGATTTTCAGAAAGCATTTGATAAGGTGCCTCACGTAAGGCTGCTTAACAAGATAAAATCCTATGGTGTTACAGGAAATATACTGACATGGATAGAGGAATGGCTGACAGGCAGGAGGCAGCAAGTGGAAATAAAAGGGGCCTTTTCTGGTTGGCTGCCAATGTCTTGTGGTGTTCCTCAGGGGTCAGTATTGGGAGCACTACTTTTCACATTGTTTGTCAGTGATTTAGATAACAGAATTGATGGCTTTGTGGCAAAATTTGCAAATAAAACGAAGATAAGTAGAGAGGTAGGTCGTGCTCAGGAAGCAATGTGATTGCAGCAAGACTTGAATTGGGAGACTAGGCAAAAACGTGACAGATGGAATACATTGTTGGGAAATGTATGATAATGCATTTGGTAAAAGGAACAATAGTGTGGACTCTTGTGTAAATGGGGAGAAGGTTCAAACATCAGAGGTGCAAAGGGATTTAGAAGTCCTCATGCAAGACTCCCAAAAGGTTAATTCACAGGTTGAGTCTGTGGTAAAGAAGGCAAGTGCAATGTTGGCGTTTATTTCAAGGGTAATAGAATATAAAAAGGAGATAATGCTGAAGCTTTTTAAGATATTAGGCTGCTTTTGGAGTATTGTCAACAGTTTTAGGCCCCTTGTCTCAGAAATCATGTACTGTCATTGAAGAGTGTCCAGAGGAGGTTCATGAGAATGATTCTAGGAATGAAGGGGTTAACATATGAGGAGCGTTTGGCAGCTTTGGGCCTCTACTCACTGGAATTTAAAAGAATGCGTGGGGATCTCATTGAAACCTACTAGATGTTGAAAGGACTAGATAAGTTGAATGGTTGGATGTGGGAAAGATGTTTCCTTTGGTGGGGGTATCCAGCACTAGAGAGCACAGCTTCAAAATTGAAGGGTGACCTTTTAGAATAGAGGTAAGGAGGAGTTTTTTTAACCAGAGAGTAGTGAATCTGTGGAATGCTCTGCCACAGACTGCAGTGGAGGCCAAGTTCGTGGATATATTCAAAGCGGAAGTTGATAGATTCCTGATTGGTCGGGGCATCAAGGGATATGGTGAGAGGGCAGGTGTATGTGGTTAAATGGGATCTGGGATCAGCCATGATCAAATGGCAGAGCAGACTTGATGGCCTGAATGGCCTAATTTTGCTCCTATATGTTATGGTCTTCTCAATGTGGTAGCAGTTGCATTTTGGGGATCTTCAACTGCTAATGATTCATCCATGGCTGAGGATCCTGAGGATTTGTCAGTTGCCAGCTGGGTACCAGGAACCCTGTGCTTATCAGGAGAAGGGACTGAGTTGCATAACATCTTGGACACTAGTCCTAACCAGCCTGAAGGCTTTTCTCCAAGGGATGTTGTTCAGCATGCTACCCTTTTTCAATCAGCTGCTCGTTGCACACAGACTTTGCCAGTTCCAGATCCTAAGACCTCTAGGGCCTCTGTGGTTTACTTAACTAGTGCTACTGTTATAGAAGAGGCCTCCTTGGTGCATGTTCCAAATATAAATGGTATTTTCATAAATTGCAATCATAACTGAGACTGCATACTCCCTTCAGAAAGGGAGACTCCCTATTAAAGAATTAAAAGAATCAACGAGTCCAACACATGCATAAGGAACAGCATCCCATCCTATGACTAGACAAATGTTGCTCTTAGAACTTAACAGTTTCAATTTCAGATAACCAGTCTTTCGAGTTCCCTTCCACTTCTCTGCACATCAAAATACCTCTCACTTCTAATTTTAATCCTAATTTTATTGAAAGGTTTAGGACTTGAAGTATTTAATTATATTTTGCATTGCACAGCAATTTCCTGACCTGTTGAGTATTTTCAGCAATTTCTTTTTAAATGAAAGTCATTCGGAGTAAAAACAGGCCCTTCAGCCTGCCATGTCAGTGCCCACCACTGTCTTGTACCGAGTATTTTCTTTTTGCCTTTCAACTCTTGATGGCATTAAGCTGTGCTGGGAAAGATACCTGTGGCCACACATCTTCCGTAGCTGAAAGTACTGCAGGTCTCCCCTATCAGCAAGTTGCTCATTGGCGGATAAACTAAAGGAGCTGGATGTGGTGTGGCCGTGCTGCTGCCTACCTCAGAAAGACACTGAGGGAGTCGGTACGTGAGGGGCCTTTCCAGTCTAACAGCAAGTGATCGTCTTAGTTGTTTTCCTTGTGATAACAAGAATCTGTTGGATATTGTTAATGTAGAGTGCCGTAAGTCTGATTCACTGATTATTGGCGGACAGTGGGAGAGCTGTGTGACCTCGATCCTAGCAAGGGCAGGACCTCAAGCCGCAGTGTAACCCGTTCACAGCCGCCTAGGAGAGAAGCTTTGTTAGGGGTGCCATTTTATTGAAGTGGAAGGATTCTAATTCACCTACGGTCTCCTTCATTATGTCCTGTTTAAATTTAGAGAAAATAAGAACTCGGACTTTTGATAGATCCTTTAAATTTGAGCAAATCTGGTGACCTTTTATCCAATATTTTCATTTAATTTGATTTATTACTCTTCCAATTTTTTTCCCGAAGTTTTAGATTTGATCAGAAAGTCTTTCTTTCTTTCTTTTTGATCGTATCCTCAAAATGGACTGCCCAGTCCCTTTTTTTTTGGTTTTTTTTATATAGTGTAGGAGGGGTTTTTTTTCTCTTCATTTAAAACTCGAATGTTTTTTCTTTTCTCTTCATAAACTGATAAGAGGAGAATTGCTATTTTCATTTTTTTATTATATATTTTATACTAGTTTAACAATATCTATGATTTTGACAATGTCTATCTTAATCTCAGTTTGTATTGTTACTGATATATATATTTGAGATAATTCTCCTCTTGATTGTATTTATGCTCCTTTTAAATCAATAAAAGGATTAGTAAAGAAGGGAGAGAGGCTTTGGAGTTGGTGCTGCCGCAGCCCTGTGTTCACTCAGTAGAACATCCACCATATTATGTTTCACTGCAGACTGCTGGAACATTTATGGACTTGGTCTTGGACTATATTTTTTTGTGTTACTATATTTTACTGATATGTTGTGTGCTTGCTATCTTGTATGTTCCTTGTGCTGTGTATGACTGTTGGTACTGTGTTTTGCATCTTGGCCTCAGAGTGACACTGTCTTGTTTGGCTGTATTCATGTGTGGTTGATATTAGTGTAGTGTAAGATTAAACCCTGCCCTCTGTGATGTGTAGGTCTAATCTCCTTGTATGTTTCCTTTCATGTCTCATCATTTGCAGCCACAACATTAGTTGTCTCTACTCTACACTCAAGTGTTTCACCCTTCTTCAAGCCCCTCCAACTCTTAAAATCAAGCACTCTTCCTTGGTCACCTGACCCAGTACTCCTTATTGGTTCAGTGACGGTTTGTAACAGATTGCTTTTCTTTCAGACACCATGTGGAAATCATTGACTAAGCTAAGTTCCAGTCTGTATTAAGCGATTACATGTTTGAGATTAACACTGTCTCTTTTCAACGCTCCATCTTCTTGCTTAAGTAGGTGTGTGTATACTGCTGGGTCCCACGCTCAAACTCCACAGCTAAATCGATGCCTGGAGCCCAATAGAAAATGGAGGAATAAAGCACTGTAATTCTTGTTAACATTTCAACTTTTAGGTGTGCTTTGAGAACTATCCGCAATAACATTTGTAAAATATTCTGCCCTTTGTAAAATATTTGTAAAATGTCTGCCCTTCTTTGAGGTAACTATTCACTTGCAAACCTGAATTGTGCTCCTTACCCATAAGTCATTGATAATGTTATTAGCCAGGTTTGTGTTTTTTTTTCAGCAGTGTAATCATTTCTCTGCTTAATTAACTCGTGCGAAGCTCGCATAAACCTAGAAGACACGGAACACATAGAATACAACTTACTGCGAGGTTCTTGTGATGATGTCTGATCAACGTAGAAGCTTCCTGCTACATTTTTCCAGTTCGCTTATTGCTCCAGTTGGCCCACTGATGATGCCATAGCCTCTGCGCTCCACTCCATCCTGTCCCACCTAGAAAATAGTGCCTCATATGCCAGGATGCTGCTTATCAACTTCAGCTCAGCGTTTAATATGATCATTCCTCAGAAGCAGGTGGGTAACCTGTCCTCACTGGGTCTCAAACACTTCACTCTGTATCTGGATCTTGGACTACTTGACAGAAAAATCACTCCGTGTTGGCAACAACGTCTTCAGCTTCAACACGCTGAACGCTGGTGGCCCCCAGGGTGCATGCTCACCCCGCTGCTGTTCACGGTGATGGCGCATCAGGTTTGCTGATGTCGATACTGTGGTTGGCCTCGTCAACAATGATAAGAAGACGGCATACAGACGTAAGGTAGAGCAGCTGGTAAAATGGTTCAAACACAACATCTGGAGTCTCAACTTGGACAAGACCAAGCAGATGACTGTGGACTTGAAGATTCGGGCTGACCACTCCTCACTGCACATAAATGGCTCCTCCATGAGTTAGGAGCACCAAGTTTCTGGGAGTGCACATAATGGATGATCATAATAGGGCACAATTGAGAGCATTCTGACTGGCTGCATCAATGCCTGGTATGGGAACTGTATTCCCCTCAATCGCAGAACTCTGCCCAGTGCATCTGTCGATGTGAACTTCCCACTATTCAGGACATTTACAGAGACAGGTGTGTAAAAAGGACTGGAAGGATCATTGGGGACTTGAATCACCCCAATCACAAACTGCTGCAGCTGCTACCGTCTGGGAAACGGTACCGCAGCATAAAAGCCAGGACCAACAGGCTCTGGGACAGCTTCTTCCACCAGACCATCAGACTGATTAATTCACACTGATACAATTGTATATCTATGTTATATTGACTGTCCTGTTGTACACAATATTTATCATAAATTACTATAAATTGCACATTGCATATTTAGATGGAGACGTAACGTAAAGATTTTTACTCCTCAAGTATATGAAGGATTTATGTAATAAAGTCAATTCAATTCAATTCACATCCAACATCTCCTTTGATTATGAAAGCACAGCAGCCTCTCTGCTTCCTGAGGAGATTGAAGTGAGTGAGACGCCCCCCACCCCACCTTCCAATCAATTTTTACGGGAGCACCGTACACCATCAAATGTCCTGAACAGCTGCATCACCATCTGGTATGGGAACTGAAAGTCATCTGACTACAAGTCTCTACAAAGCATTACAAGGACTGCTGAGAGGATCATCGAGGTTTCTCCTCCACTCATCAAAAATATTTGTCAAGAGCACTGCATATGCAAGGCCTTTGGCATTGTCAGTGATCCCTCTCATCCGTCCAACAATCTCTTTGAACCCTTATTATCAAGAAGAAGGTAGTGTAGCATTAGGACAAAAACTAGTAGGATGAGAAACAACTTCTTCCCTCAGGCTGTGAGTGTACTGAACTCCCTGCCACCACTTGTCTCATCACATATGAAGTACCAGTAGTGTTAAAGTGTTTACTTTTTAAACTTGTGTCATAAATATTGTTAATTTATTTGTAGTAATGTTATGTATGTGTTGTGTGTGACTTGTGTGTATTGTGTTGTGCACCTTGATCTGGAGGAGCGTTGTTTTGTCTGGCAGTATATGTGTGTATGTTTGAATGACATTCAGTTGTGGACTAGCCACAATTTCCTTTTCGTCAAGAGCTTTCAGCTTTGGTGCCTTACAGGTTTCAGTGATGATCTTGAATTACAAGGTGAAGGTCCTGGATTAATGAGCTTTCAGCTGGTGTTCAGACATTCTTCATCCTACACTGTGGTGATTTCAATAGGACTCATGCTGACAAAAACACAAGAAATTCTGCAGATGCTGGGAATCAATGGAAATGAACAAACAATCGACGTTTCAGGCCAGGATACTTCATTAGGACTGACATAAACACAGGAAATGCTACAGATGCTGGAAATCCAAAGAAACACACACAAATTGCTAGAGGAATTCAGCAGGTCAGGCTGCGTCCATGGAAATGAACAAACTCTAGAAGTGTCTCAGCCCGAAATGTCGACTGTTTGTTCGTTTTCATGGATGCTGCCTGACCTGAGCTCCCCCAGTATTTTGTGTGCACGTTGACTCAGGGCACCACAGGTGGCAGGTATTGGTGCTGTTTGTATTTAAGTAGTGTGATAATACCACATATTGCCAGTTCCCTCAACCACAGCACAACTGAGAAGTATGTCTAGTTTGATGCACAAATTTTTTTATATTGTATTCATCTGGTATTAATTAGTCAATGCATTTCTGCTGGTGCCATGAGATGTGGATTATTTTTAACAGCGATATGACTGAAAGTTCCACTTTAGATATAGAACTGATTTCCCAGGAGAAGACCGGAGTCTCTAGCTCACCAGCTGATCATCTAATACTGATGGAGGTGGTAAAGAAACAACAGTCCCCATAATTGTCTAACCTAAAACTCCTGCCTCTATCTACACACAGTCGCCACTTTATTAGGTACAGAAGTGAAACTGGGTATGGTCTGTGAGGCCCATCCACTTCAACATTTGACTGTTGTGCTCTTCTGCACACCACTGTTGCTAAGCGTAGTTGTTTGTGTTCCTGTCAGCTTTAACCGGTCTGGCCATCCTCCTTTGACCTCATCAACAAGGCACTTTCACCCAGAGAACCGCTGTTCTCTGAATGTTTTCTGTTTCTCGCATCATTCTCTGTAAACTCCAGAGACTGATGTGCATGAAAATCCCAAGAGATCAACTTTTTCTGAGATACTCAAACCATTTCTTCTGGCACTAATGATCATTCCATGCTCAAAGTCACTTAGATCCCATTTCTTCCCCATTCTGGTGTTTGGTCTGAACAACAACTGAACCTCTTGATCAAGTTTGCATGTTTTTAGGCATTGAGTTGCTGTGATATGATTGGCTGATTAGGTGTACCTAATGAAGTGGCCACTGAATGCATGATATTCGCCATCTAATGAGTTAAGTGAGGAGGATTTAGTTTAAGCTGTCACTGCAACTGATCAGAGTATTTCATGTTTAGTTGACATAATTAGTTCAACTATCAGGAGACATCGTTTCTTTGATTTGCAACCATGATCTGCTATTGGTGTGCTGGGAGCATACATTTGCAATTGTGCGTCATTTGTCCTCCAGGAGAAAACCAGGTACTCTGTGTTCCACAGCAATCATTAAATTCTAGTTTCTACTATCTCTCCCAGCTACTTCAACGCAACATGATTCAGTCACTATACTTAAGCTACTAGATTCAAGTATATTGTCATTAGTAATTACCTTGTATGTATGTATATGAGTGTAGTTTTTTTTGGCCAAATTCTGATAGCTTAAATATCTTAGTTACGTCATCCAAGTTTGCTGATAACTATTGTGATAAAATTGTATTGGGGAAGAAAGCTCGGAGTCAGATATGCTAATTAAATGCTTGGGATCCTTTTCCTCCAGCACTGGTTATACAGAGCTGTGTAATCATTCTATATAATTCCAGGGTTGTACCTGTGTGTGCAGTAAGGAATGTAGAAAGTGCCCGTGCAGTTATTTGGTGGTGCATGGGCATGCATGTAAATTAGAAATACTATATCCAAGCTGAGCTGGAGTACTTTAATACTTTTGCAGCTGTAATTTGAATGCATCAAAGAAACAGATCCCTTCAATTTATCTCTTCAGTTCCTTCAGTACCTTGCTAGACTGGAACCTGCATTGCAGGCAGACATTTCAGTGCAGTTTTGGCAACTTTAAATTGAAGTTTTCTCTTCAGGTGCACATCTGCTTGAAGCACAGTTCAACATAAAACCTGTCCTCAACAGCTTTTATCTTGGATCCAATACTGGCAGAAAAACTTATGCCAGCCTGGATCAACTAAGAGGATTGAACAGTTGAGCTATTTTTTAGGGGAAGCTTTCTTCTTAAACTTCTCTAAATTTTAAGAGCAACTTTCAAACTTTGAGCAGGTTGACTTGTTTGCCATTTGTTGCAATGCAAAGATGTGAGTTGTGCACTATTTATGATAGTTGATTAAATTTTTAACTCATTAGCTTGTTGGTTTCAGAGAGTGATGGAACAGCAAGGAAGCAGGCCAATCAGCCCAAAGGATCCATGCTGGCCCTCAATTATCCATTTATACTAATCCCATTTTTAAAAAGTTTTCCCCACGTTCCCATCAACTCCCCACAACCCCCCCCCCCGATTCCCCAATGCTACCACTCACCTGCACACTAAAGTTAATTTGCAAAGGCAAGTTAATTTGCTTGACTTGGAAGTATTTTATTTATTTAGTGATGCTACTAGGAGTCGGCCCTTGCAGCCTTTTGAGCCACACCTCTCCAGCAGCACGCAACAAACCCAATTAACCTTAACCTCATCACAGGGCTATTTATGAAGACTGTTTAACCTTCCCAGTATGTCCTTGGGCTGTTGGAGGAAGCTGGAGGACCTGGAGAAAACCTAGGAGATGGCAGATGAACTAAAGGAGTATTTTGCATCAGTCTTCATTGTGGAAGACATTAGCAGTGTGTCAGATGTTGAAGGGTGTGAGGGAAGAGAGGTGAGTGCAGTTACTATTACGAGGGAGAAGATGCTCAAAAAGCTGAAAGACCTAATGTGCTTAAGTCACCTGGACCAGATGAACTGCACGCTAAGGTTCTGAAAGAGGTGACGGTAGAGATTGTGGAGGCATTAGTAATGATCTTTCAAAAATCATTGGACTCTGGCAAGATGCCAGAGGACTGGAAAATTGCGAATGTCACTCCACTGTTTAAGAAAGGAGGGAGGCAGCGGAAAGGAAATTATAGACCAGTTAGCCTGACCTCAGTGATTGGGAAGATGTTGGAGTTGTTTGTTGAGGATGAGATTATGGAGTACTTGATGACACAGGATAAGATAGGACAAAGCCAGCATAAGGGAAAATCTTGCCTGACAAACATGTTGGAATTCTCTGAGGAGACTACAAGTAGGATAGATAAAGGAGGATGCAGTGGATGTTGTATATCTGGACTTTCAGAAGGCCTTTGACAAGGTGCCATACATGAGGCTGCTTACCAAGTTAAGAACCCATGGTTTTATAGGAAAGTTACTGGCATGGTTAGAGCATTGTCTGATTGGTAGGAGACAGCAAATGGGAATAAAAGGATCGTTTTTATGTTGGCTGCCAGTGATTAGTGGTGTTCTGCAGGGGTCGGTATTAAGACTGCTTCTTTTCATGCTGTATATCAACGATTTAGTTGATGGAACAGATGGCTTTGTTGCCAAGTTTGCAGATGGTACGAAGATTGGTGGAGGGGCAGGTAGTGTTGAGGAAACAGGTGGGTTGCAGAAGGACTTAGATTAGGAGAATAGACAAGAAAGTGGCAAATGAAAAGCAATATTGGAAAATGTATGTTCATACACTCATGTAGACTATAAGTGTGCAGATTATTTTCTAAATGAGGAGAAAATCCAAAAATCTGAGATGCAGAGGGACTTGGGAGTCCTTGTGCAGAACACCCTAAAGGTTAACTTGCAGGTTGAGTTGGTGGTGAGGAAGGCAAATGCCGTGTTAGCATTCATTTCAAGAGGTCAAGAATACAAGAGCAAGGATGTGATGCTGAGGCTTAATGAGGCACTGGTGAGGCCTCACCTTGAGTATTGTGAACAGTTTTGGGCTCCTCATCTGAGAAAAGATGTGTTGACATTGGAAAGGGTTTAGAGGAGATTCACAGGGATTATTCTGGGAATGGAAGTGTTATAATACGAGGAATGTTTGATAGCTCTGGGTCTATACTTGCGGGATTTAGAAGGATTGGGGGGGGTAGAAATCTCTTTGAAACCTTTCGAATGTTGAAGGGCCTAGACAGAGTAGATGTGGAAGGGATGTTTCCCATGATGGGGGAGTCTAGGACAAGAGGGCCCAGCCTCAGGGTAGAGAGGTGTTCATTTAAAACAGAGATGCAGAGTAATTTCTTTAGCTAGAGCATGGTGAATTTATGGAATCTATTACCACAAGCAGCTGTGGAGGCCAGGTCATTGGGTGTATTTAAGGCAGAGCTTGTTAAGTTCTTGATTGAACACAGCATCAAAGGTTATGGGGAGAAGGCCAGGGAGTGGGGCTGAGGAGGGGAAAATGGATGATGGAGCAGACTCGATGGTCCAAATGGCCTAATTCTGCTCCTATGTCTTGTGGTCTAAAACCCACGATTTATATGGGGAGGGCGTACAGAGACTCCCTATAGAACTGCTCCAAAATTGAGGTCTCAAGTCAAGTCAAGTCACTTTTTATTGTCATTTCGACCATAACTGCTGGTACAGTACACAGTAAAAACGAGACAATGTTTTTCAGGACCATGGCGCTACATGAAACAATGCACTGAACTACGTTAAACAACACCAAAACTGTGCTAGACCCACCCAGGACTGCATGAAGTGCACAAAACAGTGCAGGCATTACAATAAATAATAAACAGACAATAGGCACAGTAGAGGGTAGTAGGTTGGTGTCAGTCCAGGCTCTGGGTATTGAGGAGTCTGATGACATGGGGGAAGAAACTGTTACAGTCTGGTCGTGAGAGCCTGAATTCTTCGGTGCCTTTTGCCAGATGGCAGGAGGGAGAAGAGGGGTGCATGGGATGCTTCATAATACTTTTTGCTTTACGGATGCAGCGTGTGGTGTAAATGTCTAATGGAGGGAAGAGAGACGCCGATGAACTCTATAGCACCCTGAACTGTAATAGCGTTGCACTAACCGCCACACGATTATGGTACGTAGGTCATATTTCTCTAGTACCTTGCAGGATCTTACTGAGAGACTGCTTTGGCTGTCAGATGTCTCTTTTACCTACGTATTCCTTGAATTAATCCAGTCATAATATGCACTGCAAAGGACGATTGCTAGAGGCAGAAAATAATGAAGAATGAAGATTTCACCTCTGGCTGTAATGTCCCTTTTCAGGGCAGTGTTACCTAACACTCTCAGCTAGCCAGCATCTGTGGAAATGGGGGTGCTGGGGGCAGGGTGCATGAATATTGCTGGTTAAATGAGACTTGCTCAGAAATAAATAACTGTCTGTAGCACACTAGTATTTCATGCGTAGATCTTTAAGTAAGTTGCTGAACAACATGTTATCTCCTTAGCCTTTTCTACAGTGACATGCAAAAGTTTGGGTACTCCAGTCAAAATTTCTGTTACTGTGAAATAGCTAAGTGAGTAAAAGATGACCTGGTTTCCAAAAAGCATAAAGTTAAAGATGACACATTTCTTTAATATTTTAAGCAGGATTACTTTTTTATTTCCATCTTTTAGTTTCAAAATAACAAAAAAGGAAAAGGGCCCGAAGCAAAAGTTAGGGCACCCTGCATGGTCAGTACTTTGTAACACCCCCTTTGGCAAGTATAACAGCTTGTAAACGCTTTCTGTAGCCAGCTAAGAGTATTTCAATTCTTTGGGGGATTTTCACCCACTCTTCCTTGCAAAAGGCTTGTAGTTCTGTGAGATTCTTGGGCCGTCTTGCATGCACTGCTCTTTTGAGGTCTATCCACAGATTTTCGATGATGTTTAAGTCGGGGGACTGCGAGGGCCATGGTAAAACCTTCAGCTTGCGCCTCTTGAGGTAGTCCATTGTGGATTTTGAGGTGTGTTTAGGATCATTATCCTGTTGTAGAAGCCATCCTCTTTTCATCTTCAGCTTTTTTACAGACGGTGTGATGTTTTCTTCCAGAATTTGCTGGTATTTAATTGAATTCATTCTTCCCTCTACCAGTGAAATGTTCCCCGTGCCACTGGCTGGAACACAAGCCCAAAGCATGATTGATCCACCCCCATGCTTAGCAGTTGGAGTGGTGTTCTTTTCATGAGATTCTGTACCCTTTTTTCTCCAAACATACCTTTGCTTATTGCGGCCAAAAAGTTCTATTTTAACTTCATCAGTCCACAGGACTTGTTTCCAAAATGCATCAGGCTTGCTTTGATGTTTCTTTGCAAACTTCTGACGCTGAATTTTGTGGTGAGAACGCAGGAAAGGTTTTTTTCTGATGACTCTTCCATGAAGGTCCTATTTGTGCAGGTGTCGCTACACAGTAGAACAGTGAAGCACCACTCCAGAGTCTGCTAAATCTTCCTGAAGGTCTTTTGCAGTCAAACGGGGGTTTTGATTTGCCTTTCTAGTGATCCTATGAGCAGTTCTCTCGGAAAGTTTTCTTGGTCTTCCAGACCTCAACTTGACCTCCACCGTTCCTGTTAACTGCCATTTCATAATTATATTACGAACTGAGGAAATGGCTACCTAAAAAGGCTTTGCTATCTTCTTATAGCCTTCTCCTGCTTTGTGGGCATCATTTATTTAATTTTTAGAGTGCTGGGCAGCTACTTAGAGGAGCCCATGGCTGCTGATTGTTGGGACAAGGTTTGAGGAGTCAGGGTATTTATAAAGCTTTGAAATTTGCATCACCTGGCCTTTCCTAATGATGATTGTGAACAAGCCATAGCCCTAACAAGCTAATTAAGGTCTGAGACCTTAATAAAAGTTATCTGAGAGCTCAAATCTCTTGGGGTGCCCAAACTTTTGCATGGTGCTCCTTTCCTTTTTTTCACTCTAAAATTGTACAAAACAAAAATAATACACTAATAATGTTTCATCTTTAACTTTTATGTCTTTTGGAGATCAGTTCATCTTCTACTCACTTAACTATTCACAGTGACAGAAATTTTGACCGGGGGTGCCCAAACTTTTACATGCCACTGTACATAGCAATTCTATGTTTTACCGTAAAATGCAGCAAAAATAAATCAAATGAATGGCCGTATTCAGCATCGCATGAAGTGCCAAGTCTTCAGAGAGGATATTGCTGTTAATCATTCTGCAGTTGCACTCCCCCTCTGTGTAATATAAATAAACTAAAAATATTTTTCACAATTATTTTGTATAATCCTGGAAATAAACTTCACTTTTTGATCTTATTTTCAAAGCAAAAAAAAACATTTGCTGGTTACATGATACATGAATACCAGATAAACAAGCTTTAGCTGTGGGGTGGATAGAACTTGGTTAATAACTTGCATGGGAGTTTCACATTAATACAGTTCATTGGTGTGTTACTTTCAAAACTTCTCTGGATCTTTATTACAATTATCACTAAGGAAAATTAGAAAGAAATTGGGCCAGTCTATTTGCTTAAAATTCAGTAATTGCAGTCCAGTTCTTCAAGAATTAACTGAACAGAAACTTGGAATTGCAGAGTACAGGCTGAAGTAAAGCTGAGCACCTGCAGTGGGTTGGTGAACCACCACTTGTGTCTAACAGGAGATCACAGACCAATGCAAATTTCCCAGCTTTGACCCATCTGCTGCTGTTGACAGATATGGTCTCCAGTTATCCAACAACTTGAGGACTTCAGTGTTTCATAGTGAATGTGAGGTTATATAATAGACTTTCTGCCATTTTAAATGGCTAAATATCAGTAGTCCTGTCTGGAAGCAAAAACAGCCAAGTGTCTTGTTCTTTGGATTTTCTTCATTAAAATTAAATTCAGTTGGTGTTACTAGCACTTTTATGAAGAGAGTTAATTTTCTTCAACCCATTATTTTTGTCTCACTGGTGGACATTAACTTAAAAATAACGTTGAACTCAGTCCATTTAATTGAGGATCCTTGAAAGACACTAATTACTATGTGCTTGTTGGCTCAGTGATGATGGTCAGTTAATGCAGACAAGAAATAATTAAATGGAATTGATGTGCAAAGTAATGTACTGATATAAAGTAGTATTGTAAATTTATATCCTATTTCAATCTGCAGTTGGCAGGAAAAAAATTGCTTCTCAGCTTCCTGAGTTGCTCATTTTCGTGCATTGTGCGGCTTTTTTTTTTGCCATTTCCTTAGCATTTGTCTGTTTTTTACAAGGCTGAGTAACTAGCTCAAAGCTCAACCCAGTGTGCAAGGAGCCCGCCGAATTCGATCTCGGGACCAGTGGCCTCGAAGTCTGGGTTGATGCCACTACACCACTGGCTGGCTACTCCAGCTTCTTGAGTATTTTAGTTTAATTAGTTATTCTGCCTCATCCTACTCTTTCCACCACTTGTTAGGTTATGGAATTCTACAGTTTTCTCTCTTCAAAACAATGTCTTAGGATGGCTTGTGTCTTTCTGAGAAGATGGATACATCCTTATTTTAGTGTCCTAACTACAAGTCAGCACATCAGTCAATGCAGAACTTCCATAGTATAATTTTAAATAATCATTCACACCTGGACCTGGAGCTCACCTTAGAACACAATTTAAGCCTTGGACCTTCTGAGATCAGAATAACTCTACTGAGCTGGAAATAAGGGGCATCTTCCATTTCTATTTAAAATTGTCAGCAACTGCAATGTTAGACTTTTGGAATATCATTTCCAAAACGAAGCAGTTAAGTAGCAGTGAATGTTGGTACTGTGCTATTTCTCATAACACTACGTTCTCATTGCCAGTGAGGCTCAGTTGGTAACACAGAATCAATTTGGCAGTGAGACATTGGCTTCTATCATTTGATCTGTGGTTTTGTTAAACTGAAGCTTCTACTGCTGTCTAATGTGAGTGAGAAACCTCTCCATACAATCAAAAACTCGATGGTAAATATCTCATTATCCAATTATTCTCATCAGGGAGAAGAGCAAGAATGTATTTATAAGTAGGCTAATTATATAGCAACAGAAACATACAGCAGTTATCCTGATTGTGTAATGATGTAATGAACAAAGATTGAATTGGTTCATGAGTTTAAATGGCTGCTTCAGATTGCACTTCTTTTACTGTCCAATAGTAAGTCTTTATCTTGTATGGATGACAGCAGTTTGCATATCCCAAAAACTGGATCCCATTTGCCTACATTAGTTACTGCAATCTTCTGTTACTTTGCCTGTTCAAATGCTTTTTAAATGTTTCTTTAATGTAGTGATTGTATCTTTCCACCACTTCCACTGCAGCAAGTTCTAGATAGCAAGCACCTGCTGTGTGAATGAAAACAAAAGCTTCCCTCAAATCTCTTGTAACGTTTCTTCCTCTCAATTTAAACCACCTTGGTTTTATTGTTTTACCCATGGGAAGAAGATTCTGATTTATGTACTCTACCAATTCACCTCTTCGCCTCCAGGGAAAGCAAGCTTAGCCTATCTAATCTCACCCCATAACTAAAGTTCCCCTGTCCAGGAAATATACTGGTAATGTTCTTCTGCACTTTCTCCAGTGCAAGCATATCCTTGTAGTATGGTGACCAGAACTGCACATAGTTCTCTAAAGATGCAGGCTGAAAGTGTTTTGTGAAGTTGCAGCATAACATCACAGTTGTATTTTATGCCCAACCTTATCAAGGCAAGTATGCCAAATGCAGTTTTAACCTTATCTACATGTGTTGCCAGTTTCAGGGTGCTATGGACTTGAATCCCAAGGACCCTCTGTGAATCAGTATTCCTTAGCCCCTACCATTTACTGTATCTGTTCTACCCCTATTTGACTTCACAAAATGCATTACTTTCCACTTGTCAGTATTAAATTCCATCTGCCACTGTTCCACTCAACTTCTCATCTGATCTATATCTTGCTATAGACTCAGACAATCTTCCTTACAAGCCACAGCGCCATCCACTTTTGTGTCATTCACACATCTGCTAATCATACCTCCTACATTTTGCATTCAAGTTCTTAATATATATCATATAACGTACATATCATAATCCAAGCATTGCTTCAGTTTATCCACATACTCTTTACTACCTTCTACATCCTTCTCTTTGTATATATAGATGAGAAGTATTCATTTAGGACCATGCCCCCATTCCTGGTTTTACATTTAGAAACCCCTTTGGTCCCTAAAGGGACCACACTTTCCTCCAGCTACTCTCATGCTGCTGATGCTCTTTTGGAATATTTTGAAATTCTCTTTAATCTTACTTGCCGAGGACATTTCAAAGTCTCTTTTTGCCCTATTAATTTATTTTTTATATTTTCACTATCCATATTTCTTAACAGACTCAATTTGACTCTTCCTGCTATATGCTTCCTTTTTTTAAAATCCTGATCAAACTTTCTATGTCCTTGGTTGTGCAGGGTTTTCATATCTTGCCCCATCTTTCGTTTTTGCGCTTAACAGAACTTGCCTTCCCTAGGCAGTTACTCACTCTCTTTAAGAAGTCTCCTTAGGAGATGTTTTAGCTGCAAGCATCTGCTCTCAGTTTAATTGGACTGTTCCCAATTTAAGACCTTAATTTGAGGACCAAACTAATTCCTTTCCAGAACTACTTTGAAACTTACAGAATAATGATCACTGTTCACAAAGTATTTCCCACACTGATATTCCCACCACCTTCCCTGTTTCACTTCTTAAGATTGAGTACAGCTCTGTCTCTAGAAGAACTATATGTATTTTCTCAAAAACCTCCCTTGGCTGCACTTAACACACTCTGCTCCATCTAAGCTCCTCTTACTAAGGCAATCCCAGTCAATATTTTAAAAGTTAAAATCCAGCCCCCCCCACTGCTATAACCATATTGTTCGCGCACGTTTCTGGGAATTGCTGACACTATCTGCTCTAATTCCTCCTGAATATTGAGAGGCTGATAGTATAACCCCAACATGATCACCCCAACTTATTCCTCAATTCTTCTTCTCATATGGCCCGTTGGACGAGCCCTTCAGAATATGCTGAGCTGTACCATGATGTTCTCCCTAATCAGTAATGTGACTTAACTTAACCTCCTGTGCATTCCCATCTGTTGCATCTGAAACTTCTGTATCCCAGATTGTTAAACCAGCTAACCACATTTCCTTGATTGCAATAATATAATATTCCATGTTTGAGGAAAAAATATACAGTAATGTTCCTGTCTGATATAAAACTGCTTCTGTCACATTAGTACACCCATGGACTGGCCCCTCCTCACAGCTCTGTAACTTTGATATTCCAACCATTTTTGAAAACTTCTGCTTAATCCCAAATACATGTGTAGCATTATAAGCCACTAAATCTTACCCCATGTTCTATAGATCTCAGTCTGGTGTTAGTCATGGTCACCACCAAAGAATGAGTGAATATCTTAAGTGTAATTAACTGTTCATCAAGGCATAAACTTACCAATAACTGAACCCAACTTTGTGTAATGGTCATTTAATAGTTTAAGTTTCCCTCCATAAGTGCTTGCTACTTAATGAGGTGTAGAATGTCTGTAGCCAGTGTACATAATTAAATATAAAGATCCTAGTGTATATAATTGTTCTTGCCTTATTTGATTGCAATGTAGGCTGATGATTTTAAAATGTGCAGTTTTTGTATTTCTTTTCTCCTATTGTAACATTATGGATCTATTTGAATTTGTGTTTGAAATATTAAAATTTCATCCTTTCTGCGCTAGATTAGTGTGTTGAGGGTGCAAAGGGGCAATGATTAAAAGTGACACTTCTTTTTAGTAACCAATCTCTACCTGTTTTCATCATTCCATTCATGTGGTTCAGTTAGCACTACTTTTACCTCGTGGAACACAATCCCACAATTAAGCACGAGTCTCAACTGGTTCTGCAGCGGGATCTTGGAAAGGAGTGTATTTGCTGGATTTGCAGTCTTTTGGGTTAGCTCTAGGTTGGTGCAAGAGATCATAGCAGAGCTTTTTTTTCCGAACCTCAATTATCATCACTACAGGAGGTTATCTAACCATTGACAGTTATCTGTTTATGAACATGTATAAAAATTAGATGCTGCATTCTCAAAATTATGAAGTGAAAATTTTCAAAACTACTGAGGATGATCTAGAGTGTTTGGAAAATTGGGCTGTCAGGTTTCCTGATAAATGTAACCATTTTTACTGAGTCCACTAGTGAGGTACTTGTGAGGGTTTTTGGCTCATCCATGTCTTTGTATTAATCTTATTTACCTGTTTTGCAGGGTCAGGCCTGCTGTCTTGTCCTGAAGGCTCTGCAGTGTTCAGAGGTGAGACAATCTTTCTCAGGCAGCAAGTGGAACGAGCTCATCGCTGAAGTTATTAATCAAGTCAAACAGGTGATTGAATTTCTCTGAATTTTTTTGATTAATTAACTCAAACTAAGATATACTTGGGGCAGGAACACAGAATTTACTGTAATTGTAATGGCGAAGATCTTGGTTTATTTATAAATTGACCTGCAACTTTAGACATGTAGCTAAATGGAAATCCAGAGTTACCACCAAGATGAGCTGCTCTGTCCTGAGCTACACAAGACTAACAATTTTCCTTTTAAGCACTTTAAGGTCAGACTGAAAATGAACTACTCATCATGAATAAAACGTCATTGACATGGAAAATTAATTTGCTTCTCTCTCCGTAGATACTGCCTGACCTGCCTCCGGGATTTTCTGTTTTTTATCTGCAGAGTATTCCTTTTCATTTATTGTGACATCTTACGCCTTTGAATTTAATTACTCGGGATAGTATTTTAACATTATAATTAAAATATTTCACTTCTGCCTTTACTTCTCAGTTCAGTCTTTGCCTCTCTTAGATGTTTGTTGATGAGATTGAATTCATTATTCTTTTGCTTCATGGACCAGACTCTGTTGTTCATTAGTAATTTGGTTAAGGGAATATGTTCTCCTTAACCACTCAGACTTGCCTTGTGCACACAGCTTTAAAATGCCTTGAGCCAAATTATTTAGCTCTTGCTTCCAGCAACTTGTAATTTATATTTAAGACAAACAATAAAATTAAACGGGATGTGGTATGCTTCATGTTAAGCATTCTTGTTCATTAACTGGACTGCAGCAAATTCATTTCAGTTCAAGATCGTACAGTAACTTATCTAGGGTTAAAGTTAATGCTCTGCTTCTGATTGCTAAGGAGAAAACGGATAAGTCTCCAAAATGCAACCTCTTGCCCTATATATAACAGAAAAAAAATCAAATAGACTGTCAAATCCATTATCTAAAAATCCTTTATATTTTTCCTTCTCACGTATTCAACCTAAATTATTCCATCTCCTGAGGAAATGCTCCACAATACAGGACTTCTTGCTTCCCTCCTGGAATACTGGAAAATATTTATCTAACTCTGCTTTGTTCCCAAATATTTATCTGAACTGGCTTTTCTATTGTCAAGCAGCCTTTCATTCCTGGTAAGGTGCATTGTTCAAGGTTGTTTATAGCAGCAGAACAAGGCGTACAGGCAGCTAGTATTTTAAATTACTTGGAACCCTGCCAGTGCCTGCGTTGGTTGGTTAATGTGCACACCTACCCAGGCAGCCATCTCATCTACAACTCCTGATCATTGTGAATCTGCTAGTGTCGTACACATACACGTGCTGTTTCTATGCTGCCGCGTCACCTAATCTGTTTGAAACAGCAGGATCAAATTAGTGTTGTGTTACGATGCAATTGGAACACGTGGAAGAAAGGCTGAGGAGAAAACAAAAGTCAAAATGTTTTCAAAAAAAATTTCCATTTCCCCTTTCTCTGATTACCTCTTCAGCACTTATCACTAACCAGAGGCCTTGGCTGGAAGAAGAACCTGTGTAGAGCATGCACTGTCTGTCACAGTCAGATAGTCTACATGCTCTCTGCCGAATATCATGGGCCCAGTTGGCCAAGGTACCTGACAGTAGGTAGGCTCATTGACTTCATTCCGACACTCAGCAGTGTACAACTATGGCTGCTAGCAGCTTGGAGATATAACTCAAACAGCTGTGTTTGTGTTCATATAATACCTTTTAACATGGTAAAATATTTGACGAAACTTCAACCACAGCCCACAGAAAGTTGGGGATAAGTGACATAAAATGTGTCAGATTGTTAGAGTCAAAGTCAGTACGTGTACTGTAGGATGTAGCAAAGATATAAAGCTATGTAGAAGCCTTGAACTTGGATGAGAATTTGAAAATCCAGTCAGAGTCTTCAAGGAGTAGAGAAAGGGGCATTAGAGGGGTGGTCTGATGTACCAAGGTGCCTTGACAGTGTGCAGGGGCCAAGCATTTATATCTGAGGGAAAAAATATAATGTTGTTTTCTAGGTATATTGCAAATCTTTATGTTGTCTTCATTCCTCCTTCACAGTGTTTGAAGACGGTGACTTCTGTCAAACTAAAGGTGGAGCAGGAAGAAGTGAGAAAATGCTTGGAGTTGGCCCATTTCCTTATCAAGACTGTCACTCAACAGGTAAAAGAAAACAAAACATAAAAATTGGTTTGCTCCAAACCCTTAACTGAAATATCTTTTCTATTGTTGTTAGAAAGCTTGCATCAGAAATTATTGCATCAACACTTAATTCCCTATGCTATGCCCTAATTAGTCTGTGTATGGCTTCGATGGTTTACTGCAGGAACAAAGTTCAAAGTAAAATTATCATCAAAGTACATGTATGTCACCATATACAACCCTGAAATTTCTTATGGGCGTACTCAATAAATCTAATGACCATAATAATGTAATGCGCTGTACTGAGTCCTCGGTAGAATCAATGAAAAACCAGACAACAAACTGCAAATACAAAAGGGAAGGGAGGAATAAATAAATAAATAAGCAATAAATACTGAGAACATGAGATGAAGAGTCCTTGGAAGTGAGGCCGTAGGTTATGGGAACAGTTCAGTGATGGGGCAAGTGAAGTTGTCCCATCTGGTTCAACAGCCTGATGGATGTAGGGTAATAACTTCCTGAACCTGGTGGTGTGAGTCCGGAAGCTCCTGTACCACCTTCCCGATGGCAGCAGCAAGAAGAGAGCATGAGTGGTGGGGATCCCTGATGATGGATGCTGCTTTCCTCCAACAACGCTCCGTGTAGATGTACTCAATAGTGGGGAGGGCTTTACCCATGATGGACTGGGCCATATTCATTACTTTTTGTAGGATTTTCTGTTCAAGGGCATTGGTGTTTCTATACCAGGCTGTGATGCAGCCAGTCAATATACTCTCCACCACACATCTATAGAAGTTTGTCAAAGTTTTGGATATCACACTGAATCTTAGCAAACTTCTGAGGAAGTAGAGGTGCTGCCATGCTTTCTTCGTGAGGTCCTCTGAAATGCTAATACCAAGAAATTTAAAGTTGCTGACCCTCTCCACCTCTGATCCCTGATGTGGACTGGCTCATGGACCTCCGTTTTCCTCCTCCTGAAGTCAATAATCAGCTCCTTGATCTTGTTGACATAGAGAATAAAGAATAAAGAACAATGGCTATGTATTGGAGAGTCCCTTGGGTTAAGGAGAGCCAAGTCCTTGATGGTGTGAAAGCTTCTAATTTGCAATTAATATGTCAGTAAATAATTTGGCCTGTCTTTAAAGTTCTTTTCAGTGTAGAATATTTGCAGAGTTTCCTCTTTTGGAGGCACCTTCAGAAGTGAGAGTTCAAGGCTTTGAGCACTAATTTGCACATGTCATTTTGTTATTGTACTGGGAGTGCTACTGACTGAGGTGTAGAAATCTAGGGTCCTACTGCCTCGGGATACTAAAAGGTTGGGTCTTCTATGTAATAGCTTCTCAAACACTTTGCAGGTAGATTGATTAAGGAGCAAACCTGAATGGTGTTGATGCATAATGAAAGGATGTATTGGTGAATTGATGGTGCAATGAATGTAGAGATGGACGTGTCCTAAATGTCTTTGCTGTATATAAACTTTATTTGTAATATTTTGGAGGGAAAGTTCTTTAAGTCCTGAAACAGAAGACTGCCTCCATGTAGATATACAGCACTGTCAAAAGTCATAGGTGCATGTGTGTGTGTGTTGTGGACTCTATTGTGCACTGAGGGTGGGAAGGGCAGGGAGAGGGGAATCATGGTTGGGGAAAAAGGGAAAGGAGAGACGAGAGAGTGGGATGCACCAGAGGGACATTCTATAGCCCAGTCAAGTCAAGTTTATTGTCATTTAACTATATACATATATATATATACGAAATAATGTATATAGAAACAAGACAGTGTTTCTCTGAACAAGGGTACGGCACAACAGTACACAAAACGATCACTTATCAAGATGAGGATAATCACACATAAATGACAAACCGAAGTGCATTAATCTTAAATATTGTAAGGTATGGAACTGATTAACTAGTGTCACCTCAAATACAATGTGGCAGGGAGTTCAGAAGCCTAACAGCTTGGGGGAAGAAGCTTTCTCGTCATGACCAGTTTTGGTTTTATGCATCATAGTCTCCTCCCCGATGGTAGAAAGTCAAAGAGGATGCTGGATGGGTGGGATCTTTAATAATTCTTAGGGCCCTGCGTACACAGCGCTCCTGATAATTGTCCCTGAAGAATGTTGGGGAGACCCCTATGTTCCTTTCAGTTGTCATAGTCCTTTGTAGGGACTTCTGGTCCGACGGTCAACTGCTCCCACACCAGATGGAGATGCAACTTATCAGGACGCTATCAATAGTGCTCCTGTAAAATGTAGTTAAGGTGGGGGGGGGGGGGGATGCCTTGTTTGCCTCAATCTACTATGAAGTGGAGGTGCTGCATGTCGCCTCGTTCAGGGAAGTGATGGTGAGGGACCAGGTGAGGTTACCTGTGATGTGAACTCCCAGGAGCTTTCCTTTGATCAATGAACCAGTTATTTGGAATCAAGTGATCTTGCCTGGAGTCTCGGGGCTAGGTGTGCCTGCACCCATGGCATCCTTCGCCCAGCACTCCTTCTCTACTACCAGTCCTACACACCTCCCATGGTGCTCAACCCTTCCATTCCCAATGTCCTTGCTCCAAACTCCCTCTCCACTGCACGTAAACTAATACAGTACTGTATTAGTCTTAGGCAGCCTAGTTTATTTATATATATATATATATAATCTCTCTCTCTCTCTAGACTTTTGCACAATACTGTAAAATCTCTCCTGTCATAGATGTGTTGGTGTCCTAGTCAATATTTATTCCTCTCTGAGCAGATGATCTAGTCATTTTCATTTCTTTCTTGCATTGCACAAATTGACAGATTCCTAGATTACTAAAGCGATTAGTACATTATTGGTTGTAAGCTCCTTTGGGAACTCATTTATACATAAATACAGGTCTTCAGTTTGACTCTGCGCCACCACTTCACAATGCGGGCTGATGGTTTGCAGCTTTTTATTTCAACTTAAGCAATGCTATCCTGCTGTTCAAATGATGATTTTACTTTTGGAAGCATTTACCTTTTCATGCTTCAGGTGTGATGAACTGCTGTGAGGTGGATAATGAATGGGTAGATAAAGGCATAAAGGTTTAGATTTGTCTGCTCCAGGTCTGTCACATAGGCTGCTCTGGTAACACATTGGAACATAGCATGATACAGGTCTTTCAGCCTACGATGTTGTGCCGGCTTCTTAATCTACTCTAGGATCAATCTATCCATTCTCTCCTACATTGCCCTCCTTTTTTATCATCCATGTGTTTATGTAAGTGTTTCTTAAATGTCCCTAATGTATCTTCCTCTACTACCACTACCCCAGGCACCCATCACTCTCTGTATAAAGAACTTCACTCTGACATTACCCTCCCCCCATACTTTTTGCCAATCACCTTAAAATTATGCCCCCTTGTATTAGCCATTTCTGCCCCTATCCACAATAGTATGAGTGTCTGGTGTCTGCATGCTTCTTGAATTAAATCTCCAGAATATGTGATGGAGAATATCACATTGTAACTTTTACAATGTAAAGTGGGTTGAGTTGTTCTGATTTCATGAAAACTGTAATATAAACCAAGGCTGAGTTTATTGTTATACATGTGCAATAAAAAACTTGAGACAGCACCATGGGCACATAACATCAGAAACACTGCATTTACAACCGAAATGTCAATTGGATATTAATTATACACATTGTACAAGAGTGAACACAATTAGAAATTTTTTAAAAAAGATATCCATTGTAGATAAAAATGGTCATATTTGCCCTACTGAAGTAGTAATTGGGGTTGTACCAGATGGTTCAAGAACTTGATGTTGTGGGGCTTCACATAACCTCCTGCCCAATAGTACCTGTGAGAAAATCGCATGGCCCAGAGCATGAGGAGCTTTAATGATAGATGTTGTCACCTTGGGAGTGCTTTCTGTAGATGTTACCAGTGGTGGGGAGGGATGTGCCAGTGATGCATTGGGCATCAGAGTCCACTACTCCCTGCACATTCCAATTACTGTACCAGCCCATGATGCAGCTTGTCAGGATACTTACATATTAATTACACATATTATGATTAATCAACCTGAAGTACTTTCCCCCATGTTCCATTTTGTGTCCGGTTGGCCTTTCTGCTAAATGGTCCTTTACACAAGCATTTTGTTTTACAGAAGCTCGATATCTCAGTAACCGAACTGATTCCTGTCCTACAGTCACTGGAACAGCTGGAGGATTTTGGCAAGATCTCCCAATTGTACTGGCATATAATGCAGCTTCTTGGATTCAAGTAAGAATCTCATCTCATTCCCTTTCTGGTTGGTTTCTAAAGTGGACGTTTTCCCGTGTATCTCCAGTCAATACCCAACATATCCATCTGTAACCAACCCTGTTACTGTGGAATTTTCTTGTATAGCAGCGCATACATTTAAGTGGATGTAAGAGTGAAATTTAAAAATAGAGCCAACAATGATAAGGCTGTTGGGGAAGAGGATGTTGATTAATACTCACAGTGCAAACATTAAAGCCATTAAATTTAGGCATAAAAGGGATAATGTGAACTGTAAGCATAAAATGGATTAAGTAAAATGGAAGAATGCTTAAAAATTAAAGTGAGAGGATCTGTTGTTTTAAAAAGTAAGCTAAACTCTGGAACAGAAGAGCTGGAATTTGGAACCTGATACAGAAGGGACTATTGGATATGATAAATTAGGTCACTATAGCATTTGCTGTTTTGCATTCGTTGCTGTATTTATTGTTGTACCTTCACACAAGTGAGAAATTTCATTGTACCCTGGTGTATGTAACAATGAACCAACTGGACCTGAAATAAAGATGATTAAGTATTTAGAAGTGATGGAGGAAGATAAAGGGGAGGTGGAGTAAGTGTGTGACAAGGTAGTATAAAAATGACACTGATTCCATTTCAGTCTCACTGATATCCATGTGGATAGAGATAAGCATAGAAAAATATCAATGCTGCAACATATAGGTCAAGTAACAGTGGAAGAAGGGGAAGAAGGAACAATACAAGCAAATTGAGATGCTTTTAGTTGTACAGCGTTTCCCCAGCCTAATATTATGAAGGCAGAAGTGGTAGGGATGAAGGAATAGATTTCTTATGGTGTGCTTACGAATAAGCCATAAGAAGCACAATCCAGTGCATTTGTCACCGTATTGAACAGTGGAAACTGCATTAGGGTAAATAAGACATAATTTTAGGAAGTCACCCTTGAATGACTAGTGTACTAGATTTGAAGATAAAACGTTTAGAAGGAACTGAGAATAAATCTAGGGTAAAAAAAAGTCAATTGGCATCAATATTAGAGGAGGTGAATAGCAATGGAAGAACTTAGCATAGTGTAGAACAGAGTGAAAAGGAGTTGCAAATAGTCCTGAACAGGGATCACAGCTTTTGGTCATGGCTGGCTGGTGGCACAATGGCATCAGCACCGGACTTCGGAACGCAGGCTCCCGAGTTAGAATCCAAGTCAGGCCAGCCCCTGAGCACGCTTTCTATTTGTGCCGGGTTGAGCGTCGAGCTAGCCACTCGGCCTCGTAAAAAAAACAACAAGGGTTGAGTCAGGAACGTTCATATCGTGACCCGGTTAATCTGAAAGGAGACCAATCCTAATACTACACGCCAGACAAGAATGGCTGACTGTCTGGTGCGACACACTAGGAAGGAAACTTTTGGTCATAAATATTTTTGATGTTGATTAAGTTGGAGAGAATAAAAGATCCAGGTGAAGTTTAGAAGGTGCAGACTTTGTAATCAGAAGAGGAATTTAGGAAACTTAGCAGCAAAACTATGAATAAAAGAAATCAATGCAGAAAAAAGTGAGGTTACCTGCTTCAAGCACTAAACAGGGAGCTGAACAGCAAAGTGATTCCAATGTACATCCAGACTGATCACCGAAGGCTTTAGAACTGAGACTGGTGTTTCGTTTGGTAAGGGAGATGGATAGAATTGATGCATGGGTCTGATATGATCGATTGGACTTGGTGTAGACCAGACTGTTGGCATTAATATCATGCTCCTCTACCAAATTGTGTTACTTTTTTTTTTAACTTTTATGAAATAATTTCTGAGGTTTTCATAAGTAACCTGATCCATGCTCCTCTCTACCCCCCCCCCCCCCCCCCCCCCCCGGCTATCAAGAGAATTTGGCATGGTCAATTGTCCTTTTATAACATTCCTTGTAGCTTTTGGAGGATAGTCTTTGACTGCTGTACTAACCTGTTCTTCACTCCCACCAGCAAACCAAAGAAAGAGAAGATAAAAGCACAGCTGCTAAGTCCAGTAGCAGCAGAGGGAGCTCCAAAGAAAAAGAAAGGATTTCTCCCAGAATCCAAGAAACGGAAGAACCGGAAGAAAAAGAAAATGCCAACCCAAGAGAATGAGCGGACAGGGAAAGAAAACCCTGAAGGGAAATTGGATGAGGTTCCAAAGACCACAGGTGAAAGTGTGGGCAAAAGGAAAAACAAAAAGAAGAGGAAGAAGAATCCAGGTGGGAAAGCGGCAGGCAATTCAGGGACAAACCAGGAACCCACAGCTAAAAAGCCGAGAAAAGGTTTGAAGAAGACAAGCCATATCAATTAGGTTTGCTAATAGGCAAAGGTGAAGAGGGAAAATCAAAGAAAGCAAGGAGGCAGAGCAGGAGGGTAATTGTTGAAAAAATTGTAAATGAAGAGTGAAAGAAGATTGATTCCAGACTTTCTTGGACATCTCCACCACTTGTCTGATGAGTTTTAAATCAAAATTTTAAAGTATGTTTCCTTTCTTGGAATTCGATACTCAACTGGACTTGTTCTACCTTTATCATTTTAAGCACATGAGTGCTAAACTGAGTGGATAGGGGATTTGGCTGTGCTTTTGTCTTCCCCTCCGAAAATATTTTGTTCATATTGGACTTTTTAAAATAAAAAGAGTGGTTATTATCTTAATCTGCTCCCTGTTTCAGGTGAGAGTACTAAGCGATGAGAAGCAAAGCATTTCAATGGAGGTAAAGGACAGATATGTCAGAATATGGTGGAATCAGTGACGCCTTGAGTAAGTGGCTTCACCTGTTCTTGTGAAGCAGCTTTTAGGGACTGTGCTCCCAACTCCTACACCAGGATCAAGGGGCAGAATTTCCCTTTTGGGTCACTTCTAAAACTAAAGTCTTTCACCTGTCAGATGTTTTGTTTAGGACTCTTCCATGAAAGAGCTGATGATGGCTTAAAGCTCAGTCTCCAGGTATATCGTCTGGACACAGTAGCTCAGCTGCTGAGATTTGAGTGACCTTGCCTCTGGAATATAATTGCCATGTGTTGGACAGTTTTCCAGTTAACTTAAAAAATTTACTCCACTCCTAGAGGAAAATTGCAGTATTGTGGTGGAGTAGATGTTGAAGTAATTTTAGTACAACACAGGCATCCACCCAATGTTGAAAATTACCTGGGTGTATCCTGTTCACGGGCTTCAGTGGCCCCATGGTCGCCTTGCTTCTGTGTATGCGTACCTTTCTTAGACTTGGACATCTACTGCTTCACATCCATTAACTGGTAGTGATGCTTTTTTCCACTCAGTAAATTGAGTTTGCTTTCACCACCATTCCACACAGCAGAGTTAGCAGGTTCTGCATTAAAACCCTTTGCCAGTGGTTCTAGACAAAGTAGGAACCACAAAGTCGGACTTGCTTCAGCAATTTAAGAGGTAAAAGACCTCTACTTCAGATATTGCAGTTGTATTTATGCTGAATTTTTTCAAGCAAGTCCTTAAATGGGGAGAAGTACCCGAACCACATGCTTTATTCTTTCTGCTCTACATATATTGAACGTAGACTCACTGGCCAGTGATGCACTAATTGTCCAGTCCAGTTATAGTTATGCTGGTCTGTGCCACATGCTTGAGGATTTCGCTTTATTCTTTCAGCTTTACATATATTGAATGTAGACACACTGGTAGTTGTCCGGTCCGGTTGCAGTTATGCTGGCCTGTAATCCTAGTGCAACCAGAGTTTTAATATCTAACCCCTAAAGGCTTTTATTAGTCTTGTCCATATTGGCTGAAAATGACTGCTCAGCTCTGTGTGCAGCTGCAATTGATTTCTTTTTACAACAAGAAAGCTGAAGAATGTCAAATTTAATTGTATGCTTAAATCTGATACAGATCTCAAGGTCTGAAATCTAGACTGCAGCACGGTGTGCAGTGATGCACGTCAGTAATGTCAGTTGTACTTTCTAGCATTGAATTTTGAGGAGACAGCCTTATGAAGCACGTGTGCTCGCCTTTCAATAACTCAAAAAAGGACAATGTCTCTGGAGAGATGGCTGACACTTGTGTCTCGATCTAATGCACATCACTGCCCTCTGAAAGCACCAGGACAATAAAGCACATAGCTCTTCAAGCTGCTGGTGCTTTCAGAAGGGGCAGATTGACTGTCAGAAGCTGGTTAGCCATGACCACCTTCCATTGTTACTGAGCCGTTAATGCTAAGTTTTTTGTAAAACGTTTGGCACAGATGTAGGCCTTTTAGTCCAATAGGTCAAGGAAGTGCTCGTGGCCCTCAGAAGCCTCCTCTCACTTTACATTATCCACCCTATTGGTCCTATCTGCTCTTTTTCACGAGTATTCCCTTAGATTTAATGCCTAATTGATTTTGAATAATAGACACTGCTCTAGGTCTCAGATCTGTGAATTGGTTGGTAGGGGCTGGAATGAGGTGGATTGATTATGATACCTGTCTTTAGAGAGATGCATGAATGAGGAGTATAGTGATGTGAGGTTCTAAAAGCTAACTAGCCTGCTAATGCCCAGTGTTTAAGACCAAATATTATTTGGGTGTTTGTGATTCCATCAAGCATATATGTATCCTTAGAATTAAGCAATACAGGCAGGAATCTGTAGATTAGTGGTGTATATGTGCATGAAACTCAAGATCAATTATTCATCATGGGTTGAGATGGTTACCCCTCCATTGAAACTGTTCTGTGCTATTTCATGGATACACATTTCATTAGCTATCAACCCTGCCTTGTTACTGCTGCCGTGTAAATGGAACATCTGTCCTGGTGACAGAGCCTATCCTCATGGCCCAATTATAGCATACTCAGTTGGAACGTTGGGATAATCAAACGACCAACAACTTAATCTTTTCTGGATGGGACAGCAATTGCTTCTTGCAAAGAGGTAGATACCTAGATACTTTAATTAGATCTATTGAATCACAAAGACTAGAACTTCTGAATCCTGATGAAGTGTCTCAGCCCAAAACATCTCCTGTTTACTCTTTTCCCATAGATGCTTCCTGACCTACTAAGTTCCTCCGGCATTTTGTGTATGTTTTTCTCTTTATTGGCCAGCTTCAGTACTTGTTGAATGGTATTGGTGCCATTGGTAATTCAAGCGTGTGGTAGACAATAGTTAAAGTCTCTTCCACTTTCCAAAAAAAAATCAATATAGTCTCAGTGCTGATAGTATTTATCATCATGATTTCATATACTTTGCCAAAGGGATCTGGGAATGAGCTCTGCTTATACTTTCCCATTGTCTAGGAGAGTTGGGGAGCTCTGCTTCTATTCTCCCATTGTCTAGGAGAGTTGGAGGTAGCTCACACCAGTTTAACCCAAGTATATTTTGTTGTGGCTGTGAATCTTCCCTGCTCTAGCCTTGTAAGTTTTTCAATCCACTGAGGGATTGGGAGAAGTGGGTGGTAATCTGGTGATGTAAAGGTCCACAAGAAAATGACTTTTTACAAAAGCATTGCATTTATTACCTAAAAGCAAAACAACCAAGGGCATCCATGGAAAATACACAGCAGGTCAGGCAGAAAGAAAGTGATTTATGTTTTAGATTGATAAGCTTCCATCAGAACTGGGAAAAACTTAGAAGCAAAGCCTGTTTAAAGTGGAGAGAACAATGGAAATCTTTATGGGAGTTTGGAGACAGAGGTATAAGGATGGGTGGTGTTTGTGAAGGGTAGGGCTCATTAAAAATAGGACTCTGCACATTTGTCTCTGCACATACTCAGCAGGACAAGCTGTATTCATTGATTTAATAAAAATTACCAAATTGACTTTAAACTAGAATGGTTGGGGGGTGGGAATCAAATTAAAGAGGCTAGGCGTGAGGAGGTTAGTTCACTACAGGGGGATGGGAACCAGTGCAGAGAGGCAGAGGGGTGTAAAGTGAGGGTAGAAACAAAAAGTACGATGGAGAAAAGTAAAAGTGGCAGGCCGACAAATCCAGGGCAAGCATTAAAAAGGGCCACTTTTCAGCATAATTGTATAAGGGCTAAAAGAGTTGTAAAAGAGCGCCTGAAGGCTTTGTGTGTCAATGCAAGGAGCATTCGTAATAAGGTGGATGAATTGAAAGTGCAGATTGTTATTAATGATTATGATATAGTTGGGATCACAGAGACATGGCTCCAGGGTGACCAGGGATGGGAGCTCAACGTTCAGGGATATTCAATATTCAGGAGGGATAGACATGAAGGAAGGGGAGGTGGGGTGGCGTTGCTGGTTAAAGAAGAGATTAACGCAATAGAAAGGAAGGACATAAGCTGGGAAGATGTGGAATCGATATGGGTAGAGCTGCGTAACACTAAGGGGCAGAAGACGCTGGTGGGAGTTGTGTACAGGCCACCTAACAGTAGTAGTGAGGTCGGAGATGGTATTAAACAGGAAATTAGAAATGTGTGCAATAAAGGAACAGCAGTTATAATGGGTGACTTCAGTCTACATGTAGATTGGGTGAACCAAATTGGTAAAGGTGCTGAGGAAGAGGATTTCTTGGAATGTATGCGGGATGGTTTTTTGAACCAACATGTCGAGGAACCGACTAGAGAGCAGGCTATTCTGGACTGGGTTTTGAGCAATGAGGAAGGGTTAATTAGCAATCTTGTCGTGAGAGGCCCCTTGGGTAAGAGTGACCATAATATGGTGGAATTCTTCATTAAGATGGAGAGTGACATAGTTAATTCAGAAACAAAGGTTCTGAACTTAAAGAGGGGCAACTTTGAAGGTATGAGACGTGAATTAGCTAAGATAGACTGGCAAATGACACTTAAAGGATTGACGGTGGATATGCAATGGCAAGCATTTAAAGGTTGCATGGATGAACTGCAACAAATGTTCATCCCAGTTTGGCAAAAGAATAAATCAAGGAAGGTAGTGCACCCGTGGCTGACAAGAGAAATTAGGGATAGTATCAATTCCAAAGAAGCAGCATACAAATTAGCCAGAGAAAGTGGCTCACCTGAGGACTGGGAGAAATTCAGAGTTCAGCAGAGGAGGACAAAGGGCTTAATTAGGAAGGGGAAAAAAGATTATGAGAGAAAACTGGCAGGCAACATAAAAACGGACTGTAAAAGCTTTTATAGATATGTAAAAAGGAAAAGACTGGTAAACACAAATGTAGGTCCCCTGCAGGCAGAAACAGGTGAGTTGATTATGGGGAGCAAGGACATGGCAGACCAATTGAATAATTACTTTGGTTCTGTCTTCACTAAGGAGGACATAAATAATCTTCCAGAAATAGTAGGGGACAGAGGGTCCAGTGAGATGGAGGAACTGAGCGAAATACATGTTAGTAGGGAAGTGGTGTTAGGTAAATTGAAAGGATTGAAGGCAGATAAATCCCCAGGGCCAGATGGTCTGCATCCCAGGGTGCTTAAGGAAGTAGCCCAAGAAATAGTGGATGCATTAGTGATAATTTTTCAAAACTCGTTAGATTCTGGACTAGTTCCTGAGGATTGGAGGGTGGCTAATGTAACTCCACTTTTTAAAAAAGGAGGGAGAGAGAAACCGGGGAATTATAGACCGGTTAGCCTAACGTCGGTGGTAGGGAAACTGCTGGAGTCAGTTATCAAGGATGTGATAACAGCACATTTGGAAAGCGGTGAAATGATCGGACAAAGTCAGCATGGATTTGTGAAAGGAAAATCATGTCTGACGAATCTCATAGAATTTTTGTAGGATGTAACTAGTAGAGTGGATAGGGGAGAACCAGTGGATGTGGTATATTTGGATTTTCAGAAGGCTTTTGACAAGGTCCCACACAGGAGATTAGTGTGCAAACTTAAAGCACACGGTATTGGGGGTAAGGTATTGGTGTGGGTGGAGAGTTGGTTAGCAGACAGGAAGCAAAGAGTGGGAATAAACGGGACCTTTTCAGAATGGCAGGCGGTGACTAGTGGGGTACCGCAAGGCTCAGTGCTGGGACCCCAGTTGTTTACAATATATATTAATGACTTGGATGAGGGAATTAAATGCAGCATCTCCAAGTTTGCGGATGACACGAAGCTGGGTGGCAGTGTTAGCTGTGAGGAGGATGCTAAGAGGATGCAGGGTGACTTGGATAGGTTGGGTGAGTGGGCAAATTCATGGCAGATGCAATTTAATGTGGATAAATGTGAAGTTATCCACTTTGGTGGCAAAAATAGGAAAACAGATTATTATCTGAATGGTGGCCGATTAGGAAAAGGGGAGGTTCAACGTGACCTGGGTGTCATTATACACCAGTCATTGAAAGTGGGCATGCAGGTACAGCAGGCAGTGAAAAAGGCGAATGGTATGCTGGCATTTATAGCGAGAGGATTTGAGTACAGGAGCAGGGAGGTACTACTGCAGTTGTACAAGGCCTTGGTGAGACCACACCTGGAGTATTGTGTGCAGTTTTGGTCCCCTAATCTGAGGAAAGACATCCTTGCCATAGAGGGAGTACAGAGAAGGTTCACCAGATTGATTCCTGGGATGGCAGGACTTTCATATGAAGAAAGAATGGATGAACTGGGCTTGTAATCGTTGGAATTTATAGAATTGAGGGGGGATCTGATTGGAACATATAAGATCCTAAAGGGATTGGACAGGCTAGATGCAGGAAGATTGTTCCCGATGTTGGGGAAGTCCAGAACGAGGGGTCACAGTTTGAGGATAGAGGGAAAGCCTTTTAGGACCGAGATTAGGAAAAACTTCTTCACACAGAGAGTGGTGAATCTGTGGAATTCTCTGCCACAGGAAACAGTTGAGGCCAGTTCATTGGCTATATTTAAGAGGGAGTTAGATATGGCCCTTGTGGCTACGGGGGTCAGGGGGTATGGAGGGAAGGCTGGGGCGATGTTCTGAGTTGGATGATCAGCCATGATCATAATAAATGGCGGTGCAGGTTCAAAGGGCCGAATGGCCTACTCCTGCACCTATTTTCTATGTTTCTATGTTTCTATCTGACCCCACATTCTGATTAGCCTGCTAAGTACTTCCTGCAATTTCCCTCTTTATTTCACGTTTCCAACATCTGTCGTATTTTGTTTTGGCACTACTGATGAAACAATACATTGGAGCTGTGGCTGTCTAAGGATTACACAGCTGAGAATACCCATTGTATACTGGAAGAGGTGTGGTATGTACAGGGTTGCACAAGTCTTCGGAGCGGACTCGCTGTTGCCCTGAATCTCCTGGTCACACGGAATGGAGCATGTGATCATTCCGAGCCATAACGTGTATATAATTGATCTTTAATTACAGACGTGCATCTTGGCTGTGATCCATTTGTATTTATGGACAAATGTTCATACTGCCTGTACAGACACTTCGTGGTGCCTTGTCTGGTGTGGTGGTAAATTACCCAGAATTGAAACGAAATAGTGAGGAATTTAAAAAAAATATATCAGCTTTCAGCCAACATTATCTGTAATGTTTAGAAACACTCTAATGATATTTTCATTTGGAGTTGGAGAGTATTTTAATATTCAATGCTGCTAAGTATTGTAAAAAATAAACAGCAAACTCTTAGATTCTTAATGTCAGTTGTATGCTTGTTTGGATATAACACATACGGCAACTTACTGTTACATCATTTAACTTGGGTGATATTGTAAGTCATTTGCTGACAGAACTATTAAGCCTATTACAGTGACAAAGTATTATGCCCTTTGCTTTCTGTAATGTCTTGGGCAGACTCCACAAATATTTCATTTTCTAAAATACTGCAGCACAGTAGAAGGCCTTTGGCTCTTGGTGTCCATTCCAGCTCTTTGAAAGTACTGTACAATGTGGCCGCACCTCTCTGCTCTTATCCTCTGGTTACTGACTTTCTTGCTGGGGAAATAATTACTGTCCAAAATTTACTGGTTTTCAACAGATCTCTCAAATTGGCTTTCCTTGCACTCAGAAGGATCTCGGGCTTTCTGGTTAGTGCGTTTAATGCCTCCGTTTAGAAACATCTCTTCAATCTCTTCGTGAAGCAGCAAGCAGCAGTAGCCTCCCTACTTTAGGCACTCATTTAGAGAAATTGTAAATTTCTAATCCTCCTGTTATAGCTTCCTCCCAAAATACAGACATCACGAGGAAAGGGGATAAAGTTGCATCTACTTCCAAACCAGCTGCATGGTTAGTTTGCTGTCTTTAAAAATGTAGGGAAAACATACTAGAGGAACATTTGTCCTTTAATTTATTTTGTGAACATGTCCATCACTTACCAATATGATTCTGGGAAAAGTACCTGTCAGGTTATAAGATTCTGATGTGGAGAAATTAGTCTGTTACTCAATAAGTTGTGTTATACTCTTTCCTTGTATATATTGATTTTGTACATTTAAAACAGTGGCTACGTTGAGAAACTAATGACACAACTGAAGATCCCAACTATACCAAGTGGTTTGTATGTAGATTTCTGTTCATAGTTTGTCAGGAACATTATTGTCAACTCCATACAGATGATTGTTTTAAATTCATTGATTGATGAGGTGGTAGTGGTTGATTTGCTGGATTTTGGTTGGTCAGTAATCTGGCCAGAAGCTTCTGAGGAAATAGGTTTAGAGGTATCATGAACTTTTTGTTACATACAGTGAAAGATAATTGCAATTGACTTTGAGTTAAACTGGTGGCTTATCTTTCTTTTCAAATCTTTTTATTGTTATATTATACAAAAGAAGTAATACGAGTACATTGAAGTAACAACACTTACAATGTCTCAAAAAAGACATTATCTTAAAGATTGGGGAAAAAAAATTTGTGATAACGAAAAAAACCTACTAAGCAGAAAAAGCGAGGAAAACAAGAACCCATTAGGTGTACAACCCTGGATCCATGCATCATCCAAAAAGCTTCTAAAAATAAACATCAAACTGCCAGCAAGGGAAGAAAATATAGCAAAAAATTTACAATTAGATCGTGGAAAAAATCTATCAATTAGTTCAAATAATAACAACTAGCAAATGAGCCCCATCTTTTCTCAAAATCAAATATAGGTTCAAAGGTTCGACTTCTAATTTTCTCCAAACTAAGACATAGCATCACTTGAGAGAACCAAATTGGTGGCTTATTATCGTGTCTTCGTACAGTATAGTTGAATAATGTGTAAATTCATAGTACTGGTTGCTATTCTTAGTTCTTATTGAAGTATTGAACAGAAGCATGCTACCACTCATTTTACAGATGATGGTACAAATTCAAACATCAGTGGGGAAAAAATTAAATTCACACCCATTAGCCTGCAGTATAATTTGTGCTGTTATGGGAAGAGTTAGTTTGATGATGGGCGAGTTGTAATTAGAGATTATGGTTTTTGAGACAGAGTTAGAGACTTGCACTGTCAATCCTTTTTACAGGATCTCCTAACCCAGAGCACTCCGTGCCACCTTCTGCAGACTTTTGTTTTCACAAAAAAGAAGATTTGAGTTCTCTAACCATGATTATTTTGATTTCCTGCCTTTCTGCTCTTCACACGTGCAGGTGTCCGGGTTTATGTATGCAGCATCTCAAACTCATTCTGAGATGTTCTAAAACTGGAAGCACAAACTCTGCTGAGTACTTCTAATGAAATATTTTACTCGTGGATATTGATGCAGTTTTGCTTTGGAGACCATGAGGTATACAACATGAGAAATACGCAATAAATTTCATTGAAATTGTTTATTTAATTTACTTGACTATACATAAATTTAGCTTACAACCTTGTGTATAAGTTATATATTTTGGCTTTAAACAATAAAATATACCTGAAATAATCAGATAAAATAGAAATTTTATAGAAAATAATTCTTGTTTGACAAGAAATATCAGACACTTGATCAGTGCAAGTGGATTTTGTATAGGAACACATGCATATGACACAAAAGAGTCAGCCATTGTATAGGATATAGTTGCTGACAATATCAGGCAATACCACTTTGGAGTCTTGCAGAAAGGATAGAGACAGTGGTGCCATATTCTTCAAATAAATAAACCGCACTTGGCATCAGTTATACTTAAGATTTTTAGATTGATAAACTTGTAAACATAATTACAAGTGAAAGAATTCTTTTGATAAAAATCAAATACAGAAAATGGAAGACAAGTAGTTCTGTTGATGTAAGTTTGTTAATAATTCAGATGTCAGAATACACCATATAACACTTTAACTCAAACTGAAACATCACACTGATTTGATGTTTCATTTTTGATGCTCTTCAGTACATGGTGTCTGCATGTTAGCTTTTATATGCTCTGGATAGTGGCAAGCAAGGACTGTATTTCTTTTGTGGCTATGAATGCTTTATCTCCTTAGTTAAAGACTCTGATGATAGGTGTTTAAGTAAATATCCAAATCTGGAGTATATTTAATTGTAATGTATATATTTTTTCTTGTTAGTAAAATTAGAGCACTGCTTAAAACAATAGTGAAAGGCCATGATTATGGAAATTAGGGAAACTTACACTGGGAAAATAATCTGATTACAGAACCTACTTTCATATCCAACATCTATTCTGTTGATCAGCCATTGTGATGTAAGATTATGAATCTTTTGTAAGTGAGATGAAATCTGATCATTCAGCCTTTATTTTTTTTATTATAACCACAAATCTATCCAAAAATTCTCACACATAAACTTAGACCTATAAAGGATTGTCTTCAGTTCAACAATTGTATGACCACTGGTGCTGCAATCACAAATGGCACTGAGTTTCAATGTTACAAGGGGCATTTGCAGCAATATGCAAGAATAGAAGACTTTTTCGATTCATATTAAATGATTTGGCCAACAATAACCCCAGAGGTGCATTTTATATACATTCTTGGTATTGAAGGAATTGTGGAAAAGTGACATTGGTCTGCGTATCAAGGAAATAAGGACTACCAGTGGGTGAGAAAGAACTTTTCTAAAAATCAGGGGTTCCCAACCTGTGGTCTGGACCCCTGCTTTTAATGGTATTGGTCTATGGCATGAAAAAGGTTGGGAACCCCTGCTATTAATCATCCCAATGTTTGTTCTTCCACCTGAATTCTGCTGAGGATATGTGCGTGTTGTCGTAACAATACGAGATGATTGACGTGCAAGGGTTAAGGAAATGACCTTTGCGGATGACACCTTACACAAGGTAATTGGTATGTGAGAGGCACTGGCAGATGCCAGTCTATTCAGAAATGTTGATGGCCCAGTACAGCTTGTACGCAAAGCATGTGATGTTGATACTTGTTCTGACCAGCAAGATCTATCTATACCAGCGTGAGCTCCGAGCGCAGGTGCACCATCGTATCCCCAGTCGGCCCTCGCTAATTCAGAAGATGAAGCAATGGGAAGGAGTGAAAACTGGTTCTTGGAAAAAGAAGAAAGCATTCATTCATTCTTTCTTTCTACCATTACTGTCAAACATTGCATGTTCCCTAACCCTCCCGCCACAGTTTTACATTTCCGTTGGCCCAATGGGATAAAACTTTTCAGTAGCTGTCGAAGGACGAGGTTACTTGGAGCATCTCCATTCACATCAAGGGATTTTGTTTTAGTGCACATTCAAAAGTCAATGATTGCATTGTTATCAGCTAGGAACAGCTTCTTCCCCTCCACCATCAGCTTTCTGTACGGTCCATGAACACTGCTTCTTTATTCCTTATTTAAGTTTTATAGTAACTTACTGTTTTGCACTGAACTGTTGTAAAACAGCAAATTTAACAACATACTGTATGTCAGTGATTATGAAGCTGATTCTGGTGTTGCTTTGTGATGCCAACAATTTCTCAAACCTGTAATGCCTCCTGCTTAATTCACCACTTATCACCTGTACTAGCAGCACCTCCACACCTTACTGGTGTATCAATGTGACTGTACTCTGATGTACTGTGTGATATTTAATACTGATTGATGGTGCCCTATAGGTTACTTCTACATTGTGCTTTCCTCAACCCCTCGTAACAATAGGGGTGCAATATGGTGAGCATCTCAGCTGTGGCCCTTGCCACCTTCATGTCACAGTAACCCACAGTGCTGAAGCAGAGGTTGACAAAAAAATGTCGGATCTCAACCTATAAACTCGCTGAGGGGGATGAACACACACAGACACACGCACACACACGCAAAGATGGTCTCACAGAAAGGTTTCCATAATAATAAAAGACCAGAATTGTAGATTTGGCCCTTTACGAAGGAAAGTTCCTTATGGCTGAGCCATTCCTGGCATTCTTCTGATGATTCACCGCTTTCCTGGCAGTAGATGGACCTGTTACTTGGCGGTGAAAAACTTTGTTCTGTTTACAGCAACCACATTGTAGTTCAAAGGCGAGGTGGCTGATCTGGGAGCTGGCTGAACCTGTTCCAGCCTAAAATATGCAGGGGAAAAGAAGTATTCAGTACAGGGAAGCAAGATGGATGTCTAGAGTAAAAAGTAATAGCAAGTTACATGGTGCAAGGCAAGGCCATGAACAGCATAAATACTGACATTGGAATCCTGCATAAAGTGGACATATCCTGTGTTGTAAATCTTAAGTAAATGGTAACCTTATTCTATGACATAAAAGTACTGTCAACAAACCAACACAAACTGGAATCACAGAGAGATACATCACAGAACCAGTTCCTTTTGCCCAGGAGTCCATACCAACCCTCACACACTCATTCTTACACTAATCTAATCTTATCCCCTTTTGTTGCCCTACATTTCCTTCAATGCCTTCATAGCTTCTAAAACAGGGGCTCCCAGGCTGGGGTCCACGGACACCTCAGTTAATGGTAGGGGTCCATGGCATTAAAAAGGTTGGGAACCCCTGTTCTATAGATCAATTAACCTAAAGGATGTAGTTTCCAAATTCTGAATAACTCCAGTAAAATCAGTGGTATTGCCTACAAGAAAACGTTATGCTGCAAAAATGGAAGCAGCAGCCTCTGCCTTTGTATCAGTCATATGGTCATTTTCAAACAAATCCCTGACCTACTAGATTTCATGGCTTGTGTGTAGGTACAATAAGATTATTTTCTTATTTTTCTTATACAGTAATGGAGGTCAGTTAACCTGTTAGGTGCATGCTGACTCTGAGCCACCACATCATGTGAATTCTCTCACTTAGTACCATCACTTCCAATTTCAACATTTGCCCCACCTCACCCCCAGATTCCTCCAGCACTCATTGCCACAGGACGGATAATTTACAGTGCAGCCTGCATATCTGTGGATGTGGAAGGAAACAAGGCCTCCACACATTACACAGAGTCTCTGCAAATCACACTGTGCCAGAGGACAGGATTGAACATGGCTCTGTACTACTGTGAGACTGCAGTACTACCAGCTGCACTGAGTACCTCCCACCATCTTGGAAACGGGTTGCAGTCCAACCCACTGGTCAATATGCACCTGAGCATTTGAGGGAAAGCTCTGTATTAAAATTACAGACCATTAAACGCTAAGGAGCACCACTTATACCTCCTAACACTGGGGGGCACTGCAAGACACTCAAGCACATTGGATATCTATCCACTGGGAGCCACCCTATTTTAGCTGATCTGTTGCCTGTCCACACTTCTACCCAGACCTATTTGCTGATTATGGAACCTATGCAAGTTATTGAGCAAACTGTGAAGTCTATCACGTGTGTAGAAGATACTACAATATATATTTCCCCCCACTGTGTTTCCTTGTAAGCAAGTGCAGAATCCTACAGTGTAAAGGGACCAATGTGTTTCAATTCTTTCTGAGACTTGCATTTCACAGCCTTTGCTGTATGTGTGAGCTGCTCACTCATGTTTGCCCTGGGAGGAGCTTCTTCAGACCAGAATTCATATTTTCCTTTTAAGTTTTTCCAAATTGAATTTGAGCCAATGTTTCTTCAAAACAATGCCAATAAATTGGTCAAAATAAGGAAAGCTACTGCTTGCCTGATTATTAATAAAACAGAATGAGTTGGCATTAGAAAACACATACTTTTTCCCAGTGTTCCAGGATTTGAGTTTTACACCTTACTGACGCAACCATTGCTGAGCTGGCTCCAAGGTTGGCATAGACCAGTGAGTGTCTGAGGCTGATAACGACCTGTGTTCAGTACAGGACTGGCACAGGTCCAGCAATGTCCTCATGGATACTTCCATGTCTCTGCACCACATAACCATGGAACAGTAGGTACAAGCTTGTTTCCCTCGTGTGACCTCTTCCGTGGCCATTAGTCACAGAGATAGCAGTATATCTATATGGACTTGTATAACTTTGGGTTTCATGGTTTTGGTATTTGATGCTCTTGTCCAGAGTGCACGTTACCCAACCAGGTACCCTCAAACAGACAACCTTGGTGAGGAATCGAGAGCAAGAGGGCATAGCCTTAAACAGAGCTTGAGAACTTTCAGAGGGACAGCACTTGTTCAAAGGGTAAATGAAATGAGGAACTCTTTCCTAAAGGAAGCAGATGGTGGATAACTGAGGTGAGCAATGTAGCTGAAATCTTGACCTGCCACAGTCTCGTTAAACAGAACAGACTGGAAGGGCAACTGATCTCCCCTCTATCTGCAGGAGACAGATGGGTAGGTGGGAGACTGTTTTCTCCCCAGGAGGAAGCACTAGGCATTTTGTTGATCTACCAAACTGCTAACACCTCGTGCTTGCCCAGATTAAGTTCCACCTGCCCATATCTGTAAATGATCTATATTTTACAGTCTACTTTTACAACTTCCCACACTACCACAAAACATTTTTGTGCCATCACATTGGTACATGACTGGGCAGAGAATGGAGGACATACGGACCTTATGCAGGCAGAGGGGTTAGGTTTCATTAACTTGATTGATTTGACACAACCTAGAGGCCTGTATTGTTCTATATTCTATTGTGCCATTTGCCTTTTCCAGGTAACTAGCCTAAGAGGGGGGAGCTCGTTAAATGGGAAGTAACAGGAAACTGTCATCCCATCAGTCTGGGATACAGCTCAAGGGACACAAGTTAAGACACTTATAAACCATAGAAGGATTGCGCTGGGTCAAGTGACCGAGAGGGAATGACTAAGTAAAGAAAGACATACACAGTGGTCATTGCAATGTTATTACAGCTTGGGCCTTAGGAGATCAGAGCTCAATTCCAGTGTTGCCTGTAAGGAGTTTGTACGTTCTCCCTGTGACTACGTGAGTTTCCTCCTGGCGCCCTGGTTTCCTTCCACAGTCCACAGATGTACTGGTTAATAAGTTCATTGGTCATTGTCAATTGTTCTGTGATTAGGCTAGTGTTAATGGGGAGGGGGGGTTTGCTGGGCAACGTGACTTGTTGGGATGGAAGGGCCTGTTCTGTACTGCATTTCTGTATGAACAATAAATAAGTAAGCAGATGATGGAATAAATAGATCGATATGAAAATGTTCCCTCTGTGAGACTCAAAGGGAAAAACATTACTGTATCTGGTAATCAAAATGAAATGAACTTGAAAACTTAAACCATAATTCACTTCCTATCATATTGAATATTTTCAGAAAGAGGCAGCCTGTACTGACAGTGGGCAAGACAACATCCCAACAAAGAATCGCTCAGATCTGGAAGGGCTATTTCCTACACATCTTTCATTTGCATTCTGTCTGTACAAGCCCAGTGATAAATCTCAGCCCTGCTTCCTGCAACTCAGACCCTGTGACCTCCTTGTTCAAAGAAAGTTATTAAATAAAAGGAAATCCACACATACTACAGGCACTCGCATGTTACTTTAAAACAAGTTAACGTTGCATTAAAATGTTTGTTTTTCTTCACTCACCTTATCAGACTTTAATAGAAACCAACTTCATTTCTTCCACCCTGCAAAGAAATTCAAGAGGTCAGACACAAAAGCAGGTGTATAATGGCACACACATTGCACTCAGAGATACAGTGCCACCTTCCCAAGCGTGTAATGATGCCCAAGGGATGCCTTGCAGAGGGAGGGTGATGGTCTCATCGTATCATGGGAGTAAGAGGCAGGCAAAGCATTTGAGAGAGTAGCCTTCCTGTTAGCTGTGTTTTTCTTCCACTGATTCAGCTAATCATGGTTACTCGGCTGAGCTAGGAAACCACAGGCACAGACTGCCAAATTCAGCCGCGAGCTCAAATTCCACCACAGCGGAATGTATAAATCACATTAATTAGATAAATCCTAGAAGTAAAAGGATCAGAATTTTTCTAAAAGCCCAGCCACATCCCCTCGGGAAGGAGATTTGTAATCCTTAACCCACTCTGAGGTTCCTGGCCCAGTGCAATGTGAATAACTAAACTCCTTTCTGCAACATGCATGAGCTACCTTTTACCTTAGAGTACCAGCTGTTCACTACTTGCTCTGAAGCCTCTTGGGGGTATGAAGGCTGTTGGCCTTTGAGCGTTTTGAAAGTTGCTGACGTTGTGTACAATGCAGTGAAAAAGCAGAAATTTCTTCCCAGACTTAGCAGAGCAGCATTCCTTCACTCAATGCCTCCACTTATCTCGCTGAAATACATCCCAAAAGGCCGCTCTCACCAAAATTGGTCAACTGGGACAATTTTCACCTAAGAAAATCTGCTTCATTACCATGTAAATATTATTGTAACATCTTGGTTATGTGGTGGTTTAACAAACACTAATGAAATGCCTAATACTGTAATTATATCATCCATGGAATTTAAATTAAATGTTAACAAGTAGTTGTTAATCTGGAACACACTGCTAAATCATACCAGATATTCTGATGCTAAATTAACTCATTCTGTATTGATAAAAGGATACATATTCCTTGAGACATAGTCATACAGCCTGGAAACAGGTCCTTACCAACCATCAGGGGCACATTTATACTAATCCTACACCAATCCAATTTTATTCTCCCCACTTTCCCATCAACTACCCTAGATTCTACCACTCACCTACATACCAGGGGCCACTAACCAACCTATGAGATGTGGGAAGAATCAGGAGCACTCCTTGGAAGTCCATGCAGTGACAGGGAAAATGTACAAACTCCACACAGCCAGCACCGGAGGTCAGGATCCACCCTCAGTTGCTGTAGCTGTGAAGCAGTGGCTCTACCAGCTACACCATAATCGTAACTCGAAACTACAAGCTTTTAGAAGAACTTTCTCAATAGTACAGCTTTTGAAATGAAGGGAGGGAGTTGGTGCATTAAATGGGTCTTAAACAAGGGGCTTCTTCATAAACATGGTTAAATGCCAAGCGTTAGTGCTAAGGGCAGGAGGGATGTTCAAGCTACAGGACATAGGTTGAAGCAGTGTTTAAGATAGGAATGGGTGAAACCGACAACTGGGATTAGAACTACTGTGGAGGAGTAGTTGTGCCAAATGACCTCCTTCCTTGTTACACTTTATGTGAGATGGGCCAAGGGTTAACAGTCTCTTCTGCCTTGGTGTTACAGCCATTGGATCTTAACAATTTCAGATAACCTCTTGTTTTCCTCTCTCTCCATAATGTGCTGCACCTTTTGGTTTGAATCTTGTTTTTATTACCAACTGCATGTTTTTTTAATTGAGAACTTAAGCCCACCACAGATATTCCCTCTGTCCTCTCCAGCCCTTCCCCTCAGTGTTCCTTACTTTTCCACTTCTGATGAAGAGTTTTTGACCTGAATCTTCAATTCTGTTTCTCTCTGAACTGATGCATCATTCTCTGGAAAGCAGTGTTACATCCAGAACAGGAATTACTGACAAAGCTATGCAACCATAGCTCTGCCTTCACTCAGTCACCTGTAATCTGCTATCTGTTAAAGGTACACACAATGCTGTGACAAAGGTCTGGTTTTGCACCAAGATTATAATAGAGGACATCATTAAGGACCTTCACCATCTGGGACATTCCTCTTTCCATCAGAGAGGAGGTACAGAAGCCTGAAGACCCACATTCAACATCTTAAGAACAGCTTCTTCCCATCTGCCATCAGAATTTTGAATGGTCCATGAACACTACCTCATATGCCTTCTTTGCTCTTATCTATCTATTGTAACTTACAGTAATTTTATGTTTTGCACTGTACTGCTGCTAAACCACAAATTTCATGACATCAGTTAGTGATAATAAGCCTGATTTTAAAGTATGGTCAGGTGGAAAGAGGAAGCTCCAGCTTCTGTCAGAGACTTGGGTCCTCGACACTCCACTGACAAAGACAGGAGTCTCACCAGCGACCCTGAACCAGGGCTTTGACTGCATCGCAAGGAAGCATCCAGCTAGTACCCAACTATGTGGAGGCTTTCTCCAAGTCTCTTTGTAACTGCACAGCCAGCAAACAAAGTAATTCGCCACCCTGCTTCTGTGACAAACATAAGCCAAGTTTATGTATACAGTATATAATGTACCTGCTATGTTATCGTTATTAATGCCTGCACATTGTATTATATGCCCAACTTTACAATATATACCAGGTATGGACTCCTCTTTCATTGCAACCCCGTCCTCAATCATCTCCAGGTCCTCCATGGTTGAGATCAGGGTATTACATCTGGGACCTGTTTTTCTAGGGAGAGCTTGTAGCCATTGATTTCTTTTATTAGTTATGTAATGTGAACATCACCGACAGCCCTATCACTAGTAGAGATTTGGATAAAGAGGGGTATATATAGGACAAATAGGACTAGCTTGTTAGGCACCATGTTCAGCATGATGTTGGCCCAAAAGGCGGTATGCTCTATGACTAATTGTCCTGAAAAGGGGTCGTTGAGCTGCCTTCTTTATAGTACTGCAGTTTTTTTTTTCCTGGTGAAGGGGCTCCCACAGTGTCATTGAGACCATCCTAGGTCAATGTGGTAGAGGGGTAGGAGAGTTCTGCTTAAAATAGTACTCTGATCCACAGCTCTCTTCGTCATTTCCCACCTAAAGACTGCAGGCCTGAAAGGTACTCTCAGCGAGCTTTCTGAACCATGGGACACTGCACTGGTGTGGAAGAAGTCTTTAAAGTAGTGACCATAGGTCACCTGGAAATAAATGGGAAGTGTTGATATTCAGGGGATCTTAAGTTAATGTTCAAATATGGTGAACACCTAGGAAGCCAAACAGTATGATGGGCTTTACTAAAGATTTGAGTGGTAGAGCAAAGCTCCTGCTCTAATTATAAAATGTGTGAAATCCCATGGGAGTAAATACCAAAAGAAGGACATAGAGGGAGTGCTGTAAAGGTTCACTGGAGTAGTCTGGATTGACTGATAGATCGTACGGACTGGGAACATATGAGCTGTGCTGGGAGAAATGAGAGATCATTGTATTGAAACACGAAATTCCATGGGACCCAACTGGACAGATGAGGGGTTTTGTGTGGCCGGTTGTCTCGAACCAAGAGGTCATAATCTTGGCACTGGGTTCAGCTGTTCGGTACAGACTGGACAGAGCATTTCATCAGTTGGAGGAGGGCAAATATTTGGAATTCTGTACCCAAGGGGGATGCAGAGGCTCAGTCAGTGAGCACAGAGATCAGTAGGTTTTTAGATTTTAAAGGAATCAGGGGACACGTGGTTAGTGTGGAGTGCTGAGGTAAAAGGTCAGCCACAATTTGGGCAGTATGGTAATGTAGTGGCTAATACAACGCTTTACAGTACCGGCAACATGTGTTCGATTACCGCCACTGCCTGTAAGCAGATTGTACGTTCACCCCTTAACTGTGGGCTTCCTTCCACAGTCCAAAGGTAGATTAATTGGTCATTGTAAATTATCCTGTGATTAGACTTGGATTAATTCGGGGGATTGTTGGTCAGAGGGCCTATTCTGTGCTGTATAAATAAATAATACATTTAATTAATGTACAAGGGCAAAAAAACCCTAAGATTATGGGACCAGAATTAGGCCATTTAACCCACTGAGTCACTCTGCCATTTCATCATGGCTGATCCAATTTTCCTCTCAGCCCAATCTCTTGCCTTCTCCCCATATCCCTTCATGTCCTGACCAATCAAGAAACTATCAAACTTACCCTTAAATATACATAAAGACTTGGCCTCTACAGCTGCCTGTGGCAATGAATTCTACAGATTCACCACTCTCTGGCTAAAGAAATTCCTCATCACTCTCTGTTCTCAAAGGACGCCCCTCTATCTTGAGACTGTGTCCTCTGGCCTTAGACACCCCCACCATAAGAAACATCCTCTCCACGTCCACTCTATCAAGTCCTTCCACCATTCAATAGGTTTCAATGAAGTCACCCCTCATTCTTCTGAATTCTAGTGAGTACAGGCCCAGAGCCAACAAACATTCTTCATATGACAAGCCTTTCAACGCTGGAATCATTTTTGTGAACCTTCTTTGAACCCTCTCCAGTGCCAGCACAACCTTTCTAAGATAAAGGGCCCAAATCTGCTCACAATATTCCAAATGAAGCCTCACCAGTGCTTTATAAAGTCTCAACATTACATCCTTGCTTTTATATTCTAGTCCTCTTGCCTTCCTCACCACAGACTCAACCTGCAAATTAACTTTTAGGTTTTTTGTATTTTCTTTCCATTTAGAAAATAGTCAACCCTTTCATTTCTTCTACCAAAGTGTATGACCATACACTTCCTGACACTGCATTCCATCTGCCATTTCTTTGTCCATTATCCTATTCTGTCTAAGTCCTTCTGTAGCCTCTCTACTTTCTCAGAACTACCTGCTCCTCCACCTGTCTTCCTATTGTCTGCAAACTTTTCAACAAAGCCATCAATTCCATCATCCAAATCATTGACATATAACATAAAAAGAGTCAGACACCTGTGGAACATCAGCAGTCACCGGCAGCCAATCAGAAAAGGCTTCCTTTATTCCCACGCTTTGCCTCCTGCTAATCGGCCACTGCTTTATGCATGTTAGCATATTTCCTGTAAAACCATGGGCTTGTACCTCGTTAAGCAGCCTTGTATGTGGCACCTTGTCAAAGGCCTTCACATTAACTGATTTTCCTTTGTCTATCCTGATTGTCATTTCTTCAAAGAGTTCCAACAGAGTTGTCAGACAAGATTTTCCCTTGAGGAATCCATGTTGACTATGGCCTATTTTACCATGTGCCTCCAAGTACCCTGAGACTTCATCTTTAATAATCGACTCCAACCACTGAGGTCAGACTGACTGGCTTATAGTTTCCTTTCTTCTACATCTCTCCCTTCTTGAAGAGTGGAGTGACATTTACAATTTTCCTGTTTCTAGAACCATTCCAGAATCTAGTGATTCTTGAAAGATCATTACTTCTGCCTCCACAATCTCTTCAGTCACCTCCTTCACAACCCTGGGGTGTACACCATCTGGTCCAGGTGACTTATCTACCTTCAGACCTTTCAGTTTTCCAAGAACCTTCTCTCTAGTTATGGTAACTTCACCCACTTTATGCCCCCTGACACCTGGAACTCCACCATACTGCTCGTCTTCCACAGTGAAGACTGATGCAAAAATTACCTGAACCTCCTCCTCCTGCCCGAAACATTGACTGTACTTTTTTCCATAGATGCTGCCTGGCCTGCTGAGTTTCTCTAGCATTTTTTGTATGTTGCTCAGATTTCCAGCATCTGCAGATTTTCTTTTGTTTGTGATTGAACCTACTTCTGTTTCAAACATAATATTTGTCAGTGTACACAATTGTAATTGTACGTCAATCGCACTTAACGATTGACCCGTGGATGCAGGATTGCAGGAAAACACCAACAGCTATTGCTCAACAGATTCCAGACCTAAATTCCAGCATGCTACAGAAAGGACCCCCTTTCCTGAGAACCAGCTAAAAACAGAGTCCTGGAGGTGTCTGGGCAACATGTAAACAGCCATTTCCTAAACTGCCATTGTTCTGCTGTTATCTGGTGGTGGCTTTACAAAATTGCATTTGAATTATTGTGTTTGCACTTCCTGTCATTTCAAAATGCAAATTACATTTTTGGAAAACATTAACATTCCAGACATTTCTTAGGGTTACATCTGTTTAAAAAAATGCTTTGTTGCCCAGCTCCTGAGAACAATAAGAATGCCATTGACCCGAGTGTTAGTTTGTTTTGCACAACTGGTTCATTTGATCAAGTTGCCAAGAATAATATTCCGCATTAGTCAGGTGAAAACAGCACTTAGAGAAAGCCAACACCTTGACTTTTAACTTTTCCCGTTGCTGTCCCAGATCATTCTTTCTTTACTCTATATGAGACACTGCTGATGGCTTTTTGCTTCTTGTTTTATTAAAGTATTTCCCTGTGTGTTGGAATAGTACTGAAACTAAAGCTTTGTATATTCTTGGCGGCTGGTTCCCACTGCTGCCTGTAAGGACTTTGTACATTCTCTCTGTGGCCCTGTGTGTTTCCTCCGGGTGCTCTGGTTTCCTCCCACAGTCCAAAGATGTACCAGTTGATAGGTTACTTAGTCATTGTAATCTGTCCTGTGATTAGGCTAGGATTGAAATTGGAGGATTGCTGAGCGCTGTGACTCGAAGGACCGTAAGGGCTACTCTGTGTTATATCTTGGTAAAGAAAACAAGTAACATAGAGATTTGCACTCAACAACATCATACAGTCCAATGGAGACCAGACCAGCTAGCATTGGAAGAAACGCCAACACGAGGAAATCTGCAGATGCTGGAAATTCGAGCAACACATACAAAAGATGCTGGTGAACGCAGCAGGCCAGGCAGCATCTACAGGAAGAGGTACAGTCGACGTTTCGGGCCGAGACCCTTCGTCATTGGAAGAAATGCCTTTTACCCTTTACTGAAGAACATTTTTGAACCAACTAAATGTTTAAAGAAAGATACACTAGTATTTGTTTAGTTCATGGCTTTTGGATTTGTGTTAGTCTCATTAAACATCATAGCCAAGGAAATACTTTGGAACTGTCTTCTTCGTAGTGACGTAGGGAACAGGGCAGCCAGTGTACACAGCAAGCTCCCACAGACAGCTGTGTGAAAATGACCGGGTCGCCTCATTTGTGACATTAAGGGATTCATTTTCAGCAGGCCCTTCTTCATCAAGTGGTGCATTGGATCCTTTACACTAATGTGAGAGGGTATCTTCAAAAATGCAGCACCCTCCCAGCACTATAACTGAGCTCCACCTTTATTTTTCAGCTGCAGGCTCTAACGTGGCTTTGATCTTTAACTAGCCAGATGGGTTGGTCCGTCCTGCACTGGTTCATTGGGTCTCTTTGACGGCCTGCTGTTAGTGGTGCTTGATCTTGCTCCAGGTACAGATCGGATATTGGATAGTGTTTCTGAGTCCGGCTCCAGAACCTCCAGGTTTTTGGCCCATCCCAAGGAAGTGATCAGGTTATCCAAGCTGAGACTCACAGCGCAGTACCAAAAGAGAGCTGCTCTGCCAGTGGTGCTGTGTTTTGCAGGATATGTGATACCACAGTTCCCTCCGATTAATAGAAAAGATCCAATGGCAGCACCTGATGAAAATCTGGGAAAGTCTTCCCAATTTCCCGGCAAATCATCATCCTTTAACCAGAAACAGGTTTTGTAGAACCTGCTGTGTGCTCTTGCATTATCATGGTTCCACAGTGACTTTGTTTCAAGAAGTATTCCAACAGCTCTCTGATGTCCTGGGTTACGAGGAAGTCTGATAGTTCCACTCCGGCAGCTGCCTCAGGAGGGAATGTCCAGAGCAGCGCCTTGGGGCAGTTTCTGGAAGGTGAGCCCAAGCAGACTTCAAAAGGAGTCGGGAGCGCGAGGCGAATCCGACACAGATCCCTTTCTTCCAGGTTGGAAGACAGAAAGCATCTGAAACAGTCTCGCTAGTCCCCATGCTCCCTTTGGCCAGGGTGTGCAGTTCAGTGTGAGGCAGGTAGATTTCTAATGACATAGAATGTAGAACAGCACAGAAAAAGGCCCTTCAGCCCACATTGTCTCTGCTTAACATGTTAAACTAAATCTCTTCTGATCTTTATCCCTCCATTCCCTGCATCTAAAAGCCTCAACACTACTACGGTATCTGCCTCCACCACTACCTGCCAGGTGCCACCACTCTGTGTTAGAAAACCCTGCTCTGCACATCGGCCTTAAACTCACCTTAAATGCACGACCCTTAGTGAACAGAAGGGCATCGAGGGATACAGAGAAAAACAGGAAAGTGGATGCGGAATGTTGGATCCCACTGAACGAAGGAGCAACTGGAGGGGCTGAATGGCCTGTTCTTGCTCCTGCTTGTTCTAGCGCTGTGGGTGAAAAGCAGGATTTCCAGCTTCGCATAGTTCAGTGTCACACTACTGAGCTGCCGCTCACAGTTGTCTCTGGCCCACTGCCCATGTTCAGTGGCTGCAGGGTTCAGGAATGGCTGGTGAACAAACAGCCTGTGCCCAGGAGCCCCGAGCCCAACTCCTCCTCACTTGGGAATGTGATGCAACCCAAGCGAGTGCAAGGGCTGTTCTCTCCCACTGCCGCTTACGCAGCCAAGTGTGCCGTACACCCAGAGCAAGGTCACCGACGATGTATCATGCCCGCAGACACGTATGCAAGATGATCATAGGCTTGCTGCTGCAATGATGTCTCAACAGGACACCTAGAATCAGGATTAAAGTCTCAGAACCGGGGGTCGGCCATTCAGGACAGAAGAAGAGCCACTTTCTTACCCAAAGGTTGCTGCATTTTTAGGCAGCATATGAGACAGGAGAGCAACAATAAACTATTGGTGGGATCAGCAGAAGATGGATTTGGTCAGAATTTGATGATCTGATGATTCGGGTCATCAGGACTGAGAGGGGAGAGAACCCTCTCAGGTGGGGGAGAGCAGGTAGGTAGTAGGTGGAACCAGGTGATGGAGAGATTGGTCCTGGTGCGTAAGAGGGAAAGGGAATGTTGAGACCAAGGCTGGTGAGGAACAGGTGGAAATGTAAGAAAAGGAGGAAGAAAAGTCAGGCAGATGGAACCAGGTGGGGGAAGGTGAAGAGTCAAAATAAGGAGGGAAGGTATAGGTGAATGGAGGGAGAAAGAGTCTGATTGGAGAGTGAAAGGAACACTAGGGGAGGGGGCTAAATGAATTTAGAAAATTCAGTGTTCGTGTCATTAAGTTTTAAGCTGCCCACGTGGAATCTGAAGTGCTGTTCTTTGAGTTGTCTTCCTGGCAGCGGAGAAAGCTGAGGGGAGACAGGTCAGTGTGTGAGTGGAGAGGGGAGACAGGTCAGTGTGTGAGTGGAGAGGGGAGACAGGTCAGTGTGAAAGTGGAGAGGAGAGACAGGTCAGTGAGTGAGTGGAGAGGGGAGACAGGTCAGTGTGTGAGTGGAGAGGGGAGAGGTCAGTGTGTGAGTGGAGAGGGGAGACAGGTCAGTGTGTGAGTGGAGAGGGAAGACAGGTCAGTGTGTGAGGGGAGAGGGGAGAGGTCAGTGTGTGAGGGGAGAGGGGAGACAGGTCAGTGTGTGAGGGGAGAAGGGAGACAGGTCAGTGTGTGAGGGGAGAGAGGAGACAGGTCAGTGTGTGAGTGGAGAGGGGAGACAGGTCAGTGTGTGAGGGGAGAGGGGAGAGGTCAGTGTGAAAAGGGATAGGGGAGACAGGTCAGTGTGTGAGGGGAGGGGGGAGACAGGTCAGTGTGTGAGTGGAGAGGGGAGACAGGTCAGTGTGAGAGTGGAGAGAGGAGACAGGTCAGTGTGTGAGTGGAGAGGGGAGACAGGTCAGTGTGTGAGGGGAGAGGGGAGAGGTCAGTGTGTGAGTGGAGAGGGGAGACAGGTCAGTGTGTGAGGGGAGAGGGGAGAGGTCAGTGTGTGAGGGGAGAGAGGAGACAGGTCAGTGTGTGAGGGGAGAGGGGAGACAGGTCAGTATGTGAGGGGAAAGGGGAGACAGGTCAGTGTGTGAGTGGAGGGGGGAGACAGGTCAGTGTGTGAGTGGAGAGGGGAGACAGGTCAGTGTGAGAGTGGAGAGGGGAGACAGGTCAGTGTGTGAGGGGAGAGGGGAGACAGGTCAGTGTGAAAGTGGAGAGAGGAGACAGGTCAGTGTGAGAGTGGAGAGGGGAGACAGGTCAGTATGTGAGGGGAGAGGAGAGACAGATCAGTGTGAAAGTGGAGAGGGGAGAGAGGTCAGTGTGTGAGTGGAGAGGGGAGACAGGTCAGTGTGAGAGTGGAGAGGGGAGACAGGTCAGTGTGTGAGTGGAGAGGGGAGACAGGTCAGTGTGAAAGTGGAGAGGGGAGACAGGTCAGTGAGTGAGTGGAGAGGGGAGACAGGTCAGTGTGAGAGTGGAGGGGCGAGACAGGTCAGTGTGTGAGGGGAGAGGGGAGACAGGTCAGTGTGAAAGTGGAGAGGGGAGACAGGTCAGTGTGAGAGTGGAGAGGGGAGACAGGTCAGTGTGTGAGGGGAGAGGGGAGACAGGTCAGTGTGAAAGTGGAGAGGGGAGACAGGTCAGTGTGTGAGGGGAGGGGAGACAGGTCAGTGAGTGAGTGGAGAGGGGAGACAGGTCAGTGTGTGAGTGGAGAGGGGAAACAGGTCAGTGTGAGAGTGGAGAGGGGAGACAGGTCAGTGTGTGAGGGGAGGGGAGACAGGTCAGTGTGAGTGGAGAGGGGAGACAGGTCAGTGTGTGAGTGGAGAGGGGAGACAGGTCAGTGTGTGAGGGGAGGGGAGACAGGTCAGTGTGAGAGTGGAGAGGGGAGACAGGTCTGTGTGTGAGTGGAGAGGGGAGACAGGTCAGTGTGTGAGGGGAGGGGAGACAGGTCAGTGTGAGAGTGGAGTGGGGAGACAGGTCAGTGTGTGAGTGGAGAGGGGAGACAGGTTAGTGTGTGAGTGGAGAGAGGGGACAGGCCAGTGTGTGAATGGAGAGGGGAGACAGGTCAGTGTGAATGGAGAGGGGAAACAGGTCAGTGTGAAAGTGGAGAGAGGAGACAGGTCAGTGTGTGAGGGGAGGGGAGACAGGTCAGTGAGTGAGTGGAGAGGGGAGACAGGTCAGTGTGTGAGTGGAGAGGGGAAACAGGTCAGTGTGAGAGTGGAGAGGGGAGACAGGTCAGTGTGTGAGGGGAGGGGAGACAGGTCAGTGTGAGTGGAGAGGGGAGACAGGTCAGTGTGTGAGTGGAGAGGGGAGACAGGTCAGTGTGTGAGGGGAGGGGAGACAGGTCAGTGTGAGAGTGGAGAGGGGAGACAGGTCTGTGTGTGAGTGGAGAGGGGAGACAGGTCAGTGTGTGAGGGGAGGGGAGACAGGTCAGTGTGAGAGTGGAGTGGGGAGACAGGTCAGTGTGTGAGTGGAGAGGGGAGACAGGTTAGTGTGTGAGTGGAGAGAGGGGACAGGCCAGTGTGTGAATGGAGAGGGGAGACAGGTCAGTGTGAATGGAGAGGGGAAACAGGTCAGTGTGAGAGTGGAGAGGGGAGACAGGTCAGTGTGAGTGGCGAGGGGAGACAGGTCAGTGTGAATGGAGAGGGGAAACAGGTCAGTGTGAGAGTGGAGAGGGGAGACAGGTCAGTGTGAGTGGCGAGGGGAGACAGGTCAGTGTGAATGGAGAGGGGAGATAGATCAGTGTGAGAGTGGAGAGGGGAGACAGGTCAGTGTCAGTGGAGAGCGGAGAGGGGAGGGGGAGACAGATCAGTGTGTGAGGGGAGAGGGGAGACAGGTCAGTGTGAATGGAGAGGGGAGATAGATCAGTGTGTGAGGGGAGAGAGGAGACAAGCAACCAGCATTGCGGACGGAGCACGGGTACACAGAAAGATGATTGCCCAGTCTCAAATGGTCTCACCGATATAGACAAGGCCACAATCGTGGGACTGACAAACTGAGGGAGCTGCAGAGGCTCTGTAAACATTCAAGGTAGGGACTGATCCTCAGGTGTTACAGGACATGGAGTTGGTGTTGGTGCAGCTGGTAAAAGATTAGCTGTGATTTAACTGAATAGCAGAGCAAGCACGGGGGCTGAATGGCCTCCTGCTGATTTCTTACATCACTTATTCATCCTGTGGGCAGGCGCAGGTGCACAAATGCAGACATCCATTGCAGAATAACGTGTGTGCCTGTGTTTTCATAAGCAGACAAAGGGAGTACACATACCCACACATGTGATGAGTTTCCAGCCTGTTGGGTAACTCACTCATTCAGGTGACAAACTGTGGGAAACATTAGTGAATGTCATCTGATTTTCAGTTTCAATGACACTCTGTGGCTCAGCACCTCAGGCGGCATCACAGATCCGAGTCACGCCTTGAAACTAATGCCTCCCTCTATGTCGAGGTTGCCTAAGCTAGCCAGCTTTATTAAAAGTAATGTAGAATGTGATGCTTCAGCTGACTGTAGTCCTGGCTTTGATGCTACTTCATCAACAATATGTCAAATCCAGAAGTTGCTTGTGGCATCTGCATCCCTTCACCCCTTCCTCAGCTGGTGACGTGCTCTATTCTACAAGAGGATCCTAGTGATGGCTCGTGCTCTGCAGTACAGCGGCTACAAACTGCTTCTGCCTTGGGGCCACGTACAGTCTTCGACACTGGACGATTGTGACCCCCCCCCCCCCCCCAGTAGGAGAAGTAATCCAAGTTTCTGGAAGTTCCAGGAGAGAGAGTGAGAGAACCACCAGCGAGAAATCGGACCATCATAAGACCATAAGCTATAGGAGCAGAATTAGGCCATTCAGCTCCAACTGGCTCCTGCTACCAAATGTGCAGAGGGACATCAAGCTACAGCAGAGGTGAAATTAGAAACAATTTGAAACCCACCCTGATCCAGTGGTTATCCGTCTTCAGAGTCAGAATCCGGTTTATTATCTCTAGCATACGTCATTAAATTTGTGTTTTGCAGTAGAAGTACATTGCAATATGTAATTAAGAAAACTATAAATTTTCAGCCCCTGATTACTGAGGATCAGTGCACCCCTACCTTACAAAGGAAGATAGTGTTTCCAATGGTCTTTGGGGGAGCAGAATTCCCAACTGAATCACCACACCAGAGAAGACTAAAGCAAGGAAGAGTGGATGACAGGAGAGAGGAGAGAGGCAGAGCTGCAGAGACTGGCACACTGCAGTGTTGCTGCAACATTGCAGCAGGACAACACTGTGAGGATAACAGACCCTAAGATTCAACAATAGCCACTTGCATCAACACTATATGACGTTTCACATTCAAAGACTTCCCACAGAACGAAAAGGCACAAACGAGAAAATCTGCAGATGCTGGAAATCCAAAGCAACACACTCAAAATGCTGGAGGAACTCAGCAGGTCAAGCAACATCTGTGGAAAATAATAAACAGTCCATGTTTTGGGGTGAGAACCTCCATCAGGACTGAGAGCTGGGGGTGTGGTGGAGTTGCCTGAATAAAAAGATTGCGGAGAGGGGAAAGAGGCTGGCTGGAAGGTGATAGGTGAAGCCAGGTGGGTGGGAAAGGTCAAGAGCTGGGGAAGTAAGAATCTGACTGGAGAGGAGGAAGGGACCCAGGGGGAAACAATAGGCAGGTGAGAAGACATGAAAGGTCAGAGTGGGGAATAGAGGAAGGGGGAGAAGTTTTGTTCACTGGAAGGAGAAATAGATATCCATATCCATATCCAAGGTTGGAGGGTACCCTGACGGAATAACAGGTGTTGCTCCTCCAACTTGAGGGTGGCCTCATCTTTGGCACGAGGAGGCATGGACCGATATGTCAAAACGGGAATGGGAATGGGAATTAAAATGTTTGGCCACCAGGAAGTCCCACTTGGTGCGGAGATGCTCGACGAAGCAGTCCCCCAATTTATGATGGGGCTGGTCGACGTAGAGGTGGCTGCATCAGAAGTATTCTCATTCTGTCACTGCGTTTCCCTTCGTATAGCCTCAACGCACTGCTTTTGAAATGATCTGCCTAGATCGCATGTTATCAAGTTTTTTCACCGTATGTCTGACAATAATAAACCAATTGCCAAACAGTCAAGGGATGGAATAAGCAAAGGGGTGATCAAAAAGGGTGGGGTCCCCGGGAGGTTTAAGGAGAGCAGTTGAATGACGGAACTCCATGGGAAGCTGAGGCAGAGTAGTCGATGAAAGGGAAAGGGGACGAATTGAGGAAAAGGCCCATGTTGGAGAAATCAAGGGACTTAATATCAGCGAGACTTTTCAGGATAGAAAGTTCTTGAGCAAGGAAGAAGGCCATGGAAGTATTTGGTTGGGAGGGAGATGATACTGACGGAGGCACCAGTAGATGTAACAGATTTCAAGGAAATTACAAATAAAGCAATATACTCTAGGAATGCCTAGATTGTGGAAAATTAATGATATATTAGGAAATGCTTTTTTCGATGTAACAAGTGCAACAGCTGTCAACAACCACAGGATAAGCTCTCTGCTGACAACATATTACCGATTGTTTAAGGAAGCCACACTCGGATAGAATACAGTATATCCGTAAGACCATACGACATAGGAGCAGAAAAAGGCCATTTGGCCCATTGAGTCTACTCTGTCATTCCATCATGGTTGATTTATTATCTTTCTCAACCCTATTCTCCTGGCTTCTCCCCGTAACCTTTGATGCCCTGACTAAAAACCTATCAACTGCTGCTTTAAATCTACTCAGTGAGTTGGTCTCCACAGCCTCCTATGCAAATGAAATCCATAGATTCACCAGCCTCTGGCTAAAGTAACTACTCCTCATCTCTGTTCTAACTCACCCACTATAGGAACATCCACTCCACATCCACTCTATCTAGGCCTTTCAATATTCGATAGGTTTTAATGGCCCCCCCACCCCATGCCCATTCTTCTAAACTCCAGCGAATATAGGCCTACAACCATCAAACGCTCCCTGTACATTAACCCTTTCATTCCCAGAATCATTCTCATGATCCTCCTCTGGAGCCTCTCCAATGCCAATGCATCTTTTCTTAGATAAGGGCCCAGAACTGCTCTGACCAATGCCTTACAAAGCCTCAGTATCACCTTCTTGCTGTTGTATTCTGGTCCACTTGAAATTAAAGCTAACATTGCAGTTGCCTTCCTTACCACTAACTCAACCTCCAGAATAACCTTCAGGGAACCCTTCACGAGAACTCCCAAGTAACTTTGCACCTCCAATGTTTGAATTTTCTCCCAGTTTAGAAAATAATCTATGCCTTTATTGCTCCTCCCAATGTGCATGACCATACACTTCACCACATTATATTCCATCTGCCACTTCTTTGACCATTCTCCCTATCTATCCAAATCCCTCCAAAGACTCTCTGCTTCCTCAACACTATCTGCCCCTGCACCTATCTTTGTATTGTCTGTAAACTTGGCTAAAAAGCTATCAATTCTGTCATCCAGTTAATTGACACGTAACATGAAAAGAAGCCAGCCCAATACTGGCCCTGGGAAACACCACTTGTCAACACCAACCAACCAGAATAGGCCCCCTTTATTCTGATCCCTGCCACCTGCTAATCAGCCAATCGTCTATCCATGCTAGTATCTTTCCAGTAATAACTTAGGCTCTTATCTTGTTAAGCAGAATCATATGTGGCACCTTGTCAAAGGCCTTATGAAAATCCAAGTAAACAGCTTCTCACTGATTCTCGTTTGTCTATTGCGCCTGTTATTTCTCCAAGAACTCCAACAGATCTGTCAGGCAAGATTTCCCCTTAAGTGAGCCATGCTGGCTTTGGCCTATTTTGTCACGTGCCTCCAAAACCTCATACTTCATAACAGATTCCAACATCTTTCCAACCACTGAAGTCAGCCTAACTGGCCTATAATTTCCCTTCTTATGCCTTCCTCTCTTAAAGAATAGAGTGACATTTGCAATTTTCAAATCTTCTGGAACCATTCCAGAGTCTAGTGATTCTTGAAAGATCATTACTAATGCCTCCACAATCTCTTCAGCTACCTCTTTCATAATTCTGAAGTGTAGTCCATCTGGTCCAGGTGATTTACCTACCTTCAGACCTATCAGTTTCCCCAAGCACTCTCTCCTTAATACACTCACTTCTGCTCCCTGATACTCTTGAGTTTCTGGCATACTGCTTGTGTCTTCCACAGTGAAGACTGATACAAAACACTTATTAAGTTCATCCACTATTTCTTTGTCCCTATAACCATCTCTCCAGTGTTATTTTCCAGTGACCCAATATCCACTCTCGCCTTTCTTTTGTTCTTCATATATATGAAAAGAACATTTTGGTATCATATTTGATATTTTTGGCTAGCTTATCTTCAACTTCATCTTTTTTCTCTACATGTTTTTTTTCCTGGTGCCATCTGTTTTTTTTAAAGTTTCTCAATCCTCTAACTTCCCACTAACTTCTGCTATATAATATGCCCTTTCTTTTGCTTTTATGCCGTCTTTGAGTTCCCTTATCAGTTGTGTCATCCTCATTTTTAATACTTCTTCATCTTTGGGATGCATTTTTCCTGCGCCTTCCGAATTACACGCAGAAACTCCTGCCATTGATGCTTGGCCATCATCCTTGCTAGTGTCCCCGTCCAATCAACTTTGATCAGCTCCTCTCCCCTTTGCTCCACTATAATACTGATATATTTAATTCTAGCTTCTCCCTCTCAAATTGAAGAGTGAATTCTATCACCGTCTCCTAAGGGTTCTTTTAACTTAAGCTCACTAATCAAATCCAGTTCATTACACAACACCCGATCCAGAAAAGCTGATCCCATAGTGTGCTCAACCACAAGCTGTTCTGAAAAGCCATCTTGCAGGCATTCTAAAAAGTCTCTCTCTTGGGATCCAAAATCAGCACCAACCTGATTCTTCCAATCTATCTGCATACTGAAATCCCCCATGACTATCATAACATTGTCCTTTTGAGCAACACCCAGGTCTCGGCCCGAAACGTACGCTGTACCTCTTCCTAGAGATGCTGCCTGGCCTGCTGCGTTCACCAGCAACTTTGATGTGTGTTGCTTGAAATTCCAGCATCTGCAGATTTCCTCGTGATTGTCCTTTTGACATGCCTTTTATATCTCCCATTGTAATTTCCTGTCTATGTGTGGAGTACAAGAAACATACTAAAAATTTTGGGGTGTACACAGGATTGAAAAGATGGGCAAACACGAGGAATTCTGCAGATGCTGGAAATTGGTCTCGGCCTGAAACGTCGACTGTACCTCTTCCTAGAGATGCTGCCTGGCCTGCTGCGTTCACCAGCAACTTTGATGTGTGTTGCTTGAAAAGATGGGGATGGTTTTGAAGTATTTTGCTGTTTATATGTAGCGGAACCTTCAACTTCAAATGGTTTAATGCTCTATAGAAACTGTCAGACGAACGTACACCCTCCCCATTCACTTTCCATTGCTGGAGCAAAGGAATCATGAATTTATACGATGAGTTGTGCAACCTCGGCTGTTTACAGCAGTTGAAGCATTTCTGCAGTAAAGTACTTCACTTCTATCTCCAAAGCATATTCTCTGGAAGAAACCTGCCTGATTTACATTTCAAGGAATCAATAATGACTAATCCAACCATCTTCCCAGGAGGTCTGCATTGTTTGACCATGACTTATTGCAATATTACTTCTGCGGGTTAGTTTCACATTTACCTCTATTCAAATTCAGGACATGTCTTCTGTGCTGAACAGGATGAGGTTATTAGCAATTATGAAAATCTGTTTCACTGACTTCTGGTGAAAAAATACTTAATGAACATGGTCACATTTTGTAATCCAATTCCACTTGCCCCACAAACACTTTGCCCCTTCAATCATGCCCATGTACTTCCAGAGGTACAACCTTTTTTTTTATAGTATGATTGTCCTCAAAACTGTGCCCCATATTCCGAGTCAAACCGCACCAATAGTTTCTTAAGCAATAGAGTCACCTCCCTCAGTATGCTAAAAATCAAGACAAAATCTGTGGATGCTGGAAATCTATGCAACACACACGAAATGCTAGAGAAACTGAGAAGGCCAGGCAGCATCTATGGAAAAGAGTACAGTCAACGTTTCAGGCCAAAACCCTCAGCCTGTGCCCTCAGATCCTAGACTTCCCTTATAATGGAAATGTCCTGGCCACGTCCATTGTATCCAGGCCTTTCTGTATTTCATGGGTTTCAATCAGATTCCCCATTCCAAAGAAAGTAAAGTAACTTCCCTTCAGTACCGCGTCAGGTATGGTAGAGCAAAGGCTAATAGCTGGCACAAATTCATACAACAGTCATTGGGACTGACCAAACCATTTCCAATGCAGTTCAAGAAACTGCCATTGGATACAGAAACAGTATGAGAAGGTGTCAACATCACCTGAGAAATTCAAGTCCTTTTCTTCAAAGTTCAATGTAAATTTATTACCAAACTACATGCTGTATATACAGCCCTGAAATTCATTTTCTTGCAAGCATACACAGTAAATCCAAGAAACACAATGAAATCAATGGAAGACTGTGCCCAACAAGATGGACAAACAACCAATGTGCAGGAGACACCAAACTGTGCAAATACAAAATAAATAAACAAACATACAAACAAGCAGTAAATACATAAGACGAAGAGTCCTTGAAAGTAAGTCCATAGATTGTGGGAACAGTTCAGTGGTGGGAGAAGTGACATTGCACCCTCTGGTTCGAGAGCCTCATGGCTGAGGGATAATAACTGTTCCTGAACTTGATGGTGTGGTTTCTGAGGCTCCTGTAACTTTTTGCTGATGGCAGCAGCAAGAAGAGCGTATGACCTGGATGGCGGGAGTCCTTGATATGGATGCTGCTTTCCTGCGACAGCGCTCTGTGTAGATGTGCTCTGTGGTGGGGAGTGCTTTAGCCATGATGGACAAGGCCATATCCATCACTTTTTGTAGCATTTTCCATTAACGGGCATTGGTGTTTCCATACCAGGCTGCGATACAACCAGGCAATGCACTCTCCACCACACATCTGTAGAGGTTTATCAAAGTTTTAGGTGCCATGCCAAATCTTCACAAACTCTAAAGGCAGTAGAGCCACGTCTGTGCTAATGGCAAACTAGACTTAATTCCTCTTTCTCCTTAACTCGGGGAGATGGAAAGGAATCCTGGAATCAAAGATAGTGTGGCGAGCCCAGTACAGGAAATGAAGGATTTTGGGGTGTTTTTGTAGCTAGATCAGTTACCAGCTGGGTTTCACAGAACTTAGGATTCAGCCACAGGCTCCCTGTAACATATCTTAATGCCCTAGACATGATTGTGGGCATGAAAGAGAAATTGGCACGTTCATACAAGAGTTCACTGAGGATATGAAAGGGGTGCTGCAGAGTTAAGGGTGAAAGGTGAAATGTTTAAGGCAAACATGAGGAGGAACTTCTTCACTCAGAGGGTGGTGAGAGTGAGGAATGAACTGCCAGTGGATGTGGTGGATGTAGGTTCAATTTCAACACTTAGAAATAATTTGGATAAATGAGAAAGGTATGGAGGGCTATGGTCCAGACATAGGTTGATGGGGCTAAGCAGAATTATAGTTCATCACAGACTAGATGGGCTGAAGGGTATGCTTCTGTGCTGTAGTGCTCTATGACTTCATAAAATATCAACTGTCTAGGTCCCTCCCACTGAATTCTCCCAGCATTTTTTGTGTAGGCTTAGCAAACATGTCTGGTACACAATGCCAATGTCACCTGGCCATTTCTACCCTAGTCATTTCAAACCTATTTTATTCTTTTCCACCCCCTCTGATTCCACCACGCACCTACAAATTGGTGGCAATTTATAGTGGTCAATTAATCTAATTTACAAGTCTTTGGTATGTAGGAAGAAACCAGAGCATGCTGAGGAAACATACACAGCCATTGGGAGAACGTGCACACCGCACACAGAGGTCAGGATCAAACCCAGGATCCTGGAGCAGGGAAGCAGTGACTCTGCCAGCTGTGCCACTGTGCAATAGAGTGTCAATAGTTCACGCTATCAGCCACAGCCAAAGAACCAGCTGAGCATATGGGTATTAGATGAGGCCATGTCAGCCTCAGTTGGGAAGCCCTCTCTGGTGAAGTAGTTTCATTATCTCAAGCATGCATCCCAGCCTTTTAAAGCAAGAGACAGAGGGGAATTTTGATCCATAGGCTGACTCCATGAATCAGCACACGAAAGCAGCGTGAAGAGCAGAAGAGTATAGTTATTGGCAAATACAAAACTGCAGATGAATCAACTCTTCTCGGGCTTCCAGCCGAGTACAGGTATCAATTATAACTAGTGTTTTGATGACAAACTCTCCTATTTTCATGGCAGAGTTTGTCATTAAAACATCGGTTATAACCTATACTTGTACCCGGCTGGAAGCCCGAGAGAGTTTATTCGTCATATATGTTGTGAAAGCACTAGATCCTTTTTCAAAACTGCTGATGCTTAAAATCTGAAATAAAAATATAACATGCTGTTAGAAACACTCAGCAGGTCAGTCAGCATCTGTAGAGAAAGACTGACCCAACACCTCAGGTCAATGACATCAGATTCTGCCTGACCTGCTGAGTATTTGCAACACTTCTCTATTTTTATTATAATGGAAGGTCAAGGTCACACAGAATTGAGGCTCATTAGCAAAAGCAGAGCCTCTTAGCCTCCTGCAGCCAAGAGCTAAAAGGATCTGTACTCACTGTTGATTTGCTCTGTTCCGGTCATGTACAATGTAATGGGCTGTGGCCAGGAAGAAGGTCCCTCCGAGGACAATGACGAATGGGCACAGCATGAGAGCATAGCCCAGGCTGAGGAATTCCCACAGGTCTAAATCGGGCTTACTCTGCCTGATGACGTCTGAGATCTAGGGAGACAAGAGAGAAGACTTCAAACATGATGGAGATGTCAAGGAGCAAAGGGAGACACTGGAAGATTGACCTCCTTGGGAAACTGAGTGACCACCAGAAGTAACTATACAATGGAGGGAGGGTTGCCTTGGACTAAGAGCAGAAACCTGCTCCTTCTGGATGTGCTGGAGGCTCTTCCTTCAGCAACCTCTCTACTTCTTTGCTAGAAAAGGTATTATTAGATTGTGTCTTAAAACACGGAAAGCAATCTGTCAGCCCTTCAGGTCTATGCTGGGTCACAGAGCAATCCCATTCTCCCATGAATTTTCCCTGTAATCTACTTCCCCACGTTCCTACAACCACCCACCAGATTCCACTGTCCGCCTATGAACGAGGGGTAATTTACAACGGCCAATTAACTCACAAAGCTGCACATCTTTTGGAAGCCAGAGCAACCCCTGCAGTGACAGGAAAACTCCACACAGACAGTAGTAGAGGATAGGGTCGAACTTGGGTTAGTGGAGCTATGAAGCAGCAGCACTACCCGCTGCCACACCATGCTCTGACTCACTGACACCACCTCTTATGGGGGAAGTCAGTGCCAAGCACACACTGTACTTACCACACCTATTAGATAGGGGCTCCCCGCGTCGCCAAACAGGTGAGAGGTGAAACTCTGCAAGGCCACAGCTGTTGAGCGGCGAGTCGGGATGACAACGTACTAGGAATGAAGAGTCAAAGTTACCAGAAGGAAGATGTAACAGTAAAATCACTCAGGGTTTCAAGGAACCTCCATATAAGGTTCAGCATCAGTCAGATGATCTGAATCTCAGAATCCAATTGCCAATTGAATTAAGAAGTGGGGTCAGGGTAAGGACTGCTGTGGTTAGTTCACTGGCTCATTCCCCAGGACCACGCATTCTTCACTGTTGTGAAGGTATCAGCTTATCGCAAGCAATAGACTTACACTGGTTACAGGGCAACCCGTACGCTACAGGGAGTTGTGTTTCTAGCAGAAGGGTTGCATCACGACTTCTATCTACATCGTCAACATGCGTGTCAAGGAGTGCAAGTTAGATAAATAATTGTGTTTATTTTTTCTGTGATAGCAAATTTGATTCTGTGTCCAGATATTTTAGCAGTGAATTGTGAATTCTGTAAGGGTGATTTTCCATAAGCTGGACAACTGCACCTGGGGGCCATCTCTACAGTAAATCTCCAGTAACCCAGCACCTTTGCTGTTGCCAGCTGGCAGAAGTTCCAGAGTATTGGATGCTACGATTCATGCCCAAACACCCTTTTATTCCCCATTCTTTACATATTACACAACCATTGAATAAGGCTTTAAGTGAACTGAATACAGTTGAATGAAATGGAGCCCTGCCAACATTCGCAGTGTTCTGTGCCCCAGGCCCAGCAGCAGCCACACCCCAACCCTGATGCTGACTGCACACCCCATGTACAACTACAGCTCACATTTCAGACTCAGATGCTAAACCATCAACATTTCCAAACAATTAGATGCTGGATAATTGGAGTTTTACTGGGCACTCTCTGAGACGATTGTGCTGGCTTCATTTTGCAGTTACACATGAGAGCAAGCAGCCAATGACAGGTATAGGCTGGACAGTAGGGGACCTTCTCCATAGGAACATTGGTTTGTTTTTACAACATTCTGTCGGATACATGGACAGTTTAATGAAATCAACAACTTCCACCCAGGTTTCACAAACCAAACTCAAGTTCCCAAAGTATCGTGGTGGGATTTGCATTCACGTTCTCTGGGTTGTGTGATGTAACCATAGCATCTAACAAGCCAAGTAAAGCCTCTGACGATGAACACTATCAGGGCACGGGCTGCTGGTGGACAGAGCAGAGAGTGAAAAGTTTCCACTCCAGCTTTCCTTTCAGGGGACCATCATTTTCAGCAGGGGAGACAAGTGGGTTTAGCCAAGAGAAGATGTAAAACTCGTTCAAACACTTACCATGAGGATGTCTGCTGTGATGGCCCAGTTCAAGAAGAGGAGTACTTCTCCTATAAATATACACAGCTGTGAAGAGAGAAAACTCATGATTTGATTTCAGCAGAAAAACTGATAACACATTGTGCAAAAATGATTAAAATTTAACATCAGTAATTACCGGAAGCCTTGGGACATGAGGACACTTGATTTTCAATTCATGAGTTTCACATCAGTTGTAAATTAACGGGGAGTTTACTCAGACTGGGAGAGTGTAGGTGAACAGTGGAATTGTCAAGCAGGAGGTCCAGTCAGACAGAAGACCACTTGTTCCTGTTAACTGACCTAACAGCCAAATCTAATCTCAGGAAAAGGAAGAAGGTTGGCAGATAGGTGATAAAAAGTTGGTTTCTGCACACTGAGTTCACTTTTACTCCAAATTCAGAGACAATATTTCTTACCTAAGACTTATTTTAGTAAACTGTTGACAACAAGCTCCTCACGTTAAAGCTTAACAGGCAATGTGATCTTGCTAAACAGTAGATCCTATTGTTAGTTATTTGTAGCTGGAATACAAAAATCACCAATCTCAAATTTATAAAGAAACTCAAGGCAGGTTGCGCAGATTGAAAAACAGGGTAAGCTGAGTTTGCAACAACCTCTAAACAGAAAACGGACAATTCAAAAGTAACAAATTACAAGAGAATTGGAGCAGGCAAGAGAAGGGACAGTTTCATGAAACCCACAGTGTAACAGGCCAAAGAACTTCTTTGTGTTGTAAGTCTCTGCCATTCTTCCTTGCGTTGTAAATCTCTGCCATTCTATTAAAAAGTGCAAACCATGTTCATTCTTCAAACAGCCACGTTCATAAACTGCAAGGAAAAGCCACCAACTCTGAGCACCCAAAATCCAGATTGTGTGGTTCCCTTGATGGTGAGCATCGCGTGACAGATCCAGGAAAATAGAACTCCGCCTCACAATTTAATTATCACCTGACTGAAGCAACAGAAGCTTCAACCATCGGGAAGATGATTCCTAGTGCCTTGGAAGTATTTCTTCAGAGGTGAATAGTCAATTATTTGAGGAGCTTTTATCCTTCAAAGCATCCTTTACCTGTGTTCAGTAATGTGTCCTGATCATGTCATGTGTCTCATCCACATTGGGATAGATGGTAGAGAGGTCCACGTGTAACACACTCACTTCCAGGTCCTTTGCATTCAATCTAGGCTACACAGACAATATGAACACCTCTGACACTTTTCCCAGAGATTCCTAGAACTGGTTGGGCTAAATATTCTCAGACAAGACTATTTGGGGTACTGTGCTCAGTTCTGGTCGCCTTACCACAGGAAGAATGTGGAAACCATAGAAAGGGTGCAGAGGAGATTTACAAGGATGTTGCCTGGATTGGGGAGCATGCCATATGAGAATAAGTTGAGTGAACTCGGCCTTTTCTCCTTGGAGCGACGAAGGATGAGAGGTGACCTGATAGAGATGTATAAGATGATGAGAGGCATTGATCGTGTGGATAGTCAGAGGCTTTTTCCCAGGGCTGAAATGGCTGCCTAAAGAGGGCATGGGTGTAAGGTGTTTTGGAGTAGGTACAAAGGAGATGTCAGGGGTAAGTTTTTTTACACAGAGTGGTGAGTGCGTGGAATGAGCTGCCAGCAACGGTGGTGGAGGCGGATACGATAAGGTCTTTTAAGAGATTTTTGGATAGGTAAATGGAGCTTAGAAAGATCGAAGGCTATGGGTAACCCTAGTAATTTCTATGGTAGGGACATGTTCGGTACAACTTTGAGGGCTGAAGGGCCTGTATTGTGCTGTAGGTTTTCTATGTTTCTCTGAGACAATCTATCTCAAACTGCAAAATCTCTAAATACATTTAGTACTTGTCATCAGGGAATCTCAAAAAAACAGCAATGCGGGAAATGGAGATGTCACATGGTTGGAAGCAATCTTCCGGAACTATCCAGCAACATCATGAACTATTTCTACAGGTTGTGACTCCGTCTCAGATCTGACAGAGGTTACTCAGAACACAATAACTAGCCATTTGTAATACTTGTCAGCAGTTTAATCAAAACATCCTCATAAATCTCAGGGTACTTCCTTTAATCTCGAGCATTATCTAGAAAGTTTATTAAAGGTTTGTTCTGAAATTTTTTAGACAAAGAGAAAATGCTGGGATCCCTCAGCCAGTCAGCTTGCTCCTCTGAAGGGGCTGAGCAAGCTGACATTCTGAGTGAGACTTCTGTCAGGATCAGAGGTCATTAGTTATCTCCATAGCGATGGTGTTTCAAGAGGAAAGAGACAAAAGGAAGAAGGGTTTGAAAAACAGACAAAACAACTTTTATTTATACAGGTCTTCTCACTGAAGGCGCCAAGCCCTTTCAATGACATTGAAAAATATTGACCAGGATATCAGGAATAAGTCCCATGTTCTTCAAAGCAGCGCAATGCCAGCTATCTGAGAAAGTAGTGAGGCCTGCAGTTAACATTTCTCCTGACTGATGGTCAGTGCTACACTCCGACTGATGTCAATGCAGATTGGGCACTCTGACCCTGATCCCACAACACAGTGACTCAGAGGTGAGAATTCTTCTCAATGAACCATGCAGGCAGAATAACCTGAAGCCCTCTTTTATCTTTATTAGATAGATAGATACTTGATTTACTTCCACAGTGATGAAGCGCTTTCAGAGGTTGGTGATGAAATATATCATCTCCTGCCTGAGAAGTGACTTGGATCCGCTCCAATTTGCCTACCGTCACAACAGGTCAACGGCAGGTACCATCTCATTGACTCTCCACACTACCCTGGAACATTTGGATAGTGAAAGTGCATACACCAGGATGCTCTTCATTGACTGCAGCTCGGCATTCAATAACACGATCCCCTTAAAACTAATCCATAAGCTCCAAGACCTCCTTGTCCAACTGGATCCTCCATTTCCTCACTTCCAGACTCCAGTCAGTTCGGACTGGCAACAACATCTCCTCCACGATCTCCATCAGCACCGGTGCACCACAAGGCTGTGAGCTTAGCCCCTGCACTGCTTGTTTTACATTTATGACTGTGAGGCTAAGCACAGCTCCAATGTCATAATTAGATCTGCCAACTGCACCACTGACTACTGGCTGAATCAAGGCAGGTGATGAAACAGCATCTAGGAGGGAGAATGAAAATCTGACTGAGTGCCACCACAATATCAACCTCTCACCTCAGCAAGATCAAGGAGATGATTATTGACCAGAAGAAAGAAACTGGGGTCCTTGAACTAGTCTTCAATGAGGGATCAGAGGTGGAGAGGGCCAACAACTTTAAATTCCCCAGTGTTCTGATTTCAGAGGATTTGCCCTAGATCCTCGGTCCAGCATGTGTGTGCCATTACAAAGAAAGCATGGCAGCGCCCCTACTTTCTTAAAGAGTTTGCGAAGGTTTGGCGTGTCATCTAAAACTCGGACAACCTTCTATTGATATGCGGTAGAGAGCATAGTGACTGGTTGCATCACAGCCTGTGTATGGAAACAGCAATGCTCTAGAATGGAAAATCCTATAAGAAGTAGAGGATACAGCCCAGTCTTTCACTGGTAAAAACCCTCTCCAGCACTGAGCACATCTACGCAGAGTGCTGTCACAGTAAAGCAGCATCCATCACCAAGATCCCCTACCATCCAGGTCACACTCTCTTCACGCTGCTGCCATCAGCAAGAAGGTACAGCTGCCTTGGGACTTTGCACCACCAGCTTTAGGAACAGTATTGTCCCTCAACCATCAGGCTCTTGAACCAGAGGGGATAACTTCACTTGCCTTGTCACTGCACTGTTCCCACCGAACTGGACTCACTTTCAAGGACTCTTCTTCTCATGTTCTTGATATTTATTGCTTATTCATTTATTATTATTATTTCTTTTTTTCTCTTTATATTATATAAAGAGAGAAATCATATTATTACATTTTTCTTATATAAAATATAGTATTGTTTTCAAGTATAAATGACTCGAACAGAAATATAGGTGGGCTAATTAGTAAATTCGGCAGAGTTGTGGATAACGAAGGTTGTGAAAGTGTTCAGCAGGTTATAAATCAGTTATAAATATGAGTAGAGAAATGACAGATAGAGATTAATTGAGACAAATGTGAAGAGATGCTCTGTAGGAGGTCAAGTGTGAGAAAAAAGTATTCAGTAAATGGCAGGACCCTCAGGAGCATTATTGTACAGAGGGATCTTGGGGTGGAAGTGTATGACTCCCTGCAAGTGACATCACAAGCAGATAGGGTGATTAAAAAGGTGCAGGGTATTGATTATAAATGGACATTGAGTGTAAATGTTGACAAGTCATGTTACAGCTGGACAAAACTTTGGTTAAGACAACATTTGAAACATTGCGTTCCGATCTGGTCACTGCATTACAAAAAGTTGCTGGGACTTTGGAGAGGTTCACCAGGCTGTTACCTGGAATGGAATATATTAGCTATGGTGAGAGGTTGGGCAAACTTCCATTATTTGTTCTGGGGCATCAGAGGTTGATAGAGGTTTATAAAATTACAAAAGGCGTAGATAGGAGAGTTAGCTAGAGTCATCTCCCCAGACTCTAACACGAGAAGATGTGGCTTTAAGGTGAGAGGCAATGTTTAAAGGGGATATATAAGGCAAGTTCTGTTTTTATACAGAGAGTGGTAGGTACCTATAAACTGCTACTAGGTGTAGTGATGGAAAAATACACAGTTGTGACAACTAAACAGGTATATGAACATACAGGGATCAAAGGTTTAGTGTAATTTTCCATTTTGGTTGTACAGATATCACAGGCCATAATCTCTGTTCCTGTGCCATGCCATTCCATCCCTCTATTCTTTATGAATGGTGCTATATGCCAACGCAAGTTTTGTTTTCACTCATGGACATTGCTGGTGAGGTGGTCAACCTCTGATCATCAGGGCTGCCTTGAAGTGCGGGGCTCTCCTTGTTATACCTGGTCATCAGGTAGTTACTCAACCCCACAAACTTCCCGTGCACCCAATGTTTCTTTTAATAACATGTGGGTCAAGAACATTCACAGGGTCTTCTGGAAAAAAACATGTAAGGGATTTATGTCACACCGAGGCTGCGGAAGCACAGGTTATACTCACGTAGGCTCCCACAATGTTGAAGCGGGCGAACACGAAGATCAGGCTGATGAATATGGACGAGCTGAGCATTCCAAACGCACAGACCAGGGGATCGGCTCGCGAGCTCTTTGTACGATACCACCGCGTTGCTGCCACCCCCACAATCAGTCCCAGGAACCCAGTGACACAGGTAATTGCGCCAAATATCAGACTGGAAGAGAAAGAGTGGCCAGACCACGTTAGTAACAGTTCATCATAGACCTCAACTGGCGTCAGGTCTACAAAGTTCCTAGTTCCGTCTTGTATAACAAGATGAGCTCTTGGCTTCACAATCTGCCCCATTACGTCCTTGTGCCTTATTGTCGACCCGCACTGCTCCCTTGCTATATCTGTACTTGCTGCTGTTCCTTATTCTGTATTATTTTACTGTTTTCCCTCTCAGTACACTGTTGTAATGAACTGATCTGTCTGGATGGTGGATGTGAAAAGCTGGGAGGGGTAGGTGGGAGAGAGAAAAGGCTGGAGAAGGAGGAATCCAATAGGAGAGGACAGTGGACCATGGAATAAAAGGAATGAGGTGGGGAACCAGAAGGAGGTGACTCCTTCCCCCTCACCTGGTCTCTCCTATCACCTATTACCCCTCTCCCTCCCCCCTTCTTATTCTTGGTGAAAGGTCCTGGCCTGAAACGTTGACTGTTTATTCCCCTCCATAGATGCTGCCTGACCTGCTGAGTCCCTCCAGAGCTGGTGGAGGGGTCCTGGGCAGATAAAGGAGTGGGATCATGGATTCCCCATGTTGACTTGGCCAGTGCCTAATTCCCCGCGGCCAGCCTTGCCCATTGGTGCCCGTTCACTGTGTGTCCACGTGGTGGTGAGGCAGGAAATAAGTAACAAGCCCACATCTTTCCAGCACTTCAGTTGGTGGAGGTTAGGGCTCTGGAACTGTGTCCCCCCTGAGGCAGGTCATCAGCTGCCGACTGGCATCAGGGAACCTCAGTGGGACTGGCCCCGCCTGCTCCCACAGCGACCTCACCTGTCTCTGCCGCTGCAGGGCTCCACAGTGCAGGGCTCGATGTTCTTCTGCACCACCTCTGCGCGGAACAGGTAGAGGGGGATCCACATCCCCAGCACCCCAGTGGCAAAGGACACCGAGGCCGAGGCCAGTGTGGAGAACACGAAGCTTGGTCTGTGGGAAGGAGAGACAATGGGGTGTTAGAATCAGACGGGCAATGAACTGTACTGGAATTCTCTGTTTACAACACGTTCTGTCCGTCGGACAAAGGTGGACAATCAACACAGCACATCACGCAGTCATCCTCACCACGCGCGGATGTTGTGCACAGCAAGCTCCCACAGATGGTGATATGTTGTCAACCAAGGAGTCTGTGTTAGTGATGTTACTTGTGGACTTAATATTGAACCGGACAGGCAGGAAAGCTCCTCTGACCCTCAAAGTACAGGAACATCCAATAATCCAGCACTTTGACGGTGATGGACTAGCAGATTTCTTGGCTCATTGGATACTATTCCAATAAATATCTTAATGCACTTCTCTTCTCCTTGTACAAGAAGAGGTTTTTCTAGCATGTTGCTCGGATCTGAAGGCTGGACAAACCTGGGTAATTTTCTCTACAACGGCAGAGGCTGAGAGGAGATCTGATAGAGGTTTAAAAGGTTATAAAAGCAAAACTAGATTTGATAGCCAGTAACGTTTTCCTAGGTCGAAATGTCTAATACTAGAGGGGTCAAGCTGAAAGGAGGTGCGCGTGCAAGTTTCGTTTTACATGGGGTGGTGGCAATGGAGATTGAATTGATTTTATTACTTACGTCCCTCACATACAAGAGGAGTAAAAATCTTTACATTATGTCTCCATCTAAATGTGCAATGGTGCAATTTATAGTAATTTGTAATGAATAGTATGTACAACAGGACAGTCAATATAACATAGATATACAATTGCATCAGCGTGAATTAATCAGACTGATGGCTTGGTGGAAGAAGCTGTCCTGGAGACTGTTGGTCCTGGCTTTTATGCTGTGGTACCATTTCCCGGATGGTAGCAGCTGGAACAGTTTGTGGTTGGGTGACTTGTGTCCCCAATGATCCTTCAGGCCCTTTTCACACACCTGTCTTTGTAAATGTCCTGAATAGTAGGAAGTTCACATTGACAGAGGCACTGGGCTGTCCACACCACACTCTGCAGAATCCTGCGACTGAGGGAAGTACAGTTCCCATACCAGGCAGTGATGCAGCCAGTCAAGATGCTCTCAATCGTGCCCCTGTAGAAAGTTCTTACGATTTGGGGGCCCACACCAAACCTCTTCAACTGTCTGAGGTGAAAGAGGCGCTGTTGTGTCTTTTTCACCACACAGCCAGTATGTACAGACCACGTGAGATCCTCAAACTAGTGGAAGCCAGGTAAACATGATAGAGGCATTTACGAGGCACTCAGACAGGCACATGAATATGCAGAGAATGGAGGGATAGGGATACAGATGCTGCCTGACCTGCTGAGTTCCTTCAGCATTTTGTGTGTGTTCCGGCAGCTACAGAATCTCTCCTGGTTATGATTTACTGCTCCAGTGCAAAGACTCCTCGAGGGATGCCTCCCCTGAAGAAGTTTAAATCTTCTTTTCGAGGCGAGTTCAGTGAAACCCTTTCTCAGTGCTTCCCCTCAGCGATATCTGCTGCCCCCCAACTGTTCCCCAGCTAGCCTCCTTCAACCTCCCCCCACCTTTTTATTCTAGCATCTTCCCACTTCCCTCTTAGTCCTGAAGAAGGGTCTTATCCTGAAATGTCAACAGTCTATTCATTTCCATAGATGCCGCCTGACCTGCTGAATTCCTCCAGCATTTTGTGTGGGTTGTTTTGGATATGGACACTGTCCAGGCAGAAGGAATTAGTTCGGCTTTCAATTACGAGTTTGGTTAGTCTGACACAACATTGTGTGACAGGCAGCTCTAAAGTGAGTGTGGGAACAAGGCTCCTGTGAGCTTAAAAGGAAATGTCACCAAAAGGGCAAGATGCTGAACCATCAGATTTTCTGAACAATCGATCGCAGATTATCAGAGTAATGCCAAATTCTTCACAGAACTGTGTGGAGATGGATCCAACCCAACATTAGCATCTTGTTAAGGGACTCTGCCCCTAGTTGGGCAGCATGCCCTCAGAAAGAGAATCATAGCCGGGAAGGAGGACACTTGGCCCAACTCATCCATGCTAACCAGCCGGCACCCTCTGGTATCCATCTCATCCACCAGCACTGATCCCTAGCCTTCTACGTCTAGCTGACTCAAATGGCTACTTGGACATTTTTCAAGTAACGAGCTCCAACCACTATGGGTGAGACTGCTTCTCCGTCACCTCTGCATCTACACCTCGGACCTCCCTCCCACCAGCTCTGTAAGGAGAGCCTTCGCCGTGTGGACCGCTGTGCATCAAGAAGGGGAGTCGTTCCTCATGGCTAAATGAGGGTGGGTGATAAACAGTGCCAGCCTCTCACCCAGTCCCGAACAAAGATATGCCAAATCTCTGGAAAGAAATCAACAGTCGACGTTTCAGGCTGAGATCCTTCATCAGGACTGAAAATCTTGTGTTTATGCCAAATCTCGTTCTCTCTCTCTCAGCCTCCTCGGAGCAGTGGAGAGGCCCTGGTGTAAATGAGAGCTTCCCTCCGTGTTCAGAGGCTTTCTACGTGGTGTCCCAGCAGAGTCCGCACCATTCCATCTTTCAGATCCAGTTGCAGTTCTGGTTGCCCCATTGCGGGTAAGATGTGGAGGCTCTGGAGAGGTTGCAGTGGCCTGCATTAGAGGGAGCATGCGACAAGGAGAGCTCGGGCTGTTTCCTCTGCGCCACTGGAGGCGAAGCGGAGACCTGACGGAGGTTTCCAAAGTTACGAGAGGCATAGACAGGGTCAGTAGTCAGAACCTTTTCCCCAAGGTGGAATTTACAAATACTATACGACGAGTATTTAACGTTAAGGGGGAAAATTTATAGGGGGTGTAAAGGCAAGTTTTTTTTTGAAAAGAGTGTTGTGTGTCTGGAGTGACTGCTAGAGATTGTGGTGAAAGCAGATAGGACAGTGGTATTTAAAAGGCCTTCAGATAGTCACATGAATATGCAGGGAATGGACAGATATGGATCATGTGGAGGCAGAAATTTGACATTACGTTCAGCACACACATCGTGGGCTGAAGGACTTGTTCCCATGCCGTACTGTTCTGTATCCCATGTTCCGTGTCCTGTGTCCAGTGTTCCATGTCCACTGTTCCGTGTCCTGTGTTCTGTGTTCCGTGTCCTGTGTTCTGTGTTCCGTGTCCTGTTCTCTGAGGTTGCATTAAAGTGAACCCAGATCCCACAACAACGTGGCGCCCAATGCAGTCACTTACATCTTAATGACGGCCTTCATGTCTTTGCTCCAGGACGTGCTGGCCCTGAGCTGGACCTGATGCTGGTCGGCTGCCCCTCTCTTCGGCTCGGGCACCAGTAGGATGATGAGGCTCCCGGCTGCAAAACCCATGGCTGGAGTCACCTGTTTGGAGACAAATTCCGGTTGGAGCTGGAAGTCAAAGAACAAACAGAACACGGCACGGAGTTTGAAACACCACGCACCTAGAAGGCATTTGCCTTGACACACCCCTGCCAAAGGACGACTCCGAGTCCCTGTATCACCCATCATTTACAGGAGACGGGAAAAGCTGAGTGCTCTGCAGACTGAACCGTAGTGGGCTGCACCTTGCATTCCACACTCGATGGGTTTTAATTAAACTTGGCATTCACTGAACCATTAAAATAGTTAAAGAATTACTGGAAAATATATATACTTTAGTGCTATAAAACCAGTTTTCAAACATTATTACAGCAAATATAATAGAAATTGTGCTGTTGGTTGGGTTGCGAGAGGGTTTGTGACAATAAAGCACAAGGAAGCAGGAGAATCTGCCTGGGCCTTTGTGCCAGCATAACAACACACACCTGACAGTGCAGCACCCACTTGGTCCTGCGTTACAACCCTCACCCGTGACAGTGCAGCACTCCCTCAGTCCTGCGTTACAACCCTCACCCCTGACAGTGCAGCACTCCCTCAGTCCTGCGTTACAACCCTCACCCCTGACAGTGCAGCACTCCCTCAGTCCTGCGTTACAACCCTCACCCCTGACAGCGCAGCACTCCCTCAGTCCTGCGTTACAACCCTCAGCCCTGACAGCGCAGCACTCCCTCAGTCCTGCGTTACAACCCTCACCCCTGACAGTGCAGCACTCCCTCAGTCCTGCGTTACAACCCTCACCCGTGACAGCGCAGCACTCCCTCAGTCCTGCGTTACAACCCTCAGCCCTGACAGTGCAGCACTCCCTCAGTCCTGCATTACAACCCTCACCCGTGACAGCGCAGCACTCCCTCAGTCCTGCGTTACAACCCTCAGCCCTGACAGTGCAGCACTCCCTCAGTCCTGCGTTACAACCCTCAGCCCTGACAGTGCAGCACTCCCTCAGTCCTGCGTTACAACCCTCAGCCCTGACAGTGCAGCACTCCCTCAGTCCTGCGTTACAACCCTCACCTGACAGCGCAGCACTCCCTCAGTCCTGCGTTACAACCCTCACCCGTGACAGTGCAGCACTCCCTCAGTCCTGCGTTACAACCCTCACCCGTGACAGTGCAGCACTCCCTCAGTCCTGCGTTACAACCCTCAGCCCTGACAGCGCAGCACTCCCTCAGTCCTGCGTTACAACCCTCAGCCCTGACAGCGCAGCACTCCCTCAGTCCTGCGTTACAACCCTCACCCGTGACAGCGCAGCACTCCCTCAGTCCTGCGTTACAACCCTCACCTGACAGTGCAGCACTCCCTCAGTCCTGCGTTACAACCCTCACCCCTGACAGCGCAGCACTCCCTCAGTCCTGCGTTACAACCCTCACCCGTGACAGCGCAGCACTCCCTCAGTCCTGCGTTACAACCCTCACCTGACAGCGCAGCACTCCCTCAGTCCTGCGTTACAACCCTCACCCGTGACAGCGCAGCACTCCCTCAGTCCTGCGTTACAACCCTCACCCCTGACAGCGCAGCACTCCCTCAGTCCTGCGTTACAACCCTCACCTGACAGCGCAGCACTCCCTCAGTCCTGCGTTACAACCCTCACCTGACAGCGCAGCACTCCCTCAGTCCTGCGTTACAACCCTCACCTGACAGCGCAGCACTCCCTCAGTCCTGCGTTACAACCCTCACCTGACAGCGCAGCACTCCCTCAGTCCTGCGTTACAACCCTCACCTGACAGCGCAGCACTCCCTCAGTCCTGCGTTACAACCCTCACCTGACAGCGCAGCACTCCCTCAGTCCTGCGTTACAACCCTCACCTGACAGCGCAGCACTCCCTCAGTCCTGCGTTACAACCCTCACCTGACAGCGCAGCACTCCCTCAGTCCTGCGTTACAACCCTCAGCCCTGACAGTGCAGCACTCCCTCAGTCCTGCGTTACAACCCTCAGCCCTGACAGCGCAGCACTCCCTCAGTCCTGCGTTACAACCCTCACCCATGACAGCGCAGCACTCCCTCAGTCCTGCGTTACAACCCTCAGCCCTGACAGCGCAGCACTCCCTCAGTCCTGCGTTACAACCCTCACCCGTGACAGCGCAGCACTCCCTCAGTCCTGCGTTACAACCCTCAGCCCTGACAGCGCAGCACTCCCTCAGTCCTGCGTTACAACCCTCACCCGTGACAGCGCAGCACTCCCTCAGTCCTGCGTTACAACCCTCACCTGACAGTGCAGCACTCCCTCAGTCCTGCGTTACAACCCTCACCCCTGACAGCGCAGCACTCCCTCAGTCCTGCGTTACAACCCTCACCCGTGACAGCGCAGCACTCCCTCAGTCCTGCGTTACAACCCTCACCTGACAGCGCAGCACTCCCTCAGTCCTGCGTTACAACCCTCAACCGTGACAGCGCAGCACTCCCTCAGTCCTGCGTTACAACCCTCACCCCTGACAGCGCAGCACTCCCTCAGTCCTGCGTTACAACCCTCACCTGACAGCGCAGCACTCCCTCAGTCCTGCGTTACAACCCTCACCTGACAGCGCAGCACTCCCTCAGTCCTGCGTTACAACCCTCACCTGACAGCGCAGCACTCCCTCAGTCCTGTGTTACAACCCTCACCTGACAGCGCAGCACTCCCTCAGTCCTGCGTTACAACCCTCACCTGACAGCGCAGCACTCCCTCAGTTGTGCGTTACAACCCTCAGCCCTGACAGTGCAGCACTCCCTCAGTCCTGCGTTACAACCCTCAGCCCTGACAGCGCAGCACTCCCTCAGTCCTGCGTTACAACCCTCACCTGACAGCGCAGCACTCCCTCAGTCCTGCGTTACAACCCTCACCTGACAGCGCAGCACTCCCTCAGTCCTGTGTTACAACCCTCACCTGACAGCGCAGCACTCCCTCAGTCCTGCGTTACAACCCTCACCTGACAGCGCAGCACTCCCTCAGTTGTGCGTTACAACCCTCAGCCCTGACAGTGCAGCACTCCCTCAGTCCTGCGTTACAACCCTCAGCCCTGACAGCGCAGCACTCCCTCAGTCCTGCGTTACAACCCTCACCTGACAGCGCAGCACTCCCTCAGTTGTGCGTTACAACCCTCAGCCCTGACAGTGCAGCACTCCCTCAGTCCTGCGTTACAACCCTCAGCCCTGACAGCGCAGCACTCCCTCAGTCCTGCGTTACAACCCTCACCCGTGACAGCGCAGCACTCCCTCAGTCCTGCGTTACAACCCTCACCCGTGACAGCGCAGCACTCCCTCAGTCCTGCGTTACAACCCTCACCCCTGACAGCGCAGCACTCCCTCAGTCCTGCGTTACAACTCTCAGCCCTGACAGCACAGCACTCCCTCATTCAGCATTGAAACAACAGCCTTGACGAAGGGCAAGAAACAGCGAAGTGAGAATTGAAGCTGGTCCGTGAGGAACGAGACTGCCATCGCTTGTGCCATTGTGCAAGGAGAAGGAAGATTCTCACTGAAGGTGTTAGCTGCCTTTGCACATTCAAGATGCTGGGAGGGAGGGAATGTCAACGCAGACCATGAGAGGCCTGTGTCGGGCTTTTTTTTTGCTGGGTGCTTTGATATTGATATTGTTACAAACTGGGGCTATTATCTGGATGGGGATAAATGCTGCCCCTGTTCCTGCCTCCTATAAACAAATACAGTAACGAAAGGTTCACATTTTGTCCGATGTATTCACACGGAGCACTGAGCTTTAGGTAAGGCAAAGGAAGGCTGTGATCAGCAGAAATGAAACAACATTTAGTTTGCACTACAGCAGTAATATCACTGCAAGCCAAGGACTTTTAAGTTATAACACTCTCTTATGTGTTAGCTTGACAGCAAGTTATCCACGGCTTGGAACAGGGCCTTCTAGTCGATTTCCCTGATAATCCTCCACAGCAGCTTCAACAGAGATGGCCATCAGAGTGTGTGGGTGCCTTCATCCTCTCGGCCAACACCTCCTCCCACCCTCCAACACTCCCCCTTCCCCAGCGTGCACGACAAGGCAGTGGGAGGAGAGGAGCAAACACCAGCTTGCGATCAGCGGCTTGTCACACCAAAATGGTCCTGGAAACTCGGTCGCACAATGTGGTCTTTGTCACGGTTACGGACTTTTCCCAGGGTGAAAGGCAGTGACAGCCACTTCCAGGTTGTTTGTGTGTCTCCTGGAAAAGCTCAGCTCAGTGCACCTGATCAGTGTCCCCTCTCAGGTATGCGTACACACACACATCTTTTAATACTAGCGCACAAAGGAATTTAAACTGTGCACAAAAGGTTGTCGCCCTCTATCTTGTTGGCATGTTAAGTGTATTTCACAATCGTACACAATCACATTTCCTTTTCTGGTTTCTGATGTGGATGGTGTTGACAACATGGAGTTTGTGATGATTTTAGAATTGGCTTATTTATACTGTTTTTATTGAAGAAATGGTTGATGCACTCTGTCAAATTCCAAAGAAGCAAAGGGCATGAAGTGTAAAAGAACTGCTAGTTCATTTAAAGGGGAATGGCTTAATGAAACAGTAGAAACTGCTACACTGGAAGCTCATGAGGTCAGGAATGTACAGCTACAAGAATATTAATGTGCAATACAGAAACTAGTGTTACCTGTGTGTACTGTCGCGATGCAAGAGTTGCCGGAGAATTTGCAAACGGGAAGAAGTGGAGTGATGGTTCGAAACTTGACTTTTTAAATCATCATTTAGCAAGCAAATTACAAAAGCTCCGGCAAGAAAATCCTTCATTACCCGCTACAGGCCTGCTACGTATGGTTTGTGAGAGTGCAGATAGACGAGAGCAAAATCAATGAAACCCAGAGGAAATCAAAGTTCTTATTGACAGTGTTTTGTTAGCTGTTAAAATGAATACCTCTTTATATTAAATTCAGTGCGCACATGTTACTGTCACCAGGCAAAAGATTGCATAGCACAAGACTGTAGTGCAGTGGTCATTACAAATTAGAGGGGATATTGCAGCTGATGTAGCGTTCGGTTGGTGGCACGTGCCATGTCAGCTCCCATCCAAGCACGGCCCTTGGAGCACTGCACAGCAAACAGGAGCATGCTGGCGACGGGCACTCCTGGGACACATCAACGAGATGGCTTGCAACTCGGGTGAGGCACGTCCCTTAATGATTCAGCATGGCCCCATTGACCCTCACTAATTTTTGCAGATGCACCACAGAAAGCACCCTATCTGGATGCATAACAGAATGGTGTGGCAACTGCTCTGCCTGAAATTAGAAGGAATTGTGGCTTAGCAGGGCAGTTAGTATAATACTCTCAGAGAGCCAGTGACCCGGGTTCAACCCCGTCACCGTCTGTACGGAGTTTGCACGTTCTCCCCATGACTGCCTGGGTTTCCTCGCACATTTCAAAGCGTGCAGATTAGTGGGTTGACCAGTCACGTGCGTGTCACTGGGCAGGTTAGTGGGTTGACCAGTCACGTGCGTGTCACTGGGCAGGTTAGTGGGTTGACCAGTCACGTGCGTGTCACTGGGCAGGTTAGTGGATTGACTAGTCACCTGCATGTCACTGGGCAGGTTAGTGGGTTGACCAGTCACGTGCGTGTCACTGGGCAGGTTAGCGGGTTGACCAGTCACGTGTGTGTAACTGGGCAGCGTAGAATCATTGGGCTGAAAGGGCCTGTTACTGTGCTTCCAAATCAATAAAAAAAGCCCAGTCCATCACAGAAACTCGCCTCCCTTCCCTTCACTCTGCTGCCTTGACATGATCAAAGTCCCCACTCACCCTGGTTCTTCTCTCTTCTCCCCTTTTCCATCATATAAAACACAAAAGCTTGAAAACACATACCGCCAGGCTCAAGAACGGCTTCTATCCCACTGCTGTACGATTCTTATACGTACAGGAAAGAACCTCTTGTACAAGAGAGATGAACTCTTGATCTCATGATCTACCTTGCCATGGCCTTTGCACCTTATCTATCTCCCTGCTCGGCATTTCCTCTGCAACTGTGATTCTATCTCATGTGTTCTGAGACTTCTGTTCCTTTGTGCTATGTCAATGCAACTATGGTTTGGAATTACCTGTTTGTCTGGCATACAAAATGAATTTTCATTTTCAAAGACTCTGCGTCTTATGTTCTCAATATTTATTGCTTATTATTATTATTTATTTTTTCCCTTGCCTTTGCACAGTTTGTTGTTTACTACACATTGGTTGTTTGTCTGCCCTGTTGGGGTCGGTCTGCCATTGAATCTATTATGGTTCTTGGATTTACTGAGAATGTCCACAAGCAAACAAATCTCAGGCTTGTATATGGCGACATATATGTACTTTGATAATAAATTTAATTTACTTATGTGACAATAATGAATTACCAATTTATAAAACTACCTTTGATCCTTTTTAAGGCCCCTTAGCACTGTACCAAGCAACTACCACCCCCTGTCTCTCCCCAGATTCCTCAAGGTTTATGCCCCAACCAACATTCAAATCCCCTCCATGGAGATCATGGACTCATCCAGCATGGAAAAACATCGTCAACCCGCTGAGTCTGTGCTGACCATGAAGCACTCATTTACCCGTCTTTGTAATCCCACACCAATCCCAACCACGGGGGGAAATTTACTACAGCCAAACAGCATTCAACAACATGTTTTGTTGAAAGGTCTAGACAGAGTAGATGTGGAAAGGATGTTTCCCATGGTGGGAGAGTCTAGGACAAGAGGGCACAGCCTCAGGATAGAGGGGCGCCCTTTCAAAACAGAGATGCGGAGAAATTTCTTCAGCCGGAGGGTGGCGAATTTGTGTAATTTGCTGCCATGTGCAGCTGTGGAGGCCAGGTCTTTGGGTGTATTTAAGGCAGAGGTTGACAGGTTCTTGACCGGACATGGCATCAAAGGTTATGGGGAGAAGGCTGGGAACTAGGGCTGAGGAGGAGATTTTAAGAAAGGATCAGCCACGATTGAACGGCGAAGCAGACTCGGGCTAATTCTGCTCCTATGTCTTACGGTCTTTGGGACCAGAGCACACGTGTGTACAAACTCCACACAGATTCTATCCGAGCTCAGCATTGAACCCAGGTCTCTAGTGTTGAGAGGTGGCAGCTTTACCGCAGCACCATTGTGCTGACCCTCAATGAAGGAGAGACAGTTTGCACACTTGCTCACTGAACGTTAGGTAGAATCCCACCCTAAATGTCCTGGGCAATTTACTACCAATTATGAGCTCCTCCATTGCCCCCGCCACCTCTAAGGGGCAACACTCCAAGGATCTTCTCCCCACTTTCCCGGATAAGCTTCACTCAGAGGGCAACGGTTACAAATAATCCCATGTGCAGTGTACAAGGGATTGCTTACTGTAGGAGCTTTGAAGCCTAAATCGGAAGTGGGCCCTCCCCTCTCTTCAAACCTCAGCTGTTTTTAAAGAACTCTACACACTTGTTCAGCTCAGCATCAGCTGCTTACAAACTCATAAAGAGCCCTCCGGCAGGGGTGGAGCTGCAGTCACCTCTGGCTGTAGAACTTATGTCCACTGAGGTTAGGACAGGGGATGGAGCTCCAGTAATTAGTTCCCGAGTGGCAAACCTAGCATTAACTCAGTATAGGCAATGTGACCTGCCCACTTGGCAGCATTCAACTCAGCACTGCCGACATCCTGAGAGCTCTAGCATGATGCTTATGCCATGTATGCACGTGTGCATGAGGACACGTGTTTCTGTGTAAGAGTGTGAGAGAGTGTGACAATGTGTGAGTGTGAGAGAGTGAGGGTGAGTGAGAGTGTGAGACAGTGTGAGAATGTATGAGTGTGAGAATGTGTGAGAGAGTGAGTGTGAGAGTGTAAGAGAGTGAGAGTATGACAGAGTGAGAGTGTGAGAGAGTGAGTGTAAGAGTGTGAGAATGTGTGAGTGAGAGAGAGAGTGAGAGAGTGAGAGTGTGAGAGTGAGAGAGAGAGAGTGAGAGAGTGAGAGTGTGAGAGAGTGAGAGAGAGTGAGAGAGTGAGAGAGTGAGAGTGTGAGAGAGTGAGAGTGAGAGAGTGAGAGAGTGAGAGTGTGAGAGAGTGAGAGAGTGTGAGAGAGTGTGAGAATGTGTGAGATTGTGAGAGAGAGTGAGAGAGAGAGTGAGAGAGTGAGAGAGAGAGAGAGTGTGTGTCTGTGAGTGCTCTGTAGACAGTTATGTGTCCTTGAGGGTACAGATTTTCATATGTGTGTGTGTGTGTGTGTGTGTGCCTGCGTATGTGTATATAGCTTTGTATACATGTTTGTGTGCATGAGGATACAGGATTTACGTGTGTGTGTGTGTGTGTGTGTGTGTGTGTGTGTGTGTGTGTGTGAGCACATTCCCATATCAGATGTTATCCTGAACCAGGACAGCTACCAGCTGCCGAGGCACGGGAAGTGTTTGTTCTGTATACAGATTCAGTGCTCGCAATCCGGGATCAGCCATTCCCGAATGAGTGCCCAGCTAAGGACATCCACATCTCTCTCTCCCTGCCCTTCCAGCACAGCTCTGCAAGTATTCCTTTTACATCTTGGAGCCATGCCCAGTTTCCCACTGACCGGGACTGAACGGATCCCAGCGGAGAAAGCCTCTTTTTAGAAGCAGCTTCCCTGTCATTACAGGGAGATCAGACAGAAAGTGGAGCCACATTTCCACAAGGACACGTCCCCATTCCACAGAAGTAGGTCACCTCGAGTACATAGATTGCGAGTGAGAATATTTCCCAAATTTGGAATGCAAATCGGTCAGAAACACGGGGAACATTACAGGTGATGGCTCTTACCCGAAGTGCCCAGTGCCAGTCTCCAGATGCCTGTGTCATGCTGGAGCCCAGGATATATCCCAGCCCACTGGAAGAGATGGAGAGGTAGGATGATTACAGTGAGGTTACAGCACCCATGTCCCCACACCGCAAGCCCAGGCCGTAACACCACAAGCCCAGGCTGTAACACCGCAGCCTCCTGGCATGACTCGGGAGAGTCTCCCCTGACTCAGTGAGGACTGCTCACCCCCGCACCCACTCGGAGAGGTAACCTGCAGCCCAGCGATATCACCAGACCCCGGGCAGTTATGACTGTGTTAGGTACAGTCAGCCGGAACTAATGAGTGGGACTGCTGAAGCTTTCAAACTTTAGAAGGGCTCCAAGAGGTGGCGATGGGGCAATTTCAGTAAAGGTGAAAGCTATGCTCGACCTCCTGGATTGTGGTAAGCATAACTGGCTCACCAATGGACACAGGGGCTTGGTGACATCTCTCCCACGCCATGGCCATTGACTTAACCGTCGCGTTACGGTTTAATGAGTCACTTGGCTTCTGATCGAGCCATTGGGCAGCGGCAACTGTTAACGGAGAGGGGTCACAACCGCCTTCTCGAGAGCAGCACCCCAACACGGGCTCTACAGACGGGGTGCGTCTCCACTTGGAAGCAATCATGTTGAGGAGGAAGGGCAAAGAATGGACGGATACCTTCCCAGCGGGATGGCGAAGTAGAAGAAGGAGAGCATGCAGGTCCTGGTGTCCTTGGTGAAGAGGTCAGCGATGATGGTGGGAGCAATCGTGGAGTAACTGGCTTCGCCGAACCCCACCAAGCCTCTTGAGACGAGAAACATCCAGAAATTCTGGGGGGTAAGCAAAAGAAAGTGCCCATGAGGGTGACACAGAGATCAAACACTTCTCCATCAATGAATTCCTACCTGACAGTTACAATGTTCCTCCCACCAAAATCCCAACACCGCATTTCCAGAGTGGGTGGCCATCTTTCACCAAAGTCCACCTGTTCGTGCAAGCGTGGAATGGTAGGTAAGGGACTGAGGAATTGGTAAGCTGGTAAGCTGGTAAATCGACGTATTATTGTCACGTGTGCCTTGCAGGCTGCTCTTCCCGATCAATTCATCACAGCAGTGCACTGAGATGGTACAGGGGTACTCGAGGTGCACAGTAGCACAGCGATCAACATAATGTCATTACAGCTCAGGGTGTCAGGGTTTGGAGTTCAATTCCAACGTCATCAATAAGGACCCTGTATCTATGGAATGTGTGGGATCCCTTTGGGCACTCGTTTCCTCCCACAGTCCCGGCAGCGTTCAGCTGTCGGTAGGTTAATTGTCATTGTAAACTGTCCCATGATTAGACCAGGATTAAATCAGGGGTGGCTGGACAGTACGGCTCGAAGGGCCAGAAGGGCCTGTTCTGTACGCTATCTCAAAAAATAACAGAATGCAGAAGAGTTACAGAGGAAGTGGAGTGCAGTGCAGGCAAACACTGTGCAAGGTCATAATGAAGTCAATTTGAGGACAAGGGTCCATCTTATCGTACTGGAGGACTGCTCAGCAGTGGGGTAGAGGCTGTCCTTGAGTCTGGTGGTACATGCTTTCAGGCTTTTGTACCTGCGACTTGACGGGAGAAGAGGAGGAAGTGCGCAGGGTGGGTGAATTCTTTGGTAATGCCGCTGGTACATTTTGATGCCAGCATTTTATGAAAACTTTCTGTGAAGTTACGGAATTGCTTTATTCAACGCCAGAGGGGAAGTTACTCTCGTCCCCAGCTCCCTCTGAACGTGCTCAGGCTGAGACCTGACTGCTCAGAATGTGCATGGACACAGGTGTCAGGTGTGTGAATTAAATGGAGATTGAAGTTAGAAGGATACATAATGAAGACATCAAACTTCAGTGCAGATCACCATAATCTTAGTGAATTTTGGATTATGAGAGAGGGGACAAATGGTCTGCTCTTACTCGTATGGTTTTGTTTGGCATGCTATGGAACAGGAGATTAATGGGATAGCTCTCATAAGAGCTAGCACAAGCCTGTTGGACTGAATAGTCTTTTTCTGTGCTGTAGGGTGCAGTGGCTCGGAGACATGTACTTCTGTGATTTAGGCTCAATATGACAACTGAATAAATCCCTGCCTCTGTAATGAACATTTCTCTGGTGATAAATTCCCTATAGATGATTTTAATCTGCAATTAGATTTGCGCGGTTTAGTTTTCTTGTGTCAGAAATACTCCCATTAGATTATTTTGTAACAAGGAAATGCCTGTGGGTAAAGAATGCATTTTGACTGTTTTTAGTAGGCACTATCTTTGTTGTGGGAAGAGTGTGAGAGAGAGAGGGAGGGGGAAGGGGAAGGGGGAGGGGAAGGGGGGAAGGGGGAAGGGGAAGGGGGAGGGGAAGGGGGAAGGGGGAAGGGGGAAGGGGAGGGGTAAGGGGGAAGGGGGGAAGGGGGAGGGGGAGGGGGAAATTCTGTTTCATGACATTAGGGTTTTATGCTGGGTTGTGGCAGCATATTGTAACACAACAGGACAAAATAAGGTTCAACAAACATTGTGCACCTTTAGCAGGACATTGGACATAAAAATCATTATTGACACGGGTGCCTCCACTGTCGTTTCTGCTGCACATTCCAGCCATTTTAGGTGGTCATGTCAACGTGGTATCTTTTCTCACTTCCTCTTGGATCACCTCTGCCGTAATAGTGGATAGTCAGAGGCTTTTTCCCCAGGGCTGAAATGGCTAGCACGAGAGGGCACAGTTTTAAGGTGCTTGGGAGTAGGTACAGAGGAGATGTCAGGGGTACATTCTGTTTTACACAGGGAGTGGTGAGTGTGTGGAATGGGTTGCCAGTGACGGTGGTGAAGGTGGATACAATAGGGTCTTTTAACAGACTTCTGGGTAGGTACATAGAGGGCTATGGGTAACCCTAGGTAATTTCTAAGTAAGCACATGTTTGGCACAGCATTGTGGGCTGAAGGGCCTGTATTGTGCTGTAGGTTTTCTATGTTTTCTATGTTTCTAATAGGGAGACTTCCGATCTGCATTAGGGAGAATATGTCAAGAGGAGTGTCCTCTTTTGTAAAATTTCTAGGAACTGCCTTTTCCAAGGGTAAACAAGACAATCTATTAGCATTTCCATGATTAGTTGGCCTCTTGAATTTGATCTTGTAATTGTCTCCTCCAAGAAACAGGGCCCATCTCTATACTCATGCTACTGCTGTTAGTGGAACATCTTTCTGTGGATTCAAAATGAACACTAGTGATTGATGATCAGTAGTGAGGGTAAACTCTCTCCCATACAAGTCTGGTTGAAATGTTTTACACCCCAAACCAGAATCAAGGCCTCTCTGTCAACCTGTGCATATTTTTTCTCTGCAACAATAAGGGAAAGTGATGCAAAGGCAATTGGGTGTTCACTCCCCTCACTCATAACACGTGGCATGACTACACCTACACCAGAAGGTGAGGCTTCCCAGGCAAGCTTTATTGGACACTGTGGATCATAATGTGTGAGTGCAGTGTCTCATGTCTCCATTTCCTTTACCTTTTGGAAAGCTACCTCACTCTGTTTTGTCTATTCCATTTCTTCCTGATCTGTAGTAATGAATTCAAGGGGTGGAGCACAGTAGCCAGGATTGGTAGTAACCTGCTATCATAAATTGACAAATCCTAAAAAGAATTGTAACTGTGACATGTCCTTTGGCCTTGGGCCATCCACCACTGCTTGAATTTTCTCAGCACACATGTGTAATTCTTGCGCATCAATGGTGTGACCACAGTAAGTGATGCCTGGTTTAAAGAATTCACATATCATGTCATGCTCTGAGCCCATTATCTTCTAATATGTTTTAACACTGGCTTGAGATTTTGGAGATGTTCCTTATCATCCTCATTGGTAACAATGATATCATCCAGATAACACTGAGTGCCTGGGCAGCTTTGCAGTGCCTAGTGCATAGCTTTCTGCCAGAGTGTAGGTGCAGGAGCTACTCCAGAAATAAACCTATTATAGTGATAAAGCCCTTTGTGCGTATTTATGGTGAGAAACACTTTGGACTCTTTGTCCATCTCCATCTATAAGTAGGTCCCACCTAAGTCCACTTTGCTGAAGTGTTCCCTCCAGAAAGGTTTGCAAAGATATCCTCTATTCTGGGCAGAGGGTATTGATCTACTTTCAGTACTGGGTTGATGGTGACCTTAAAATCAACTCAGATCCTGACAGACCCATTCTTCTTGGCTATTGGTACCACTGGCACTGCCCATGGTCTCCACTCAACCTTGGAAAGAATTCCTTCAGCCTCCTTTATTATGGATGATATAAGGAACCAGACGAGTTTGTAAAACTTGGGTGTGCCATTTTCATTTAATATTATTTCACTCTTGATATGTTTGAGTTTTCTGATGTCTTCCTTGAACACTGCCCTGGCATCACCCAGTACTTTTCTTAATTCACTTTCAGATGACTCTATTACAGGGGACATGGCATGCAAATAGTGGATGGATCTCCAATCAAGTTGTAGTTGTCTCAGCCACTCACATCCCCATAATGCTGGCCCTCTTGTTTTTAAACACATACAAGCCCAATGTGGCTTGTTGGTTGTTGTAGTTCACCGCTACAAATGCCATTCCCACAGGGAATATTTCTCCAGTATACATTCTCAGTTGGATTTCTGCAGACTTCAGTATCTTTTAAATGTCATTTAATCTAATTTTATGTAATGACTGAAACAGTCAAGCTGGAATCTAATCCCATTTTAATTAATTTGCCATTCATTTCTGGTGGAAACTATATTGCTTGTCTTGTGTTCGTTTTCACATTTAAATCTCAAGGCTACTCAATCCTGTGTAACTCTCATCATTATTACTTTGCTCATCAACAGTATGCAGATTAGTGCTCTTTTTGAAACTGCAACTTGACATTTTATCTCTTTCTCTTCCCTGTGCAGTCCATTTATTTTCGTCTGTCCAACATGCTCTTTGTATGTGTCCTACTTTGTTGCATTTTCTGCAAGTTTCAACTTTGAACCTGCATTGGTCTGGTGTATGTGAGCCCCTGGCACAACAGTCACAGAACTTGTTCAGCCAGGTTGGTTTCTGTTTAGACATTGCAGATTTTGTTCATGCCAACTTTCATTCCTGACTATAACTCAGTGCACCTCTGTCTGCTATTTACATTGATACAGTGATTTCAACTGCTCTTTTAAATGTGAGTTGCGCTTCTGTTAGGAGCCAATTTTTGAATGTTTTCTTGTAACATTCCACAGATTAAATGATTTCTCAGTGCATTATTAAGCCCATCACTGAACTGACAATGCTCAGACAATCTCTTCAATTCGGGCATGTACACTGAAATGGACTCCCCTTTCTTTTGATTCTAATAATGAAACCAAAAGCACTCTGCAATCAACAATGATTTTGGTTCTAAATGTTCCTGCATTACTTTCACGATATCAGCAAAGCTAATTTTGGCTGGTTTGGTTGGAGCAGTCAAATTTCTAAGCAAACTGTACGTCTTTCCACCCAATGTACTCAGCAGACTGGGACTCGCTTTTCATTGGTTATTTCATTATTTTAAAATATTCCTCAATTTGCTCAGTATATATCAACCAGTTATCTCTTGTGAAATCGAACATGTCTACCTTTTTGATGTAGCCAGTCACCTCTGCTTTTTAAAAAATTATTATTATTACCTGGTACTCACTGTTTATGAATCTGTGAATTTCATCTGTTTTCTGCCTTTTTTTAAAACTCGAACAGTCTCTCTCCTCATGTGAAGAGAAAAAAGCCTGAAGCCCTTCAGCACTTAGTCATCAGATTCAGTTAAAACTTTCTCATCACCACTATTATGTTTTATAACTCCAAAACATAAAACTAATCAAAAGAAAAACGCGAAACCAGGAATAACATGCCTACTATATTCTTACTTTGGTGAGGCACGCACTTTTGACGTAGCATAATGACGTATGCAACTCATGTATTTTTACATAAAACCTGCAATGAATTATGCAAACAACAAAGAATGCTAAATCAAACAATATATTTATAATATTACTCAAATATTACTGAAGTATTAAATACATAATTGGAATTAGTTTATTATTGTCATATACCAAGATAGAGTGAAAAGCTTGTCTTGCATGCTGTTCATGCAGATCGAATAATTATGCAGTCCAATGAGCTAGAATAATAGTGAAGAACAAAGTGTAAAAGGTAATGAGAAAGTGTAGAGTATGTAAACAATAAAGTGCAAGATCATAATGAGGCAGAATGTGAGGCCAAGGTTCACCTTATCATACAAACAGGCTTGTTCAAGAGACTGATAACAGTGGACTGGTGGTATGCCTAGTATGCCTTCTGCCTGCTGATGTGTGCATTCAGACTTGTGTATCCTCTGCCTGAAGGAAGAAAGAAGAAGAGAGAATGTCCTTGGTGGATGTAGTCCTGGATTGTGCTGGTTGTTTTACAGAGGCAGTGAGAAGTGTAGACAGAGTCCATCGAGGGGAAGCTGATTTCCAAGCTCAGCTGTGTCCACAGCTCTGCAGTTTCTTGGAGTCACATGCAAAGCCACAATGCATCCAGGCAGGGAGCCTGGTCTAGATTTGGGTAAGTTTGGATGGCTGGAGATTTTGTGGGATAGGACCTGGCAAGACTTGAAGAAAAGTATTTGAGGTATTTTTAAAGCACGTTGTCACAGAACTGAGAGGTAACTCTAGCTTTCCCTCCCTCATGTTACCTGTCCCACTGAGCTCTGCTCACTCTCCTCTAGTTCCACTTTCTACTAACTCCTGTGTCTAACAGCTCCAGCAATTCTTCCCTCTCTCAATGGTTCAAGATTCATTTATTATCAAAGTATGTATCTGTATATAACTCTGAGATTCACCTTCTCCAGATAGCCACAAAACAAAGAAAACCGTGCAAGTCATTGAAAAAAAGACATGAACCCACCCCTTGCACAAAAATACTAACAGGTTACTGCACACAGAAAATGGCAGCCAGAGCATCAAACCCTAAACCCCCAACACCCCCCTCGCAAAAAAAACTTCACACATCACTCCACACAGAAAATACAACTAAAATATCAAACCCCAAACCCCCAATCCCCTCCCGCAAAAAAAACCTTCACATATCACTCACACAGAAAATACAACTAAAATATCAAACCCCAAACCCCCAATCCCCTCTTGCAAAAAAATCTTCACATATCACTCACACAGAAAATACAACTAAAGTATCAAACCCCAAATCCCCAACCCCCTCTCTCGCACACAAAAAAACTAACATATTGCCCACACAGAAACAGCAGCAAGGGCATCAAACCCCAAATCCCCAACCCCCAACGCACCAATTGGCAACAAGAAAGATTAGGCAACAACACAGAAAACCAATATGAACTACAGTGCACAGTACAACCCACAAGTCTCAGATTCCAATAACATCCTCTGACAGCTTTGAGGAGAGTGACCACTCAAACATGGCGGCCTCCTGCAGACAGCGACACTCGAACACGGTGGCCTTCCGAGGACAGCAGCCACTCAACCACTTGACCACTTGCTCTCCTCCGCATTCGGTTCGTTGTTTCAATCTTGCTCGATGCTTTAATCAGCGAGAAATGGAGTCGATCATGACCACGTGCCCTTTCTCTGAGCTTCTCCTCAATCGAGGCAGCCTGTGCTCACACTCCCCTCCTGGAATTTTCATGGAGACAGCGAGTACTAGATCACTCAATCAATCTCCAAACTGTAAGTCACAGGCTCCAGCAGTTACAGAAACACACTTAAGATAAAAAAAAAGATGTAGAAAAAGTGAAATAAGCAGCTCTCTGGATTACTTGGAAGATTTTGCCCAAGAATCATTGTTTGCTGGCGCCATCTTTATGGGAATTAATGTAATTCTTCTCCTCTCTTCTCACCCATAATCCTCAGGCACCGCCTCCTCCTGTCAGGACAGCTGCCTTCAACAAAACTTCACTCTCTCTCAGCCAGTGACAACGTTTGTCACCCACTTCCTCTTGGTCTTCACAATCTCACAGTCGTCCCTTCTGTTCACCTCATCCCCTTTCCCTTCTCTGCATCTTCAACCATTGTTAACTTTTCCTGTGGTCAGATGTTTCTCTCTCCACAGATAATGTCTGGTGTGCTAAGTATCTCCAGCATTTTCTTGCTTTTTTTTTGCCCAGTATTGTCCAGTGCTCAAGATCAGAGAGTGTAGAATGTCAAGTAGCTGGGACTAGCATGTGCAATACTCACAGACTGGAAGCAGGGAGCATAGAACAGTGTTTCTTTCCAGCAAGCTAGGAGTTGTTTGTTACTGTTGGATACAGAGGTTCCCAACCTTTTTATGCCATTGTTCAATACTATTAAGCAAGGGGTTTCTGGACCCCAGGCTGGGAACCCCTGGTTGGACACAAGTTTTTAGACAAATTAATTTACTTTTAGCTATTAATCTGTCAGCGCATCAGAGGACAGACTAACTGAAGGTATAGGCTGCCCCAGGAGTAGGAACTGGAATCAGTGGGGAAGATTTAAAATGAGTAAACACTTACACATTCCCTTCTACTCAAATCCAGAGGCTTGCCTGAATTCACATGGGGAAATGATGTGCTGAATTGCCATCAGCAGTACAGAAGTTTCAGCAATAAAATAGAAATTCAAAGTTTGGCAGTATTCCAAAGGAAACTTGGTTTGTTATTTATTTAACTCTGAAATTATAACAGTGTTAAGGAAACAACCGCTTAGATAAGAGAGAGCTTACACTACAACAGTTTGAATTTAATCATCACCTCACGAGAAGCAAGATTTGATTTTTCCCTCTGCTCCAGCACCCACTGATAGAGTCTGCTCACATTGCACATCCTGGACTAAAGTTTGGAGATAATCATTTAGAGACGCATGTCATTTTCACAGTTCTTCACTGATATGTTTCCTCCATTGGTCCTCTGACATGTCAAACACCATCTGCCCACACAATAGACCTATTCAATTGGATAGGCCTTAACCAATGATTAAAGGCCTTTTCACTTTACTACTCATGATTTTCCGTCCTGGGTTTCTAGCAGCAGTGATTGGCAGATTAATCCTTACTGGCTGTAGATTCCCAGATAATTGGGGAGAGTCTCGGATCTGCAGCAAATTTAGTTATTGAGCTATCCAAACACCTACAGCTTCCCAGTCACTGGCTTCCCCAACCTGTCAATGGTGGGGCCTGACAATTCCCAATGCACCAACCAGAAATAGCAATTCAGGAAAGGAGAACAGCTTTCTTTTATATAGTACCAGAACCATCTGTCTATAAGATCGGGCTGGTTAAAATGCTTTACACATGCTTCAGCTGTATTTTCCCAGGTTCCCAACTATACAGTTCTCTCCTCCTCCTGGGAGTATATCCTCGTACAGGGCAGCCGGGCACTCCACTGGGTGGTGCCCTGGCCTCAGTCACAATGTCCTACCTCACAAGCCTGAGCAGCAGAATCCTGGTGGCCACTCAGAGCGAAGTACCAAGTGGGGCACGATTGGAGACGACGCCCTTCGGCAAAAACCTGAAGCTCTCAGGTGGGCCTGAAGCCACTTGCTCAATTTTTAGTGTACAGAAGGAGAATGCTCAGCCCATTGGTGTGATTAATGGTGTGGAGAAGGGAGAAGATGTGTTCACCATGATCATTACAGAAATTCACTTAGAGACCTACACAGAATGCTGTTCTAATTGGCTTGTTTGAACCCAGGGCTAGATTTAATCAGCTGTCTCAAAATAGCAGTATATGGAACTAAAATCTCTCTCATCCCCAAGACACACACAGTGAGCAGATATGTCTGGAATGCACCAAATCATATCGGAAACTGACTGCAGCCGTCCCTCCCTGAGGATACAAGTCTCCTATCTGTGCTAAGATGTTATTAGGCATATTGTGTTTATTCAGACATTCTGGGTGGCATGTCATATTAAAAGAGGGAGGAGGAGCTCATCAAGATTTTAACACAGCATACGCTTCAAATACAGGAAGACCTCACTTGATATATGAAAACAATTTCAAAGCTCAAAGCCTTCCTTACTGCTGAATCCTAATCTTTAATGAAAATCAAAGTGGAGACAAGGATTTGTGAATCTGATATGTTAAAACCTCGCCTACATCCCCACCCGCAATGAATTATTTATTTGCTCCTAATACTTCCTCTGTAATCAGCTTTCTCCATTCAAGCTGGTTCACCTCACATCCATATTAAGACTCCGTAGTGACACAGGAGGCTGCTGACCAGTTCAATCCCTCTGTGTTCAGTTTGTGGGTTGGCAAGAGAATTGGTTAGACCACAATTGCAGATGGGTTCGGATACATGCAGAGAGAAGCTGCTTTTCTAGCTCAGGGCAAAATTATCCTTTGAAGATCTAACAGGGGAAATATTGCACAATGCTACACCCAGAGTGGTGTAAATACAGTGGGGTAGATCTGACAATTAGGTATCTGACTGACTGGCCGCGTCTAACTGTGGTGCTGAGGCTTCATTTAAATTTCTTGTTTCAATTTGAGTCGTCGCAACATTAATTACAGAGGATGCAGCCAGTTCTGGCCAAAAAATGGTGGTCATGTCATAGGATATTGAAAAACAAGACTCCGCAGATGCTGGAACCCGGAACAAGGAACAGTTGCTCGAGGAGCTCAGTAAGTCAGGCAGCGTCTGTGGAGGAATTGGACAGTTGATATTTCGGGTCGAGATCTTTCATCCGGACCGAAAGATAGAGGGGAGATGGCAAGGAGGTGTAAGGGGGCGAGGAGGGCGATAGGCAGAAAGAGGGGAGAGTGGGTATAGTGATAGAAACTGTTAGGTGAAGGAAACAGGGGGCTGCAGATGCTGGGATCTGACAGGACATGAAGGTGGAGCATGTAATGAAGGGGGATGGGGAGGGCAGACGGTGGGGCGAGGACCCAGTGTGCGGGTGGCGGGCAGATGCAGTGGGTGGGGTCGGGCAAGAACATAGTGATAGGGGGCTGGGGAGGGTGTGGGAAGAACTGGGTGGATCAGGAGGGGAGAGAAAAGGGACTGAAGGGAAGCAGTCCATCTGAGACTGGAAAATTCAACATTTACCTGATAGAATCTTGCCTGCCCGATGAAACATAGAGTTTTTTCAATATTATCACCAGACATGGAGCTCAAGTTCAAGTTTACGGAGGTGCCCAACACTGTACATATAACTCACACACAATACACAAAGTGATATTACCACAAATAAATTGGCTTATAAAAAGGTGCAGTTATGACACAAGTTAAAAAGTAAACACTACTGGCACTTCATACGTGATGGGACCTCGGTGGTGGCCGGGAGTTCAGTCGTCTCCCTGCTCCTTAGTTCAGTTAAGATGGTGAGGGGCATTGATCGTGTGGATATCCAGAGGCTTTTTCCCAGGGCTGAAATTGCTAACACGAGGGGGCAGAGTTTTAAGGTGCTTGGGAATAGGTACTGAGGGGATGTCAGGAGTAAGTTTTTCACACAGAAAATGGTGGGTGCGTGGAACGCACTGCTGGCGGCGCTGGTGGAGGTGGATACAATAGGGTCTTTTAAGAGACTCTTAGATAGGTACATGGAACTTAGAAAAATAGAGGACTGTGCTGTTTCTAGAGTAGGTTACATGGTCAGTACAACATTGTGGGCCGAAGGGCCTGTAATGTGCTGTAGATTTCTATGTTCAGTGTTCTCTCAGCCTGGGGGAAAAAGCTGTTTCCTGTCCTAACAGGCCTTGTCCTTATGCTATGATACCTCCTGCCTGATGGTAGAGGGTCAAAGTGAATGTTGGACAAATGGAAAGGAGCATTGACAATGCTGAGGGCCTACATACACAGTGCTCACGATAAAAATGAGATAAGCACAGGGAAAAGAGCCGAGGTGGAAGGTAGCCATGGAAGAGCTAGTGCAATGCATCACTTGGCCTTGTCCTGCTCCTGTTCCTAACGTTTTGACTGAGAGGCCAGCCATGGACAGTCACATTTGGAGGAGGAGAGGCAACTAGGCCCCACTGCTGATCCCTCACTACCTGCCCCTCTGAAGAGGCACGTACTGTCCAGGATCAGCCACGTTGGTTATGGTACTCCCCTCCTCGTGGTCAACTGTCACAGATACTGCAGCAAGCTACAGGTTGATTCTGGACCTCGAGGTCCAACAAGCCAGGAGCTTCACACGTGGAGCCAGGAGCTGGTGGGTTTAACAACGATGGACTCAACGAGCAGTGAAAGAGATACTGACACATACTGGCTTGGTGATTCTGATACATACCGGCTTGGTGATGAAGGAGCTGGACAGGGTGATTGCCGACCAGAAGAATATCCCACAACTCAGGATGAACTTCCTGTTGAAGCGGTCGCCTAGGAAACCAAAGATTGGCGTGGCCACCATGAAACTGCAGATGAAAGCTTGAGAAGAGAAAAGAAATGATGCATAAAATTACAGTGTTTTACAAGGCTGTTGTAAAAAAACACTGACAGTGATGTTCAACCTGTGATTTTCATCTATAAATTCAATTGATCGACTTCAGTGGATATATTTAATGTGCTTTAAACATGTGTGTTTAGATGCCAGTGACACACGGACATGCAGACTGCCGTGGAAGGTATCTCTTCAGCCACAATCCCTACACATTTTTACAGGAATCTGGTTTCATTGTCAGTTTCCAAGGACAAAGTAGCAAGCAAATCCCTTGCAACACACTCAGAATTCTGGAGGATCTCAGCAGGTCAGGCAGCACCTATGAACAGTCGATGTTTCAGACTGAAACCCTTAATTGGGACTGGTAAGGAAGGGGGAAGATGCCAGAATAAAAAGGTGGGGAGGAGGGGGAATGGAGAACAAGTCAGAAGGTGATAGGTGAAGCTAGGTGGGTGGGAAACGTGAAGGGCTGGAGAAGAAGGAATCTGATAAGAGAGGAAAGTGGACCATGGGAGAAAAGGAAGAAGAATGGGCACCAGGGGGAGGTGATAGACGGGTGAGACAAAGAGCCAAGAGGCCAGTGTGGGAATAGGAGCAGAGGGAAGGGGGAGGGGGAATAAAGAGGGAAAAAATAACCAGAAGGAGAAATCAATGTTCATGCCACCAGCTTGGAAGCAAATTCCCTGTTTGATCCTCGTATGGGCCAAATACAGGCACATGGTACTAGCTTAGGTCAGCACAGATGAGCTGGGCTGCAAGGTCTGCCTCTCTGCTTTGTAACTTTATGACTTGATGATTTATCCATCCTTACAGGATGAAAATTATCACTCCCAAATGGTAAGTTGAGAAGGAATGTCTCATTCTTGTTTCAATGGGAATTAGAGGTATGAAAAAGTTTCTTCTCCTCTAAATGCTGAATAGTTGACCCATTATTTTGAGACTGTGACCTCTAGTTTTGAACACATCTCCCCCACCACTGGACACAGGAAACATTAACTCTGTTCCTACCCTGTCAAGCTCCTTAAGAACCTTGCACCTTTGAATGAGATCCTTCTAAATCTTGGAGACGTGGTCCCACTCTACTAAATCTCCTCGTACAACAAACTCAGCAGCTCCGTGAACTCTTGGTGCTCTCTCACAAGCACATCCTCCATCAATTAGAGAGACCCAGGCCTGAACACAATATTGCAGGAGCGGAAGCTGTCTCACTGGGTGAACACTTCTTTATTCTTGCACTTGCTTGCTTCAACAGAATTTTAACTTTTATGGACTTATGAACAAACACACTCAGTTCCCTCTGAATATTAACACTAAGCAAACCCTCACCATTTAAAAAAAGGCTCAACTCCACCCATTTCCTCATTCTCCAATATAATTTCTCCTGTTTCATTTAGTAAGAGGGCTCAGTAACTTCAGAAACACTTTTTATTTTGCCTGTCTATAAAAGTTTTTCCTCTTTGTTATGGCTAGACTGCTCTCATTTCCAACTTCTTATTTCCTTGGTACCTGGATCCTCCTATCAGAGTCTCAGAAGTTTTTCCCAATCGTTTGGTCTATTGTTATTTTAGCAATGAACCTTTCCCTTTGGTTTAAAGTTATTTTTAACTTCTAGTGATTACCACAGATGAACCTCTTTTCCTGTTGGTTCTTTTGCCTTAAACATTATTTGCAACCCATGTGCTAATGCATTAAAATTAGCCATTGGTTATCCGTGTTGTATTTGATAATATAGTTACTATATCTAACTCAGGCCTTATATATATTTTTTTGGCTTTAAGACTCTACCATCAGATTGAACTTAAAACACTTCAATTTTAGTATAAAGTCTATCATTAATGTTAATGATTGTTTTTAATAATTGTTTTGTTGTAAGAGTTTCCTGGTATCCGTGTCTGAAATTGGCTGAGACTGCTGAAACTGGCTTGATAGTCTGAAAGAACATGTATGCGTTCTATGGACAGAATAAAATGCCAATGATTTGTGAATTCACATTCAAGGGGACTTTATTTATTTATTATTGAGATACAACGCAGAGTAGGCCCTTACAGTCCTTCGAGCCGCACTGCCCAGCAACCCCCAATTTAACCCTAGCCTAATCACTGGACAATTTACAATGACCAAATTAGTCCATGAGGTATAGGAGCAGAAGTAGGCCATTCAGCCCATCGAGTCTGCTCTACCATTCAATCATGGGCTGATCCAATTTTTCCATTCATCCCCACTCCCCTGTCTTCACTCCATACCCTTTGATGCCCTGGCTAATCAAGAACCTATCTATCTCTGCCTTAAATACACCCAATGACTTGGCCTCCACAGCTGCTCATGGCAACCAAATTCCACAGATTTACCACCCTGTGACTACATTACCTACAAACTGGTATCTCTTCGGACTGTGGGAGGAAACCGGAGCACCCGGAGGAAACCCACATGGTCACAGGGAGAACGTAGAAGCTCCTTACCGACAGCAGCGGGAATTGAACCCAGGTTACTGGCACTGTAAAGAATTGTGCTGACCACTGTACCACCGTGCCACCCTGAGTTCAACAACTTGAATACATTAATGGGGGAAGGTGTGGAGTCTGAGTTAAAGATATAGGGACACACAAAATTCCTGAACTTCATTCAGGTGAAGCCGTTCAGAAGGTATGTGGCCACTCTAACAAAAAGGGGGGATTGTAGGTTGAGTTTCAGAAATGAAGCTGAGCAGACAGAAAGAATATCAGTGGAAGTGTAGCTTTATGGCACTGACCGTGATTCAGTTGGGAGGATGCTGCCGGGATCGATAGATAGATAGATAGATAGAGATAGTGGAGATAGTGAGAGAGAGAGAGTGCAGGAGCTAGAGAGAGAGACAGGGAGTGAGCTCTCAGGTGCTTGTTAAGATGCAGTGGATGAAGAAATCCTCAGACTTTAGTGTGGCTGTAAAATATTTGATTTTTTTAAAGCTCTATAAGTAAGTCTGGATTATCTCAAGAGGCTCAGTGGAAATGATAATTCCCACAGATAATAGACTTATTCCACTGACAATAGATTGGAAGGTGTCGCTAGGGGTTCCCCTAGACCCACCCTGAATCGGGTCCCAACATGTAAGTGGACATGGTACCGAGCAGCTGCCCGGTCGGATTAGCATGGTTACGTTACCACAGCTCATCACAGCCAAAATCTGGAAGCAGCGTTAAGCCAGCCTTGAGCTCCAGGAGAGGCTGTGCTGCATGGGAAATGCAATTATAACACTGATAAACTGCCTTCTGCTTACAGCTGATGATCCAGCCTGAGCTCCCCAGGGTTGCTGTCTCAACGCACTGCTGTCAACATTACAAAGGCACGTGGCTGTGGACTCAAACCACCCTTCAGCCATCAGTGCTGAAGTTCAGCAGAGGGCCAGTCCCTTCAACCCCCCCCCCCATCACAATTCTGAATTAAAGTAAACCCCTTCTGCCTGCACATGATCCATATTCTACCATTTCCTGTACATTCATGTGTCTGTCCAACAGCCTCTCTTAAATCTACCTCCACCACCTCCAGGTACCCACCACTCTGTGTATAAAAAACTTACCTCCCTCACTTGAGATGCATGTCCCCTGGTTTTTGAACATAAATCTGCATGCAAGGTTAATACTATCTCTTAGTAATATTTGCCCACCTGCTCTGAAGAGTTAAAGCAGGTCAAACTTAATGCTCCAACGATCAGGCCCACAGTATCAAACCATCCCAGTATCAAACCATCCTGTACAATAGAGCTTCCTATGCCCTTTCCAGTCCAATACCTCAACTACTAATCCTTTCCATTCCCTATGAAGCTGCTGTCCCTTCGTGGTTACATAGCAACAATTCAACAGATACCAAGGCTTGACTGAAGAGAAAGAGGTGGCATGTAGTCCTGAGACACAAGAGATTCCACAGATCACAAACAAGAGAAAATCTGCAGATGCTGGAAAACCAAGCAACACACACAAAATGCTGGAGGAACTCAGCAGGGCAGGCAGCAGCTATGGAAAAAGATCACAAACAAGAGAGATTCTGCAAATGCTGGAAGTCTTGAGTAACATACAGAAAACACTGGGAAATAAAGAGGGAAATAAAGAGTCAACATTTCAGGTCCTGATGAAGGATCTCAGCCCAAAACATCAACTGTTAGATTTCCCCCCATATGTAATCCTGAGGTCGAATGAAAATCCATTGTCATCAATAGGCTCCATTCTTCCTAAGTTACATATCCCATTCACTGACATCTACAATTAATGCTACGTGACATTAAATTCACAGTTAGGGTGTTGGACTAGGAAATGTGTACGTGGCCCATGGTACATGAGCAGTTTCCAAGTAACAAAGCCTTGATCCATCAACCATCCATTAATCTGCGCAGAGCTTAATTGGAACAGAGTTGAAGGGGGAGAGGTCTGGAATAGCGCGATAAAGAATGGTTCCTTTAAATACATCAGCAGAGTGCCCAGCCACATCTTGCTCCTGACGTGTAGTGAGGCTGTGGTGTTGGTGGAAAACAGGAAGTGCACTCTGTAACTTTTGCCGAGATTTCCTTCCCCTGTTTACACCCTGCCGGCATTCCAGAACGATGCACAGGAAGGCAACAAGATTAACAGCAGACACCACTGAATAAAGTCTGGCTGTTGCTATGGCGCCACCGACGATTTGCTAACACTGAAGAATAATTGAAATGTGAGCAACATCCCATTGTGACACTGCAGATGTCCAAAACTCCCAACAATAATCCTTGTGCTTGCTCAACACCCAGAACCCATAGGTGCTTCCTGCAATCTCCCATAAAGAGATAGCTTGCTGAGTTAGGTTTATGAGGATGTTGCAAGATCTGGAGAGCCTGAGTTATGGGGAGAAGTTGGCCAGACTATGGCTCTATTCCTTGGAACATAGGAGAATGACAGACGACTTTTATAATGTTGTAATTATGAGATACATAGAAGAAGTGCAGGGGTAGCAGAATTTTCCTCTAGGTTAAGGGAGTCCAAAACTAGGGTATGGAGTTTTAGGGTAAGAGGGGAAAATTTAAAAGGGACCTGCATAGTGGATGGCAAGTGTGCAGAACGAGTTGCCAGAAGTGGTTGGGGTAGGTGAAAATGTATCGTTCAAGGGTCGCTTGGATAAGTGCATGAACAGGCAGTGCTTGAAGGGGTATAGACTGAACACAGCAAATCTGGACTAACTGAATGGACGCCATGGACTAGATGGGCTGAAGAGCCTGTATCCCTGCTCTATGAATCTATGAGCTCACTTGAAATTAGACACAGATATAATTACTTTCAGAAAGAGGGATTGAAGCCATATGAAGAGATTAAATAAATTGAGTTTTTCCACCCCCCCCCCTTCAAACAGGAACCAGGATTAAGTGGAGGAGATTAAAATAAGAAGGTGTTCTGTTAACAAGGAAGCAACTGTTTGAACTGGCAGCAAGTCTGACAACCAATATGCACAGATTTAGGACCGTTGGCCGAGGAACACAAGGCTCAATAGGGAGGGTTGGTTTTTGGCAGCCAGTTGTTCTGTAGTTTCCAACCTGGAAGGATGCTGGAAGCAGATTTAATGATAACCTTCTAAAAGGAGTTGGAAGAGTGAACAGAAAAAGCAAGGTTTTTTTTTGGAAAAGCAGGGGAGTGGAATTACTTGGCGAGTTCTTTCAATAAACTGACAACGGAAGATCTAATGCAGGATCCAGTGATCCCCTTCCATAAACCGAGTGGGAAGATTTCAGAGTACGGAGTACCACTGAGATTTTAGCTGATCTGGTCAGAATTGTGTTGTTCTGGTCTACGACTGGGTACGAAGGAGATGTTCGAGGTTTCGACAGGGAGGATGCTGGAGAGTCTAGAGCCAGGACTTAAACTCTCAGGATGGGGAATTACCCTTTTAGGATAGAAATGAGGATAAGTTACTCCTTGTGGGCAGTGTAAATCTTTGTGGATTTCTACAGGGAGTGCCCAGTCATCAGGACGAGAGTGAGATGGAGAGAATTTTGGACATTCAAGGAATTGGGGGATATGGAGATCAACAACATGGATCTGAGGCACAAGAGGAGAGTTGATCTTGCTGAATGGGCTCTGCTTGCCCTACCCCATGGATGTAAAGATTCCTACAGCATTATTTTGGCAAAAGGCAAGGAACCCCCAGCTCAGTAACCAGGACAGTGCTTACACCTCAATAAACACAGTTGATCCAGTCATCCTGCTCACCACAGTTTGTAGAGTTTGCTGGACACAACTTGGTTGTTGCATTCCAAAAGTTTTGTATGCTTCGGTAATGTCATGGGGTAGTGTGTGCATCACGGCATAATGCACTTCCCATGGATGTGTGGGATTGCTTACCTGAATGATTTAATTAAAACAGGCTACAGCCAAAAGCCCCTGCAGGTTCTTTGACAAGTGCATCAATTCTCAATTTATTTTTGTGTTCCATTACTGCAATGATTTATTTATAGGTGGCAGTGACCTACACTTTGCACTGTTGGTCTCAACTGCGTGATTGACGAGATCTGGCTTGTTAACGTCATTCACTGCAGCCCTCGGGAACAATTTGATTGTTGTGCTTGCCATAAGGGAACTCGATGTGCTGGTCACACTGCTGGGGAACAAGGGATTAGGTAACTGTCCAATCCCACCAGCCAACCCGTGGAGTATTAAGACCACAAGATATAGGAGCAGAATTAGACCATTTAGCCTATTGAGTCCACTCCACCGTTTCATCATGGCTGATCCAGTATACCTCTCAGCCCCAGTCTCCTGCCTTCTCCCCATATCACTTCATGCCCTGTCTAATAAAAAACCTATCAACCTCTGCCTTAAATATACCTAATGACGCCTGTGTCAATGAACTCTACAAATTCCCCACTCTCCGGTGAAAGAAATTCCTCCTCTGTTCAAAAAGGACGTCCCTCTATTATGAGTTTGTGTCCTCTGGCCTTAGACTCCCTTGTCATTGGAAACATCCTCTCCACCTCCACTCTATGGCGGCCTTTCGACGTTTGATAGGTTACATGAGGTCACCCCTCATTCTTCTGAATTCCTGTGAGTAGAGGCCCAGAGCCATCAATCATTCCTCATATGACAAGCCTTTCAAGCCTGGAATCATTTTCAAGAACCTCCCTTGAACCCTCTCCAATGTCAGCACATCCTTTCTTAGATAAGGGGCCCAAAACTGCTCACAATATGCCAAGTGAGGCCTCACCAGTGCTTTATGAAGCCTCAACATTACATCCTTTATATTCTAGACCTCCTGAAAGGACTCCCAAGTCCCTTTGCACCTCAGATTTTTGAATTTTCTCTCTATTTAGAAAATAGTCTACACTTTTATTTCTTCTACCAAACTGCATTTGACCATACACTTCTCAATACTGCCACTTCTTTGCCCATTCTTCCAATCTATCTAAGTCTTTCTCTAGCCGCTCTGCTTCTTCAAAGCTACATGCACCTTCACCTATCTTCTTATCATCCGCAAACTTGGCCACAAAACCACCAATTCCATTTTCCAAATCATTGAGTGTTCTGGTAGGGACAAAGATGGAACAAGTGTATCTGCACACATGCTGCCTTCAGCAGAGCTGACGGGGAGCAAATTCTTTCCAAATTCAGCCAGCGCTTCAGTTATGTTGCAGGAAGCGCAAGTCCCCAAGGTCCACCATTGGAGGATATGACTATTATTTCCAGTAAAATACCCAACGTTCTCGTGAAACAAACAACATCCTTTTTTTAAACACGAATGTGTCTGCTGAATGACGGAAAGTGTCAAAAGTGAAACTAAATGAAAGCTTTATTCCACCATTGCCCATTCTGTGCATTGTATGTATGAATAGGATATTCTAATTTAAAGCTACCATGTAGGACAACACCCAGGGTTAAAAGCTCCTGTTTGCCATCTCATCATCCAAGGATTTATTGTTTCTGTACTTGCTATTGACGGGAAGTCTTGGCAGATCCTGACAGGTTACTTTTTTTAAACTCTCAACTCACAACATGGGTTTCTGGAAATGTACCTCCCATCGCCACCTCTTCCCACCCTCTCCAGTTCACTCTAGCCTACATTTGGATCTGTGGATATGTCGGACAGGACTGCGAGCCCTGGGTCACCCAATAGACACCTCTCCCCTTGAAGTAAAATCAGAGCAAAAGAATTTTAACAAAGATGAAGGTCTCACTCTAAATGAGAACTGGAATTTGATTATAATCCAGGTGGGAGAACGGATCCTGATTGGATGAGGACTAACCAATCAGGAGAGACAGATCACTAGGCTATAAATGCCAACAGAGTAGACATACCCAGGCATCACCCCTGAAGAAGGTAGCTGAGTTTGTCATCGAAATGTCAATTATAAGCGATACCTGTACCTAGCTGTGAGCCCAAGAAGAGTTTATTCGTCAGTGATGCCTAATTATTCCCATAAGCCAGCTGAATTCCCACCTGACCATGAGGAACTTCTCTCCAGCTATTCCCTTCTGCAACCAAGTTTCAGTTGTGAGATCCTACGTTTGGACAGAAGCCGTTGAACTCTGCTGAGCATTTTTCAGGCCTCTGTCAGGAGGAACCCTTAAGTATGCCAGCTCCTTGCTTGAAAGAGGGATAAAGAAGGGAGGGGGGAGCGAGGTCGGAGGATGGTCGGAACAGCAGAAGGAGGAGCTAAAGCAAACAGAAGTGATATGATGAAGGGAAGTGAACAGGAGAAGTGGCCAAGCAATGATTCAAGCAAAATTCTCTTGAGAAAAATGTAATACCAGCAGGACTTTTGCTGTAGAGGGACTTCAGACCAAAGGAATGTCAATCGCTGATGTAAAACAGGCAGGCATAGTGCAATCCCACAGCTCAGGTGATGGTAACTGAGAGGTTAGTGCACCCAGGACACCAAGGAGAACTCCTTCTACTCTTCTAGGAAATCATACCCACTGGGTGGGGCAGTTTAATCTCAAACAGGAGCATGAGAAACAGAGGCAGGAGAAAACCATGGAGACTGCAGAGGCTGGAATCTGGACTAGGAAGTGAACTGCTGGAAGATGTCGATGGGTCAATCAGCATCTGTGGAAGTAAAGGGATGCTGAACGTTTCGTGTCAAGACTCTGCTTCATGACAGCCTTTCGTACCTGCTCACCGATCTATAAACTCAGCACCATTTCCCATATCCCTTCATTCATTTAATATCAATGCAAAATTAGTCTCTATCTGAGTAAACTCTGTGACTGAGTCTCTATGACTTCTTTTGTGGCAGACTTCAGATTCCCTGCCCTCTGGGTGAAGGCGTTTCTGTCCTGACTGGCGGATCCCACGTTGTGACCCCTTATCTATTGCAACAGTACCTTGCCGTGGGCTGAGGTCCCTGGAGGTCGGAGGAATTCAGAGGGCTATTTCATCAACAATGATACCATACCTTTCTTACTTACAGAATGCGGCCAGGAATTTGCGGAAGTTTTCCTGCATAACTTCACACAAAATCAGCTGCAGCATAACTAGGAGATTAGTAATTTCCAACAGCGAATCAGATCAGCTAAATTAAAGACTCCTCAAGGTTCTATGACTGGCTGGAATGAAATACAAAGCGGTGTGGTAACTATAAGGTACTAGCGTAGTTAAGAAGAGACAGTGCAGTGAATTTGAAAACTGATTTCATGCATTTGATACTATTACTCCAGGGAGCCACCTTCGTCTCCAGCCCAAACACTTCTCATAATTGTTTTGCATTGCTGGAATCCCAGAGCAACATCTACACAACACAAAGGTCTACTTGAACTCTGAGCGTACATTTAAGATTTTATAATCCACAGATAGACAGGAGACCTCAGCTGCTATTTGTGTGGAGTCTGCATGCTCTCCCTGTGACCCTGTGGGTTTCCTCCCACAGTCCAAAGACATGCAGTTCGGTAGGCTGGGTTCATCGCTGTAAATTGTCCCAAGTGTCTAGGTAAACAGTAGAATCTGGGTGGGGGGGGGGGTGACAGGAACATGGGGAGAATAAAATGATGGGGTTGGTGCAGGATCAGTGTCAGTGAGTGGTTGCTGGACAGCAGGGACTCGATGGGCTGAAGGTCTTGTTTCCCTGCTGCACGGCCCTGACTCTGAGGCAATCTAGCCCTTGTTATAGGAAATACGTGACCATCAGTTACAAACTCTTTATCTGTACTTCCACTTGACACCTCCAGCACACTGACGTGGTTCTGTTTTAATTATTTATTTTGTATTGTTGCGTCCATTTTTGTTCTTTTGTTTTCGAAATACTTTCTCTTGACTTTGAGGCTATGTTGAGTAAAGGTATTAAAGTCAGCTTTAGAAATGCTTCTCTCTGAGGTACCATCTTTTAAAATGAAATGCTAAACCACTAACCTAACCACAGAGTCATAGAGCACTACAGCTCAAAACAGGCCCTTCTGCCCATCCTGTCCATTCTGCCTAGTCCCATCTACCAACACCCCCGGCTCTCCATATCCCTCCCATCCATGTACTTATCCAAACTTCTCTTAAATATTGCAACTGAACCCGCAACCATCATTTCCACTGGCAGTTTACTCCACACTTACATCACCCGTTGAGTGAAGTTCCCCTTAAATATTTTACCTTTCACCCTAAACCTATGGCCTCTAGTTCTAGTCTCACCCAACCTCAGGGGAAAAAGCCTGTGTGTGTTTATCCTGCCTGTGTGTGTACCCCTCAGGATTTTGCATAAGATCTCCCCTCATTTTCCTGCGCTCCAAGAAATAAAGTCCTAACCTTACCTATTCCCTTTAACCCAAGTCCCAGCAATACTCTTGTAAAAAGACAGTCATTGTACTCTTTGAATAGTGATGGGAATGCGTGCAACATCGATTGACACTAACCTCACAACACTCACCCCTAAACCACACCACTGTTTGCAGACTCTGCTGAACTGACTGGCTTCCCTGGGACCGGTATTCACAGATTTTCTTTGCTAAACCAGAATCACAACCCAGTTTAAACCAAATAACTAACTCTTTTTAAATTTCCTACATCCTGTTGTAGGACTTGCAGTTATTTCTTCCCAGCATTTGGATTATCCCAGAAACACAGCTCCACTGCCACGACATCCCTGTGTCCGCACTTAAAAAAATGCTTAATTACAAATGGAGCAGCTTTTAATTCAACTCAGCAAGTGATGCGTGGGATGGGTGGGATAGAAATCTGAATTAAATTGAAAATGATGGAAAACTCAGCAGGTCAGGCAGCATCTGTGGAGAATGAACTGCCAATATTTCACGGCTGAGACCTTTCAGCAACGCTGATCTTCTCCCCATCTCGTGCTCCCAGTGAGGAACGGACCATTCCCAGTCCCTCACGTGGTGTCCAACCACCTACGGACGCAGACTTTATTTATTTATTTAGTGAAACAACACAGACCAGCCCTCCAGGCCCTTCGAGCCAGGACACCCCGGCAACCGCAGACAACCCCAGTTATCCCTCACCTAATCTCAGGACAACTTACAATGACCAATTAACCTACCCTTTGGTCTCTGGGAGGAAACCGGACTACCCGGGGGAAACCCAAGCGTTGCACGGAACAGCTCCGGAATTGAACTCGGAACTCTGGAAGGCCCCGGGCTGTAACAGCGTCGTGCTAACCACTACGCCACCATGTCACCCTTTTACAGGATATTACAGAACTACAGACTCCAGAAAGCAGCTCACCTTGTCATTAAGTATATCTCAGATACATTATTAGTGTTTTAAACATTAAGTGATAGGGGAAACAGTGCAGGAGAATGATGCTGGGGTAAAAGATCAACTAGGTCTTGTTCAACGGTGAAGCAGGTATGAGGGGCTGAATAGCCTGTGCTTTCTTTCTATTTCTTATATTCCTTATGACTGTTTTTCCTCTGGCTGACAGCTCAAAGATAACCAGTGTAGGATGGATTGATGGAGGCGTGTTAGAACCCCAGGAACTCAGCACAGGTTTGCTCTCTGACTGAGCTGCTGAAACAGAGGAGCTTTTTACTAATACTCAAAGAAAGAGAGGACTTCTGCTCACGTTATTTAACAGGACACCTTTAAGCCGTGGTGCGGCCACATCAAAGTCCGAGGACTAGAGGATCAGCCCTCACCCTGAGTGTTGTCTGCGTGTAGGTTGCACGCTCTCCCGCGCGGGTTCTCTCTGGGCCTTCTGGTTGCCACCCACACGCACAGGGCATGCAGGCGAGGTACTGGTTACTTGTATGTTGTATGTCAATGGCAAAGTATCCAAAGAGAGTCGATGAGCGTGTGTGAGGGCTACAGGGAACTAAGGAAGGGGGGAATGGGACATGGGATCGCTCTGAATTATGTGTTGAACCATCACTCTGTTCTGGGAACCCCATTGCTACCTTTAGAAGGGTGGAATCTCTCATATAGTTTACATTTCTGCTGACTGGCTGTCTCCTAATTGGACACTTCAGTCTCCCAGCTTGATGTTCTGGATTTCTTAAAAGGGAAAATCAGGGAAAATCCAAATAGTTCCCTCTACACCCTTCATGGTCACTCACCTCCATTCATTCACCCATCTCACGCTGTGCATGCCTCCTGGCATCCCCCCCCCCAACTCAGTTGGGCCCCTCCTTCCTGTCAGTCAACCCTCCCCGCAGACTTACTCCAGGTCAGTACCGAAGAGCCATTCACCTGTCCTTTAGCCAGTTGCAGCATTTGACTCCTGGATCCCTGACACCAGATAATGGAAAACACATCTGCTCTGTCCTCACCTCACGAAGGTACCTGTCGTGGAGAGAATCTGCTGAAGCCTCACCAGGCAGAGGAATTAAGTGGACTGGGCTTATTCCAAGGGATAATGAATTAGTTTCAGATCCGGGCTTTTACATGTAGCTCATGTTTCCCCTGGTTAGAATACTGGGCCTAGGGCTCGCAATTTAGTCAGGATTGGGACAAGAAGAGGTTCCTTCACCCAGGGGACGGTGAATCATTGTAATTCTCTGCTCAGGATGACGGTAGGGATTCAGTCGCTGAGTATATGTGCCCTCTTCTCATCACTACCATCAGCAAGGAGGTACAGAAGCCTGAAGGCACACACTCAGCGATTCAGGAACAGCTTCTGCCCCTCTGCCATCCGATTTCTGAATGAACATTGACCCCACGTTGGCCCTGTGAACACTACTTCACTACTTTTTTATCTCTATTTTTTGCACTTCTTATTTAATTTCACTATATACTGTATGTGGTGGCTGAAGCCCAGCTCGGGTAAACAGTCTCTTCCTGCGGTAAGTCACGCTGAATTACCATAGCTCTTTTCCTGATCTCCACTCACAGTCAGACTTCTAGCCCCTGACCTTCACTCTCCAGTCCCCTGTCCTCACTCTATTCCTCCAATGACCCTCAAGCCCTGTTCATGACAAACGGATTACAAGGTGTCCTGAAAATACATTAAGATTTTAGATACTGCCGGGGTCTAGTAAGTTCAGGCTACAATTGACAGTTACAGGATACAGGAGCTTCAAGCAAGGGTGATTACTCCATCTGCAAGGAGGTTCTGACATCTGATGCTTACATCACATACATACAGGTAATAACATCTCAACATCCTCTACATGCAAGTTTTGTTTACATCACTCCCTGCAAATATAGAGATGCAGACAACAACCACTTCCTCTGGTGTAGGGAGGACGAGGAGAATAGCAGGTCCACGCTCACTTAGGTTAGAATATTCTGACAGGGTTCATAGATTCTGAGCCTGTGCCCTTCATCTCTCCTTCCTTGGAGAGAGACATGGAACAGAAATAAGAGGGTTGTCCTGTGAGTGAAGGCTTAGGAAATTGGGTTGGTTCTTTTTTTAAGATTAGAAGCATGCAATAGTGATTTCAAAGGAAGGTATAATATTCTAAGTCAGCTTGCCAGGTTGACATTGAGAGGCCGGAGAATCTAGAACCAGGGGCATCATTGCAGGCGAAAGTCTTTGACTTTGGGATCAGGACACTGGAACCTCCTTCCTCAGATGTTGGAAAATGCCAGATCTTTTGAGTCCATTGTAACTTGAGACTGGAGATTGAAGTTGAGGGAAATGGAAGGACAAATGTGGAACTGATGCATGACATTCGTCTATTATATAGAACAGCAGGACAAGCTCGATTGTCCCTTTAGCTGACTGCCTCTTGCTCCTTTTACATAGGTGAGCTCCTAACAACTGACATGTCTGTGGCAGCATTCTGCTAATTTCTGTAAAACATTCGATCTGATTTCTCCTACATAATAAATTCTCTCAGGTAGTAGTCACATCTTTGACTGTGGCCACGTCAGGTACCCTTCCCCCGTCAACACATACAGCACTGCACATTCAGCCAGGGAGGAGAATGAGGCCAGCACAATACAGTGCAAAGTAGATATCACTTCAAATACCACAAGCCCAGATATTTGCATCTTATTAACTACAGACATTGCAGATGAAGATAGTGATGAAGGTCACTTCTCACTTCACATAAGCAATTAAATACCAGGGCATCTTCAACTGAGAAAGCACCTGTGTTCAGCATCTGACTCCAGCATTCTGCTTTGTTTACAAGAAACGTTGTCTATTCCACAAACTCCTCTCCCACTGTGATATTACAGCTGCCAACAACCTTCAGACTTGTCCTTCATCATCAAGGATTTAATCATCTTGAACAGAGTGAATGAAAAGTTTAAACTAAATTATATCCCAGTTTTTCCCCAGTCATCCGGTACCTAATCTGATCCCTGCAGTGCTCAGAACTTGAGGTGGTTAACCAGGGGAAGGAGCAGACATAAAGAGAGACAACCGCCTTGCCCCCGCTCCTATTAACCCATGTCAGCCCCATAGTCTTCCATGCCTTTCTGAATCAAATGTCTGCCTGCATGCTTCTTAAACCTTGCGAGAGTCCCATCTCCACTATCCCCTCCGGCAGTGGGTTCCAGATTCCAAAGAATTCCCTCTCATCGTCTCTGTGCCTCCAACCACTCACCTTGAACCCACATCGTCTTGTCTTAAACATCCCCATCATGGGATTAAGAATTTTAGTATCTAACTTATCCATCTCCTTCATAATTGGATATACATCTCAGCTCACCCCTCAGCTTCCTCCCCTCTAAGGAAAACAAACAGTCTAATCAGACGCAAACACGAGGAATTCTGCAGATGCTGGAAATTCAAGCAACACACTTCAAAGTTGCTGGTGAACGCAGCAGGCCAGGCAGCATCTCTAGGAAGAGGTACAGTCGACGTTTCAGGCCAAGACCCTTTGTCAGGACTAGTCTGAGACTGCAAAGGAGGGGAGCAGAAGTGGGTGAAGGGGTGGGGAAGTTACACAAGCTGGCAGTTGATAGGTGAGTTCAGGTAAAGGGCAAGCTGGGTGGGTGGGGGAGGGAGGATGAGGTAAGAAAGTTTGAAGAAGTAATGGGCTGAAGAAGAAGGAATCTGATAGGAGAGGACAGTGGACCATGGAATGACCTTAGATTCCTTCTTCTCCCCCAACCATCCACCTTCCCCCTCACCCGTCACCTGCCAGCTTGTACTCCTCTTCCTCCTCCCCCTCTTGTAGCTGGCCCAGTTAAATTTCCACTCTACCGTGTTCCTTACAGTTTTACTGATGGGCCGATTCAGTTGCTATTGACTATCAAGTGGTGGCGGTTTGTCAGAGATGGTCACTGCCTGGCGCTAATGATACCAGTCATTTACCAGTCCAAATCTGACTGTTCGGAATCTTCTGCAGGTCTGCTGCTTCATGGCATATTGAACAGCTCGCCCATGCTTCAGAGCACACTCAAACAGATCATTTATTCCCATTCCTCACTCATACAAAGGTGCCATAATATCCATCCGGAGTTCTTGAAATGGAGACACCACCTGAGAAAATGGGGCCAGAAGACCACAAGACATAGAGCAGCATTAAGCCACTTGGCCCTTCGAGTCTGCTCCACGATTTCTTCATGGCAGATCTATTTTCCCTCTCAGTCCCAGTCTCCTGCCTTCCCCCCATATACCTTCATGCCCTGACCAGTCAAGAATCTATCAACCTCTGGGACCAATTGCAAGGAGCTGGGGTTTTGCCAGTCATCCGATCAGCACCGACATTTTGGCATCTAGCAGAGTGTGGGGGTGGGTCAGGAGCTTGGAAAAATGGGCACGCAGTACAAAGCCACAGATTTTAATCAAATCATAGCCTGAGGTACGAGCGAGTCTCGGACAAATCAGAAGGTTGGGATCTGGAGCTGGCAGCCATTAGAGCTGGGAGAGGATTAAGAGGAGAACTTTAGCAAGTGGTCCCCTGAAAAATTATCGACTGAAGAACCTGTGTTTTGAAGTGAGGTGGGCAAGCAACTGGTTAAGGAATAAGGGTGTTAATCATCCATTTGCATAGGTAAAGTATGACTAATTAGTGCTACTGTGCACTGTTTTCACTGCTGAAATGAGTAATAGTTACATTTATGCATGAGAATATCAGTTGTACAGAAAGAGGGAGGAAGGGAAAGATAAATAGTTATCTATTGACTTAACAAGCATTTATAAGAAACCCGATATTGTGGAATTCATAACTTAGCTGTAAATAAAGAAATTAAACTGAGTAATGCCAAGCAAGCTTTATCCCAGATAGCATTATATCAAAGATGACAGCCACTTGGACCAAGCAGACTGTGTTGCAAGCGGTCCTCATCACACTGACACAAATCACCCTCTATCTCCCCATTCCCATTGCCTGTCTCCTTCAATAATTCCACTTAAAGTAATCAAATTGAAAGGGTATTTGCACTCTACCCTGTTTGCACGGATCCATACATCCTCCACCTCCCACCAACTGACACCAGTTTTCCTGGGGACTTGCCAACTCCAATCCCATCTTCGAATAAAGGGGATTTGGCTCTGTCCAAGAATTCCAGATGCATGCCTGCGCAGATGAAAATGCGAGCATCACTTTCACTCTGTAAACTCAGCACCACTCTCTGCCACAATGGCAGCATCCAGATTTCAGAGATCAGCAATCGAGGATCCACAGGTAACAGGCAGATCTCTCATACGTTGCAGGCTATGGACCGGATCAAAGCCACATTTTTTCTCCAAAGCAAAGCAGTTTGCACATTCTCCCTGCAACTATGTAGATTTCCTCCAAATGTTTCATTTCTTCACATGTCCCTAAGATGTGCTACTTGGTGGGTTAATTGGTCACAGAAGTTACCCCCAGGATATAGTTGAGAGGGGAATCTGGGGGAATTGATGGGAATATGCAGGGAATGAAGTCTTTGGATGCTGGAAGGTCAGTATAGGCAGTGGTCTGCTTCTGTGATGTCTAACTATGACTCAAAGCAACTTTCACCTCACACCATGCAGCCTCTGAGCCAGTAAGTCGTGGATTCAAATCCCACTTTGGAGATCCGAGCACCTCAGTGTCATTCTGAGGATGTGATACACTGATGGAAGGACCTCTTTCAAAGGGTTTATCCAGTGATGGTCCCCATTTGCCCTGTTTGATGTAGGATAGGGACAGGAATGAAACCAGTGCAATAAACCCATGACCAATACTTAACCTTTAGCAATAAAAAAAACACAAAATCAGAATATTTGCTTGTTGCTCTCAGTGAGAGCTTGTTGTGTGAAAGTTCACCACTGGGTCATGGAGTCAAACAGAAACAGGCCGTTTGGCCCTCTGTGCCTCTGTCAATCACCAAGCACTTGTTTACACTAATCCCAGTTTATTCTCCTACATTCTTATTGCTACCCTCGCCCCCCCCCCAGACTCTACTCTCTCACACACTAGGAGCAATTTATAGTGGTCCAATCACCTACCAACCCATTTCCTACATTACAACACTGTGCACCTGCAAGAGAATTCCGAGAAGCATGGTTCTCTGCGAACAATTCTATGAACAAACACATAGACCGTGATACTGTCTTTGACTTGATGTGGGCAAAATTCCAGTCCACAAGGCACGAAGTTCACCACACAGCCAATCAGCGGCGAGATTTCCTCCCCACGTCACAACTGAGTTTCTGAAATGACGCGCAATCAGCTGATTGATAAGTATATAAAAGCCCAGCATTCGGCAGACACGCCACAATCGGCAGCGCACTGACGACGTCCCCTCGCATGGTGACGAAACGCTTGCAAGCTAATTGCCAAGCTCAGAGGACAACTCAGCCTCCTGGGCTACACACCTTCTGAATTATTTCCCACTGTGCGCACACTTCAAATGAATTTGATGGGCCAGAAAACATTTCTGCTGAAGCTGCAAAAGGCCCCGCAGAAATACAAGAGGGAAGGGTTAGATTGATCTTACAGCAAGTTAGCAGGTCGACGCAACATCACTGGCTGAAAGGCCTGTACTGTATGCCGTAATTTGAAGATTCTTTGTTGTTATTTGTCAGTTCACAGTGTGAAGGAAAACAAAATGATTGTTACCAATGTTCTAATGAAATGTAAGCTCTTCTTAATGCCACCCAGTTTTCAGAGAGGTGTCTTAAAAATGTCATAACCCTTACCTCCCATCCCCTGTTGCAGTAAACAGCATACACTGTAATGTTAGTCACTCATAATAGCCCTCTACTACCCCTCACGTTCCAGCCAAAGAGGGTGGGTAAACTTACGGAGATCTTTATCTCCTGTCAAATACAAGCTGCAAATCTTGCCTGAGCTTTGAAAGGACTTAGTCACTGTATTCTCAGCTAATAAGAGTTCCAGGAAGAGCCCACGTCACGTATCAGCCGGGGCCAGGTTTGTTGGTGGGGTAAGTCCGTGTGCTCAGTGATCACGCAATTCACAAGTGATCTGCTGAAAATGTTTTTCTAAGAATGTGTTTTTCTTTTTATCAGTTAGCTCCAGATCAGAGCTGCAAGCTGTCTGGGTGTATTTGCTGCAGTCTCTCTCTCTCTCTCCTCTGATTGGCCAGCCCTCTTAGACCCGCCATTGGTGGCCATGATGGGGCTCCCGCCCCTTTCTGTGTGTGTGTGTGTGTGTGTGTTTAGAAACAAAGCGCGCTGCTGGATGTGTGATTGGGTGATCCTTGACTGTCAGCAGAACAGTATTCCTGTTCTGGTATCACAACCACACAACAGTTATATTCAGACCAATCAGCCCATCAGTCAGCAGCATCACTCTTCTGCTTTCTCCCTGGAATTATCACCTTTCAGATCCCTGTTGGCATAACTTCAATGGTTTATGTGCTCACACTCAGTGCACTTGGCATCATGACACTGGCAATTTCCTTTTCATGGCACTTGCATGAGACTGGGAATAAAACATTCCCCTGGCATGTGCAATAGAGCTTGCATGCAAGATAGTAATCGTACACAGACCCAGCTGGGATAATGCCCCACTGAAAAGCAAGATAAAACATAAATGCTTGAAATGCAACATGAAACGTGAAACAAGAGATTGCTTCCGTGGAAACAAAGTCAGTGTTTCAGTCTGGCAAAAGGTCACTAACCTGAAATGTTAACCCTACTTTTCCTCTCCATAGATGCTGACTGACCTGATATCATCCTGTAAGTGTTCTGTTATTATTACGACACAAAGAGTCAGTCTTCACAAAATATATTAATTTCATTAAACGGCAGTGAAATCATGTACTAATATAGTAATTACATGACCTCAGGATGTCCCAAAGCACTTTATAGCTAATCACACACTTTTGAAGTGTAGTTGTTTTTAATAAGTTGGAAAAGTTGCAGACAACTTGCTTGTTGCAATCTCCCAAATAAAATACAGTTGTGATCAGATCATGGGGGCGGGGGGGGGGTGCTAATATTCATATAGCAGAGAAGCAGGTCTCTCAGCTCACTAAGTCCGTGATGGTCTTCAAGTACCCGTGTAAGCTCATGGCATCTCCATCAACTCTTGCCTACTCTAGGAGCAATTTACAGTGGCCAGTTGTGGGAGGAAACCAGAGCACCCAATGGAAAACAATCCCTGATTATTGATAAACCCTATATATGTTGCTGATAAAATTGCAGAGACTTTAAATTGCTCTGATGTAGTTACCTTTAATTAGGAAATGATTGTGGACACCGAGGCACAGGGGAGGGATCTAGAAGGAAAACGAAGAGGAATTGGGGAACTGATGATGACCAGCAACAAAAAAAAAATCCAGGGAACAACTGAGAGCAGGATGGAAATGAATTCAGAAACAGGAGCATCTGTTCCTGTTCACCATCTCCTCTGTACATGTAGACCCACAAACAAACATGCCAGTAACAGTTAACCCTACACCATTTATCCTCTACTCACTAATCTTGTGTGACATGTTAAATCCATGCCTTTGATGAATGAAAAAGATCTGATGGTGCTGTATGATCTTCCAGATTCTCAAAGCAATTTCTACTCTTCAACTAATAAGTCAGTGTCAGAGAAACCACACAAAAATTACTCAGCAGAGAAAGAAACAAACGTATTGTTTCATGTCAATGACCTTTCATCACAGAACCTGAAACATTAACTCTGTTTCTCTCTCCGCGGATGCTGCCTGGCCTGATGGAGATCTTCAGAATTTTCTTTTATATCAGTTTTCTAGCATCTGTAGAATTTTGTATTAGGGAGCCCCAGCGTCTTTTCTTTTCCTCTTTCACTGGTCCTTGTTCATTTTCTTCCACTCACATCTTCTCAGTTCCAGATAGATGACCTATAACTTGAGCCAACCTGCACAACTTTCATTACTACCTGAGCATAGCACCACGTTGACCACTTTGCTTGATAATTGATTGTTAATTTGCTTTCTTATATAATTACTTATAATTTATACTTAACGTATGAGTCTCTAATGTTATGTGCCTGTGATGCCACTGCAAATAAGCTTTTCACTGCACGTGTGGATACATGTAGCTGTGCGGATGAGAATAAGCTTAGCCTGGATCGACTCTTCATTGATTTAGACAGATACCCAACTGAATAGGTCCCACACCTCAATCGTGATCAATATCTCACAGCTCAAGGTCAATGTCCCACCAGCCAGACTCACTGTTCCAATCATTTGGATTAGTATCCCACTGGCTAAATCTTATGCCACACTGACCAAAATTAATGGCTTTCCAATCAGGATTAATACTTCACTGATCCCAACAGATAAGGATGCTGCCTGGATTGTAGGACTTTAGTTATGGGGAGAGATTGGATAGGCTGGATTATTTTCCCTGGAGTGAAGCAGGCAAGGCATGACAGAGGCGTGGATAGGGTAGATAGTCAAGATTCTATTCCTACGATAAAGGTATAACAAACACAAAGGCATGGGTTTAAAAAAGAGGAGTAGGAATTTTAAAGGGGAAATGAGGGGTAGTTTATACTTATACAGAGAGAAGTTGATATCTGGAACTCACTTCGAGAGGAGGTGATGGAATCAGATTTTACTACATTTAAGAGAAGTTCAGACAGGCACTTGGACGGACAAGGCACAAAAGGACAATGACTTAATACAGGCAACTGGGATTAACGTGGAGAGCCATGGACACTGTGAGCCTCAGGACTCTTTGACACCACATTCTCTGGGATGAGTACCCAGCAGTCAGACTCAACACCCCTCACTCTTTAGGCACAACTACATCTCCACTACCCCAATGCCCTATCTCCTTTTTATTGTGTTGGCTCTGGAAGTTGTAAACCTTCCATCATGCTTGCTACTGTTATAGTCCTATTTGCTGTTGAAGGGTTGTCCACTCTTACAGACAGTGTGAACTATCTCACATTAATCAGAATTAAATTCTATCTCCAGCCTGCCAGACAGCTGGATCAAGCTCAAAATGTTTAACAGTATCCTGTGTCTCCAGTGCACTTCCTGCTTTGTGTTGACAAGTTTATATTCGTTCCTTAAGTGTTTATAGATTAAGAGTCTGACACCACACAATGATCCCAATGAATCTCCTTGACACATGTCACTCACGGTGTGAATCTTTCAAGCAGTATACATACATACCTATTTTCTATAAATTTAAATTGCCAATATTGGTGCAAATGTTTACTGGGCTCTGGATTCCTGTAATTTCTAGTTTAATTAGAACTCTTTCAGGCAACTCTTTCTGTTGTCAAGGGCATTTTGAAAGTCTACACGAGCTAGATTGAACAGAAATTTCCAATTGTCACAATGATATCATTTGGAAAATCCTAGTCTATCTCTGTCCACGCTGGCTGCTTCCTGACCGACATTCCTCCACACCAGCTCTCCAATCAGCTTGCAACGTTCCAGCTTTAACCGCCTGCATCCTTCTTTAAAGTGCCCTATTTTCTTGTATCCCTTCCTGCAGTCTTCCACCAGCACCCTCATAACCCACAATGCTGACAGCTGGTCTCCAGTGAACACTGTGTCATGAAGAGTTGGCCCCAGTGGGCCTGTAGCCTTAACTCTGACCTCCTGAGGGATTTGTTCCAGTGGTGGCTCTTTTCTGACAGTGTAAGATGCTGTTGATAGTGAATGTGCTGGTATCCGTGATCTGCTAACTAATTATTTCACTAATAATGTGTGAACCAGCTATTTAGGATTTTCAGTTCCTCTATCTTTCCTACGTCGAACTCAAATAAATGTCACACTGATTTCATAATCTGCGTGAATAGTTGTGCATCACTAATAAGAGGGCACTGACCTGAAACATTGACCTGTTTACCTCCCCTCAGATGCTGACTGACCTGCTGAACAATCTGCCTGTTTTATTTGTTTCTCAGCATTTTGCTTTTGAATCAAATAAATCAGCAGGGAGTGCATTATTTGAGCATGAGTGTTTCTAGAAAATACTCTGTCATGTTTAACTACCTACCTTTAGTATGAGTATTACGTTTACCTTTTTCAGGAATATGTAAATTGCCTTGCCATAATAAAAGCCTCTCACTCAATGCCAGCAAGACAAAGGAGCTGATTATTGACTTCAGGGGGAGGAAATCAGAGGTCTATGACCCAGTCCTCATCAGAAGAGAGAAGCAACTTTAAATTGCTCATTGTTATCATGTCAGAGGATCTGTCCTGGACCCAGCACACAAGTGTAATTATGACAAAAGCATGGCAGCGCCTCTACTTCCTTAAATGTTTGTGCAAATTCGCCATGACATCTGAAACACTGACAAACTTCTATAGATGTGTGGTGGAGAGTATATTGACTGGCTGCATCACAGCCTGGTATAGAAACACCAATGCCCTTGAACAGAAAATCCTACGAAAAGTAATGGATATGGCCCAGTCCATCACGGGTAAAGCCCTCCCCACCATTGAGCACATCAACACGGAGCGCTGTCACACAACAGCATCCATCATCGAGGACCTCCACCACCCAGGTCATGCTCTCTTCTCACTGATTCCATCAGGAAGAAACTACAGGAGCCTCAGGACTCACAGCACCAAGTTCAGGAACAGTTGCTATTCCTCAACAATCAGGCTCTTGAATCTTTGGGGATAACTTCACTCGCCCCATCACTGAACTGTTCCCACAACCTATGAACTCACTATTAAAGACTCTTCATCTCATGTCCTCAATATTTATTGTTTATTTATTTATTATTATTATTTCTTTATTTTTGTATTTGTGCAGATTGTTGTCTTTTGCACACAGTTTGTTCACCCCTGTTGGTGCAGTCTTCATTGATTCTATTATGGTTACTGGATTTACTGAGTATGCCGATAAGAAAATTAATCTCAGGATTCTATATGGTGACATACATGTACTTTGATAATAAATTTACTTTCAACTTTGATTGCCGCCCTACTGCTTGAGAGAGAACCCTGTGTGAGTTTGATATCCTGTGTGACTGGTGTGCAAGAGGGTGAAGACGACTCTCCTTCTAATTTTAAGAAGCATTCGTTTATGATCAGTCTGTCCACACAGGGTCTAAGATCAGCTTGCAATGTTGAAATGTAGTTGCCTGACTGAGCTCCTATCTGGACGCAGACTGCAACCTGCAGATAGTGTGGCCGGGTCCCGCTCTGTCGTACAACAGGGGGTCTCACTTTAACAGAAGCAGCCTGTGCAAGGCGAGCAAGAGCAAATCTGCAGGAACTCTAGCTCAAGGGCCAAAAGGAAGGTCAAGGGCTGGCCCAAGTCTCGTCACTCGCTGTGCCTGATAAACCGGCTGTCAGTGGCACTGTGCTGGAGCTCAGCCCATTTATATGGTAATGACCTGCAATATGCTCCTCAGAAAACCTATAACAATTAAAAGTGGCTGACTTGATCACAGAAACCAACTGACTTGGTTCACTTAGACATCTGACACTTGGTTTGGCAACTCCAGACCCTGCTGCTTCTTTTTAAACCTTTGAATCTGTATTCTGATGAAAGGTCATTGACTGAACTATTAACTGTTTCTTCTTCACAGATGCTGCCTGACCTGCTGAGCGTTTCCAGCAGTATCTGTCTTTATTTCAGATTTTCAGCATCTGCAGACTTTACCTTTTTAATGCCAGAAGTGTATCAAATTGTGCAACTAAAGAGTAGTCAGAGGGATACCCAAACATTTGCATCGCCAAGGCAGAGAAGGCAATGGAGCTAATGTGGACAAATAGGATCAGTATTAAGAGTGGGCCTCTTCTGGTTGGCTACAAGTGACCAGTACATGTTAATGGTCTGGAAAACAGAAGTACTGGCTTTGTCACCAAGCTTGCAGATGATACAAAGATAGGTGGAGGGGCAGGCAGTGTTGAGGAGGCAGGGGGATGTGGACAGATTAGGATGGTGGGCAAAGAAGTGGCTGGTGGAATACATGTAGGGAATTGTATGGTTATACACTTTGGTAGAAGAATAAAGGCACAGGGAGCAAATTCAGAAACCAGGGGTACAAAAAGACTTAGGAGTCCGAGCACTGAGTTCCCTCAAGGTTAGCTTGCAGGTTGAGTCATAGTAAGGAAAGTAAATGCAATGTTAGTATTCATTTTCCGAGAACTAGAATATAAAAGGTTGTAATGCTGAGGCTTTATAAGGTATTGGTCAGACCACACTAGGAGTATTGTGAGCAGTTTCGGGCCCAATATTTACGAAAAAATTTGCTAGCATTGGAGAGGGTTCTAAGGAGTTTTTTTTGAGAATAATCCTGGGAATGAAAGGGTTAATGTAAGACGAGCATTCATCGGCTCTGGGCCTTGCTCGCTGGAGTTTAACAGAATGAGGAGGGATCTCATTGAAGCCTACTGAATATTGAAAGGGCTAGACATAGTGGAGATGGAGAGGATGTTTCCAGTAGTGGGAGAGTCTAGAACCAGAGGGTACAGCTTCAGAATACAAGGATATCCTCCTAGAATAGAGTTGAGGAGGAATTTCTTTAACTAGAGGTTGGTGAATCTGTGGAATTCATGGCCACAGATGGCTGAGAATGCCAAATCATTGGGTATATTTAAACTAGAGGTTGAGAGGTTCTCGGTTAGTAAGGGTGACAAAGGTTACAGGGTGAAGGCAGGAGAATGGGGTTGAAAGGGAAACTAAATCAGCCATTATCAAAAGGAAGAACAGACTTGACGGGCTGAATGGCCTAATTTGCTCCTATGTCTTATGGTCTAAATGGTACAACATTGCTGTGTCTGGGCTTTAGAATGACACTGTCATTTTCTGTTTAAATTTTTCTGACATCAGACCCTGCACCAGTTCCCAAACCTAAGAAACTCAAGCAGCATCCAACTATGATCAGACTGATTATACCCTAAATGACAATCACAGTCACTTGCTAAAGGAGTCAGAGGAAAAGAGATTTCTGACCAATTGTCCAGCCTGAAACTCCCACCCGTTAGTGATCTCCCATGGAACCCACCCTGTTCCATTTCCCATTAAATTGTAGGAACTGAAAATTGGGTGTCTCCTGTATCAATCTCATGGTCAGACAACAAGGTACCAATCTGCCTGTACAGTTTCATCACTTGCCTTGCTGCTGTGAGTTTAAATTACTTCCCCATGAAGAAGGAATAATGGTAGCACTCTTTGTGAAATCGCAAGTTGGAAAGAATGAACATTTTATTGTTTTGAAAGGAAGCAGTCATTGTTGTTCTGTTGCATTGGTAGGGTGCCTTCCACATTCTCAGGCCACCCCAAAGGTACTTTCCAACAGATGAGGGCAATTCAGACTTCAGCTAAAACTGGAGAACTTGCAGGACATTAACTGCCCCAAAAGTCACTTGAGGGGGGTCAAGGAAATTAAGCAGTTCCTCATATGGACCAACTGGAGATCATCTGATAAGACCTCCCAGAGCAAGTCCAACATGAGACCAGGTGATCCTGTCCTTCAGTTGCACATTGAGACAGTCCACAGGGAGTGTAACTGTTGGGCTGGCTGGTGAGATTTCTCTGGATGGACAATTTTCCACAGTGTGGCCCTTCCATTTTAATCAGTTATTATGTAAAAGCACCCCCTTGGCATCTGAGTGAAGTGCAAATCGAGTACAATTCACACCAGATATTACCCGGTCTTTGAACCCAGGACATCTTCACATTCAATGCAGCCAAGGAACAGGATGACTGCAGGTTTAATTTTACACATACCAACTACTTGTTTTTAATTTATGCATATTAAAATGTCAGAGTTGCACTGCATCAGTTTAAAAGACTTCTTCGCTAATGACCTTGCAGACATTGATGGCAGGCAGCACCTTCGAAGCAAATCGCAAATTTTGATGCAAAGATTTGCAATGAACAGTACAATTACTGGTGCCGCACACTGAATGAACCTGAAACCGAATTAAAAACAAGCACTGCAGCCCTGGCGCCATCACAGAACCCCGGGAGTGGGGAGGGAAGAGCTCCAACTCCGTTTGGTAAATTGCTAACGCCCTGAGCTCACCCACTGTGAAGGTGCACTGTACTGCCAGTTAAAAATGATAACAGCTTCAGTATCGATTGCTTAAATATTACATGCATAACCAGCAATACAGCTAGCCAAGGTACTGTAGGTGTTCTACTAATTTACACAGCTTATATCAGTCAATGCCATAGCACACCACCACCCCCCACCCGAGCCCTGCCACCTTTGCTATTCTTAACTTTCCACTGATGCTACTTCTGATACCTGTGATACTGCTCATAGATTGGGCTCTTTGCCTCTCCTGGTGTTGCTGGAGCAGCTTTGAGAGGGCATGACTGGAAAGATGTTCAGTGTGCTTTTTGCCTCCAAAGCCTCCTCCTCCTCTGATCTCAACCTCCTAGAGCCATTGATGAGAAATTCCCCTCCATTTACAAATTGTAAGTTAATTGTAAATCAGAAGCAGAACTGACTGATGCTACACATGGAGTTGAACTTACAGTCAGTAAGGTTTAGAGTCATTCAAGACATTGTGGTTTTTGCTGATAATGGAAAATAGACAAAAGCAACAGCTCGGAAATCATCATAAAGGAAGAAAGGAAAAGATATAGAAGAGCCAACTCATCTGGTGTTCACTTTTGCCCAAAGTTAAAATAACAGCTATTTGTGACCGTATCAATTAACATAGTCACAGGCCAACTGTGTAATCTTCGACTTGCCCCTGGAACCCTATGCCTTCTGCAAGTACATAGCCCCTGAAACAATGCAGTGTTCTTGGCCTTTCCCTGTTGCCATACATGTTATGATTTCATGTTCTATGCCACACATTTCTGTAAGCATTTAAAACAAAATCAGAAATGTAGGAAAAGCTATAAGCTGCTTCAACATTCTTTTATCTCCTTTTGCGAATGGTCTGTTTTGGGTATAAGATCCGGCATGGCTGCCTTACACGGGTTTTTGCCTAAATGCAATAGTTCTATGGCATGGAGTGGAATCAACAGTCAGGAATGGTGTGTGGTTTTACATGGTGAGGATGGCACATTACAAGCTCACCATAATACAGATCTGGAAGCCCTGACTTCTAATGCTTAGACAGTTTCAGGTTTAAACACATTTAAGTGCCATTCAGAATCTGAAAGCATTACCTCACAGGACTAGCACCTTTGTAATACCTGGATGAACCCATTGAAACCAGTGGTACAAATCCACAGTTCTGTGCTATAAGCTTTGAAGTGATATTTCAGCAATACTGTCTGCACGGACAGAATCTGTTCCGATTTTCTGGACAGTCACTCGAAGGTTTAGCAGTTACAGGTGAAACCCCGGGTGATCTCTCCACATTATATTTTTGTGCTCGATAACACCCTCTTTACCTCTCCTTCTCCCCTCGCTGTCACTCTTAGCCTCCCTTTCCTGCCTGCCCCATTCCTCCCTCCCATGCCTCCCTCTCCCCCTCCCCTCCACTACCATCCTTCCCTCCTCCGAAATTTTGCCTGTTTCATGTGAGAAACGGGCAGTGGCAAACCCCAGAAGCTCAGACTCGATTCCGGTCGAGCGGCCAGAGGCAAATGTTGGAAATCTGAAATAATCTGAAGAACCCCGGACATGACATTGAGGCTTCAGCTGATGAGAGAAACATACGGATTTTTAACTGGCAGCTTGCCTACAGCCTCAGGAGGGGTTCTGAGTATCACCAGCATATCATTATTAATTGTCTATTACTTGCTGTATTCAGATTAAGTCCAAGCTTAAGTAAGAGAAACAAGATACATTTATTGAATCCCAGAGAGAAAAAAAGAATCTTTATTTCCTCGTCTCTTTCATCATTAAGTTCCCATTTCCTCCCGTGTAGCTACAAATCTCTGACCTTGCGTTTTATTCCCTCCTTCGTAATCCTTCACACAAACACAGAGCTCATTCTGTGAAGTCCCAGTGCAGGGCTATTTGCACTGAAGTGATTTAGCTGCACACTGCAGCTAGTTTAGCATAAAGAATAATTCTACCCTTTTCTTAAAAAGGAGAATGTTCCTCCACAAGATTTCACTGCAAACCTACATTGTGCCCAAGGAAATCATTTCAACTCCTTTCAATCTAGTTTATCCTTTCATTATTTCTGCCATGTAAAACGAATGTTAGTTTTATTCAGACAGTGACGGTTGTGGTGCTGGTTTGCATCCCATTCTGACCTTTAACCCCTAAGAGGCAGGGACGTTGTTGGAGTAACATGGTGGGGGGTGGAGTGGTAGCAGAATACAGGAGAGGGGGCAGGGGGAACAAAGAGAAAAGAGGGAAATAAAAAAGACAAGTGGTAGGGAGAAAATAATGGCAAGGAGCACTAAAAAAGGAGGAGGAGAGAAGGGGAGAAATTGGGAATAAGAGGAAGGTCAACCAGGATCACTGCAGATGCTGGAAATCTAGAGCAATACACATAAGGTGCTGGAGGAGCTTAGCAGGTCTGGCAGCATCTACGGACGGGAATAAACAGTCAACATTTCAGGCCAAGACCCTGTATCAGGACTCTGGAACATCAGAAATTGGGAAAGAAGGTAGCGGAATAGGAAGGGTGAAGGGGGGTATCGAGACTTTGTGTGGGGAAATTAGAGTATGATGTAAGCTGGTGGTAGTTGTATTTTAAGATTTCCCATAATCAGTGATTTTCCAAATGATGCAAGTGCTGACAAGAACCCAAAGCACAACTCGGTCTTTATAATGATAATTATCCACTCTTCTAAAGCCTAAAAATGAAAATCTCAGCTCTTTTTACTCCCAGTGCTGGTTTCCATTTAACATGAATTCTCTAAACAGATTTCGCCCATAACCATGACTTCACCAAGATGACTGGTTAAACGTAGAGCATCTTAAATCACTTATTGGCCAGAGGGCCCACTACTCACTGCTGGGCTACTGGAGAGCCACGCCAGGCCTCTGTAGTTGTCAAACTAACTGGTTAGCGACGGGCCACTAACCTGTAGGCAACAGTCCGGATTTGCTGTCGCTCACTCCAAAGTGTCTTTGGATGTCCGCCAACACACCTGGAAATAATTAAGACACACAATTAGCGGCAACATACGAGGACGGTAAAAGTACTAGAAGATGATTAACACATTTGGGACTTTCTAATGCTAATGAATTCAGTTGATTGACGAAGGCAGTCATAGTTGAGAAGCCCATTGGTGAAGAAGAGACTCTGTTAATGACGAGATCGTGGACAAAGCATGAAAGGATTTCCATCACATTCTGTGATTAACTGGGCTAATGTATAAAGATGCGCTCAGCCGGTGATTGGTTGTTAAAGCTGACCCCTGACCTGCTACAGAGTTGGAAGAATGACTGGCTTTATCTTAGGTGCCAAGTAGAGAGTGCTTTAAATTTTGATTGGTTCGATATAGTCCTTGCACTGTTTATAATGCTTGTCAAGGACATTAAGACAGACAATTAAAATATGAAAACTGGCAAAACAAATTAAGAATTCAAATATTTTATTAATTATAAATGGTAATAAATTACTTTGTAGGCAATGGATGAAAATTTCTTTGGACAGTCAGAATATAAAGACAGAATATCCTACTGAGCATTTTGAATTAAATTGCATTTGTCCCATCCAAAAATCAACAATAATTTGAAATACAGAGGTACTGGTGGCCTTCCCCTGAACTGGATTTGTGTCCCCACCCCACCCCCCACTCACTCCCGCCTCTTTTCCTCTCTCCACCCAGCCTGCTCTCAGATATAAAGTGCATGGTCCAACAGGTCTACCAAAGCACCTCCCACATCTGCACCCTCCATTACCTTGAAGAGCAAGAAACAGTCTGTTGTCTTCAGGTCATCCTGACTTTGTCAGACGAACTTCAGTGGTTTAACAAATGCCTTCTCAATGGTAACTATCTTTGGAGCAAAAGATTCTTAGACTTCAGTCATGAAAGGGTACCCAAGTTATCCTGGTTGACATGCTCTTTAATTTGGCTGCTATTCCTAAAGCAACTTGCCTCATCCCTTCCTGCCTGACCAACAACCAGTATTCACCACTATACATTACAAATCCTTTGAAAAGATCACGTCATGTGTCAAGAACTGGTTTACAAGAAGTAGACAGCTCAAAGCAAAATATGGCTAACCACCCCCACTTCAAACATAGAATAGTACAGCACCGAAACCTGTTCTTTGGCCCAATTTGACATCTTGAGGCCCAGTAACTCTCATTCCTTTGCTGGTATCATCCCTCATTACCTCAGTAAGAAAGATCCTGATTAACCTGTTAGCTCACGTGGATTTTGTGAGGGAACACCTGTGTCTTCATTAAATCCAAATTACAACATACAATTAGGAGGGAGGAACCCTTGTGAGACAGAAAACGTACATTTATTTGAACAAAATCTATACAAAGTCCTTATTTTCAGTCAATCAGATGTCAAAAATTTAATGATTGACAAGACTGACTAAGAAGAGACCTTTTCAGATGAGTGCATGCACTCATTTACCTCTGGCCCTCTTGCCCATAGTACATCTGTTCCCAACTGAGGAATGTTCCTGGGTCAGTAAATTGATCTAAGGCATTGTCAGCGCAAGTAAACCGTACTTAATGTTGCAGTCTGCTTACCATTGCACAAAGTTAGATTTCATTTACAGCAAAAGAAGCGGCCCTTGGCAGCATGCAACAAAGTCCAGGTGACACCTACGCACAGGCTGTCAAGCATTGCAGAAGTGTCAAGTGATGTCCACCTCCACCAAGAGAGATGTTAATTACCTGTCCCTGACATTCTACCACCAACGGCATCCTGGGGTCACTATAGACTCAACTGGGCCAGCCACATCAACAGCGCAACTGGTCCTTTGACCATTTAGATGGCGTGTCAGGGAGACTTGATTCTGCCCACTTGCCTGGATCAGTATATCTCCAATATTCAAGAAACTTTGACATTAGCCAGGACAGATCAGTCTTCTTGTCTAACACACCAGCACTTTCTTAAATAATCACCCTTTGCTACCTTGTGCCTAAAATTTACAAGATACACTGCAGTTATTTGCCTCCTGCTGCTCCAACTGAAACCCAAGAGCTACAACATCAAGGAGGAGGGCAACAGTCCACCATCTGCAGGTTACCTTGCGAGTTGCATGTCATCCTGAAATACATTTCCTTCCTCATCGCTGGGTCCATATTCCAGAACCCTTGACCCAATGACACTCTCTACCCGGCCGACTTAAATAGCTCTCTGAGGTAGCTCAAGGGCAATTAGGGAAATATTGATGCCCATAATCCGAATCCGAACCATGAAAAATGGAAGGCTGTCTCAGGAGAAACAACTCGGTTAATGTACACCTCACTATAAGCACGTAAATAAATTGGAAACCTCTCAGCTGAGGAGACTGGGATTATTCAGAGGGTTACGCAGGTTCATAAAGACCTGCTGAGCATCTTTAGCAGTTTCTGTTTTTGTCCCAGTTTTGCAGCATGTGCAGGTTTGATTTTGATTTTCATTTCCTGTAACATCTTCCATTGATATTTTTCCCCATGACCGCTGTTGATTTTAATACACTTCGACACCCATTATCTTTTCTATACAATGCAGAAAGTGCGGAGAGCCATGGGAATTTCTGCACACGGCAATATCCCACATTGATACTGAGCAAGGAGCTGTTTTAGAAAGTAAAGTATGTGGCTTCACAACCAGGTCGTGTACACTGTTCTGCAGTTGAAGTTGGTCATTTCAAGATAGGAAATACAGCCTATTATGTGCCTGAAAAAAATCTATCGACAGGAAAGATCTTTGAGGTGCTAAAAATAATGACTGAATTTTGTGCTGAGCAGCTAATATTTGAATCAGCTCCTTTGCTGGTTAGTTGCAGGGGAAATTCCACCCATTTACGGTGTTATTGGCTCCAACTTCCACAGCTACCTCAAACCCTTTATTACAATGGTGCTGTCATTTCTGTTGAGGCTGTATCATAATAACATTTTTCCTTCTGCTAAAATGAGGTTTTAAGGGTGTTTCCAGTCCATAGATCAATGCACAGACACTCCTAAGTAAGCATTTACTTACACCATTCAGCGCCTTCTCAGTTTTTTCAAAGCAAAAGGCACTTTCTTAAAAAATGTTAGTATGAGGATCAGAGTGGGAATGTGGAATCTGGAGAAGTTATACCATCAGAAAACATCAAAGGGTTTCACATCCTGACTGTCCAAACAGAGGGAGATTGAATGCTCGCTAGAACAGGTGACGGGATGGTGCAGCAGGTAGTGCTACCTCAGTGCCAGAGTCCTGGGATCAATCCTGCAGATTCTCCCTGTGACTGTGTGCGTTTCCCCAAGCTGTTCCCATGTCTTCCCACTGCAAAGGCGTGCAGGCAGGTTACTGGGCCACTGCAAGCTCTCTCTTAGCCTGGGTATGAGGCAAAAGAATCAAAGAGGAGCTGATGGGCAATGTGAGAGAGCAAGTTGTCATTGCCACAGAGACATGAGGGGAAGGAGAATGAGCCTGATAAGCCACATGTGTGCCATAGTAAGTAAAGATAAAGACAGTGGACCTGATTTTAACAACATCCAATATGATTGATGGAATTTATCACCTCATGTATTTTCCTACGTTAATTGTGCCTCTACATAAGAAGTATATTTTTCTGTAATTTTGGATTGTCCCAAAATCATAACAGTCGTTATTTAAATGCCAACTGTTTCCTTTGAACAAATTAAGCAGCATTTTGAAGCGAATGAAATAGACAATGAAAAGTGAATGCCAGTGTTGCTGAGTGCATTAGGTGAAAAGTTTGCTTAGAAGTTTAAACGCTTCAACCAAACCAGCCAAAATTAGCTTTGCTGATATCATGACCACTTAGAATTAAAACCACTGCAGGCCACTTTAGGTTTCATCAGTGGGATCGAAACAAAGAGGAGACCATTTCAGGTTATGTGGCTGAATTGAAGAAATTTCTGAGCATTGTCAGTCCAGTGAGGGGCTTAATGATGAACTAAGAGATTGTTTAGTTTGTGGAGTCTTATCAGGAAACATTCAAAAATGTCTCCCAAGTGAAGCACAACTCACATTAAAAGAGTAGTTGAAATAACTGTATCAATGGAAACAGCAGACAGAGATACAATAGCATTGCAGTCAGGATGAAAGTGAGCATGAACAAAATTGCAACATCTAAACAGAAACCTGCCTGACCAAACAAATTGTGTTACTGTTGTGATATACCAGACCAATGCATGTTTAAAGGTGAAACTTGTCGAAAATGCAACAAAGAGCATGTCGGACAGACAAAAATAAATGGACTGCACAGAGCAGAGAGAAAGATAAAAAGTCAAGTTGCAGTTTCAAAAAGAGCACTAATTTGCATGCTGTTGATGAAAAATCTGATAATGATGGGAGTGACACAGGACTGAGTAGCCTTGAGATTTACAATGTGAAAACTAACAAGACAACAAGCATTATGGCTTATACCAGAAATGAATAGCAAATTAATTAAAATGGAATTAGACACTGGCTTGACTCATTCCGCAAAATGAGTTTGAATGTCACTTCACAGATGTTAAACTGAAGCTTGCCAATATCCAACTAAGAACTTACAGTGGAAAAAAGATAAATCCTGTGGGAGACATTTATACCAGTGAAATACAATGACCAGCAAGGCACATTGGGTTTGTATGTAGTTGAAACAGCAATTTGAGGGCATGAGAGGCTGAGACAACTACAACTTGATTAGAAACCCATCCACCACTTGCATGCCACAGCCTCTGCAATAGAGTTAACCAAAAGAGAATCAAGAAAGGTACTGGATGATGCCACAGCGATGTTCAGGGATGGCATTGGAAAACTCAACCATATCAAGGGTAAGCTTGTGTTAAATGAAAATGCCACACCCAAGTTTTACAAAACCCATCTGGTTCCTTATACCGTCCATAATAAAGTCACCAGTAAGCTAGATCACATGGAGGCCAAAGGAATTCTTTCCAAGATTGAGTAGAGCCCATGGGCAATGCCAGTGGTCCCAGTAGCCAAGAAGAATGGGTCTGTCAGGATCTGAGGTGATATTAAGGTCACCATCAACCCAGTACGGAAAGTAGATCATACCCTCTGCCTGGAATAGAGGATATCTTTGCAAACTTTTCTGGAGTGAAACACTTCAGCAAAGTGGACTTAGCTGAGGCCTACCTGCAGATGGAGATGGAAGAAGAGTCCATAGTGTTTCTCACCATAGACGTGCACAAAGGGCTTTATCACTATCATGGGTTTCTTTTTGGAGCGGCATCTGAACCTGCACTCTGGCAGGAAGCTAAGGACCAAGTGCTACAAGACTGCCCCGGCACTCAGTGTTACCTGGATGGCATCATTGTTACCGATCAGGATGACTTGCAACATCTCCAAAGTTCAGGACAGTATTAAAAGATTGTAAGATAGTGGGCTCAGAGCACGGCACAACTAGACTGAATTCTTTAAAACAAACATCACCTAGAGTGGTCACACTATTGATGCACAAGGATTACACAAAAGTGCCGAGAAAATTCAAAGAATGGTGGACGCCCAAGGCCAAAGGGAGTTGTTGTTCTTTTTAGGATTTGTCAATTATTTTTAACAGGTTCCTGCCAAACCTGACTACTGTGCTCCACCACTTGAACTCATTACTATGGGTCGGGAAGAAATGGCAATGGACAAAGCGGAGTGAAATGGCTTTCCAAAAGGTAAAAGAAATGGTGATGTCAGCCACTGTACTCTTACACTATGAACCCCATCGTCCAGTGAAGCTTGCCTGTGACGCCTCAGCTTACGGGACAGGGGCTGTCCTGCCACATGTTATCAGTGATTAAAGTGAATGCTCCACAACCTTTGTATCGCGTCCCGTTGCAACCTTTGCTTTTGCAATGATTTGTACGAGTATAAAAGCAGCTGCGCTCTTTGTATTATTTGAAGTTCGAATCCCACTGTTAGCAGTTCCACTCCTCATGATATCGTGAATAGAGCTGTTCTTTCTTCAAACTCTGTGTCTAACTTTATTTGTGATCAACTTTAATCAAGTTTCCTTAGCAAATTAATTTCCCGGACACCACCATATCATATGTGAGCACCACGTGTAAAGAAAACCTAAGTACACATGTATCCTACTGCTTTTCCTTTCGATTAGTTTCTGAAATTATAAAACACAACAAAGGCACTTACTCTAAAACCATAAACTGAAATAAAAGAGACGGGAATGTTTAAAGTGCCGTTGGACAGAGGCTGCATACACTTCCTATGGGGATGTACAGGGAAATGTTGGTCTTGCTCTTTTTCCAGAAGAGTGGGAAAATACAGGGAAGCGGGAAGCACCAGAGGTTGCACCTGGAAGGTCAGAGCTGGACTCTGCCTGTTCTAGCGGAGGAGAGCAGCAAGGCTCTGCGGCTGATCAGCACTGACGTAACATTGTCCAACAGTGCTAGTTGGACAATGTGGAAACAGAGACTTAAAATATTGACAGATCTAATACCTCTCGAGGGTCTGAGCACAATGCCACACCTCTCTACCACCGGGACATCTATTAGTAGAAGATGATTCACAGGAATTTACCCACAGTTTGGGATCAGATAGAGTCCATTCAGTCAGTTTACTCCTGCAATGGTTCACCTATTCATTCGCACACCCAGACTTTGACATCAGCTTTTAAAATTATGAATAATTTAAAGAATTCAAGGAATTGTTTCTCACAGAGCAGGTGAGCTCTCCCTAAACTCCTGGCCAAAATCAATCAATGAACCTATAACACTGAATCCCACTGACATTGGCAGGATGCCCTGAGGTACTTCATAGCCAATTACATACTTTAAGAGCTGTCATTGTGTAATGGAAAGGAGCATGGCAGGCAGTACGTACATAACCATGTCCCTAAAAGAGCCACGAGATACTCAATCCAATCACGTTTCAGCAGATGCTGTAGGAAAAACATTGCCGGGATAAGGAGAAATCCCCAGCTCTTCTCGGAACAAAGCATTGAAACCTGGGCCCCGACCTTGTGCTTGACTTCCTCCAGTCATGCCCAGAGCTATAACCTTCCAATTCAGCTGGGACAGGATCTCTCACTGAGGTGACAGTGTATGAATGCACGGCTGCCACATTTTGTCCCACATTTGTCATAAACATCAAGAAACTATGTACCTAATCTGCATAATTTATTCAAGTGTAAGGACCCATCAATTCGAGGGGGGAGGGGGGAGGGGGGGAGAGGGGGGAAAAGGAGGGAGAGGCTCTTTGGTTCAACTCATCCACGCTGACCACGCAGCCCACCGAGCTAGTCCCATTTGCCTGTGTTTGGCTGATATCCTTTGGTTAACAGAAGGGGTCCAAGGCATTAAAAAGATTTGGAACTTCTGTTCGAGACTTTCCTAATCATGAACTTACCCAAGTATCTTTTCGAGAGAGGGAGAGAGAGAAAATATATAATTTCATTCCCAACTGTGTCAGTCTTGACAAAAGCTCATCAACCTGTGATATTTTTTTTTCTCTCCACAGATGCTGCCAAATCTGTGAATTATTTCCAGCATTTTCTGCTTTGCACAGATTTCCAGCAGCTGATTGGTGGGCCATCCCCTCGTCACCTCGAGCAGGAGGGGGCTCGGTCGCTCCTGAGACATTGAGTCCCTCTTGATGCTACAGACATAGTGCTGCACTGCCTCCTCAGGTGAATATGATACTCCCTGACTGGGCGGATCCTGACTGACCTCTCCATAGGTTTCTGCAGGGAATGAGATAATGAACCAATCCTACAAATAATTTCCCCAGGGATGGCAACAAGAGCAGGAAGAAATGGCAAGCTGTCATATGACGAGAACAGGGATGCAATATAACGTCTTGACAGTTTGGAAAAGGTGAAAGGGTCAGGTGTGCTGATTTCTGATTAAGGCTGCTGAGGCTTTATTCCATGTCTTGCCCCTGCTGTCAACGCACTGACAAATCACCACACTACAGGGTGACCAAAATAGAAGTGTTTAATTCCTCACCTTGATATCGTCTAAAAATTCAACCTCAAAAATACATGAAACAATCTGACAGTAACACGCTGTAAAAAATAAAGATCTTTGCACCCTCTGCATTTACACATTACTGCTATTTTTAATGCTTGTCAGATTGAATAAAAGGGAGAAAAATATTAGCAATGTTTGTTGGGAGACAAGTTAACTGAGTAGCCGTAAATCAGGAGTGATTTTAAAATTATCCATTTGCACTTTAGAGGTAGAGCAAACTGTAAATGCATGTCAAAACATCCGGCCTACCCAAGTCACTACCATCTCACATGCATTCCACACCATAAACAGCTAAGATGCTAATAATACAAAGGATTTGAATGGTCTTTCTTTCTTGGGAAGATTGTGTTGACATTGGAGCGATACACATAAAATGTTGGAGGAATTCAGCAGGCCAGGCAGCATCGAGGAAAAGAGTAAACAGTTGACGTTTCGGCCTGAAACATCGACTGTACTCTTTTCCATAGATGCTGCCTGACCTGCTGAGTTCCTCTAGCGTTTTGTGTGTGTTGCTTGGATTTCCAGCATCCGCAGATTTTATCTTGCTTGTGCTGACGTTGACCTTAAAGTGGGATCAAATATTAGTAATAGGAGCAGGTTGTAACAACAGTCAACGAATGTGAACTTGAAGCAGATCCAGACAGTTGGAGTTGTCGGTAGAAGTGACCATGGAGATTGATTTGGTCCAGTAGGACCCTTTCTGGAAGGCAGCTTGCCGTCCTAACCTGTTCTGGATCATGAGTTCAATCTCACACCAATGGGATTATTCCGATCTATCCAACTACACCATTCACCTGTCCAAGGAGAGGCTGCACTCCCATCATCTCAAAGCTCCTGAGCAAGACAATCCATGCAGATGTGATGGGGGGGTGGGGAATGAGTGTTCCCAATTACGTTGTCTGCTGCACTCTGGTTAAACTTTCATTGACCCTGTTAGAGTTACTATTCTATAGATTTATTGAGTATGCCAGCAGGTAAATGAATCTCAGGGTTGTATATGCTGACATATCTGTACTTTGAACTTTGCTAGCCCCTTATGGATATATGACTATTTGTGTTCATATAAGCAAAGTATTAGCTGTGTTTTTGGAGTATATAAGGAATATTTTTTTGGTTTCCTGTGATTCACGTTGAACCTTGTGTCAGACTGGAAATGCACAGAATGGATCCCATCAGCCAAGATACATGCTGTAGCTCCCATTACACACACCAGATGGATCACACACTCACTGGCCATAGAGAGTTAAAGCATGGAACTACGCTTTTCTACCACCAAGTCCGTGCAGACTATGAAAATCTATTTACACGAATCCTATCGCACATGTTGAACCTTTTTGCCTTCATCCCCTTCCTCGACTTCCCCTCAAGGCTAAACCTTCTAATACAGTCCAATGGGCCAGAGACTTTGAACAGACTTAGGTGAAACACTGTGAACAAGATATGGTGTTCTTGTGCCCACACACTAAAATGTAATTGTTACTCGGAAGAAAGACATCAATAAATATTGTGAGTATTTAGCAATTAAATGGTTAAAGCGCTTTGAGAAAAACAGTCGGCAACCGTTCAAGGTGACTAGCTCGAGAAGTAGAAGATCTCATTTATCCTTCAACAAATATCTCCAGTTTGGATCATTAAAATTAGCTCAAAATTATAATTACCTGATGTTCCCATTCTCAAATCTGGAAGAGCATGGTTGGAGGTGAAGGACAAACGATGCCCTGGCCCTCCATGGTCACTGCCTCACAGCAAGAAAGAGAGAGAGAGCAATTCAGAAAAAGAATTATTAAGTCTGGCAGTCTCAGAGTCCCAGAAGTTCAAACTATGTGTCTGCCCTCAACACCATGAAGTGAAAAGGAAAGAAAGCGGAAAATGCAGCAGAAAATATTGGAAAGAGATTAGCTGGCACATGGGGATTTACAGCCTTTCTGAATCTGGGACTTGGGAGAAACCAAACCCAATCTACTGGAAATAAACATTTATAAATAGAGTAGATGAATAAATTCCGACATGCTGAGGAAAGTATAACAACTGAGTTTGAATCCATGATTACCAAAGCTCTTCAACACTGGCACTTCCTCACCTTTGGTCTCCAATAGTCTATTGACTTGAGATTGCAATGATTATCATCCAATTTTATGAGTCAGATTCAGAATCAGGTCTAACATCATTGGAATATGTCGTGAAATTTGCTAACTTTGCAGCACTGGTACAATGCAAACCATGACAAATATAGAAAAATACTGAATTATAGTAATTATATATGTATCTTAAACAGCTAACAAAATAAGCAGTGCAAAACCAGAAATTTTAAAAAAGTACTGAGGTAATGTTCATGGGTTCAATGCCTGTCCATTTAGAAATCAGATGGCAGAGCAGAAGAAGCTGTTCCTGAATTACTAAGTGTGTGTCTTCAAGCTTCAGTACCTCTTTCCTGATGGTAAAACTGAGAAGAGGACATGTCCTCGGTGGCGGGGATGGATGGCGCCCTCCTGAGTCACATTGTACTAAGATGGTTGAAAGTTGTACCAAGATGTTTGAAGAACTGTGATCATTTGTTTTGTCCAGCCATTCATCCTCTTTGAAATCCACTCTTCAATGGGTCTCAGCCCACAACTTGGACAAGCTCACTGAAGCTGATTCAAGAATGCATTGCGAGCTTCACAGTGGGATCACATGCTTGGTTGCTGGTATCACAGCACAATAAACTCTGCTGATATTGGGCTGTATCTAGGGAGCTTTACTGTGAAGTACGTACCTCTGGCAGCAGAGTTTTAGGACTTCGTTATGTGCAGCCCAAATGCAAATTGCAACTGTGATGAGTTTTCAAACATGATGTAATTGACTGTAATATATTTGGGGATGTCCTGGATTACCAACAGAGATTACATGTCATTGAATCTACAGCAGTTGAGATGTCCAAAAACACTTTGTCCTCTCTGATTTTTTCTTTTCTCAGTTAATTTTTTTAACCTTGAGCAACAATTCCATTTTTTCCTCGGTAATAACCAGTTTTGTCAAATGTCCATGAAACAAAATGAGTCCAAAGCCCACAATCATGATGTGTGCCTGGGGTGTAGGAACACTTGTGATTATTTGGCCTTCTCACAGTTACAGTGTAAACTCACTCACTGCTGTCACAGTCCAGTTTACACCCAGAACCTAACATTGTAGCAAAGCCAGTTCAGTATGAACACCTCTGCTTGAACTGTTTTTTGCCATAATTGATTATCTACCCAAACTTCTGGTATTATTAATTGATTCGCATTGACTCATGGGTCAGTGAATGTACTTAGTGCAATCAGTATTACTTGACTAGTGATTTTCATCATTTCCCTCTGGTACTGGGCTTTCCCCACAAGATAATCTGAATTATTTTGCCTTAAATGTTTCTCCAAGGCCAGTCCTCACTCAGCAATCCCATTGTGGGCATTTTCCAGGAGGTTTTCAGAAGTGTTTGGCTGATTCCTCTCAGGATTAGCTGCCCAATTGCCCCTCTGGATTCCACCAATTAATTCAGCAGAAATTAAACATCAAATCTGGCCCTTGCTTGGTTTGCAGTCTGCCCCCACTGGGCTGTGAACTTAATCAACAGACTTAGAGTGAGTGAATTAAAATCACAGCAAGTAGCTTTGAACAAAACAAAATGTGTCTAAAACCTCGGGTATGCTAATGACATTGAATCTGCTGCCTCAGAAAAGAAACAATCACAGAACAACAAACCATGTACTGTGAGATCTACAGGACTGTGCAAAAGTCTTAGGCTCATATATATAGCTGAGGTCCAAGACTTTTGCACAGTACTGTACTTGTCAGCGTGGAGCAGAGTGCAAATTTGTAAATCTGGCAGGAGCAAAGGGTGTTGGGAACAGGGAGGGTGAAGTATCATGGGTGGAGTGTGGGTCAGGTAGCAGAAGAGTGCCAGGGGCATGGAGGGGCTGGCGCAGGTGCGGACACACCCAGCCCTGAGACACCAGGCAAGGTCATTGGATTCCAAACAACTGGTTTATTGATCATTACAGAATGTCTCTCTGGTGCTTCCCCTTCCCCTTTTCCCCAACCATGATTCCCCTCTCCCTGCCCTCTTCCCACTCTCAGTCCACAATAGAGACCCAGATCAGAATCAAGGTTTATCATCACTCACATATGCCGTGATTTTTTTTTGCAACAGAAACGTGCAATTGCATAAAACTACCACAGTTCTGTGCTAAAGTCTTAAGCACCCTAGCTATATGTATGTGCACAGTATTGTACATCACTTTTTAATATGCTTATTAACATTCACACTGAAACACTAAACAGATATATACATAGAACCATGGGCACAGAGACACAGATATGAACATGTAGACACACACACTCACACAGTCCCTGCCTTCAATGGCATTCTTCACAGGACAATGAATTATAGCCGTGCATTGAGTGCAGTTGGTCTGGTCTTGGACCTGACAAGTTGGGCTCAGCGTGCACTTTATAATCGTTGTGAGTTCAATTTCCCTAGCTGAGAAAACCTGTTTCTTCACCCTCGCTCATATAGATTACAACCTGACTTCAGATCAAAGTGACTTCCCAAAATTAACATTGGAGAGGTTGCATTTCTGGAATATGGAGTTGCATCCTCCCTACTAAAGTGGCAGGAAACTGCTAGCTCATTGTCACCATTTCTTGGATCACCTGTCACTTTAATTCTCCACTTTTCTCTCACTCTGCCACTGGTATCTTATATTGTTCCAACAAAGCCCAATAAACCAATGAGAAACACGAACTTGCCTCCTGACTAGGCTTGTGACAGCTTTCAGAGATTAACACTGAATTCAAATATTTCAGATAACCAGCCTTTCCAGTTTGTGTCAGAACTGGCCAGTCATAATGATAGCTCATCTTAGTCTTTACTTCGAACTACCTTTATAAACTTACTTATGGAATGATCTGTCTGGATGGCATGAAAACACAAGGTCTCAGTTCATGTGGCATGATAGACCAATTACCATGTTAAGTATGTTTATCTCTTTACACAGACACAGCCTGCTCTGCTGGCTATCTCCCCACTTCCCGCTCAGTCCTGAAGAAGGGCCTCAGCCCGAAAAGTCGACCGCTCACTCTTTTTCACAGATGCTGCCTGACCTGCTGAGTACTTCCAGCATTTTGTGTGTGCTGTTTTGGGTTCCCAGCATCTGTAGACTTTCTCATGTTTGGGTATTTCCAACACTCCATTGCAGGTTTCCAGCAAATGTTTGTATCTTACAGTTCCAGCAACTCTATTTCTTCTTTCTCTTAACCATCGTAAACACTCACTACTACCACCAGCAGCACACAGCAGCCACCGCCTGTACCATCCAAACAATGTACTGCAATTCCCCACCGGATAAACCCAAACCTGCGACCCTAACTAGGAAGAAGGTCAAGGTCAACAGGTATGTGTAAAGACCACTACTGCAGATGCCCTTTCAATCCATGTACCATTCTACCCGGAAATAATCCTTCTGTGTTGATAGCTACAAGTCCAAGAAGCCCCCATCTCACTCCAGGGGGAGCACCTTCGTCAGAAGGAAACAGATGCTCAAATGGACTATGAGGAATGAGTGTCAGCCTTGCCTTATGTAGATTAATTCATTAAATAGAATTTTACAGAATTACTCCACTCACTATTCATTTAATTGACCCGGTTCCTAAAAAGTACTCCAAAGTTAGGAACTATTCAATCGTTCTACACCCTACCAATTAATCCAACTGCGACATATATACTTAGCCCACTCCCTGGCCATGAAACATACAATTACCCCAACTATGAACAATATAATAATTCCACTCCCTGACTGGGAAATATACAATTACTTACCTTTATAATGTACATGTATTATAAAGGTAAGTAATTGTATATTTCCCAGTCAGGGAGTGGAATTATTATATAGTTCATAGTTGGGGTAATTGTATATTTCATTGGCATATGTCAAATGGATGATCAACACCAACATTCACTAGTTCCTCTACACGAGGATAACACTGATTTTGTTTTTTGACCTGATAGCCAATTCAGTTATTAAAAGGGCAATTTAATGAGGCATTTCTTTTGTGGCTTTACATATGTAGCAGTTTCTACATTCCTACTGCAAGCCAATTATGCATGTGTCAGAGGCAAGTACCTTTCACAAGGTGCTCATCTGGAATATTTCCAAACCAGCGATTGAAAGAGTGACAATGCATCCCACAGAAAGATGACCAAAAGCTTCATTGAAGAGGTGGCCTTCAAGAGGGATCTTAAATAAATGAGCCTGGAATTCTAGACCTCATGCAGCTGAGAGCACATTGCCACTGGCAGAGAGCTTGGATTTCAAGGACTGTACAACTGAGGAAAGGATACAGTATGAGGAGATGTTCCAGAGATGTTGGAGGGCAGGGGATAATGTGTGGAGGATGGGAAAGACCACAACCAGTCTCAAAAGCCACGATGAGGTTTTAAGAGCAAAGCATTGGAGAAGGCACCAGTGTGGCTCTATAAGCAGAGGTGGAGCAGAAGTAGGGAATTTAATTGGGTCATTGGTTCATTATTATCACTTGCCGAGAACAATGAAAAACGTAGCATTCATATGGATCATTTCATTACAACATTGCATTGAGAAGAATAAGGAAAAACAATAACGCAATGGTGCAGACAGACGGAAAGGTGCAAAACCATAACGACGCAGATTGTGAGGTTAAGAGAGAGACACCATGAGTTAGATACAGTATGATAGCGCAGCTTTGGCTAGCATTAATTGTGAGCTTCATTAGGATTCAAGTTCAGCAGCCTCACCTGCTGAGAATTCCCAGGGTTTTCCATTTAAATTTCAGATTTCTCAGCATTACTGAGATTTTGTTTATACAATGGACATGTGATGAAAGAATAGCTCTCTCCCAACTGTATGGACAATGTGTATGGTCTGCTCAGGGGCAGGCAATTGTCTGATTCAGGAATGGTGGCTAAAGACGGCAACTTTCTGAGTTGTTGGATGTATTACCTTACTTAATATGAAATACTGACAAAACAGTGCAACGTATTGGAGGGAATAATCTGCATATGATCCAGAGAAACAACTGGAAGACAGAGCTGAGCATCTTCCCCTGTAACCATTCAAATCAGCTTTCTTACTATGAACATATGAATCAACACAGTTGCAGCACCATTAAGCATTTAGTGCTAATCTGTACCTAGCAAGCATTAACGAACAATGTATGTATTAGTGTTAAAACAGCAACCCCAGTAAAGGCAATATTTAGATCTTGCTGGAACTGTTCAAGTCACGTTATAAACTATCAAAAAAACTGCAGATGCTGAAAATCTGAGATAAAAACAGACAATGCAGAAAACACTCAGCAGGTGTGGTAATATCTGTAGAAAGAGAATTAAAGTTAACTGAAACCCAAAACAGACATTACTTGATCTGCTGAGAATTTCCAGAATTTCCTGCTTGTATTACCACACCTGCAGACAATCCTCTATCCGTGATAGTATCCTTCCTGAAATACCATGGGCTCTTACCTTGTTAAGCATTCTCATATACTGCATGTGATCAAAGGCCTTCTGAAAATCCAAGTACACAATATCCACCCATTTTCCTTTGTCTATCCTGCCTGTTATTTCATCAAAGAATTCCAACAGATTTATCGGGCAAGATTTCCCCTTAAGGAAACCATGCTGATCTTGGTCTGTTTGGTCATGTGCCTCCAAGTATCCCAAAACCACATCCTTAACAATCAACTCCAACATCTTCCCAACCACTGAGATCAGGCTAACTGGCCTGTCATTTCCTTTCATCGGCTTTCTTTCCTGAAGAGTGGAGTGGCATTTGCCATTTTCCAGTCCTCCGGAATAATGCCAGAATCTAGTGATCTTTGACAGATCAATACCAATGCCTCCACAATCTCCCTAGCCACCTCTTTCATAACCCTGGAGTGCTGACCATTTGGTGCAGGTGACTTATCCACCTTCAGACCTTTCTTTGTTTCCCAAGCACCTTCTCTTTAGTAATAGCAATTGCACTCACTTCTGCCCCCTGACACTCTTGAACCTCTAACTTACAGATGCAGAATACTTATTCAGTTTGTCCACCATTTGCTTGTCCCCCATTACTACCTCTCCAGCATCATTTTCCAGTGGTCCGATATCTACCCTTGCCTCTCTTTTACTCTTTATATATCTGAAAAAAGTTTTGGTATCCTCTCTGGTATTATTGGCTAGCTTACCTTCATATTTCATCTTTCCCCTCCTTATGACTTTTTAATTGCCTTCTGTTGGTTTTTAAAAAATTCCCAATCCTCTAACTTCCCATTAAATTTTGCTCTGCTATATGCCCTCTCTTTTGCTTTTATGTTGTTTTTGACTTCCTTTGTCAGCCGCAGCTGCATCATCTTGCCTTTAGAATACTTCTTCTTTGGGGTGTATCTATCCTGTGCCTTCCTAATTGCTCCCAGAATCTCCAGCCATTCTGTTATGCCGTCATCCATGCTAGTATCCCCTTTCAATCAACCTTGGCCAGCTCCTCTCTCATGCTTCTATAATTCCCTTTACTCCACTGTAAGACTGACACATCTGACTTTGGCTTCTCCCTCTCAAATTGCAGGATAAAGTCTATCATATTATGATCACTTTCTTCTAAGGGTTCCTTTATCTCTAGCTCCCTAATCAAATTTGGTTCATTATACAACACTCAAACCAGAATAGCCTTTCCCCAAGAGGGCTCAACCACAAGCTACTCTAAAAAGTAATTTCGTAGGCATTCTACAAATTCTCTCTTGTGATCCAGCACCAACCTGATTTTCCAAATCTACCTGCATGTTGAAATTCTCCAATACTATCAGAACGTTGCCCTTTTGACATGTGTTTTCCATCTCCCACTGTAATTTGGAGCCCTCATCCTGCCTACCGTTTGGAGGCCTGTATACAACTTCCATCAAGGTCTTTCACCCTTACAGTTAACAATCAGGTTTCAGGGTACTTGAAAGAACATGACAACATGGTTTCCTTAAGGGGAAATCTTGCCTGACAAATTTTTTGAAATTCTTTGCGGAAATAACGAGCAGAATAGACAAAGGAGAATTGGTGGGCATTATTTATTAGGATTTTCAAAAGGCATTTGACAAGGTGCCACAAATGAAGCTGCTTAAAATATAAGAACCCATGGCATTCAGGAAAATCACTAGCATGTATGAAGATTGGCTGACTGGCAGAAGGCAAAGAGCGGCTGTCGGTGACTAGTGTTGTTGGGACTGCTTCTTTTTACATTATATGTCAATGATTTGGATGTTGGAATTTATGGGTCTGTGGCCAAGTTTGTAGAAGATACAAAGATAGGTGGAGGGACAGGTAGTGTTGAGGAAGCAGGGAGTCTGTAGAAGGACTTAGACAGATTAGGAGAATGAACAAAGGAGTGGCAGATGGAATGCAGTGTCGGGAAGTGTATGGTCATGCATTTTGTTAGAAGGAATGAAAGCATAGACTATTTTCCAAACAGACAGAAAATTCAAAAATCTGAGTTGCAAAAGGACTTGGAGTCCTCATGCAGGATTCGCTAAAGATGACCATGCAGGTTGAGTTGGTGGTGTTGAAGGCAAATGCAATGTTAGCATTAAATTCAAGAGGACTAAAATATAAAAGCAAGGATGTCATTCTGAGGTTTTATTAGACACTGGTGAGTCTCACTTGGAGTATGTGAGCAGGATTTAGCCCCTTCTCTAAGGAAGGATGTGCTGACGTTGGAGAGGCATCCGAGGAGGTTCACAAGAATGATTCCAGGAATGAACAGGTTATTGTATAATCAGCGTTTGATGGCTCTGGGCTTGTACTCCTTGGAATTTAGAAGAATGGGGGTGGGGGATCTTATTGAAACCTATCGAATGCTGAAAACCCTAGAAAGAGTGGATGTAGAGAGGATATTTCCTATAGTCGGGGAGTCTAGGACCAGAGGGCACAGCCTCATAATAGAGGGACATCCATTTATAATGGACATTAGGAGGAATTTCTTTAGCCAGAGGGTGGTGAATCTGTGGAATTCAATGCCATAGGCGGCTATGAAGGTCAAGTCATTGGGTGTATTTAGGATGGAAGTTGATAGGTTTTTGATTAGTCAGGGCGTGAAATTTTATGGGGAGAAGACAGGAGAATGGGGTTGAGAGAGAAAATGGACTGGCCAAAATGAAATAGAGGGGCAAACTGGATGGACCAAAAGACCTAATTCTTCTCTATATTTTGTGGTTCAGAATGTTCCACACTTGCAGAGTGAACAGACTGGTGGGGCATCTTCCATCTCAATCAACTGCAGTAATATTATCTGTCACAATCCTTAACCAGGCGGCTTAAAATGAAAGAACAATAGAGAAGGAAATAGGACAAGGTACAAAATGTACTAAAAGTGAGAAAAGAGGAGAAACATTGTGTTAAGATTTGAAAGAATGGAAACAGAAGGGACAAGAAAACACGTAAGCAAAGTAACTTCAAAGTATGAATTAAAAACTGCACGTTTTCAATTTGTTCCGAAGCAGAAAATGTCCAGTGATGTTGCAAAAGCATAGATAATTGTGCTGTTAAGTTCCAAGCCCGACTTTCTATGGTGAGTCCAACTAACATCTAGATGCAGAAATTCCGAAGAATTTATGGATCTTCAGGAGAAGATGGTGGCTTTGCCAGAATAGTCATTTTTTAAAACAAGTTATTGCCATTTTACAATTTATTACCCCTTCCTGGTGAAGGTTCTAATCGATTTACACAGTAAAACAGCATAAACGATAAAACATGATTGTATGCAAAGTCAGAGGAACAGTGCTGTGTGCAGTTGACAGGGAGACCTCTCATTCTGCTTTGAAGCTTTCTCTTGGTTTGACCTCCTAGGACAGTCACTAATGGACGGTCTCTCTATTAAGTCAATCCTGGAATCAGAGTTCAAAATGCTCTTACAGGGCAACCTGGAGTGGGTTTAATAATTTATGAAAAATACAGAACAATCTATTAAACTTGCACCTGCAACCTACATCCGATGGTGGTAATATACAAAGGATTTAGGAGTTGGTTGTCAAAACCACCCTTTCGCTCAGCATCGGTAATGAATTCGTATAATTTTAAGAAAAGGAATCCCATTTATACAATTAATCTCGAGAGACTACCCCCCCCCCCCCCCCATTAGCGGTCCTTCGCCATTTTACGTCCTCAACCTCTACGGGTAATGAAGAACCACGGCGAATAAGGAGAGACTGCGAACTGGTAGCTGAAGATCGAAACTACAGAAGTCAGGAGTGTAGCAATGCATCCACTGACCGGGCCCTTTTAATCCTCCCATCGAACCCAGCCAGCAAGTTAACGGTGTCCTGTCAGCGGGTTTGACCCGCTCGGCTCCATTGTTTCTGGGGTAATCCGGAACCGCTGCGCGATTGCGAAGAGACGACCCGGCCAAACTGCCCACGAGCTTGCGATGGCGCCTCGGGGACAGGTAACCCGAGACCTCTGCGCATTCTTCCCCGGGATGCCCGGAACAAGACGGAGCTGATGTGGGTTAGGGTCAGGATCAAGTTCAAGAGAGACAGCGGACACCTTGGCATCCCATCTCCTTAACGACTCGACCCATTTCAATGGAGCGAGCTACCAGACGAGGTGGTTGAGGCGGATACATTAAAAACATCTTTAAACCAATTTCCGCCGGGATCAATAAAGTATGACTATGACTAGGACTATATAAAAAAAACACTTGGACAGGTACACAGACAGGAAAGGTTTAGAACGATCTGGGCCAATGCGACTGTTTGTAGTTCAGAAGGGCATCTTTGTCAGTACGGACGTGTTGGGCCGAAGGGACCGTTCTCGTTCAGTGCCCTATGACTGAAACCCATCAGCGGGGAGCAGTGGCCACTGGTGTCCCCGCTGGAGACCCCCCGCCCCCCAAGGCAGGTGCATAAGTTTCCCTGTAAGGTGCCCCACGCCCCGGTGGTTAGCCGTTACCTGCCACAGTGTAGCGATCCATGTAATTCACCACGTAGCCGAAGCTCAGCACCCCCGCTGCGATGTGCGGGCGCAGCCGGTACAGCGCCCGGAATTTCTCCGCCGGGCTGGATGCCGAGTCGCCGATCGGAACCGAGCCGCTGAGCGTCTGGATCTCCTCCGAGGAGACGGAGACCGAGAGCGGGCACTCGGACGTGTCCTTATCCACACACATCTTCCCTGGGAGCCGCAGCCTGTGCCGGGGTAACCGAGGCTGTTGGAACCTGTGTCAAGCTCCTCCTTAAAAGCAAGCAGCACCCGAGTGTGTGTGTGTGTCCGTGCGATAAACAGCGTATTTACATCTACCTCGGCATGCACAAGGATCCCGCGCCCACCGATCTTGCCATCCAATGCAATCATTTAAGACGCGATGGCTCTAAATTCCCACTCCACTAACGCGTGGTTTCCGATTAACCTCGTCCCTCCCCCTTTGGGTTTCCCTGGGCGTCTCTAACACAAGCCCGAAATACGTTGGCCAAATGAACGTGAGGGTGCAATAACGCTTCCTCTAGCGCTCGGAGAAACGCGGCTCCCGACCAGCGCTCTGAACATCCTTTGAATTGATCCTTCCCCAAACACCCATTGTACCTCTTTCTTGTCTGATTTCAAATGGTATATCACTGCATTTATCTGTTTACAGTTCACACTCGTCCGAACTATTCCCTTATTTTAAACCTCACTCAGATTTTAAAGCAAGTTGTTATGAACTTGCAAATCGCGCAGAATATTTAAAGTTCAGGCAGGGCTTCCTGAGTTTCTAATTTTGGAGGGTTTTTTTTTGGTTTTATTCCGTATTTTGTGAGAAAATTGTTGAGTTTATGGACGTAGGAAAGTTGCTTAAATTACTCTGCGTTTCCCATGAGAAACTTTTAGCTTTTCCCCGAAGGATGGAGGTACCGAAAGCGATCGGAATAAAACGCGGTAAATTGGTGCACGGATGAGAATGACAGTCGGTGTAGTTGCCCCTCTGTCGTAGCCTGAGGTGGCAGTAACTGTTGGCGCTGATTCCCCGGCTGCAAGTCTCTTTCCAGGGGCTCGAGCACTCGTCGCTGGAGGGGGGGGGTGCTGTGTCTTGGGAGTTCCCCCACCTCATGCGACGCTGAAGGGAGCCTCCAACTGCAGTGGGGCACCAAAAATTCCAGCTCCCTGCTGAGTGAGAGTTATCTCCCTGCTTTCGGGTGACAGGGCGGGGTAGCAGGTGAAGCTGCTGCCTGACTTGCACATTCTGCCTGTGACCACCGGGTGCTACATTCCCTCCCACATCCCAAAGACACAAAGGCCAGTCATCTAAATGTAGCTGTAAATTGTCCCGAGTGTGTAAGTGGGGGGAGTTGTTGGGAATGTGGGGAGCCATTCTACATGGAAAATTAGTGGAGGGATGGGAATTGCTCTAAGATCCAGCCTTGAATCCGTGGATTGAGTGGCTTTCTTCTGTGTTTTATGGGAGAATAGAACGTCAGTGCCTCAACCAATAACATGAAAACTACTCTCTGGTTGTCTGAGAGATGTTCTTGTGCCAGCATTGGTTTGCTTCCCCCCCCCCCCCCCCCCGCAATGTTACAACAGTGACTATATTTCTAAAGTACTTCATGTGTTGCACTGAAGGGTGTGAACATGTTTCAATAGGTACATTTAATGCTAGAGAAATGTATACAATATACATCCTGAAATTCCTTTTCTTCACAGGGGGAGGGAACCTCGACTCAGACCACGAGGGGCCTGTGTCGGGCATTTTCATGCCTTACAAGGTGCAGATTGGAAGTCTGTGTGGGGCGCCACTCCTCACACAGACTAGAGCAATGTGTGGTTAAGTGCCTTGCTCAAGGGCACAAACACACTGCCACAGCTGGGGCTTGAACTAGCGACCTTCAGATCACCAGACGAACACCTTAACCACTTGGCCACGTGTTTCACAAATGTCCACAAAAACAGAGGGGTGCTCCAAGTGTAAGTTTGGAGCAGATAAGAAGATCCAGTAGTTGTATCCATGCTGATAGAGATTCAACCACTCTTCATCATTCTGTCTTATGGGGCAAATGCACATCAGTTTGGTACTCAGTATCAACGGATGATATGGCCAGTCTATTAATGATGTTCCAAACATTGGAACATACAGCACAGAACAGGCCCTTTGGCCCACAATGTCTTGTAACCTACTCTAAGATCAATCTTGCCCTTACCTCCCACATAGCCCTCCAGTTTTCTATCATTCATGTTCCCTCTATGCCCCTAATATACCGCCACTATACCGCCATTAGTAGTGTTTTCCATTTACTCATCACTTTCTGTGTAAAAAAACTTATCTCCAACTCTCCATTAATCACCTTCAAATTGTGGTGTCTCAAATTAACCATTTCCATCCTGGGGAGAAACCACTTGCTGTCCACTCTCCCAATGCCTCTTATCATCTTATACAGCTGTATCAAGTCACCTCTCATCCTCCCTTGTTCTCTCTCAACCATTTCTTATAGGACATGCTCGCCAATCCAGGCAGCATTCTGGTAAATGGCCTCTGTGCCCTCTCTAAAGCTTCCACATCCTTCCTATAATGAGGCGACTAGAAATGAACACAATACTCCAAGTGCGGTCTAACCAGAGTTTTGTAGAGTTGCAACATGTCAGGGATGAATTTCAACGCAGGGGCTGGAGGTCAGAATGTTAACTCACATTGCCCAGTGTTTACACCTTTGCTGTTGATGTCTTGCGTGAGAACTTTGTGCCAATTCTTCCGTTCCACGTTTATATTGCAAACTCCCTCTCACCACGGTTCTCTCAGCTATACCTTTTCCCACACTATCTCCTGTAAAAATACTATTCTCTTTTCTCAGTTTCTTTGCCTCTACTGCATTTGTTCCCAGGACATGGCTTTCTGTTCCAGGAGATGTCCTCCTGTTTCAGATAATGGGTTTTTCCTCCCTCTACTATTGATGCTGCCCTTGTCCGCATCTTCATTTCCCCTACGTCTGTGCTCACCACATCTTCCCACCACCTTAATAGTAACAGGGTCCCTCTTGTCCTTATCTACCACCCTGTCAGCCTCCGCAGCTTCCACCATCTCCAAAGAGAACCTACCACTAAACATAACTTTACCTCCAACCCCCCCCCCACCGCCTTCTGCAGGGATCACTCCCTCCCCACTAATCTCCCTCCAGGCATTTATCCCTGCAACCTGCCCATTCACGTCCTCCCTCGCCCCCATTCAAGGCCCCAAACAGTCCTTCCAGGTGAGGCAACACTTCACCTGCAAATCTTCAGGGTGGGGTGGTCTATTGTGTCTGACGCTCCTGACGTGGTGTCTTCTACACTGGTGAGACCCGTAGTAAATTGGGAGACCGCTTTGTCGAGCACACCCACACCATCCGTCACAAGCAGGACTTCCCGGTGGCCAAACATTTTAATTCCCATTCCCATTCCCATTTCCCATTCCTGGTCCCGTTCTGATGTGGTGATCCCCGGCTTCCCCTTGTGCCAAGATGAGGCCACCCTCAGGGTGGAAGAGCAACACCTTACAATCCATCTGGGTAGCCTCCAACCTGATGGCACGAATATTGATTTCTCCTTCCGGTAAACAAATCATCCCTCCCCCCACACACTTTCCTCTATTCCCTCACTCTGACCTTTGAATTCCTCAAAATTGCCTATTACTTCCCCCTGGGTCCCCTCCTCCTTCCCTTTCTCCCATGATCCATTCTCCTCTGCTATCAGATCCCTTCTCCTCCAGCCCTTTACCCTTCCACCCAACAGGCCTCACCTATCACCTTCTAGCTAGCATCCTTTCCCTCTCCCTCCCCACCTTTTTATTCTGAGATCTTCCCCCTTCCTTCTCAGTCCTGAAGAAGGGCTTGGACTGATATGTTTATTCATCTCCATAGGTACTGCTTGACCTGCTGAGTTCCTCCAGCATTTTGTGACTGTTGCTCTTACCATTCTTAGCGTTGCAGTATTCATTTCTGTTTCTTGTAACTCCTTTTTGCTCACCATTCCTTATTGATAATGTAAAAGATAAAATTAAAATGGAAAAATAACGAGAAAGGAATCAGTGATTTCAAAATTAAGAGCGAATCTCACTTGTTCCGGTTTTATGTTCAAACACAACTTCTTTAGAAACTACAAACAGAGGAACTCAGTGGATGACCTGTCTTGATGCAGAGAATAGACATGAAGTGTCAACAATTCCTTTCCAACTGCCAATGCTGTTTGATCCACTGAGACTCTGCAGTAATTGTGTATCGCTCCAGTACAGAGTCTGCATTCTCTTGTGTCTCCACTCTTTCCTGGAAACTAGCTGAGCATGAAATACCCCGGTATTTTGGTAGCTTGGGCTGGTAACTTCCAACTAACTGAGCTGCTTAAGTCAAGTTGCTTTTTATTGTCATTTCCACCATAAACTGCTGGTACACAGTAAAAATGAAACAACGTTCCTCCAGGACCCCATGGTGCTACATGAAACAACACAAGACTACACTAGACTAAGTGAGACAACACAAGGCTACACTAGACTACATAAGACAACACAAAAACTACACTAGACTACAGACCTACACAGGACTACATAAAGTGCACAAAACAGTGCAGGGCAGTACAAAAATAATAATCAAGACAATAGGCACAGTAGAGGACAAATTACAATAGAATAATAAATAATGTAGATGTTAGTCTAGTCTCTGAGTATTAAGGAGTCTGATGGCTTGGAGGAAGAAACTGTTGCCCAGTCTGGTCGTGAGAGCCCAAATGCTTTGGTACCTTTTGCCAGATGGCAGGAGGGAGAAGAGTTTGTATGAGGGGTGTGTGGAGTCCTTCACAATGCTGTTTGCTTTACGGATGCAGCATGTGGTGTAAATGTCTGTAATGGCGGGAAGAGAAACCCCGATGATCTTTTCAGCTGACCTCACTATCCACTGCAGGGTCTTGCAATCTGAGACGGTGCAGTTCCCAAACCAGGCAGTGATGCAGCTGCTCAGGATGCTCTCAATACAACCCCTGTAGAATGTGGTGAGGATGAGGGGTGGGAAGTGGACTTTTCTCAGCCTTCGCAGAAAGTAGATATGCTGCTGGGCTTTCTTTGCTACAGAACTGGTGTTGAGGGACCAGGTGAGATTCTCCGCCGGGTGAACACCAAGAAATTTGGTGCTCTTAATGATCTCTACGGAGGAGTCGTCGATGTTCAGCGGAGAGTGGTCGTTCTGTGTCCTCCTGAGGTCCACAACCATCTCTTTTGTTCACATTCAGAGACAGGTTGTTGGCTCTGCACCAGTCCGTTAGCCACTGCACCTCCTCTCTGTATGCTGACTCATCGTTCTTGCTGATGAGACCCACCATGGTCATGTCATCGGTGAATTTGATGATGTGGTTCGAGCTGTGTGTTGCAGCACAGTCGTGGGTCAGCAGAGTGAACAGCAGTGGACTGAGCACACAGCCCTGGGGGGCCCCCCTGCTCAGTGTGATGGTGTTGGAGATGCAGCTCCCGACCTGGACTGACTGAGGTCTGGTGTTGCAGAGGGAGGTGATCAGGCCCAGCAGTTTCAGCTTTCCAATCAGGTGCTGAGGAATGATTGTGTTGAACGCTGAATTGAAGTCTATCAGTTTAACAGGCACTGAAAGAGATTTAGTATTGTATTTCTTATCCAGGAAAGCAAAGAACAGAGGGGGAGAAAAACTCAGTAAGTAGGCAGGAACAGACACCTCTAGCTTACTCAGTTTTAAAATGGTGAAGTTGCTGTTTTACTCGAACATTAACAATATCGACACAGCCTTAAATGTATACATTGAATAAGCAGATCACGTTTAAATGTTTCATTGGGAACAGGAGCACTGGGAGGGACCTGTGCACTACCAACTAACATACCAGGCAGCACCGTGGCATGGCAGTTAGTAATACTGCCTCCCAGCTCCAGAGGCCTGGGTTCAATCCTCAAATCCAGTGCTGTCTTATGTGGAGTTTGTACGTTCTCTGTCTGACCACATGGGTCTCCCCGGGTGCTCCAATTTCCTCCTGTTCCCAAACATGCACAGTTTGATAGGTTATTTGGCTGCCAATTGTTAGCCCTTGAGCTGCTGAGTAGGGAATTGAACAAAATAAGTTACATAGGAATTGCATTGATGGGACGCTCTGAAAGCTATCCTCAACTCAATGGGCTGAATAGCCTTCTAAAATATGAAATAAAGTGCAAGCTTTTTTTTTGCTGTTCTGGCGACATTTAGCATTGATCCTGTGAGGCAGAGTGAGTGAAGTGTTCCATTTCCCAGCAGCATGAATGCCACATTATTAGGTGAAGAGAGAATTCCGCTAACAGCCTTTATGTAGACAGCATTTGGAGGCCAATTAAGTCGTTTTGAAGTGTAGGCACTGTTGTAACGTGGAAAACACAAAAGCTGATTTGTGCAGCTCAGTCTCTCACAAGGTGGGATAAAAGGACAGATAATCTGATTAAGACATTGGTTGAGGAATAAATATTGGCCAAGGCTCTGGGAGTGCTCCCTGTACCATGTGTGTCTGAGAGGGCAGGCAGGATCTTGATTTAATGCCTCACTTGACAGAGCAGAACTCCCTCAGTACTGCACTCAATGTCAGCCTGTGCAATAGACTTGTTAAATGGTGGGTGCAGACCCATGCCCTATAATCTGAGGCAAGTTCAATTATCATTCCACTCTACATGGGTATCCATGAATACAGCCAGACAAAACAGTGTTCCCCTGGGCCCAAGATGCAAAACACAACAACACACACAGAATGCTGGGGGCAGGCAGATCTATGGAAAAGAGTAAACAGACAACGTTTCAGGCCGAGGCCCTTTATCAGGACTGGAATAAAAGTTGAGGAGTCAGAGTTAGAAGGTGGAGAGAAGGGAGGAAGAAGTACAAGTGAAACTGGGGGGGAGGTGAAGTAAAGAGCTGAAAGAGATACAGGGCTGGAGAAGGGGGAATCTGATGGGAGAGGACAGAAGATTGTGGAAGAAAGGGAAGGGGGAGGAGCACCAGAGGGAGCTGATGGGCAGGTGAAGAGATGAGGTGAGAGGGGGAAACAGGAATGGGGGAATGGTGAAGGGAGGGGGGGGGCAACTACCTGAAGTTGGAGAAATTGGTTGGAAGCTATCCAGATGGAATATAAGTCTTACCTGAGTGTGGCCTCATCGCCGCAGTCAAGGAGGCCATAGACTGACATGTCAGAACGGGAGTGGGAAGTAGAATTGAAATGGATGGCCACCACGAGATCCTGCTTTTTTGTGGCGGACGGACTGAAGGTGTTCAGCAAAACACAGTACCAGTAGTCATACACAGCACAAGGCACATGAAGTACATATGTACATATAAGGTAGCAGCAAGCATACGGTCACACAAATATACTGTATATACTATATATATATATCTATATATATAGTCCCTGAGTGAACGTTCTGTGAATTGATGGTGTATGGGCTTTGTCGGCAGGAACAAGCTCTCAGCTGTCCGCAGACAAACGCACACATACAATCCAGCTTGTCTTCCACTGAGTGAACAGTGGAGGACATACCAATGGGAGAGGCCAGCCCCCAATCCAGCACTGGCACCACACCACACCACCTCCGGCGTCTCCCCTTCTGGGCAGCTGCAAAAAGCAAGCCCGCGGTAAGAGGCCTGGTCCTAGCTACAACCAGAGTCACACAGCTCCCCTGCTGTGGGTCTCACCAGTAAACCGGTGAACCAGACTCGCAGTATTTTACATTACCAGTGTCCAAACAGGGCCTTCCAATTGCAAGAGTAACGCCCAGGACAATCACTCGCACAAACACTACGTTACATAAACATGAGAAGTCCAGAGCAACACACACCAAACACTGGAGGAACTCAGCAGGTCAAGCAGCAACTATGGAAACGAATAAAGAGTCGACGTTTCAAACTGAGACCCTTCTTCAATACTGGAAATGAAGGGGGAAGTGGCCAGAATGAAAAGGAGGGTGGAGGGGAAGGAAGGTAGCTAGAAGCTGACAGGTGAGTGGGAAAGGTTAAGGGCTGGAGAAGAAGGAATCTGAGTGGAGAGGAGAGTGGACAATAGGAGAAAGGGAAGGAGAGGGGACTCGGGGGAAGTGACAAACAGATGAGAAGAGGTAAAAGGTCAGAATAGAAGAAGAAGAGGGGGGTATATTTTTACTGGAAGGAGAAATGGATATTCATACCATCATTACTGCATTACCCCTGGCACCATCAGAGAAGGTCCTGAGAGTGAACTCCAGCAAAGTGTTGTAAGACTTTGGCTGAGACGAACATTTCATTCATTTCTCCTGGAGGCATGTTAAATATTAAAAGAAGAAAGACAAACGTTACCAATCATGTTACACAATTCATAAACTCAGGACACATAAACCAGTTAAATATTGTGAAGTGTTGCTGTTGCAGGAAATCATGTTTTTACTGACTGGATTTTGCCTGCGTTTTCACTTGGTATTTGGAAGTGGAATTATTACTGTGCCATTAAGCTGCTCCATTGCTGGCAGGAACTGTTGGCTCCCTGCATTCTGGCTGTTCTGTGTTACAAAACCACGTTGTACTAACCGCTAAACTGGATACCCAACGTTTAGCAATTCCAGTGCTGTGCAAGGATATTCTTTTAACATGCACCATGAAAGTTGCAGGAGTTTCATACCGAGGCATTCCTTAAAAATAAACAGTAAGATTTTGACTGCATAAATCAAAGGTATTCAAAACGCGGTTGGCTAAGCCATGGCTTTAACCATATGGAAGTGAATGATTTCGGAAAATCTAATTATAATCCTGAAGGGCTGAATTTCATACTCTTTTCCCTATAATTTCCTTTCTGTTTTGAAATGAATTTGGTGGAGTATTTAAATAACAGGGATGCACACAGACTGAAGGAAATTAGAAGGTCATCTCCCATAAATATTACAGGTGAGGTATTGTGGATAAGTGTTCTTGCTTTCTAGGCGTGTCAGGGCCAGGTGCCTGATGTGCTATGGCACCTGCCGTAAAGTGGTACTGTCCAACATGGCAGGAATGGAGTTGCTAATATGTGCCATTACCAGTACTTCATGGTGATTGACATCAGTCGTTGTTTAGTTCTGAAGGTGTGGAGTTCTTTGGCGCGGGGATGATGGGGGCTGATTTGAAGCATATGGGGATGGCAGCCTGGATGAGTGATGTGTTGAAGGTGTCGGTGAGCTGGCTTACGGGGGGTTGACACTCTGTCGAGCCCTTCTTACGTCCGTTGCTATTACAGACTGTGGTCGCTCACCTTGTGGAGGGGTGGCTTTCATGCCGGCATTGTGTAGCATGCCTGAAAGCTTCGTACAGCTTGCCTGAAAGCATGCCTAAAAGTTGTTCGGAGTGTCAGGGAGGGAGGCGTCTCTGATACAGTTAACGCTGTCTTACCTTGCATAGTCTGTAATGCCCTTGATACCCGGGCACATATGCCGGGGATTGTTATCGGACAGGTGTTCATGAATTTTTTTGGGCATGGGAGTCTAGGCCCTCTTGATGCCTAAGATGAGGTTTCTCCTGTCTGCACCGGGAGCTGTTCTGCTACCAGACCTGAAGGCAGTGTCCCAGGCTTTTAGCAGGGAGTGTATGTCAGTGTTCAGCCAGGGCTTCTGGTTGGGCTGTGAGATGACTGTTCTTGAGCTACCAACATCATCTACGCACCTACTGACGTAACCAGTGACAAATGAGGCATATTCCTCGAGGTCTGAGTCTTCCCTGTTTGTGGCGGCCTCCTTGAACCTCTGCCAGTTAATCCATTTAAAACAGCCCTGAAGCTTAGGGGTTGCCTCATTAGGCCGAACAGTGATGGCCCCTTGACTGGTTTCTCCGTTTTCAGCAGAGGTTGGCATGCTGGAATTAATATTATGAAGGTGTGGTCAGAGAGGCCACATTTTACACCACTGTGCAGCTGGATGTTGGACTTCCTAACCAACAGGCCTCAGAGAGTCAGGATGCACAAACATTCCTCCCTCCCCATCATCCTCACCCCCAGGGCTGTGTGCTGAGACCATTGCTGTACACTCTGCTCACACATGATGCACGGCCAAACACCCACGTAGTCACGTTGTCAGGTTCGCTGATGACATCACAGTGGTGGGGCTCATCACCAACGTCGGAGAGATGGCCTACAAAGAGGAGGTGGAAGAGCTCAAGGCTCAGTAACAGGTGAGTAATCTCTTCCTCAATGTCAACAAGACAACTTGCAGCATTCATACCTCTCGTTACATTGGTGGCACAGCAGTTTCAAACTCCTGGGAGTGCACATGCCTCATGGTCCCAGAAGACATGATACACAATCAGGAAAGCTTCCCACCCCTTTACTTTCTGAGGCTGAAGAGAGCTAGACTATGCACATCCATACTCACGTCATTCTACAGATATGCGTTAGAGAGCATCCCATCCTAACAAGTTGCATCACTGCATGGTATGGAAACTTTACTGCGGCAGACAGGAAGGCTAATCGAGTAATCTAACGGGTAATCAAAATTATCCAATGCATCACCAGCACCACCCTACCCAACATCAAGGACATCTATACATACAGAAGGGTGCCAGAAAAGGGCTAGTAACATCATAAAGGATCCCACCCACCCTGCTCATGGACTGTTTGTCCCACTCTCATTAGGGACAATCCTAACAGGACCACCAGACTCAAGGCCAGCTACTTTCCCCAAGCAGTAAGGCTGATCAACACCTCCACCCACTAACCCACCCCTCCACACTGCCAACCACCACTAGTTTATCATTTCCTGTGCCTAACATCACTTTATGGACATACAATCATTCTATGTACATAAGGTATCTTGTGTAATGTATTTATATTTATTGTGTTTTTATTGTTTTCTTCATCTTATTGTGGTTTTTTGGGCTGCATCAGATCCAGAGTGACAGGTATGTTATTCCCCTTTACACTTTTTACAAGAAATAACGTTAAACAATACTGAGTCTCGAATTTTGAATCTTGAATGGAGCGAGGATTCGCAGAAAAGCTGCTGCCTAATGAGGCAGTGGGTTCTCAAAGTTCTCGACTTTCTTAGAAGTTTGCACTGATTTGGCTCATCATCTAAAATTCTGACAAGCTTCTGTAGATGCACAGTGGAGAGTATCCTGACTGCTTACGTCATGGTCTGCTATGGAAGCATCAATGCACAAGAATGGAAAAGCCTTCAAAAAGTGATGGATATACAGCCCAGTCCAACACAGGAAAAGCCCTTCCCACCACTGAGCACATCTACAAGGCGCACTGCCACAGGAAAGCGCCATCCATCAATTACGGAGCCCACCATCCAGATTATTCTCTCTTCTTGTTGCTGCCATCAGGAAGAAGACGCAGGAGCCTTGGGTCCTGCACCACCAGGTTCCTGACCTAGCGTGGGCATTTTCACTCACCACAACACTGAACACAACCCATGGATTCACTTTCAAGGACTCTACAACTCAGTTTTATTTACTTGTTTGTTGTTGGTATATTTATTCAGCTTATTTATTATAATTACTTTTTTTGTACAGTTTGTCAGTCTTTGTGGTTTTTCATAGATTCTGTTGTACTTCTGTAAATGACTGAAGGAGAATGAATCACAGGGCAGTATTTGGTGACAGATGCGGTACATACTTTGATGATACATTTACTTTTGAGCATTTTTTTGAACTTCCGTTTATTGGTGGGGTGAGACAATTTTTGTGAGCTTAAGTTTGGGCTTCGGGCCTTCTTTGCTGTGAGCAGAGCCAGCTGGGGGAGGTGGGGCTGCAGTTCGAATTCAGCCATGCTTCTGTGGGACTGGAGTCACGTATGAACCAGGTGATGTAACAACATGAGCATTTTGGGTTTTAGAACCATCTGACAAAGGCATGGTCACAACTGCTGTTGTCACAAAGCCAGCCACTTCTGCTCCCATACCAACAATCAAGCACCTATGCACACAAATATGAAAATTTAATTTTTATTTTCCTAAGTTATTGTGTGTTAGATGTATGTTATGTGTGCTACTGGGCTTTGCACTCACCCCGAGGTCCAGTGATATATTGTCTCGTTTGGCAGTATATAGTTAAATGACAATAAACTTGACTTCACTTGACTTAATATTGGTGTTGGTTTATTATTGTCATTTACTGAGATATAATGTAAAGCTTTTGTTTGCTTGTCACCCAGTCAGATCTAGCCATATATAATTACATTGAAGTAGTAAAAAATAATCAGAATGCAGAATATAATGGGGCATCACACAAAATACTGGAGGAACTCAGCAGGTCAGGCAGCATCTGTGGAGGAAAATGGATAATCAATCTTTCAGGTCGAGGGGAAGGGTGGAGCACCAGCTGGAAGGTTCCAGATGAGGAGGGGTCGATAGACAGATGAGGGAGGGGAGAGTGGTTCCAGATGAGGAGGGGTCGATAGACAGATGAGGGAGGGGAGAGTGGTTCCAGATGAGGAGGGGTTGATAGGCAGATGAGGGAGGGGAGAGTGGTTCCAGATGAGGAGGCATTGATAGATGAGGGAGGGGAGAGTGGATCCAGATGAGGAGGGGTTGATAGGCAGATGAGGGAGGGGAGAGTGGTTCCAGATGAGGAGGGGTCGATAGACAGATGAGGGAGGGGAGAGTGGATCCAGATGAGGAGGGGTCGATAGACAGATGAGGGAGGGGAGAGTGGATCCAGATGAGGAAGCGTTGATAGGCAGATGAGGGAGGGGAGAGTGGTTCCAGATGAGGAGGGGGTTGATAGACAGATGAGGGAGGGGAGAGTGGTTCTAGATGAGGAGGGGTCGATAGACAGATGAGGGAGGGGAGAGTGGTTCCAGATGTGGAGGGAGTTGACAGACAGATGAGGGAGGGGCGTGTGGTTCCAGATGAGGAGGGGTCGATAGATGAGGGAAGGGAGAGTGGTTCCAGATGAGGAGGGGTCGATAGACAGATGAGGGAGGGGAGAGTGGTTCCAGATGAGGAGGGGTCGATGCCAGTGTGGGAGTGGGAAGTTGCATTAAGATGGGTGACCAACAGGAGATCCTGGCTGGTGCAGCTGATGGAGCAAAGGTACTCCATGAAGCAACCCCCCAGTGTGTGTTGCGTCTCACCAATGTAGAAGAGGCCACATGGGAGCACTGGATGTGATAAATGATACCAGGAGAATCACATGTGAAGTTCTGCCTCATCTGGAAGCATTGTTTAGGGCCTTGAATGATGGTGAGGGAGGAGGTGTGGGAGCAGGTGTAATACTTAGCATGACTGAAGGAGTAAGTGCCAGGAAAAGGGGTGGGATTGCAAAGGGGAACTAACGGATAAGAGAGTTGCAGAGAGAGTGATTCCCGAGGAAAGTGGGGAAGAAGGATGCACCAGGTAGTGGGATTCTGTTGGAGGTGATGGAATTTGCAGAGAAAATGTTGGATGTGTTGGCTCATGAGGTGGTAGTGAGGACAATGGGAAGTCCATCCCTGTTATGTTGGGAGGTTGATGGGGTGAGGACAGATGTAGAGGAAAAAGAAGAGTTGCAGTTGAGGACTGCATTGACAGAAGTGGAGGTAAAGCCTATTTTTTTAATAAAAGAATACATATTGGATGTTGTGGAGTGGAAAGTCTTGACACAAGAACAGATGTGGTGGAGACAGAGGAACTGAAAAAAGAAAATGCAAGTGACAAAGTGGGAAGAGGTGTCGTTAAGGTAAATGTGGGAGTCAGCGGGTTATGCATTACACTGGTGGATAATCTGTCTCCTGAGGTGGAGACAGAGAGATCAAGAAAGAGGAGAGAGGTGTTGAAGATGGACTAAATGAACTTGAAGGTGGATTGGAAGTTGGTAGTGAGGTTGATGAATATGATGAGCAGGAAACAACATCAACAGCAATGCGGTCGGCGATGTTGTGGAGGAAGTACCGGGGTAGGTTTGAAATATGGATTGCCCTGTGTAGCTAATGAAAGGGTAGGCATAGCTGGGGTCCATGTGAGCGCCCCGGCTACATCTTTGGTTTGGAGAAAGTGGGAGGAGCTAAAAGAGAAGTTGTTGACAGTAAGTACAATTTCTGCCAGATGGAAGTTGGTGTTTGTGGAGTAGAATTAGTTGGGTCTGCTTTTCCCAGAAAGGAACAGAGGAGCTCTGAGACCTTCCTGATGGGGGATAGAGTGTATAAGGTCTGGACACCCATAGTAAAAATGTGGTGGCCAAGGTCAGGGAACTGAAAGCTGTTGAAGTGTTGGAGAGCATGTGAGGTATGAGCGCTACAAATGGGAAGGGACAAGGTGGAGTCAAGGTATGAGGAGACCAGCTCTGTTGGACAAGAACAGGCAGAAACAATGGACCCATGTGGTTTTGTTGTGAGGGGGTAGAAATGGAAGTGAGGGCTGAGGAACAATGAGGTTGGAGACTGTGGAGAAAGAGCTCCAGAAGTGATGAGGTTGGTGATGGTGTGGGAGATGGTGACCCAATGATCACTGGTGGATTCCCAGTCCAGAGTAGGTAAGAGGAGATGTCAGAGAGATGCGGTCTGCAAGGAAGAGGTCAGTTTGCCAGACTACAGGGCCAATGCCCCTGACTGTAGGTTTGATGTTGAGGTTGGGATTGGTGTGGAGAGAGTAAAGACAAGTGTGTTCAGAGGGGGTGAAGATAGGGTGAGTGAGGGGAGAGGCAAAGTCAAGATGGCTAAAGATCTATCACCAGAGTGTGCAGTAGGCCAGGGGGATGTGAAGGAGGAAGACAAGGGCTTGAGTTGGGAGAATCCTTGACAAAGAAGCAGGCACAGAAGCATTAGAGGAACAGCTAGGTGTCATGGTGGGTGCAGAACTCATTGAGGTGCAGAGGATGAAGGTAATGTCCCTGCTGAGGACAGAATGTTTGGCTTTAGAGAGGGTCCAGTCAAAGTGGAAGGTAAAAACAGAGCAGAGTTTGGAGAAGAGATCAGAGGAAGGCAGGTTGAAGGCCAGTGGGGGCTGAAAGGAGTGAAGGGGGGATAGGGGTAGGGGGAGGTGTGAGAAACCAAGGATGTGGGGGGAGTTGTGATGGATGAAAAGGAGCATTAGGACCTAATAGTGGCATGAGAGCTCTTGACCAAGACGTGACCAGAGCCAAGGTCTGAGCTGGAGGCTGCAGGGCTTCAGCCCAGAAACAGATGAGCTCCTGGTCTCGAGGAAAGAGAAGAGCTGATGGTTGAAAACGTGGATCTGGCGGTGGAAGAATAAGTCAAAGGTGTCTGGCAGAGTGAGGTTCAGAGCTGTGGGTGAGAAAGGGAGATGGCCAGCAGGTGTCTGTGTGTAGAGGAGAGGCTCACACGTAGAATCTGGCAGGAGGAGTGGAAAAGAAGCCCGTCAATGAGAGGTAGGTACCTGAAATCTTTGCTGGGGCCAACTGAGAGGCCTGGGAACAGAGCTGGAAGCTACATGGCACAAGATGGCGGCACAGGCAAGTGCTCAGGGAGAACCCAGGGCTGTGGAAGCAGGTCTGGGTGAGCACGTAGTTGAAGAGCCAGAGAGCATTAGGGAACTCAAGGGGTTGGGGAGCAGTGAGAGGATCTCACATTTATAGTGTTCCAGTTACAGAGAAAGTGCAATAAATTGCACGGCAAGGTAGATTGTGAGATCAAAAGTTTGTCTTTTGCCATAAGAGAGGTCCATCCAAGAGTCTTAAAACAATGGGATAGAAGCTTCCCTGAGTCTGGTGGTTTGCCTTCTCAGACTTTTCCATCCTCTGCCTGATGGAAGGGGGCAGAAAAGTGACTGATTTGGGTTGGAGGGTCCTTGATCATATTGACTACCTTCCTGAGGCAGTGAGAAATGTAGATGGTGTCGTTGAAGGGGAGGTTGGTTTGTCAATGGTCAAGAGACAGCCGTGTGAGATTGTTTCATCAACAGGCCAATTCCAGTTTGTCTTGTGTCCACTTTGGCACTGACCATGGTGTAGAAGGCAGCCCGCTGGAAGGTTGTTGCAAAGGTCCAGCGAAGAGTCCAAACCTGAGGGGGTGCCATCTTACTGATGAAGCCTGCTTGTCGGGTGTCAGTTCCCTGCCCAGATTTGCCCCCTGCAGGTGACCTGCAGAGGACTGTCAAAGTGAGGCAGCTCCTCAAGGCCTGTCTTCAAATGCTCTGATGTTGCTGGCAGTCAGAGGCTTTTTAACTAGTTTTAAACATCTCTATTAGTGACATTTTTGGGAAAAACTTTTCAAATCTATCTAAATAATTAAAGGATAAGGAATAATTAGGAAGAATTAATTAGAAACCTATTAAAATGCTAACAATTAATTACAAGTATTAAAATAAGATTAAATTAGCCATGCGCTCAGTTTCTTTGACAAATGTTTGTACAGTAGCCCTCCATAGTCTCAAGGTGAGCACCAGGCGAGACCTAATTATCAGGGAGTCCTCACTCCAACGTGTTGGGTCCAGCGGAGGAGAAGGTACTCAAATGCACCGGCAACTGATGTTCATCTAATCATCGGTATCCACTTTTCAAATTAAGCATGTGCATTCAAGACATAAAGTTTAAAATTTAAATCTGAAACAGAATTTTATTACTGTGAAGAAATGGAGAAGTGATATTGGGCCGTTTCCTTCCATCCCGTCAGCCTGTAATCCAAGGCCCTAACTCTTCTCCCTCTGATCAGAACTCATATTTTTGTAGAGTGCCCCGCAGGGAATACCCTGTAGAAGTTTTATGGGATTAGGAGAGGCATCGATAGAGTAGCTAGCCAGTATCTTTTTAAAAGATACCGGACGAAACGTCTAATGCTTGAGGGCACGCACTTAAAGTGAGAGTGGGCAAGTTGAAAGGAGAAGTGTGGGGCAAGTTTTCTACACCCGAGACTGGTGGGAGTCTGGAATGCAGAGCCAGGGCTGGTGGAGACAGATACGATAAGAACCTTAAGAGGAGCCTGAATGTGCGGAGAATAGATGTGGCCCACGTGTAGGCAGAAGGGATTAGTGAAATTAGGTGTCATAGGCTTAATTAGTTTGGCACAACATCATGGGCTAAAGTCTTCCTGTCCTGTATCACAGAACCAGGGCCCCGTCCATGACAACCATCACGCACTCACTCACACTGATCTTATTGTATTCTCTCCACATTCCCACAGCTCCCTACTCACCCACAGCTTCCCTTACCATTCACACTCGGGGCAATTCACAGTGGTTAACTGATCTACCAACCGGCCTGCCCTTAGGATATGGGTGGAGGCTGGAGCACCCAGAGAAGCTCATGCAGACAGAGGGAGACCATGCAAACTCCACACAGACAGCACCGGAGGTCGGGATCAAACCTGAGTCACTAGATGGTGACCCTACCCACTGCTCCACGGTGCTGCCCATTCTCTAGATTATTAGTCCCCTCCCAGCCCCAATTATGAAACTTCTCCCGTCTTATCCGGGGATAAGCAGGGAGCAAATTCAGAAATCGGAGAATCAGGGGTGCAAAGGGGCTTGGGAGTCCCAGAGCAATATTCCCAAAAATTTCCAGGTAGAAGGGACATCAAATTCAATGTTCGCATTCCTTTTGAGAGGACTAGAATAGAAAAGCAAGGATGTAGATGCTGAGGCTTTATAAGGTATTGATCAGACTGCACTTAGAGTACTGTGAGTAATTTTGGACCCACCTTAAAAAAAGATGTGAGGCCTTATATGTGCGAAGAGAAACAGCTTTCTTACACTTTTCATTATTCAGTGATTACAGTCGCCCAATATTACAGCACTTCATGATACACACTGTTTACAGTTTCAGCTTATAATGCATTCATCTCTATCCAGAACGCATTCAAGCCCCCGAGGTGCCTATTGGTCACGCAAATCCCCCATTGTATCCGCAGACATTGTGTGCTGCTTCTTCAGGGACACATGGGCATGGAAGAGGGGCAGGCAATTGGCTCTGGCAGGATCTTCGACTGCCTTCCGCCCAGACCTGTGAATGGCTCCTCGATCAGGCCCAGGAGCAAACTGACCAGGAGAGCTCCCGAGTGACACACCCCTCCAAACTCTGCTCCGGGTAACAGAAGATTGTCAAGCTGAAGTGCGGACAGAACTCGAGAAACAACACCTTTAGACACTCTGAGGCTGCAACCTCTCACTCTCTGTGCGTGCACAGTACACCATCTCCTCCCGGCTGCAGAAGCAGCAGGCGGCGGGAGATTCCGTAAACTGACTCTCTGTTACACAGCACTGCTCTGTGTGACACTTTCTGCCCCAGATCCTCAAGGTAAAGGGGAGAGCTCCACTGGGTCCTTCCTCAATGCCTGATTACAAGACAGAAGGGAAACAGAGTTAATATTTCAGGGTGAGGAACTGTCATCATATCTGTGAAGGAATCACTGAAACACGCAGCACAGAAATGATCCCTCAGAGTGCACCTCACCTGATACCCATCTTCACGGATCCCATTTACCTGCATTGGGCCTGTATCTCTCGGATGCTTTTCTACCCAAGTACTCATCCAAGCATCTTTTAACTTAGCATCTGCCTTCCAACCTGCTCTGGCAATTCATTCCAAATATTCATCATCCTCTGTGTGAAACAGCTCAGACCTCCTTTACATTTCTCGCCTTTCATCTTAAACTTCTGGGCTCCCCTGTCTTGAGAAAATGACTCCAACTATCTATCCTTGTTATGTCATTCACTATTTTATTAGCTGGTTCCTAAGGTTGTCATAACCGGGGGTGGTAGTTGGGATAAGCTCCCACTACCTATAAAGTGCTCCAAATGGCGTGCGTCTCTAACAGCCTCTGACAACCAAGTCCAACTCTTGGCCTTCACGTGAGGCTTAGCTACTAGGCCCAGCGGAACCATTTCTACTGACAAGAGAAAGGGCAAAGGCAGACCACTGGCACCTCAAAACCAGTTGCTTCGGGCAGGTGGGGTTCATCAGCCTTGGATGGCAGCCCGCCTAGGAGAAGGAAAACTCTGATTTTAAACCTCCACTGCCTTGCGACCTGGGAAAAGCTTCGTGAGTAAACCCCAGGTAGAAATCTGGAGCCAGGGTCCCTAAGGCAGTTTGATGTTGTTTGCAACTTCACCCTGGCAGCCTCTGTGATGACACTGGTGCCAGGCTGTCTCGGCACTTGCCCTTCTCATGGACTACATCAGTGACGTGGAGAGGGGGAACCCGCTGCGTGGGCAACAGCCGGTTCTTCAAATCTTCCCGCCCAGACTTGTGCCCTGGAGAGGACACAGTCCACCAGAGGCGCAAACCCATGATCCCCTGGGATTGACGGCTGCCTACTACTATTTTATTAGCCCCTGTCAGGTCAGCCCTTGGCCTTCCAAGTTCCAGTGAAAATAAACTCACACTGTCAGATTTCTCTTTATTACCACAGAACTCCATTTTAAACAACATTCTGGTGAATCTCTTCTGCATTCTTTTTATTGCTACCACTTCTTCCTGAAGTGCAGCAACCAGAATAATACATATTACACTAAGTGCAGACTAACCAATATTTTGTACAGCTGCACCATGATGACACAACTCTCGTGCTCATTTCGTTGGACTATGAATGAAAGTAGATGACATGTTTTTTTTCCACTATTTGCTCCATGTATGTTGCCACTCTTAGACATAGGGTCCCAGACCTTTCTCTGCATATTAAAACCCCTTTGGTTTCCCTGCCATTTATTTTAAACGTCCAAACAGAATTTGACTTCCCAATGTGTAATTCCTCATTCCCTGTGGATGATTTTTTTTTTTGCCATTACTCTGGCCAACTTTCCAGCTGATCTATGTCCTACTGATTCTTAAACAACTTTCTTCAATGTCTATGATCCCACCAATTTTTGTGTCATCTGCAAACTTACTATTCATACCCCTTACGTTCTTACACAAGTCATTTGAAACTGGAATGATCATCTGTTATGAGGTACACTGAAAAGCTTATCAGCACACAATAGAAAACATTCTACTGAGGTGGATCACAGCTTTGTATGGCAACTGCTCTACCCAAGAACACAAGAAATTCTAGCTAAGTCCAACATGAAAATTGAACTCCCTCTATGGACTCTGTCTATACTTACCTCTGCCTCAGGTAACTGGCCAACATAATCAAAAACTGCTTCCACCATCAACATTCTCTCTTTTCCCCTCATCTTAGTTGGATGATCAGCCATGATCATACTGAATGGTGGTGCAGGCTCGAAGGGCCGAATGGCCTACTCCTGCACCTATTTTCTATGTTTCTATTGGACAGATGATACAGAAACTTGAGAGCACATACCACCAGGCTCAAGGACAACTTCTGCCCCACTGTTTTAAGTCTTTTGAATGGATCTCTTGTACAATAAAGATGATCTCTTGTTCTTCCAATCTACATTGTCATGACTCTTGCATCCTATTTGTCTTTTTTGGTGAACCGTAATCACTGTGAGTGGTTGCTTGTTTGGCTGGGGTGGTGCAAAGCTTGAAAAGATCTTGGGGCCTCTTGGAACTTTCTGCTGACTGCACTCGAGAGCAGGTGTTTGTTTGGCTGAGGCGGCACAAGCTTTTACAAAAACTCACGGCCTCTGGAAACTTTTTGCTGACTGCATGTGAGAGCAGGTGTTTGTTTGGCTGAGGCAGCACTAAGTCTTACAAAAGCTCAGGGCCTTCTGGAACTTTTCACTGGGTTCCATCATAATGATCACAGGCACTTGGAAAGGCCAATAAAAAGAGGCTGAGTGGCCATTGTTGGAGTGGGCAGTGTTAGAGTGGCCAGGCTTTGGCTCAACAGGCTTGGGATAGCACAGATGAAGGTTCTAAGTAAGTTTCGAGAAAGATTTTTTTCTTTTTATTGGTCTATTAGTACATAGCTAGTGCACTGAGAATGGATCTAGAGTTAGTGGCATGTGTGAGATGTGGGAACTCTGGGAGAGTTCTAGTCTCCCTAATAACTATATTTGCATGAAGTGCATCAAGCTGTAGCTCTACTCAAAGACTGTGTTAGGGAACTGGAACAGTAGCTCGATGACTTTTGGCTCGTAAGGGAGAATGAGGAGGTGATAAATAGGAGCTACAGGGAGGTAGTGACCCCTAAGCTGCAAGAGACAGGTACCTGAGCGACTTGCAGGAGAGGGAAAAGGAATAGGCAGCCACTGCAGAGTATCCCCATGGCCATTCCCCTCAATAATAAGTATACCGCTTTGGATATGTTGGAGGAATGAGCTACTAACTGGGAAGCCATAGTGACTGGGTCCCTGGCTCTGTGGCTCAGTAAGGAAGGAAGACGAGGAGTGCTGTAGTTAAAGGAGCAGGCAGGAGATTTTGTGGACGTGAAAGAGACACCAAGATGGTAAGTTGCCTCCCAAGTACCAGAGTCAGGGATGTCTCAGATCGGGTCCATAGTATTCTAAAAGGGGAGGGGGAGCAGTCAAAAAGAAAGGTACATATTGGTACCAATGATATAGGTAGGAAAAGGGAGGAGGTCGTGAAGAGAGAATATAGGGAGCAGGGTAGAAAGCTGAAAAGGAGGACCTCAGGGTTATAATCTCTGGATTGCTGCCTGTACCATGCACCAGTGACGATAAGAATAGAAACCTCTCACTGCTATGGGCGGCCCCACTTGCTTCAAAACGACAACAGTTATGCCAGTGCCTAAGAAGAATAACGTGGGCTGCCTTAATGACTATCGCCCAGTAGCACTCACATCTACAGTGACGAAATGCTTTGAGAGGCTGGTCATGACTAGACTGAACTCCTGCCTCAGCAAGACTCATTGTAACTTGCCTGTCACCACAATACGTCAACAGCAGGTGCAGTCTTAATGGCTGTCCACACGGCTTTAGACCACCTATGTCAGGATGTTGTTCGTTGAATATAGCTCAGCATTTAATACCATCATTCCCATAATCCTGATTAAGAAGTTGCAGAACCTGGGCCTCTGTACCTCCCTCTGCAATTGGATCCTCGACTTCCTAACTGGAAGACCACAATCTGTGTGGATTGGTGATGACATATCCTCCTCACTGATGATCAATACTGGCGCACCTCAAGGGTGTGTGCTTAGCCCACTGCTCTACTCTCTAGATATACATGACTGTGTGGCTAGGCATAGCTCAAATACCATCTATAAATTTGCTGATGATACAACCATTGTTGGTAGAATCTCAGATGGTGGTGAAAGGGCGTACAGGAGCGAGATATGCCAACTAGTGGAATGGTGCCGCAGCAACAACCTGGCACTCAACGTCAATAAGATGAAAGAGCTGATTGTGGACTTCAGGAAGGGTAAGATGAAGGAACACACACCAATCCTCATAGAGGGATCAGAAGTGGAGAGAGTGAGCAGTTTCAAGTTCCTGGGTGTTAAGATCTCTGAGGATCTAACCTGGTCCCATCATATCAATGTAGTTATAAAGAAGGCCAGACAGTGGCAATACTTCATTAGGAGTTTGAAGAGAGTTGGCATGTCAACAAATCCACTCAAAAACTTCTACAGTTGTACTATGGAGAGCATTCTGACAGGCTACATCACTGTCTGGTATTGAGGGGGGGCTACTGCACAGGACCGAAAGAAGCTGCAGAGGGTCGTAAATCTAGTCAGCTCCATCTTGGGCACTAGCCTACAAAGTACCCAGGACATCTTTAGGGAGCGGTGTCTCAGAAAGACAGCGTCCATTATTAAGGACCTTCAGCACCCAGAACATGCCATTTTCTCACTGTTACCATCAGGTAGGAGATACAGAAGCCTGAAGGCACACACTCAGCAATTCAGGAACAGCTTCTTCCCCTCTGCCATTTGATTTCTAAATGGACATTGAACCCTTGGACACTACCTCAATTTTTTAATATACAATATTTCTGCTTTTTGCATGTTTTTAATCTATTCAATATACATATACTGTAATTCATTTACTTATTTATTATTATTATTACTTTATTTATTTTTTCCTCTTCTATATTATGTATTGCTTTGAACTGCTGCTGCTAAGTTAACAAATTTCACGTCACATGCCAGTGATAATAAACCTGATACTGATTCTGATTCTGATTCGGATTCTGATTTGGGAAATAAGTGTGTGTTCAAGGAATTGGTGCAGGGGGCAAGGTTTCTAGATCTTTGAGATCTCATCTAGGGACACTATGACTTGTACAGAAAAGATGGATTAGTCCTAAACCTGAGGGTGGCCAGTATCCTTGTAGGCAGGTTTGAGAGAGCTGTTGGGGAAGGTTTAAACTAATTAGGCATGGGAATGGGGTCTAGAGTGATAGGACCGAGGATGAGCCGCTGGTATTCAAGTCCATGCAGTGTGTACTGAAACTGAGAAGAAAGACAGGCAGATGACAGGACAAAATTGCAGTCAGTGGATGATTTGAAGAGTAACATTGGGACAAAATTGAAAAAGGTGATGAATACACGACTGAAAGTGCCATATTTGAATGCAGACAGTATACGGAATAAAGTAGATGATCTTTTATTGCAGTTGAGATTAGTAGGTATGATGCTGTGGACATCACTGTATCATGATCACAGCTGGGAGCTTAACATCCAAGGATACACATTCTGTTGAAAGGAGAGACAGGTAGAAAGAGAGTCTGGGTAACTGTTGGTAAAAAATGAAATCAAATCCTTTAAAGAGATGACATAGGATCTGAAGATGTAGAATCTTTGTAGGCATGGTTTAGAAACTATAAGACCCTGGTGGGAGTTATAGACAGATATCTGAACAGTAGCCAGGATGTGGGCTACAAATTACAATGGGAGATAGGAACAGCATGTCATGATAGCCATGAGTGATTTCAATATGCAGGCAGGATCCCAAGAGATGGAACTTTTAGATGCCTACAAATAGCTTTTCAGTGCAGCTTGTGGTTGAGCCCACTAGGCGTAAGGAAATTCTGCATTGGCTTTTACACAATGAACCAGATTTGATTAGGGATCTTAAGGTAAAGGAACCCTTGGGAGTCCGTGATCGTAGTATGATATAATTCACCCTGTAGTTTGAAAGGGAGAAGCTAAAGTCAGATGAATCAGTATATCAGTATTACAGTGGAGTAAAGAGAATTACAGAGGAATGAGAGAGGAGCTGGACAAAGTTGATTGGAAGGAGACACTAGCAAGGATGATGGCAGAACAAAGTTGCATACTTGAATTTTCAGAAGGCCTTTGACAAGATGCCACACATGATTCTGCTTAACAAAATATTACAGGAAAGATACCAATGGTTGGCTTTGGGAGCAATTCGCAAGGTGCAGGATATATACATCCCAAAAATGATGAAGTATTCTCAAAGAACTGTGGCTGACAAGGGAAATCAAAGACAGCATAACAGGTAAAGAGAGGGCATATAATAGAGCAAAAACTAGTGGGAAGTTAGAGGATTGGGAAGCTTTTGAACCCCAACAGAGGGCAACTAATAAGCAATAGGAAAATAAAAATGAAATATGAAAGTCAGCTAAAAGAGTATACCAAATGTATTTTTTAGAACATTTTAGTAAAAGAGAGGAGAGAGTGGACAACTGGAAAATGACACTGGAGAAGTAGTAATGGGGGACAAAGAAATAGCAGATGAAGGTAATAATTATTTTACATTTGTCTTCATTGTGAAAGATGCTAGCAGAATGCCAGAAATTCGAGAGTATCTGGGGGAGAAGTGTGTGTAGTTGCTATTATTAAGCAGAAAGAGCATGGGAAACTGAAAGGTCTGAAGGTAGATAAGTCACCTGGACCAGATGGACTGCACCCCAGCGTTCTGAAAGAGGTAGTTGAAGAGATTATGAAGGCAATAGTAGTGATCTACCAAGAATCACTAGATTCTGGAATGGTTCAGGAGGACGACAGAATAGCAAATGTCACTCCATTTTGTAAAAAGGGAGGGAGGCAGAAGAAAGCATATTATAAGCCAGTTAGCCTGACTTCAGAAGATGTTGGAGTCCATTATTAAGGATGAGGTTTTGGGGTATTTTGAGACACATGATAAAATAGACTGAAGTATGCATGGTTTGCTTAAGAGTAAATCTTGCCTGACAAATCTGTTGGAATTCTTTAAGGAAATAACAGACAGGACAGACAATGGACATTGTATACTCGGATTTTCAGAAGGTCTTTTGCAAGGTGCCACACATGAGGCTGTTTAACAAGATAGTGCATGGTATTACAGGAAAGATACTAGCATGGGTAGAAGATTGGCTGACTCTCAGGAGGCAAAGGGTGGCTGCCAGTGACGAGCGGTGTTCTGCACGGGTCAGTGTTGGGACTGCATCTTTTTACATTATATGTCAATGATTTGAATGATAGAATTAATGGCTTCGTTGGCCAGGTTTGCGGACAATACAAGGTTAATCATAAGTTGGAACAATTTGATTCATACTGGGAAGAATGGTTTAACTACATAACACTTCATAGGCCTGATTTTATTCTCACAAGTCAATGAATATGTTGAAAAAAAGACCACTCCCTACTTTGTACATAGTTTTCTTCTTTTGATTGTTCTTTCTTGTCTCTCCTTTCTATAAGTGTATAACTCAGATAAATATTATGTGGAGATTTGTGACAAATATGACTATATGATATATATGTAGAGTATCTGAAATACATCTTCTGGAAATGTTTGTTTGATGATGAACTTCAATAAAAAAATAAATTACAAAAAAAAGATAGGTTGAGGGGCAGGTAGTGTTGAGGAAGCAGGGTGTCTGCAGAAGGACTTAGATGGATTGGGAGAATGGATAAAGAAGTGGCAGATGGAAAAGAGTGTAGGCAAGTGTGTAGTTATGCACTTCAGTAGAATGAATAGAAGTGTAGACTATTTCCTAAACAAAAATCAAAACTCGGAAAACTCAAAAATCTGCAGTGCAAGGACCCTTGGGAATCCTTGTGCAGGGTTTCCTACAGGTTAATTTGCAGGTAGAGTCAGTGGTAAGGAAGGCAATTGCAATCTTAGCATTCATTTCAAGAAGACTGTATTTTGAGCAGTTTTGGGCTCCTTATGTAAGAAAAGGTGTGCTGGCATTGGAGAGGGTCCAGAGGAGCTTCAGGAAAGTGACTCTGGGAATTAAAGGGTTAATTTTGATGGTTCTCGGCCTGTATTTGCTGCAGTTTAGAAGAAAGGAAGTAATCGAATATTGAAAGGCTAAGATAGAGTAGATGTGGAGAGGATATTTCCTATAGTGAAGAATCTCAGACCAGAGGGCACAGCCTCAGAATAGAGGGACATCCCTTTACAGCAGAGATGAGGAGGAATTTCTTTAGCCAGAGGGTGGTGAATATGTGGAATTCATTGCCACAGACAGCTGTGGTGGCCAAGTCATTTTGTATATTTAATGCAGAGGGTGATAGGTTCTTGATTAGTCAGGGCATCAAAGATTATGGGAAAAAGGCAGAAGAATGGGAGTAGAGGGAGATAATAAATCAGCCATGATGGAATGGTGGAGCAGACTCAATTGTCTGAATGGCCCAATTCTGCTCCTAAGTCTTATGGTCTTACATGCTCTGCACTTTCTCTGTAAATGTAACACTACATTCTGGATTGTTCTTCCCTTGTACCGCCTCAATGTACTGATGTTTCAAAATGTTCTGTATGGATGGCATGCAAAACAAAGTTTTCCAAAAAAAGGAGAAAACAAACAAGCCAATGCCACAGGTACCTGATACCTGAGGTTGTAGATTTTCATGTTGGGCACAGAAGGCTTAGCTCCTCCTCATCTCTGTTCTAAATGGACGTACCTCCATTCTGAGGCTGTGCCCTCTGGTCCCAGACTCACACACAATAGGAGACTCCTCTCCACATCCACCCTACCAGGCCTTTCAGCATTTGATAGCTTTCAATGAGATTCCCACTCATTCTTCTAAACTCTAGAGTTAGAAGGTGAGGTAGAATAAGGAAGCAAGTAAAATTGTATTTAAGATGGGCTTAGATTGGGATTATGCTTTTCATGAATGATATCAGACTCATGATGTGTGTGTGAGGATTATATCACATGACCTCTCCACTAGAATGGTTTAGGCTGCGGATCAATGCTACCTTTGAGAGCAACGTCATCAGTCACTGCATTCCCATTAAGCTCTGCACAAATTAAGGAACCCATCAGACAGACTAACAGTATCTTTGGGCACCCTGACCATTACTGCTCGCCTCTACCTTCTCAGAGAAGGAACAGAAGCTCAACCACCCGGACAATCAGGCTCAGGAACATGTTCTTCCCCGCAGCTATCAGACATCTGAACCAATCGCTTCCCCGGTGGTTCTGTCATATTCTTGAACCCTCCATTCTGTGAGCTTCATGTGAGCAAGGAATTTTAATACACACTGATGTATTTTTGAATAAATTAATCTAGATATGAATCTGGAATAGCTTGGGAAGCTGCCTTTCACCTCTGAAGAAGAAATCAGTTTTTCCCATGTCTGTCATGGGGTGGTACAGCGGTTAATACTACTGTCTTATACCCAGGGACCAGGGTTTGACCCTGACCTTGGGCGCTGCCTGTGTGTAGAACACATTCTCTCTGAGACAGTGTGGGTTACCCCAGGTGCTATGATTTACCCCACAACCCAAAGGTCCACTGTAAGTTATACTTTATTAGTGGAAGAACCAAAAAGAGATTGTTGAGCATGTGAGAGAGAGCAGGAAACTGGGTAATTGGATTGATTAGATTTCTCTGCTAGGAGCTAGCATTGACCTCATAGGCTGAATAGCTTCTTGCTGAGCTGTACTAAGTCTGCCAGGTTGTGTGTTCGCCCGGGATTGAGCTATTTGCGACAAGTGCAGCCCTTCATCATGCAACATGTTGCTGTTAGTAATTAAGTATCTTGTAAATCAAGGGTTCCCAGTCTGGGGTCCACGGACACCCCGGTTAGTGATGGGAGTGCATGGCATAAAGAAGTTGGGAACCTCTGCTGTAAGTAAACTCCAGGAGGTTTCTAGGTATCCTCAGAAGATAAGTAAAATTAATCTTGGTTTATTTCCATGTTTCTTATGTAAAATCAATTTAAAAAATTTATGTGTGTGTTTGAAAGTGAAGAAGTCTCTTTCTGCTGCACAATTATCTACAAGAGGCACTGACTTAAGAAGGCAAAATCTATCATCAAAGACCTCCACCGTCTGGGCCATGTCATCTTCTCACATTTACCATTGGCCTGGAAGTCCAGAAACCTGAAGTCTGACATGAATAGGTTCAAAATCAGCTACTTCCCTGCCACCATTTGGTGCTTGAACCTCCTGGCACAACCCTCATCATCAACTCAGGATGGCAACACCGTGACTACTATGACCACTTTGCACAGCAATGTCTTATTTTTAATTCTAATAGTGCGCTCTTTCTTGTAAAGTTGTGTACAGTTTATATTTAATGCATGTTTTTCTTAATGCTGTGATGCCTGTGATGTGCTGCCAAATAAGTTTTTCCTTCCACCTGTGCATACATGTAAACAGTGAACTTCACTGTAGCTTTGCTCATTTTAATGCTCCAGTATCAGCTTCCTGAACTGCTGCAGTCCACGAGGTAATCATAGAGTCACTCCATATAGAAACTGGCCCAATGGCTGCTGCTGTCCATGTTGACCATAGTACTCACGTACACTAATCCTATTTACCTGCCTTCCATGATTCAATTGTTCTCAAATATCAGTCTGAGACACAGTATTTGGGCGAGTGGTTTGAAGTCAACTAGATTGGTAATTTGTAGACCACATAAAGGTGAGTTTTCTTTTCCCAAAGGATATCAGCCAACCATCTGGAAAGTTACAACAATCTGGCAGTCTTTCTGATACCAGTTTTGTACTCCCAGAATCCAACATCTTCAAGCTACCAGAGTGGGGTTTGCCTCCCATTCCTCGTTCCCATGACTCCGTTCTCAGTATTATTCTTTATTAGCACAGTTTGTCTTATTTGTCTTCCTTTATACATTGGCTATTTGTCAGTCTTTATTTATGTGTAGTTTTCATAAATTCTATTGTATTTCTTTATTTCCCTGTAAATGCCTGCAAGACAATGAATCTCAAGATGATATATGGTGACGTATATGTACTTTGATAATAAACTTACTTTGACTTCGTTTCTCATCCTGGACCTTTGGATTTCATGCCCAGTAACACAATCATCACATGACCATATCTCAGGCTAGTAACACAGCAATCACATGACCATATCTCAGGCCAGTAACACAATCGTCACATGACCATATCTCAGGCTAGTAACAAAGCAATCACATGACCATATCTCAGGCCAGTAACACAATCATCACATGACCATATCTCAGGCTAGTAACAAAGCAATCACATGAGCATATCTCAGGCCAGTAACACAATCGTCACATGACCATATCTCAGGCCAGTAACACAGCAATCACATGACCATATCTCAGGCTAGTAACACAATCATCACATGACCATATCTCAGGCTAGTAACACAATCATCACATGACCATATCTCAGGCTAGTAACAAAGCAATCACATGACCATATCTCAGGGCAGTAACACAGCAATCACATGACCATATCTCAGGCCAGTAACACAATCATCACATGACCATAAATCAGGCTAGTAACACAGCAATCACATGACCATATCTCAGGCTAGTAACACAGCAATCACATGACCATATCTCAGGCCAGTAACACAGCAATCACATGACCATATCCCAGGCTAGTAACACAGCAATCACATGACCATATCCCAGGCTAGTAACACAATCATCACATGACCATATCTCAGGCTAGTAACACAATCATCACATGACCATATCTCAGGCTAGTAACAAAGCAATCACATGACCATAAATCAGGCTAGTAACACAGCAATCACATGACCATATCTCAGGCCAGTAACACAGCAATCACATGACCATATCTCAGGCCAGTAACACAGCAATCACATGATCATAAATCAGGCTAGTAACACAGCAATCACATGATCATAAATCAGGCTAGTAACACAGCAATCACATGACCATATCTCAGGCCAGTAACACAGCAATCACATGACCATATCTCAGGCCAGTAACACAATCATCACATGACCATATATCAGGCCAGTAACACAATTGTCACATGACCATATCTCAGGCCAGTAACACAGCAATCACATGACCATATCTCAGGCCAGTAACACAATCGTCACATGACCATATCTCAGGCCTGTAGCATAATCATTACATGACCATATCTCAGGCTTGTAACACAATCGTCACATGACCATATCTCAGGCCAGTAGCACAATTGTCACATGACCATATCTGAGGCTCAGCAAGACAATCATCACATGACCATATCATGGGACTAGAGGCAATTAACTACAGCATGCTCAGCAAAGTTTGATTCTTTATCCTAGGACGAAAGGGAAGAGTATTTTCCTGAAGCTGATAACATTTCCAGGGTCATGAGATTGCACCATGTGAAACCATGTTGATTTTTTACAACATACACAATAAGCTGTGTTTGCTCAGCATGAGGAGTCACAGATTCCTGCTGGTGTGATTGAAGGGGATTAAACAAACAGTGCTCTTGATCCCTTTGTGAATCCATTCACCACCAAACTGAAGCAGTTGCTAGGCAAGGAATCCCCTCAGGACCCAGTTCTTGTTAGCAGGAATGTCGCTGGCAGCTGGCAGACCAGTTTCCGGGTCAGTGTCCTTCATTCCCCCCGCCCATCCCAGTCTTTGTTCAGTTTTATAGCAAAAACACCAGAAGTATTCTTGATCTGCTCCTAACTTATTCATTTCTAACGTCATACAAGTGCGTATGAGCACAGCTACAGACCTTTGTAGAGAGTCTGGAGGTGAGAGCTGCACCATTTACATTACTGACTAGTTGGATATCTTTTGATATCTGTTCCATAACAGGCAGTATTGTTACAGGAACATGGGAAACGGAGTGGCGAGGCCTGTTGTTGCTTCTGGCAGATTTCCATCTGCCACACCCGTGGGACCTTATTCCTTCGTAGCCATGGAAATCCTAAATTGTGGGTGCATCAATAATAATCCCAGGAAATGGGCAATTGATGTGGGGTGATGGGAGAGATGGTGAAATTAGGCTGATCACCCAGCAGATAGGAGTGTAAATCCTCCAAGACAGAATGGCAATTTTAATTTGATTTAAATAAATGGAAGAGCTATTATTATTAAAATAACCATGAAGCTGCTGGGTTGTTGTAAAAACCCAGCTGGTTCATTAATATCCAATGAAGGGGAAACCTGCTGTTCTTACCCATTCTGACTCGTATACTGTATAACTCCACATCATCTCAATTGGCTCTCTCTACAGGGTAAGGGCATTTTATGTGGCAGTGTGTGTTGTGAAGACAATGCTGAGAGACCACTGTTCAATGGTGTAAGTGAACAAAAGCCGAGGCCCGAACATTTAACAAAGGCCACAGATAGCAGGACTTAGTACTTCGGAAGAGCCTGCACAATATTCACCCTTGAAAAACTCTAATAAGAAATTACTGCATATCCTCCATCAGATCTTTACAGGATCGTGCTGTGCATGAATTGTTCACACTTTTAATGAGAATACTCTTCAGGAGGAGTTTACCTTCTCTGAGCACGTTAGAATGTCTTCAAAGTTCCAAGTTCAAAGTAAATTTGTCGAAGTTCATATACGTCACCATATACAACCCAGAGATTCGTTATCTTATATTCAGTAAATCCAAGAATTATAAAATAAATGAAAGACCACACTTAACAAGGCAGACAAACAACCAATGAGCAAAAGACAACAAGCTGTGCAAATATAAAAGAGAAAAAGGGGTAAGTAAGTAAATAAGCAATAAATATCAAGATTGAGAAGAAGAGTCCTTTTGATTGTTCTTTCTTTCCTCTCCTTTCTGTAAGTGTATACCTCAGATAAATATTATGTGGAGATTTGTGACAAATATGACTATATGATATATATGTACAGTATCTGAAATACATCTTATGGAAATGTTTGTTTGATGATGAACTTCAATAAAAAATAAATTACAAAAAAAAAAGTAAGAGAAGAGGAGTCCTTGAAAGTAGGCCCATAGGAAACGACAGCAGATCAGTGTACCAGTCGCTATGCATGGGTCAAAGGATTTCTCAAGGCAAAAGCTATTTCTTCCGTGTTATTTCAAGATAGCTTTTGTTGCTACCGCTTCTTTTCTGAGAAAAACAGTCAATAGTATGAATGCCTGCCAAGTGATTCACACCTGTCTGTTGCTTCATCACCCTTGATAAATTCCAATATGAAAAACAATCTCATCTTTCTGATGTGGCCTGCTTCACTCTTTCATCCGCTTTCTCAGCTGTTTATTAAACCTGAGCTTTGGGATAACATTTAGCTACAGGAGGCAACTTGTGTTACTCTAGAATGGGTGTAATGTAGGTCTGAGGGATTCCAGTTTCAAAGTGCACTTTGGAGACAAAGTACAACATATTCTCGTGGAACTGGATTGGAGTGGAACCTGTGAGGATAGAGAGAGAGACTTCAGTGAGCCATGAACAAGCCACAAATCAAATGATAACAATAATATAAATGATGTCGTTCAAAGTATTTTACAATGAGATAAAGTGTAAACATAAAGAAAAGGACAAAATGAACAACACACACAAAATGCCGGAAGAACTCGGCAGGTCATATAGCATCTATGGAAATGAATAAACAGTCGATGTTTCTGGCTGACCCTTCTTCAGGACTCGGGTGCTCTACATTTTCAGCATCTGCAGAATCTTTCGCATTTCACAGGGAGGATGTACAAAGACTCCTTACGGAGGACACCGGAATCGAACTCCAAACTCCAAAGCCCCGAGCTGTAATGAGAATCAAAATCAGGTTGAATATCACTGGCACATGTGGTGAAATTTGTTAACTTTGTGGCAGCAGTTCAATATAAATATAGAAGAAAGACTTAATTGCAGGATTATATATATAAAATAGAGGATATAATATATGTGTATATTAAATAGTTAATTTAAGAGAAGTAGTGCAAAAACAAATTTTAAAGAAATACTGAGGAATTGTTCATGGGTTCAATATCCATTTAGGAATTGGACGGCAGAGGGTGTTGTGCTTACAATGGTGCCCAGTATTTTCAAGTCGGGATTCTCCGTGACTTGTTGGGGAATTTACAGCCGTTGGCTTTGCCACGTCCCTACTATACTTGTCCTTCTCAGTGGTAGGAATCATGGACAGTGGAGTTTCTGCTGGGATAGCCTTGGCAAGTTACTCCAGCTTATTTTGCAGAGGATGCACACCTTCAGGCACAGTGGAAGGTATGAAGGTCAATGGACTGCTTTATCATGGATGGCAACAAGCTTCTTCTTGCAAGTGGAAAATGTTTCTCATAGGTGGCAGAAAGGGTTGTCAGAGGGGAATCACTCACCACCGGATACCCGCTCTCTGATTATGATGAAGACATCATTGGTAGATAGGGTCATAAAGCAATTTGGCACATTGGACTTCACAAATCAGGGCGTTGAGTACAGGAGTTGGGGTGCCATGTTAAAGTTGTAGAAACATTGGTGAGGTGAATTTGGAGTATTGTGTGCAGTTTTGGTCACCTACCTACAGGATAGATATCAATAAGCTGGAAAGAATGCAGAGAAAGTTTACAAAGATGTTGCTGAGACTTGAGGAATTGGGTTATAGGGAAAAGTTGAACAGGTTAGGATTTTATTCCTTGGAGCGCCGGAGAATGATCTTCTGGTCATCTTCTTGTGGAACTTTGCTGCAGAACTTCATAAAGCTGTTGGATACCTGGCAGGGAAGGAAAGCCCATGGTACCTCAACTAGACATCTATTCAGACAATCCAATCAGACACCTATTCCTTTCCAATTCCCTTCTGAGAGTCACTGCTAAATCTGACTCATTCTCCCTTAAGATTTACAAACATTAGTACCCAAAAAAACCTGTAAACACTCAGCAGGTTGAACAGTCTAGGAATGTTCAGTTTCGTTTTTGGAAAGGGGAAAAAAATAATGTTTCACGTCAGAAACCTTATCTCCTTCCAGTTATGTCCAGATCACTGATAAATACTAAAAGGAGCGATGCATTTAACATAAACATTATAGTTCTCTTTTAGTCTGAAAACTGGCGCTCACCAGTATTTCTAGCATTCCTTCTCTTGGCCAGTTTCACATTCACATCACCCTGTTACTTAATACCATGACCTCCACATTTCCTTAATAATGATGATGATGCTCTGAGAAACTAAATAATGTAATAGGTGCAAATTACCTCCATGACTAATGATCTATAAATCACATGCATGCTTTTGTGATGAAGTGACATTCCAACTTGCAAGCAAGAAAATGGACCTGACGATGTATCTTGGCGTTAACATCATTCTGAACTTTTCTCTTGAACTGTTAGCATCAGGTACCAGAACTTACACCACAATGGCCCTTCCCAAGCAGTTAACTCTTTCAGCCTTGAATCAGAAAAACTAGAGGATAGGTATTGATCAAAAGGAAATGAAGGAATTTGCCTGATTTGCCTTCTGGCAATGAAGACGGTGTGGTTTTGCCAAGCAATTCCAGTTGGGTTAGTCATCACAAGTGAACAACAGAATAAAGAGGTAATACAGAGAACATATTTAGATCTCATGTCAATAATCACATTCCCTCTCTACACCTCCCTCTTTTCTTGGAAGGTGCTGCTTAAAATATCATGATTTCACCACATTATTTTCCACCTGTTCACCTGTCACCCTTTATGACTTGTGCAAATTGCAATTGATTAAGTTTCTGTGAGGCACCTTCCCATGCATTGCTTTGTTGAAGGTAATAAAAATATATGAAAGCACTGCGGATTTAAGTGAGCTTACTTTTCGTGGCCGAGCTTGTGGGTTGTGCCCTGGTGTAACTGGTAGAGCTGCAGATTCACGGTTCTAGTGACCTGGGTTCCAACCTGACCTCTGCCGCTGTCTATGTAGTTTGCACATTCTTCTTGGAACCTTGTGAGCTCCTGCCACATCCCAAAGGTGTGCTGGTTGCTAAATTAATTGGCAACGTTAATAATTAGTTATCCTTTCTTATGCAGGTGAGTGATAGAATCCAGGGGGAGTAGGTAGGAAGGTGAGGAGATTGAAATGGGAATTTTGGAAATGGGTGAGAAAACACTACAGATGCTAGAAATCTGAAAATAAATCTACAGAGGGTTGATGTATTGACTTGGTGGGCAGAATGGCTTTGTTATGTAGTTTGTCACCTATGGCCCCATTCAGTAACCAGCGCGTGCAGACTTAAGATAACTGGCAAACTGACCTGATGCCACACAGCGTACAACTTTTTTCCAAAATCATTCGTTAGGATTTGAAATCCACTGCCAGAAAGAGTAGCCAATACAGGCTCAATCTTTCCTTTCTTCAAGAAGGTGGATAAATACTTAGGGAGAAAACACTGCAGCGATATGGGGAAAAGAACTTGCCCACTAAAATTGATTTTAAAGGACCATCAAAGAGTTAGAATTTTCCATGGTGGGAGAGTCTAGGACAAGAGGACACAGCTTCGGGATGGGGGGGGCGGTCCATTAAAAACAGATGTGGAGAAATTTCTTCAGTCAGAGGATGGTGAATTTGTGGAATTTGTTGCCACAGGCAGCTGTGGAGGCCACATCGTTAGGTGTATTTAAGACAGAGATTGATGGGTTCTTGTTTGGACATGGCATCAAAGGTAATGGGGAGAAGGCCGGGAAAGGAGGTTGAGGACGAGGGAAAAAAAAGGATCAGCTATGATTGAATGGTGGAGCAGACTCGATGGGCCAGATGGCCTAAATCTGCTCGTATGTCTTATGGTCTTATGGTCTTAATGGGCTGATAGGCCTTGTTCTATGTCATTTAACTGATTCTGTAGTATAAATACAAGCAGCTTGTTTTTATATTACAGCTACTGTCCATCTAGAGTCCAAAATGGTGGCATGTTTATTCTCAATGCCTAAGGTTCTGACCATTTTGGAGATAGTGATCATAATTCTATCTCCTTTACAATAGCATTGGAGAGAGATAGGAACAGACAAGTTAGAAAAGCGTTTAATTGGAGTAAGGGCAATTATGAGGCTATCAGGCAGGAAATTGGAAGCTTAAATTGGGAACAGATGTTCTCAGGGAAAAGTACGGAAGAAATGTGGCAAATGTTCAGGGGATATTTGTGTGGAGTTCTGCATAGGTACGTTCCAATGAGACGGGGAAGTTATGGTAGGGTACAGGAACCGTGGTGTACAAAGGCTGTAATAAATCTAGTCAAGAAGAAAAGAAAAGCTTACAAAAGGTTCAGAGAGCTAGGTAATGTTAGAGATCTAGAAGATTATAAGGCTAACAGGAAGGAGCTCAAAAAGGAAATTAGGAGAGCCAGAAGGGGCCATGAGAAGACCTTGGTGGGCAGGATTAAGGAAAACCCCAAGGCATTCTACAAGTATGTGGAGAGCAAGAGGATAAGAGGTGAAAGAATAGAACCTATCAAGTGTGACAGTGGGAAAGTGTGTATGGAACCGGAGGAAATAGCAGAGGTACTTAATGAATACTTTACTTCAGTATTCACTCTGGAAAAAGATCTTGGTGATTGTAGTGATGACTTGCAGTGGACTGAAAAGCTTGTGCATGTAGATATTAAGAAAGAGGATGTGCTGGAGCTTTTGGAAAGCATCAATTTGGATAAGTCAAACAACAGGAATTCTGCAGATGCTGGAAATTCAAGCAACACACATCAAAGTTGCTGGTGAACGCAGCAGGCCAGGCAGCATCTCTAGGAAGAGGTACAGTGGACGTTTCAGGCCGAGACCCTTCGTCAGGACTAACTGAAGGAAGAGCTAGTAAGAGATTTGAAAGTGGGAGGGGGAGGGGGAGATCCAAAATGATAAGAGAAGACAGGAGGGGGAGGGATGGAGCCAAGAGCTGGACAGGTGATTGGCAAAAGGGATATGAGAGGATCATGGGACAGGAGGTCCGGGAAGAAAGACAGGGGGGGGGAACCCAGAGGATGGGCAAGGGGTATAGTCAGAGGGACAGAGGGAGAAAAAGTAGAGAGAGAAAAAGAATGTATGTATAAAAATAAATAACGGATGGGGTACGAGGGGGAGGTGGGGCATTAGCGGAAGTTAGAGAAGTCGATGTTCATGCCATCAGGTTGGAGGCTACCCAGATGGAATATAAGGTGTTGTTCCTCCAACCTGAGTGTGGCTTCATCTTTACAGTAGAGGAGGCCGTGGATAGACATGTCAGAATGGGAATAGGGTGTGGAATTAAAATGTGTGGCCACTGGGAGATCCTGCTTTCTCTGGTGGACAAATCGTAGGTGTTCAGCAAAGTGACGGGAGACGTTCCAGAGGATTGGAAGGTTGCAGATGTTGTTCCTTTATTCAAGAAAGGGAGTAGAGATAACCCAGGAAATTATAGACCAGTGAGTCTTACTTCAGTGGTTGGTAAGTTGGTGGAGAAGATCCTGAGAGGCAGGATTTATGAACATTTGGAGAGGTATAGTATGATTAGGAATAGTCAGCATGGCTTTCTCAAGGGTAGGTCATGCCTTACAAGCCTGATTGCATTTTTTGAGGATGTGACTCAACACATTGATGAAGGAAGAGCAGTAAATGTAGTGCATATGGATTTTAGCAAGGCATTTGATAAGGTACCCCATGCAAGGCTTATTGAGAAAGTAAGGAGGCATGGGATCCAAGGGGACATTGCTTTGTAGATCCAGAACTAGCTTGCCCACAGAAGGCAAAGAGTGGTTGTAGACGGGTCATTTTCTGCATGGAGGTTGGTGACCAGTGGTGTGCCTCAGGGATCTGTTCTGGGACCCTTATTCTTCGTGATTTTTATAAATGACCTGGATGAGGAAGTGGAGGGATGAGTTAGTAAGTTTTCTGATGACACAAAGGTTGGGGGTGTTGTGGATAGTGTGGAGGGCTGTCAGAGGTTACAATGGGACAGTGATAGGATGCAAAACTGAGCTGAGAGGTGACAGATGGAGTTCAACCCAGATAAGTGTGAAGTGGTTCATTTTGGTAGGTCAAATATGATGGCAAAATATAATATTAATGGTAAGATTCTTGGTGGTGTGGAGAATCAGAGGGATCTTGGGGTCTGGGTCCATAGGACAGGGATCCACAACATTTTTTGCACTGCGGACCGGCCGACTGGGACTGCGGGGGGTGGGGGTAGGGTTGCCAACAGACAAGAGTAGCAGTCAAATACGTTGTTTACCCTGAGAAAGACTACAATGACCATGAAGCCTTGTGCGGGCACCAGTGCGCATGCGTGAATGTGCTGATTTTTTTCTTCCACAAGTCACTTTTGGCGATTCTGTTCGGGGGGGGGGGGGGGATGTTAATCACGACCAGAATATAGGTGATAAGTGGCTAATACACTCAATTTCATTTCTAAAAGGGTTTATCTAATGAATTTAATATTAAACACACAGCGCATATTTTCCTCGCATGAATATACTGATAAGTCAATTATCAGGTGAGGACAGGGGAACTTGAAGTAAGTATTGAACGAACTTCCAGTAGAAGTGGCAGAAGCAGGTTCGATATTATTATTTAAAGAAAAAATGGATAGGTATATGGACAGGAAAGGAATGGAGGGTTGTGGGCTGAGTGCAGGTCAGTGGGACTGGGTGAGAGTAGCGTTTGGCACAGACTAGAAGGGTAGAGATGGCCTGTTTCTGTGCTGTAATTGTTATATGGTTATATAAGTCACTTATAAGTCAATAGCATCATAAAATTTTAAGTATCTTTTGAATATTAAACACACAGCACATATTTTCCCTGTATGAACATATAAAATCATTGCAACACACCAATATCGCTGAATCAGTGGGAGCCCTGGGCTTGTTTCCCTGCAACAAGACGGTCCCATCGAGAGGTGATGGGAGACAGCGATAGTCAAAGGGGGTTCCTTATGTCCAGTCTATTCCGCAGTTTATTTGTCGTTGCATTCATTGCAGAGATATGTTGGAAATGGAAGCAACGTTTTCAGTGCTTCCGTGGCTATCTCAGGATATTTAGCCTTGACTTTGATCCAAAATGCCAGCCAAGATGTTCTGTCAAACATAACTTTTCAGCCCGTCGTCATTTGCAAGCTTGAGGAGTTGATCTCTTTCCCGTGCTGACATGGATGACGCGCGGATAATGACTTCGCGTGCGTTCAAGTTCAGCAGTGCATGACAAGGAATGAGGAAAGGTGCAGCTGACTCATATCGCCAAATCATATCGTTTCCTTGTGGCCTGGTAGCACATGCTTTGCGTCCCGGTACCGGTCCATGGCCCGGTGGTTGGGGACCGCTGCCATAGGACATTCAAAGCAGCTGCGCAGATTGACTCTGTGGTTAAGAAGGCATACGGTGTATTGACCTTCATTAATCATGAAATTGAATTTAGGAGCCGAGAGGTAATGCTGCAGCTATATAGCCCTGGTCAGACCCCACTTGTAGTACTGTGCTCAGTTCTTGTCACCTCACTACAGGAAGAATGTAGAAACCATAGAAAGGGTGCAGAGAAGATTTACAAGGATGTTGCCTGGATTGGGGTGCATGCCTTATGAAAACAGGTTGAGTGAACTCAGCCTTTTCTCCTTGGAGCGACGGAGGATGAGAGGTGACCTGATAGCGGTGTATAAGATGATGAGAGGCATTGATAGTGTGGGGAGTCAGACACTTTTTCTCAGGGCTGAAATGGCTGCCACAAGAGGACACAGTTTTAAGGTGCTGGGGAGTAGGTACAGAGGAGATGTCAGGGGTAAGTTTTTTACACAGAGAGTCATGAGTGCGTGGAATGGGCCATCGGCAACGGTGGTGGAGGCGGATACAATAGGGTCTTTTAAGAGACTTTTGGATAGGTACATGGAGCTTAGAAAAATAGAGGGCTATGGGTAAGCCTAGTCATTTCTAAGGTAGGGACATGTTCAGCACAACTTTGTGGGCCGAAGGGCCTGTATTGTGCTGTAGGCCTTCTATGTTTCTATCTTGAATTCTTGCCACACCAGATGTGTGTTGGAAAGCACTTAAGGGATAAGAATGGGGCCTTTAGGATGAGATTTTGAAACTACTTATTGAAATCAACATTGGAAAGAAAATTCAAAGATATAAGTGAGGCAGTGTGGCATTTAAAATAGAACTATGCTCAGGACATGTGGAGACAGAACCTATGTAATTAACATCAAAATTTGTACAGTCACAGCTTGCCTGATCCGAAGAAGAAAAGCACATTCAAGGAAGGTACACATAGTTGGGTTGGGGGAGGGAGCAAGGGACTATTACAAAGTTCTTCAACAATGTATATTTAGTTCACCATCAGATCACTTGTGTTTTCTCTTCAAAGAATTTGAAAGTCCTCCTAAAAATCAGGAAGTCATTGGGAGAACAGGTTAAAACACAAAGAGAAGAATGTCTGTAACTTTCCTCCTCATCTTTTTAGACCATCCCTTGATGTGGACGATGATTTGCATTCACTCCAGTTCTATTTGTTCTGAGGTGGCTGATGAAGTCAACGTTGATAGAGGGGAACCTGTAGCTGAAGAGTATTTAGCTTTCCAAAAGACATTTGTCAAGGTGCCACAAATGAGGTTATTTCATGTATTACAAATCCAAAGTTTTAGAGGAAGTGTATTTGCATGGATTGAAAACTGACTGTTGCACAGAAAATAGAATTGGAAGAAATGGGCGGGCCCTTTTCAAGCTGGAGGGATGTAACTGGTGGAGTGCCCCAGAGAAAAGTTATTAATCTTTAATTACATTAATGACTTGGAGGAAGAAACAAAATATAAAGTTTCCATACTTGCCAATGATACAAAAGTAGGCCGAACGACACATTGCGATGAGGACACAGTAATTCTGCAACAGGATATACAGAGCAATTGAGGAAAACTATCTGACAAATGGAATTTAATGTGACAAAGTGTGACGTCATGCTCTTCGCTAAAAAGGATCATCGAAACAGAGAGAGGCTGCAAATGAGTGGAATTCCGAGGGATCAAGTATTCTAGTGGATGAGTCATTGAAAGTCAGCAGGCAGGTCTAACAAGTGGTTAAGAAGGCAAATAGCATGTTGGCCTTTATGGCAAAGGGATTGGAGCTTAAGAACAGGGAGCTTTTATTACGGTTGTATAGGGTTTAGGTAAGGCCACACCTGCAAAACTGCGCATAGTTTTGGTTCTCAAAAAGATATAGTGACATTGGAGGCCATCTAAAGGAGATTGCCAGGATAATTCCTGGTTTGAATTCCTGGGATTGTCTATCAAGAGAAGCTGGACAATTTGGATCTGGATTTCTTGGAAGTTTAGAAGAATGAAGGGTGATCTTATTCAAACATATAAGATCGTAAAGAGGTTTGACCAGGTAGATGTTGGGGTGAGTTAACTAGTAGGAGAGCACAAGCAAGAGGACATAGTTACAATATAAGGGGACAGTCATTTAAAACTGAGGTACATAGAAATTTCTTCTCTTGGAGGATGGCACATCTCTGGAATTTATGCCCCAAGAGTGGTAGATCATTAGATATCTTTAAAGTGGAGATAAATTAAAATTGGAAAGATGGAAGAATTGAGGATTATGGGGAACTGGCTACAAAAGAGGAGTTGATGCAAGTGCAGATCAGCCAGGATTGTACTGAGTAGTGGGGCAGGTTTGAGAGGCTGTGTGGTGTACTTCTGGTTCCTGTTTTCGTGTGTTCCTGTCTGTTCATATGTTGAAAGGAGAGGAGGTGCCTGACAGAAAGGGTGGTTTGTGATCTGGTCAACTACTCCGGCCACTTCTGCAGGACCATAAGACCATAATGCCCTGAGATAGAGGAGCAGGATTAGGCCATTTGGCCCATCGAGTCTGCTTCCCATTTCATCATGGCTGATCCATTTCTCTCTCAGCCCCAATCTCCTGCTTCTCCCCATATTCCTTCATGCCCTGACTAATCAAGAACCTATTAATCTCTGCCTTAAATATACCCAATACTTGGCCTCCAAAGCCACCTGCGGCAACAAATTCCACATATTCACTACTCTCTGCTAAAGAAATTCCTCCTCATCTCCATTCTAAATGCACATCCCTCTATTCTGAGGCTGTGTCTTCTAGTCTTAGACTCCCCCATCATCCTCTCCACATCCACTCCATTAAGGCCTTTCAACATTCGGTGGGTTTTAATGAGATCCCCCTCATTCTTCAGAATTCCAATGAGTACAGGCCCAGAGCCATCGAACGTTCCTCTTATCCCAGAATCATTTTGGTGAACTCCTTTCAATCCTTTCCAGTGTCAGCACATCTTTTCTGAGATAAGAACTTCTGAGGTCTCAAAACTATCCTTCTTTGCTTTGAGTAGCCATGGATCAGGTATTTGTAGGAGTCCATCGCGATGTTAAGTTGCCTCCTGGAAGCTTTGAGCTCATCTTTCAATCCTTTCCACTGCCATTCTGCTAATCACCTCTCGAGACAAGAGCTGAGAATAATGTCTGTTTCAGGACACTAGTGTCACATATGCAAATAACATGCTCAGCCCAGTGGGTATAATCCGAATTTCAGTGCTGAGACATTCGCCTTTGGGAGTTCACTGGGACACCAGACACTGTCGATGTTGGAATCTGCAGCAACGAATAAACTGCTGGAGAGACTCAGCAGGTCACAAGGCAAATGTGGAGGGAAATGGACCACTGACGTTCTGGGTCATGAAAGATAAAGGGGAGATAATCAGTACAAAGAAGTGAGGGGAAAGGTGGAACAAGAGCTGGCAAGTGATAGATGGATCCAGGTGAGGAGGAGTGAAAGGCAGATGAGTGAGACAAGAATGGAGATAGTGAGAGAGGGTGGGAGGTGATATGTGGAATTTGGATGCAACGTAGAGTTGCAGATGATAAGAATCTGATAGAAAAGGAAGGAGAAATAAGGAAACAAACAAGGGAGGCTGGGAGGGCAGATGGGATCATGAGGGGATATAGACCCTGTGTGGATAATGGGCAGGTGGAATGGTGGTTGTGGGGAAAGAATCCATGATGATGATTCTCCGATGCTGGTTTGCTTATCCTCAGCGAATCTGGAGTCTATTTTGGGGACAGTGTTTGTGGTACCTCTCCAGTTCCTTGATGTACCTGCTTCAGGTAGTCCAGGATTCAGAAGCAAACGAGGTGCTAGGGGTCAGCACTAACCCACAGACAGTTTTGTGCCAGGTCCGTAGTCTTGATTCTTTTCCATTGACCAAAGGTTGTGCTAATGTTTTGAAAGTCAAAGTCCATTTCATTAGCTTTGTATCAAGGAACTGCTGGGTGTGGAGTTATGGTGATGTAACGTCAGTGGTGTTAGGTGTCTCAGGCTAATAGATGGCCTCATGGCTCATGTGGATGGTGCTGCAGCCCTGGGTTCAGTCCTGACCTCAGGTGCTCTTTATTTGGAGTCTGCACGTTCACTCTGTGACTACATGGGTTTCCCCCGCATGCTCTGATTCCCTCCCACATCCCAAATACATGCTGGCTGGTAGATTAATTGACCACTGTCAGTGTGCAGATGGTGGGGGAATCAGGGTGAAGTTAAGGGAATGTGAAAGAGAATCGGTTACAGAGGATTAAATGTGGGAATTCTGGGAGAGACTTGATGGGCTGAAGGGCCTGATTGTAAGGAGGTATCAGAATAAAATACTGAATGTGCTGTACCTATCAAATATAATCCATGTTGCATGAGGAGCATTATTACATATTGAGATACTTATTACTTAATATTATGTTAAATATTTAATGGAAATAAAGATTGTTATGTTTAACCTTGGCAACTTCTAATATAACTCTTCCAGTTGGCTTCATGCCCTTATGAGTGAATATATGACTAGGCGTGTTCAATGCAATCCGTTTCTTTTATAGCCAATGACTGGGATGCAAGCAGATTTGTTAAATGTCATGCCAGAGTCTGCATTTATATAGTGCCTTTCAAGTGGCATTGAGCATTCTTGCAGTCAGGGAGGTGTAATTGCAGGTACAATGTGGCCAGTTTACACCCTGCATGACCCTACAAGCGGTGATAGATAGTGGAAGTCTACTTTGCTCAGTTACTTGAAGGGAGAGCCATTGCAGCACAGTTCCAGTGAGCCAGGGTTGATTCTGTCTGTGTGCAATTTCACGTTTTCCCTGTGACGGCATGAATTTCTCTGTGTGCTCCCATTTCCTCCCACAGCCCAAAGAAGTGCCTGTTGATAGATTAATGGTCCTTAGTATGTAGGTTAGTGGTAGAATCTGGAACAGAGTTGTTGAGCATGCAGGAAAAATAAGAAATGAGATCAAATCTCATGCTGGTATGGAAGTTGTCCTGTCCAAGACCGGAAGAAGCTGCAGAAGATTGTGAACACGATGCAGCAGATCACACAAACTTATCTTCCGTCCTTGGACTCACTTTACACCGCACGCTGTCGGAGCAGTGCTGCCAGGATAATCAAGGACACAACCCACCCAGCCAACACACTTTTTGTCCCTTTTCCCTCCGGGAGAAGGATCAGGAGCTTGAAGACTCGTACGGCCAGATTTGGGAACAGCTTCTTTCCAGCTGTGATAAGACTGCTGAACGGATCCTGACCCGGATCTGGGCCGTACCCTCCAAACAACCGGACCTGCATCTCAGTTTTTTTGCACTACCTTACTTTCCATTTTTCTATTTTCTATTTATGATTTATAATTTAAATTGTTAATATTTACTATCGATTTGTAATCCAGGGAGAGGGAAGCGCAGAATCAAATATCACTGTGATGATTGTACATTCTAGTATGAATTGTTTGGTGACAATAAAGTATAAAGTATAATTCAGGTTTATTGTAAAAGGGTAGTTAATGGTCAGCACAGACTCGATGGGCCAAAGGGTCTGTTTCTACACTGTATGACTCAATGGTTCTATGGATAAATGCTAGTCAGGATTTGTTTTTTCAATGTTGTGCCAGGTGAGGATAACTTGGATCATAATGTAATGCTTCATTGAGTCCAGATAGAGGGTCTTGACCTGAAATGTCGACAGTTCACTTATCTCTGAGATGTTGCCTGGCCCTCTGAGTTCCTCCAGTGCTTTGTGTGTTGCTTTCTTTGCAAAAATGTTGCTTCTGGCCATTCATTGCTTTTCAGTTAAGGCAAGGGCTATCAGGTCCTTCTCAGGCTGAGAGCTGAACCCCAAACCATCTTCCACAACAAACGAGATGGTAGTGATGCTTTCCTTGATCAAGTTCAAAACTGACCACTTTAGCAAAGCACTGAAACTTTCAGGGTCTGTGGCTCACACCACGGGAGTCTATGGTTTTCTGAACAGGAAGAGATAAAAGCAAGGACGAAGACACTGATATCGCTGGATGCTCTGTAGTGACCAATGCCCACTCATGTCACGTACAAGGTTGTATGAAACATGAACACCATTTATCCATCTGCTTCATCAGAGAATCTACCAACAGACCTTATAATAGCATTAGATGCAAGAAAGTCCATCCACATCCATTCACACACTATCACTAGATGGAAAATAGTGTAATTCCTTCATCTGCATGAGTCAAAACCCTGAGACCCCTCAGCAGAAGTATCGTTGCAAAGCTGTCTTGGTCGTTCAGTTGCAATATGATCAATAAAAAGTACCTTCAGCATTGAACCCAATGACCAAAGTATGACTGGAACATGCACTTTTAAGCAAATTACCTTTGATTTGAATATAATACTGTGTAATTGCCGGGGTTAACAGCACTGAGATAAGATATTGTCTTACTTCCCTCGTCCAATTCACCTAATGCAATTTTAAAACAAATATGAATTTAGTTCTCACCAGGAGAGTAATGTCTGTACTGAGAATGTTTAGGGTCAGACTGCAGTTATAGACCATTCCCAGATTAGGACTAGAAATGGATAGATATTGGGTTCAGTCACAAGTTCTACATCTGTATTAATGTACTGTTATTCAGCCCAAGAAAGTGAGCTACCCCACAGGACAAGGAGATACTCTTCTCACCTCACTCACTGCTCCTCCATGACCTCACCAAGAAGATAAATACAGTCTGGGTTCAAATGAACTTCTGAGCCACCTAATTTGACTAATTACACAACAGAACAAGGACTATCATAATCATATATGACAGGTGCTTGGTAGGACATCATCGATGACATCCTGCCCCCAATTCATCACAGTGGCTTCAAGCTGTTGACTCCAAACAAAGCACTCAAGCTTTCTCCACTTGTGATAATCATTAGGGCAGCTTTATAAAAACTTACAAGCTACAGGATTTAAACAGGACAACCACAGATTGTGAAATAGAAGATGAGAAGAGCTATGATTCCTGAGCTTGGAAAGCCGGAGGCTACAGGTTTATGGCTACATTTCAGAATCAGAATCAAGTTTCTGACACTTCATGACATTTTTTGTTTTGTGGCAGCAGTACAGTGTGAGACATAAAAGTTACTAGAAGTTACAACAGAAGTAAATAGTGTAAAAGATGAATAACAAGGTAGTAGTGTTCATGGGTTCATAGACTATTCAGAAATCTGGTGGCAAAGGGGAAGAAGCTGTTCTTAAAGCACTAAGTGTGGACCTTCAGGCTCCTGGACCTCCTTGCCAATGGTGGTACTGAGAAGGGGACATGATTTAGATCAGAGTACGATTCCTATGGTTTTTAACTTGTGCACTTAATGGTCGACCTGAACATTTGGAGGTCTCCTACACAATCTCCAGTTCTATACATCCATAATTGGTCCTAGCATTCTGGACTGTGAGGAAGGGGACTCTTTTCACTAGCTATCAATACTGATGCTAATTTATGTGCAAGGACCTCAAAAGACTGAGTTTGGAAACATTGCATTCTTTGTTTTTTGTGTACACGCAGTATCTTTTGCTCTAGAAGACTGCATTTCCTCCCTTCCACACCGACCGTCACCATACGTTCTCAGGGTGAAAAACTTGTACCAGTTCCTGGCCTGAGTTTTTACACCACCTTCTTTGAGAAGTATTTATTAATGAAAACTTCTTAATTCCTTTCTGCCTATTGCTCTCACCTTCAAAAATATCTTCTGCTGTCTTTTACTGTGCAGTCAGCTCGGGCAGAAGTTGAAGATAAGGTGTAGGAGATACTACAAGCCAAGTTGTCTCACTGAGCCATCAGTTTCCACCCGATGAGGACAGTAATAAGTGCAGCATGTTAGGCAAGGGGAGTCAGTTGCTAAATTAACCACACTAATAACAACTCAGCAAAGATTTGGTTAAATGTTTTGAACGATTAGAATCAAACTTATGTCCAATAAACAAGAACATTTCCTTCTTTAGTTTCTTTAAAACTTAATTAGACTCCATGGTCTTTCTCTGACAGCTCCTGTGTCATTTGAGTTCTTTATATATTTAATAGTACATGCAGCTATATTTAGCACCAGCAGAGTATGTTGGAATGAGCTTAGGAAGTACTTACTTACCCCATCCCCCCCCACACCACAGCACCATGAAGATATTGAAGATACAGAGTAACTTCACAGCCATCGTCCTACTTTTTGCAGTGTAGCCACAGATCCAGAGGCATAGATTCATAAGTCACAGAAAGAGACCGTCCGGACCACACTGACCATCACTCGCCCATTTCCACTAGTGGGTTAAAAACAGAAGATGGTGGAAAGACTCAGCAAGTCAGGTTGCATCTGTGTGAAGAGAAACGAGCAGGTAACATTAATACTATATTAACCCCGATGTAGTGCCTGCATGTTCCCATTAGCTCCCCTTGGTTCTACCCCTCACCAACATGTTAGAGGCAATTTACACAAGACAATTCATTCACCAACCTGCACAAACAAAACGCTGGAGGAACTCAGCATGCCAGGAGGTATCTATGGTAAAGAGCACAGCCGACGTATTGGGCCGAAATGGGTCCTGCCGAAGGGTTTCAGCCCAAAATGTCGACTGTTTACTCTTTTCCATAGATGCTGCCCGGCCTGCTGAGTTCCCCCAGCACTTTGTGTGCGTTGCTCGGATCTCCAGAATCTGCAGACCTTCTCTTGTCCGTCATTTTCCAACCTGCAGATCTTTGGGATGAGGAAGGAAACTGGAATATCCAGAGGAAAGCTGCCTGATCGTGGGGAGGGGGTGCAAATTCCACGCTCTGGAGCCGTGAAGCAGTGAGCCTAGCAGCTGCAGTTTCTGTGCTGCCCACTCATTGAGACTGTAACTTGGCATCTCACACGGCCCCTCAAAGCTGACACCCGCCATCTTCTTGTAACATGCTGGATGAAGGGCTACCGGTGGCCGGGATGCGAGGCAGTAGCTCCCGGCTCTCTAGCTCTGGTGCTATGGAATGCTTTACATGTGTAGGGGCTGACAGCTACATTCAGCGATGCCAAGATGTTTGATATGAGTCTTGAAGCTGTGAGTGATCAAGCTGGAACATTAACTACTATAAGTATTTTGTGGTTCTGTGGCCTAAGATGTCCTTGGTTATGGATGGCACTGAGAAGGGATCTAAGAATGCATGGGAATGAAGTTATGAGCAAACCAGGTTAGGGACACACATTCCTCCTCCTAAAGGTCATCAACAGATTATTCAGGTTTCTTGATCATGTTCCCAAGTGCAGACCTACAAACGAGCAGAGTTATTCATTATAATTCCCATACACTGGTGAAATTCCCAGCAGTGGAGTGGGAGGTGGGAGTGAAGTATTAATGCCCATTTCTGTTTTGGTTTGGGCCAGTCGGGAATATTTCAGAGCCTTCGCCACAGAACTATTGAGCTTCCATCCGACCAGAACTAAAATGGCTGAAAAAGTTGTGTTGTGCCTCCCTTCTTTGAAAATTTTGGGATTTTGTTTTGATATGTGACACAGCTGCCTCTAACACACGAAGTCTCTGAAAACTTTTCACAATGAGTGATGATTGCATAGTCACGAAAAGGATGATGCTAGTGCCCTCACACACAGCACTTGCGTAAAACTGTCTCTTTACCAGACAATGGATCAGTGCATGCTGAGTGATCCGAGTTCCATGGTCAAGACGATGCTGTCCAATTTGCATGCCATCTTGGTCAATGTCTCCCATCCACTACATAATGTATTGGTTGGGCACAGGAGCACATTCAGCCAGAGACTCATTCCACCGAGATGCAATACAGAGTGTCATAGGAAGTCATTCCTGCCTGTGGCCATCAAACTTTACAACTCCTCCCTTGGAGGGTCAGACACCCTGAGCCAATAGGCTGGTCCTGGACTTACTTCCTGGCATAATTAAATAACTAAATAACAATAATATTTAACTATTTATGGTTTTATTACTATTTAATTATTTATGGTGCAACTGTAACGAAAACCAATTTCCACTGGGATCAATGAAGTACGACTATGACTATGACTATCAGCTATTTATTCTTCTCCCCACTCTCTTTAAAGTCTTCCTTTCATCCCACCTGTAAACTCTGATACTGCGATTGAAGTATGATATATACAGTATATAGGTGGTACTGTAGTGTAGTGGATAGCACAACACTTCACAATACAGGAAGTCCAGGTTCAAATCCCGCTGCTGCTTGTAAGGAGTTTGTACATTCTTCCTGTGATCACGAGGGTTTCCTCCAGGTGCTCCTGTTTCCTCCCGCAATCCAAAGATTTGCTAGTTGGTAGGTTAATTGGTCATTGTAAATTGTCCCGCGGCTAGGCTAGGGTTAACTTGGAAGGTTGCTGAGTGGTGCAGCTCAAGGTGCTGGAGGGACCTATTCTGTGCTGTAGCTCAATAAGTAAATTGAATTGACTTTATTTCTTACATCCTTCACATACATGAGGAGTGAAAATCTTCACATTACATCTCCATCTAAATGTGCAATGTGCATTCATAGTAATTTATAATAAACAGAACAGACAATGTAATATAGAGTACACTCAAATCAGCGTGAGTTCATCAGTCCGATGACCTGGTGGAAGAAGCTGTCCCGGAGCCTGTTGCTCCTGGCTTCTATGCTGTGGTACCGCTTCCCAGATGGTAGCAGCTGAAATGGATTGCAGTTGGGATAGCTTGGATCCCCAACGATCCTATGGGTCATTTTTACACACCTGTCCTTGTAAATGTCCTGAATCACTGGAAGTTCACAACTACAGATGTGCTGGGCTGTCCGCACCACTCTCTGCAGAGTCCTGCGATTAAGAGAGGTACAGTTCCTGTACCAGGCAGTGATACAGCCAGTCAGAATGCTCTCAGTTGTGTCCCTATAGAAAGTTCTTGGCATCTGGGGGCCCAAACCAAACTTCCTCTACTGTCTGAGTGAAAGAGGGGCTGTTGTGTCTTTTTCACCACGCAGCTGGTGTGTACAGACCATGTGAGGTCCTCGGTGATGTGGATGACTGTAAGACTAACAAAGCCAAGGTTCTAGAATTTTGTTCTTAGCATCATAAATATTTCAACAAGCATATCTAATGCATTAACTTTTTGGTTTTGTGGTTTGATCAGCTTAATTCCCTTCTGCCATGGCCCATGTTTTCTCACCTCACTCCACTCTATTGACTCACAAGGACTTCAGATATTATGCCACCAGGTTGAAAGTAGTATTCAGGAAGAGATCCAAGGATAAGCACCAACATTTCGCTCCATGGATCTGGTCATCCTGCTGTCCCTCGTGGGCAGGAGAACTATTCTTGCCTGTTTCAAAAGAGGAGTTGCATTGGCTGTAAAGCACTCAACAGGTTCTGATGGATAGTCCATTTTACGCAAACAACAGGAATTCTGCAGATGCTGGAAATTCAAGCAACACACATCAAAGTTGCTGGTGAACGCAGCAGGCCAGGCAGCATCTCTAGGAAGAGGTACAGTCGACGTTTCAGGCCAAGACCCTTCGTCAGGACTAACTGAAGGAAGAGTGAGTAAGGGATTTGAAAGTTGAAGGGGGAGGGGGTGATCCAAAATGATAGGAGAAGACAGGAGGGGGAGGGATGGAGCCAAGAGCTGGACAGGTGATTGGCAAAAGGGATATGAGAGGATCATGGGACAGGAGGCCCAGGAAGAAAGACAAGGCGGGGGGGGGGAACCAGAGGATGGGCAAGAAGTATATTCAGAGGGACAGAGGGAGAAAAAGGAGAGTGAGAAAAAGGAGAGTGAGAGAAAGAATGTGTGCATAAAAATAAGTAACAGATGGGATACGAGGGGGAGGTGGGGCCTTAGCAGAAGTCAGAGAAGTCGATGTTCATGCATTACATTGTGTTTGAGATTCTGAAAGGTATTGATGGAGTAAACAAGGATGAACAGCTTTAAAAGTCAGCTCTCAGATTTAAGATTCAGGAGTTGTTATAGTTTGGAAAGCATGCCTGCCAGGTGGTGAAGCAGATTAAACTGTTTATATTAAGAGGGGATCTGAACACAGAGAAAATGCTGAGCTATTGGCGGAAAGCAGAGGACTGAGACTAGCTGGACATCCGAGGGAAGGGAGGGGAAGGCACTCCACGCAAAATGGTTTACTTCTGCGCTTTCCCTTTCATTACTGCGCTTTCCCTTTCGTTACTGCAAGGTAATAATGGACAGCGATTTGATCCATTGGTCAAGGCAACCCTGCAGTATACCCATGGCTCAGCATATTCCTGGCCCAGGGTCTCTGGAGATGAGTGAACATTAACGCCCAGGGCGACTGGACAGTAAGTATGGCATTGAACTGCTGGCTGCACTCTACCACCCTGACTGATTACACCCATCCATGCACAGCTCCCTTGTGGTGTTGCTGTTATCATGGTAGGTATCATATCTATCAAAGAACACAGAACCTGCTTCCGCTCTCTGGTGAGTTGTGAGCCTGCTCTGTGCTGTAGATGTCATAATACATCAACCATTTGTTTTACATGTTGCGAGAGAGAATTTAATTAATCTCGTATATCTATAGCTTACGAGCCATTGCGTTGGTGATGAGGAAGGGATGCACTGAGTCTGTGAGTCCCATTAAGTGTATTGATTGTGAATTTTTTTAAAAGAGCATTCGCTTGCATATTCTGTCCATTAATGATCCAGCCTAACTGCAGCTGCCAAGGATAAGGATATGCATTGACAATTTGCTCCACGGATCTGCTCACTCAGCTCTTCCTAGTGGGGTGTAGACAGGTGAATGGAAAACTAGTATTGTCTGTTTGAGCCAATGAGTTGTATGGGTCTGGTCTCAGAGAGTGAGAGGGTGTGTGGACAGGTGTGAGCCTCTGGAGTATGAGAGGGTGTGTGGACAGATGTGGATTTGGGAATGAGAGAGGGTGGGTGGACAGATGTAGATTTGGGAATGAGAGAGGGTGGGTGGACAGATGTGAGCTTGAGAATGTGGCAGGGTGTGTGGACAGATGTGGATTTGGGAATGAGAGAGGGTGGGTGGACAGATGTGAGCTTGGGAATGTGGCAGGGTGTGTGGACAGATGTGGATTTGGGAATGAGAGAGGGTGTGTGGACAGATGTGAGCTTGGGAATGTGGCAGGGTGTGTGGACAGTTGTGGATTTGGGAATGAGAGAGGGTGTGTGGACAGATGTGGATTTGGGAATGAGAGAGGGTGTGTGGACAGATGTGGATTTGGGAATAAGAGAGGGTGTGTGGACAGATGTGAGCTTCAGAATGTGGCGGGGTGTGTGGACAGATGTGGATTTGGGAATGAGAGAGGTGTGTGGACAGATGTAGATTTGGGAATGAGAGAGGGTGTGTGGACAGATGTAGATTTGGGAATGAGCGAGGGTGTGTGGACAGATGTGGATTTGGGAATGTGGCAGGGTGTGTGGACAGATGTGGATTTGGGAATGAGAGAGGGTGTGTGGACAGATGTGGATTTGGGAATGTGGCAGGGTGTGTGGACAGATGTGGATTTGGGAATGAGAGAGTGTGTGGACAGATGTGGATTTGGGAATGAGAGAGGGTGTGTGGACAGATGTGAGCTTGGGAATGTGGCAGGGTGTGTGGACAGATGTGGATTTGGGAATGAGAGAGGGTGTGTGGACAGATGTGGATTTGGGAATGAGAGAGGGTGTGTGTACAGATGTGAGCTTGGGAATGTGGCAGGGTGTGTGGATAGATGTGGATTTGGGAATGTGGTAGAGTGTGTGGATGCAGAAGGAGCCCAAAGTGTGAGAGGTGTGTGTGATAGTGGGAGGGAAGTACTTGTGGAAAGAGGGGTGGCTGTATTATGGACAGGTGTGCAGCCGAGTCAGAATTGGGATCAGGAAAACTGGAACACAGCTGAGTTTGTTTTGACAAGATGAACACCACCAAGTTCAATTTTAATCACAAAATAATCTGCAGATGCTGGGGTCAAAGCGACACTCAACACGCTGGAGGAACTCAGCAGGTCGGACAGCATCCGTGGAAAAGATCGGTCGACGTTTCGGGCCGGAACCTTTCGTCAGGACTGAAGAGAGAGGGGGCAGAGGCCCTATAAAGAAGGTGGGGGGAGGGTGGGAAGGAGAAGGCTGGTAGGTTCCAGGTGAAAAACCAGTAAGGGGAAAGATAAAGGGGTGGGGGAAGGGAGGCAGGGAGGTGATAGGCAGGAAAGGTGAAGAAGGAATAGGGGAAAACACAATGGGTAGTAGAAGGAGGCAGAACCATGAGGGAGGTGATAGGCAGCTGGGGGAGGGGGTAGAGTGACATAGGGATAGGGGAAGGGGAGGGAATTACAGGAAGTTGGAGAATTCTATGTTCATACCAAGGGACTGGAGACTACCTAGACGGTATATGAGGTGCTGCTCCTCCAACCTGAGTTTAGCCTCATCATGGCAGTAGAGGAGGCCATGTATGGACATATCCAGATGGGAATGGGAAACAGAGTTGAAGTGGGTGGCTACTGGGAGATCCTGTCTGTTGTGGCGGACGTAGCGGAGGTGCTCGACGAAGCGGTCCCCCAATCTGCGTCGGGTTTCACCGATGTAGAGGAGGCCGCACCGGGAGCACCGGATGCAATAGATGACCCCAACAGACTCACAAGTGAACTGACTCTCATAACTACCTCGACTATACCTCTTCCCACCCCACCACATGCAAAAATGCCATTCCCTATTCCCAGTTCCTCCGTCTCCACCGCATCTGCTCCCAGGATGAGGCTTTCCGTTCCAGGGCATCTCAAATGTCCTCTTTCTTTAAGGATCGTGGTTTCCCTTCTGCCGTCATCAATGATGCCCTCACCCACATCTCCTCCATTTCCCGCACTTCGGCTCTCTCCCCATCCTCCCGCCACCACAACAGGGACAGAGTTCCCCTTGTCCTCACCTACCACCCCACCAGCCTCCGGATCCAGCACATTATCCTCCATAACTTCCGCCACCTTCAACAGGACCCTACCACTAAGCACATCTTTCCCTCTCCACCCCTCTCAGCTTTCCACAGGGATAGGTCCGTCCACGATTCCCTGATCCACACGTCCCTCTCCACGGATCTCCCACCCGGCACTTATCCCTGTAAGCGTAAGTGCTACACCTGTCCCTACACCTCCCCTCTTGCCACCATTCAGGGCCCCAAACAGTCCTTCCAGGTGAGGCAACACTTCACTTGTGAGTCTGTTGGGGTCACCTATTGCATCCGGTGCTCCCGGTGCGGCCTCCTCTACATCGGTGAAACCTGACACAGATTGGGGGACCGCTTCATCGAGCACCTCCGCTCCATCCGCCACAACAGACAGGATATCTGCTTCCCACTCCCATTCAGATATGTCCATACATGGCCTCCCCTACTGCCATGATGAGGCTAAACTCAGGTTGGAGGAGCAACACCTCATATACTGTCTAGGTAGTCTCCAGCCCCTTGGTATGAACATAGAATTCTCCAACTTCCAGTAATTCCCTCCCCCTCCCTTCCCTTATCCCTATTTCACTCTGCCCCGTCCCCCAGCTGCCTATCTCCTCTCTCATGGTTCCGCCCCATTGTGTTTTCCCCTATTCTTTCTTCACCTTTCCTGCCTATCACCTCCCTGCTTCCCTTCCCCATCCCTTGATCTTTCCCCTTACTGGTTTTTCACCAGGAACCTACTAGCCTTCTCCCTCCCACCCTCCCCCCACCTTCTTTATAGGGCCTCTGCCCCTTCTCCCTACAGTCCTGACGAAGGGTTCAGGCCCGAAACATTGACTGATCGTTTCCACGGATGCTGCCCGACCTGCTGAGTTCCTCCAGCATGCTGTGAGTGTTACCAAGTTCAATTTGCCTTTCCTGGTAGACTCACATCTCAAAGAAATGAAAGATAAAATAAGTAAGATCCAGTTGTCCGGAGTCTGGAATATCTGAACTGGCTTCTCCACCTTGGGGCAATCAGGGATGGACAATAAATTCCAACAGTGCCCATTGTCTGCACCTTCCATGAGCAAATACATTTCACAAAGCTGCTTTATGATTCATCAACAATTACAACGCAGCAATCATTCTGACGGGAAGCTTTTCTCTTTCCACGGATGCTGACTGACTGAGAAGCAAGAAGAGATGAAAAAGGTTAGTTTTATTTGTCACCTGTACATCAACACATAAGTGAAATTCATCGTTTACAACATACCAAATCAGCGAGTTTCGTGCCAGTGTCACCATTTTCTGGTGCCCACAACTCACTAACCCTAATTGTACATCTTTGGAACGTGGGAGGAGACTGCAGCACCCAGAGGAAACCCACACGGTCATGGGGAGACTGGAGCACCCAGAGGAAACTCACGCGGTCATAGGGAGACCGGAGCACCCACAGAAAACCCACACTGTCATGGGGAGACTGGAGCACCCACAGGAAACCCACACGGTCATGAGGAGAAAGTACAAACTACTTACTGACAACAGCAGGAATCAAACCCTGATCGATGATCACTGGTGTCGTAAAGTGATTGTGCTAAACACTACATTACCGTGCTCCCCATTTCCAATTTTTGCTGTTATTTTGGATTTCCAGCAACTGCTGTATTCTGCATCTCACAGTTCCAGCATTGTGTTTTCTTCCTGTTTTCATACCTCATTCATCTCCCCCTGTTTACAACACCTCCTGAACAGATCAGCTAGGACTTACAACCATTCATTTCCCTCTTGTAAATGGCACCACCAGCAGTTACATTACCAGTATTCTCCATCGTATCGTGAACATTCCCTTTCTTCTTTCCACACCTTGCTCTCTGTCACTTAAAAAAAAATCCTGTTTTCTCACTTTTTCAGTTCTGATGGAAGGTCCGACGTGTTAACTCTGTTTCTCTTCCCACCGTTGCTGACTGACTTTCTAAATGTCTTCAGCACTTTCTGTAAATGACCTCACAATCCTGTGAAACATGCTATTCACTGCCCTCATCAGGACTGATCACTCTTAGTGAGAAGTAAACATTCACAATTCATAGCTCCATGTGCTAGTTGGTTGCACTTTGTCAATGTGATGAGTGGATAAACCTTTGTTATTGCCTGACTCTAACGAAAAACTGAATTATCAGGGCACTTCCTTAGAGTGCCTTTAATATTCCTCTGAGAATTTTTGCATTGAAAATAATTCTCGATTCAAAGAACATATACCTCTACCTACATGTTGTCTCTATGGATTATAGTAAGGCGTTTGACAAAGTCCCTCATGGGAGGCTAATCCTGAAGATTAAAATGCACGGGGTCCGTGGCAAATGGGCTGCTCGGATTCGGAATTGGCTTGCGCATAGAAGACAGAGGGTAGTGGTGGAAGGGAGGCTGGGGAGAGATCTGATAGAGGTTTACAAGATTATGCGAGGCATTGACAGAGTAGACAGAGAGTATCTGTTCCCCTAGGTTAAAATGTCTAATACCAGAGGGCATGCATTAAAGGTGAGAGGGGGCAGGTTCAAAAGGGATGTGAGGGGTAAGTTTTTTACTCAGAGTCATAGATGCCTGGAATGCAGTGCCTGAGGCAAACATATTGGAGACTTCTAAGAGGCCTTTGGATAGGCACATGAATGTGAAGAAACATAGAAATCTACAGCACATTACAGGCCCTTCGGCCCACAACGTTGTGCCGACCATGTAACCTACTCTAGAAGCTGTCTAGAATTTCCCTACCGCATAGCCCTCTATTTTTCTAAGCTCCATGTACCTATCGAAGAGTTTCCTAAAAGACCCTACTGTATCCGAATGTGAGGAAGATGGAGGGATTATGGGCATGGTGTAGGTAGGAGGGATTAGCATTTGTGTGTTTTTTGATTTGCTTTTCAGTTGGTTCAGCACAACATTGTGGGCTGAATGGCCTGTTCCTGTGCTATACTCTTCATTGTTCTATCTATCTAATACAAACATGCAATATCAGATGACTGTGATAGTCTTCTGAGCTTTGACTCAGTATCCATTGTTCATTTAGTAGCAATAATTCACGGAGTGGAAACGCTGATCCCCAGTATTCACAAAGACAAGTTTGCAGAATGACACGTTGCTGACAGGAGAATTAAAAAAAGAGCCCACAACAATGAGATAAAGTAAGACTGAAGGCACAACAAGGCAAGATGTTGTTCTATCCCTTTATCACAAAAAAAAAACAGGACATAGCAAACGCAGTGCTAAGGTTTAGGATTTGCAGAGTTCATGGTGGACTTCTGATTTTCTCCTTTGAGATACTGGCATCATCATCCTTTTGTCACCAAGGGATATGTTCAAGACAACTCCCATGATGTGTGCTACACTATTACGGTACCAGTGACCCAGGTTCAATTCCGCTCCAGTCTGTAAGGAGTTTGTATGTTCTCCCTGTGACCATGTGGGTTTCCTCCGGGTGCTCTGGTTTCCTCACCTGTTCCAAAGCTGTACACGTTAGTAGGTTAATTGATCACATGGTTGTGATTGGGCGACACAAGTTCGTTGGACTGGAAGGCCCTGTTACTGTGTTGTATCCTAAATAAAATACAAAATAAAATAAATGAAACTTTTAAAACTCAACAAGTGCTGAGGGAGAAGCGATGTCCCAGGAATAGACCACTTGGTTGAACACAAATGAACAAAAGTCTAGTGTGCCAAACAATAGCAATGTCAAGTTAGTAGCAGATCAAAGTGTCAGAGCCCTTGGCCAATATTAGTTTTGATTTTCACTTCTTATTATGGAGATCAGGTCTGTGTGGTTGACAACAATACCATCCTGGTGGGAGAAGCTGTCCATTCTGTCTAAGAGCCACCACTGACCATGTCTTTGCAGAACGTTGTGTTTCTGTAGAAGGTGAGAACATTGTTCTGTAGAACAAAGATGCTTTGAGCAAGTCTGAAAGTAACTGAAGTTTCACTCATTGCAAGATCCCACCTCACCTGGCTACAAGATAACAGTGAAACAGGAACACTTAAAGAAATCATATTTACTACTCATGCTTAAGGGAAAAGCACGGAAGCAGGGACTTCCAGGGATTAGCGGGCAAACAGATGGAAAGATTCAAGGATACTCTTAGAGTCTGCTTGAATCAATGCAAAAACCCCACTGACACCTCCAAACATCTGATCTCGAGAACAGGGGTTCGGGTGGTGCTGAGAACTTCAAGCCTGTGCACCGGGAGCACACAGATATCCATGCTTAAATGGATAGGGTAACACACTACCTCAGAAACAACCCACCTGACTGCTGCATCAGACAGCTCCTAGACCTTCTGTGGAAGTATCTGCAGAATCCTTCGATGAAGTAACATGTAGGATACACAAAGGATGTTGTGTACTTGGATTTTCATAAGGCCTTTGACAAGGTGCTGCATGTAAGGGTGCCCACGGTATTACTGGAAAGATACTAGCACGGATAGAAGATCAGCTGACTGGCAGGGGGCAAAGTGTGGGAATAAAGGGGGCCTTCTTCAGATTGGCTGCCATTATAGCGGTGCTCCCCAGGGGCCAGTGTTAGATCTACTACTTTTCACATTATATGTTAATGCAGATGATACACAGGTAAGTGGAGGGTCAATAATGGCATTCATTTAGTCATACTTTATTGATCCCGGAGGAAATTGGTTTTCGTTACAGTTGCACCATAAATAATAAGTAGTAATAAAACCATAAATAGTTAAATAGTAATATGTAAATTATGCCAGGAAATAAGTCCAGGACCAGCCTATTGGCTCAGGGTGTCTGACTCTCCAAGGGAAGAGTTGTAAAGTTTGATGGCCACAGGCAGGAATGACTTCCTATAACGCTCAGTGCTGCATCTCGGTGGAATGAGTCTCTGGTTGAATGTACTCCTGTGCCCACCCAATACATTATGTAGTGGATGGGAGACATTGTCCAAGATGGCATGCAACTTGGACAGCATCCTCTTTTCAGACACCACCGTGAGAGAGTCCAGTTCCATCCCTACAACATCACTGGCCTTACGAATGAGTTTGTTGATTCTGTTGGTGTCTGCTACCCTCAGCCTGCTGCCCCAGCACACAACAGCAAACATGATCGCACTGTTCACCACAGACTCGTAGAACATCCTCAGCATCGTCCGGCAGATGTTAAAGGACCTCAGTCTCCTCAGGAAATAGAGACGGCTCTGACCCTTCTTGTAGACAGCCTCAGTGTTCTTTGACCAGTCCAGTTTATTGTCAATTCGTATCCCCAGGTATTTGTAATCCTCCACCATGTCCACACTGACCCCCTGGATGGAAACAGGGGTCACCAGTACCTTAGCTCTCCTCAGGTCTACCACCATCTCCTTAGTCTTTTTCACATTAAGCTGCAGATAATTCTGCTCACACCATGTCACAAAGTTTCCTACTGTAGCCCTGTACTCAGCCTCATCTCCCTTTCGAGAGCGCTAGAGTATAAAAATAAGGATGTAATGCTGAGATTTTATAAGGCGTTGGTCAGACTGCACTTGGAGTATTATGAGTAGTTTTGGACCCCATTTCTAAGGAAGAATGTGTTGCTTGGTGTTGGAGAGAGTCTAGAAGAGCTTTACAAGAAAGATATTGTAATCAAGAAAGAGTTCATGTATGAAGAGCTTTTGATGGCTCAAGGTTAGTACTCACTGGAGTTGAGATGGATAAAAGTGTATCTGATTGAAACATACGAAATAGCAAAAGTCCTGAATGGACTAGATGTGGAAAGGATGTTTCCAGTAGTGTGAGAATTTAAGACCAGCGGGCATGGCTTCAGAATCAAAGGACTTCTCTTTAAAACAGGAATGAGGAGGACTTCATTGACACCGATGGCTATAGAGATCAAATCATTGGGTATTTTTACAGCAGAGTTTGATAGGTTCTTGATTAGTAAAAGCAGCAGAAGTTATAGGGAGAAGTCAGGAGTCAGAAGGAATAATAAATCAACCACAATTGAATGTTAGCACAGACTTGTTGGGCTGAATAGCCTAATTCTGTTCCTACAGTATGTCTTGTAGGCCCATGGCCTTCTATATTGACCTCTCAGTCACCTCAAACCTACAAGCTGGAATGGAAGCAAGTCATCTTCAATTCCAAGGGACTGCCTAAGAAACTATAAAAACAGAAAATGCTGGTCAACCTGCATCTGTGGGAAGGGAAACATATTTAACAGATCGGAATGAGTAACAGCCTGTGAAGAGCCAGGGAGAGTGGAGAAGGAGGGTGTCTCTGATTGGATAAAATCTGGGTGACCATGGGGATAAACTGAAAACAAGGTTATCTAGTTAATGAGTGAATGGGAGCAGGAAACATAGACAAAAAGAACGCAGGAGTCGCCAAATGCAGGAATGCGTGCTCAGCAGAGCATGCAGGGCAGCTCCACTCCCAGAGAGAAAAAGTGAAAAATGATAAAACAAGCTGAGCCAATATCATGGATGAGTGACTGATACAGACAGGAATAGACTTACTTGAAGCTGCAGAATTCAATATTAAATGCAGAAGGCCATTCTGTGTACAGTGTGTTTTATGAAGTCTATGACTGAAAGATTGAGGGGAGGTAGCCAGTGTAAAAAGGTGGAGGGAAGAAAGTCACCATTGTCGTACATGCTGCAGAAATGTTTGTGTAACTAATCTGATGTAGGTCAAAAAAATCTCAGGCCTTCAAGCTTTGCAACAAGATAGCCCAGACTTCTGCTACTCTTTAAGTTGAGTGAAAAGATGCTTCTAAATCTCCATCTAATTTTAAGGTTGTTTTCTATGTTTTCCTTCTAGATTTCCTATGAGAAGGAAATGCTTCTCATTCAGAGTATAAGAACATAAAAACATAGAAAGGGGAATAGGCCATTCAGCCCCTCCATTCAAAGTGATCTCACTTGATCTGCATCAGGCCTCACTGCTCTTCCATGCCTGTACCCCCAGGCCCCAATTCTTTGATCTTTCGAGAAAAATAGCTACTTCTTCCTTAAATACACCCAATAATCCAAACACCACAACCCTCCAGGTTAGAGGATTGCAGAGATTCACAATTATACACTCCTCAATCTTCAATGACAACTCCCTAATCTTGTAACTACGTTGGTTTGTTCAGTACTCACTCACTAGTGGGAGCATCTGGAGATCTACCTCATCAACCCCCTCAGGATCTTATTCACCGGGAAAATAAAGAATTACGAGAGGAATCTGTAAGCACTTGGTAATGAAGGACACTGGCTGGAAGCAAGGCTATAGTAGGCACTGGTTACTGCCTCTGTAGTGTCCTGGTAGCTGCACTTTGTACAGATCCTCAGGGATGGTGGGGGAGCCCTATGGTAGCTATATCAAAGGTTCAGTTCATATCAGAGAATGTATTCAGTATACAACCTGAAATTCAAACTCTTCACAGATATCCACAAAACAAGAAACCGTATAGAATGAATGATGGGGACATCGATGTCCAGAAGATCCGCTCTCCCAGTGATCTGATTTCAGAGATGCAGACTGACACAGTTGGCTGACAAAGTAGGAACAGTGGTCAATTCCAGCAAATATTTTATTTTCTGCCTGTAGGACTCAAAAGAAAAATTTCAATTCTGGTCTCATACATTGAAGGGGAAAAAACTGGCAAATGAATTAGGAGAAGGGGCATGATCAGAGATAATGTTGAAGCATTTCCCTGCCTTGGCTGGGCTTTACCAAGAACACCGTGGTTAAACCTATCACAGATACAATGCACAGAAGGGTTTGGAACACATCAGGTTTTCCTACAGCACAAAAAGAGACCATTCAACCCATCTGTTCTATGTTAGCTCATTCCCCATTTACCTTCTTACAGCCTATTCCTTCCCAGGTACATCAATTCCCCCTGATTCCCCATCTATCCACGTACACTGGGGCCAAGTTACGGTGGTCATTTTATCTACCAGCATATGCACACGATGAGGGAAGGACCCGTGACCCGTGAGGCAGCAGCACCACATACGACTCTGTGGGGCAGTTCATGGGAGTGAGGCTCAGGAACTGCCAGCACTGGAGTGAATATGAACCCTGTGAGCCAAGAGGTTTCCTTCAAAAGTGCAAGAAAGAAAACCTTAAAAATGAAGGCTAATATTGTATATTACTGAAAGTCATTATAAAACATCATTAATCCTGAAAATATAAATTAATTATAATCCCTTATTTTTAACCTGACTTTCCTTCTTCAATATATATTCAATAATGTACTATTATATTTTTAATTTTAATTTTCAGAATCTGGTTATTGCAGCCTCCAGCTTTTGGATCTACATTCCTCATTTTGGAATTAAATTCTGGAAACTAATTTCCTGCAATAATTAAGAAAGGAGGTTTGACTGGAATCTTTGCAGCACAGATGGAGGACTTTTGGCTCATCATAGCCATTGGAAGAGTGTCTCTGCCAAAGAAATTCTAATCTCTGCCGATTTTTCTTCTATTACAGTATCTGAAACCTGTGCCCATAGCTCCTTCGTCCAACCCTTCCTCATTTTGGAAGGTATAGGTATGAAAGGATATCTCATTGGAGCCCACATTAAATCATTCCTCCCTGTGTGAGTGCTTTGCTGTTTGGTATCTCAGTGTCCCTAAAGCCAGAACTCAATGGGAAACATGTTCTTGAAAACTTGGCTTACCCTGGGTTTCTGCACAATTACAGTAGGCTCTCCTCGTTAGTGGCACATAATTAACCATCATTTCGTTAACTGACCATCCCAAAGAAAGAAGAGGCTCCTGTAAAAAGATCTTCTTTCAATTACTGCTTCCATAGTAGCCATCACATAATATGTCCATTTCTTCCCTCTCAGTTTACTTACAGGGAAGCCAAAGATAGGTGACCTGGAGTTCAAGAGTTTGGCCTTTGGAGGTGTGCTTGACGCAAAGCAGTCACCAATCAAAGTATTGAGGGGCTTGTGAGGTTCCCATTCCCTGTTCAAGACCTCACCCACCCAGTATTAGAGAGTTCTGGACTATACAAAATGATGAAGACACAGATCAGGCCAGGGTACTGAAGTATTTCAGACCTGAAATATGATACTGTTTCTCTCTCCTCAGATACTGCCTGACCTTTTGTGTATTTTCTGATTTTACTTCAGATTTCCAGGACCTATTACTTTTTCATCTTAATTTACTGACAAACATATATTGTCTCCAACTGGTTAGTAAATAACAATTAAACACCCTGCTCCATTTTGGCAGCTACAGCAGCTAAGCTTGATCAAGGTTATTAGGTTTCATTTACAAGGTTAGAGGATAATTGCATTGAAGAGGCAGTTTCAATATGTAGACACTACCTGCAGGCTATGTAGGGCGGGGTGGCATTCAAAGCCAAGCTCATCAGAAAGTTATAGTAGTATCAGGTCCCAAAGGGTGACCTAAATATAACCCAGTGACAGGATGACAAATAGCCCATAGGGTTAGGCTGGCTGTCTAGAATATAACATATTGGAGCTTGATAGTTTTGGCTCTGTCTAATATTTGCTGTTTGCATTGTTTCTTGTTTAGGCAATGAACTATAGAGCACTCTACACAATAGTAACCCTTCCCCACCATGTTATTATTGAGAGACAATTTATAGAAATCTGCTTTGATCATTTGGACAGGATTTTGTTCATGTGCTCAACCCCTCCTGCCCTATAACCCTCCAAGACGTAATGCCTGCAGTTCTCCAGTCTAGCCTCGCACATTTGGGCAGCATAATGGTGCAGCTTGTAGCTCTAGCCCTATAACCGGAGTTCATTGCCGACCTTGAGCGCTGTTGTGTAGACTTTGCAGACCCTCTCTGTGACCATGTGGGGTCTTTGTGGCAAAAAAAAACAGAACAAGGTCTCTTCCACCTCAAGCGCCTGAAGAAGTTTGGCATGGGCCCCCAAATCCTCAAAGCCTTCTACGGGGCACAACTGAGAGCATCCTGACTGGCTGTATCACTGCCTGGTACAGGAACTGCACCAACCTTGATCGCTGGGCACTGCAAAGATTGGAATAGACAGCGTAGAGCATCTGTAGATGTGAACTTGCCTCCATTGAGGACATTTATAGCAGTTGGTGCAGAAAGAAGGACTGGAAGATCATCAGGGACACCAGTCACCCCAGCCATAAACAGTTTCAGCTGCTTCTGTCTGGCAAACACTACCGCAACGTTAAAGCCGGGACTAGCAGGCTACGGGGCAGCTTCTTTCGACAAGCCTTTTAAATTCACATGTCTGTACATTGTAACAGAGTCATAATACAAAGATTTTCACTCCCTCACATTGCAGGATGGATGTAAGATTTTAAATAAATTCTAATTCTAATTCCATGTGCTCTGATTTTCTTCCACAACCTAGGGATGTGTGGGAAGGGAGGTTAGTTGGCTGGTGTAAGTCACACTTTCAGGGCAGGGAAGCGATTGAATCTGGGGAGGTGATGAGAATAAAATGGGATTACAGTAAGGATGAATGTAAATGGGTGTTTGACGATCAGCATGGACTGAAAAGCCTTCTTCCATGCGATGTGACTCTCTCCATGATGTCCAGGATGACCACTGTCGACTGGAATTTCCTAAACTCTGGAATTTCCTCCTTAAACTTCCCTTCCTCTGTAAATGCCCCCTGACCAGTGCTGAAAGCCATATTTTTGACCAAGATTTAGGTCATCAATACAAAAAGGAGGATGTTAAATTCTGACTTACAATACTGTGTTAAGGGCATTCTGTAGAAACAAGATCTTGTACTTGTAGGCAGAAGCTCACCATCCATCTGCTGTGGGAGAGGATCATGAAGTGAGGCTCATTCACAAAAGCACAGTTCATCTCCACACATTTAGATGTAACACTCAGACTACGTTTTTCAGTCTTGAATATAAAGGAGAGCATATAATTTAGAAATGGTCCCAAGCCCGGCTGCGAAAGGAGACGTGTTGGGCATCCAGTAAAAGCCCAGAGCTACAGAAACACCAACAGAATCTCCAAAGACCTCACCCGTGGGAGAGGAAGGATCTTCAAAGATGGGCTACACCCGGGGACAATTTGAAAGACTGGCCCAGGAGCCTGGTGAGCTGCTGTTGGTGGCCTTTGCCTCAGTAGGGGTGATGGGTTTAAGAAGAAGATATAATTCAGAAAGATACATGAGCACAGAAAGATCTGCTGAACAAGTGGTTAAATTAGCTGATTACCTTCTGGGCGTTACAAGAGAGACATGGAGCAAGGAAGCTATGGCTAGACTTTATAAAACACTGTCTTGGAGTACTGTTTCCAGTTCTGGATGCTACACTTCAGGAAGAGAACAAAGGCTTTGAAAGGAGCGGAGAAGGGATTGACAGATGAACACAGGGACGAGGAGCTGCAGTTATCTGAAGAAGCTGAGATTGCTCTACATGGAGTAGAGCAAGCTGTGAGAAGCAGCAATCTGCTGGGCTGAGCAGTATCTGTGGGGTGAAAGGAATTGCTAACGTTGTGGATCGAAACCCTGCTTCAGGACAGAAAGTGGAGAAGGGAGGCAGCCAGCATAATGAACAGGGGGTCTGGGGGTGGGGGGAGGAGTGGTGAGAGAGTAGTGATTGATGGACCAAGAGGCTGGGTGAAGGATAATGGGCAGACATAGTCAGGTAGAGCTGGGAGACGGTTGCAGATAGGTGCTAGGTGGAAGAAGGCAAAAATGGAGCCAGGAGTGGGGAAGGGTGTCATGGTCCGGTCCGAGAAGTCCGCATTCTGGTTCACGGTCCGGTCCGTGGACTCAGGACTCAGGGTCTTCCAGCTGTCCCTCCTTTGGTTGAGTTAATCATAGGCACCTGATTCCCATCTTGAGGCTTGGAATATAAGTGGTCTTGGGGGCAAGTGTGAGCTGCTGGTTTGTCTTGTCAAGATCCCCTGGGAGCAACCTTCTGGTTGAAGGCTAGAGCAGCTACTCGCCATTTTTAGGCTGTGTTGGGGAACCATTCCCCACATGGAGCCTTGCTGTCAGTAGTTGGAGCGGTCTTTGCTGTATGGATTCAGCTGTTTCCCGGGCCAGCTGAGCGGCTGCCAGCCACTCTGAGCTAGGTAGGGATCCGGCTGTTTCCGTAGCCAGCTGAGGTTGCTGGCTGAACTGCGACTCAGAGCAACCCCAATGCAGAGATGGAACTGTCTGTTGTTCTTCAATGTTTGTCTCTTCTTGTCATCGCCTCCATGGGGTAAGTCAGGCCGTTCTGCCGTTGCCCTGTGGGGGGATCTGCCTTGTCTTGTCATCGCCTCCGTGGGGTAAGTCTGGCCATTCTGCCGTTACCTGACGGATGGTCCTGTCCCACCTTGACGTGGAGAAGAAGTTGAGTTCCGGCTTGTAAGTATAAGTCCTGGCTCTATGTCTATGTATTGTCCTGTCTCATGTTGGTGTTGTGTTAAAGATGAGTCCTGGCTTTTCGAAGGGTAAGTCCCAGCTCGATGTTGATGTACAGTTCCCAGTCTGTCTCCGAGCTCCAGCCTCTGAGTTACCAGCCTTGACAGCCAAGACCCCAGCCTGCAGCCTCGAGAGCCAAGACCCCAGCCTGTCTCCAGGTTCAAGAGCCAAGACCCCAGCCTGTCTCCAGGTTCAAGAGCCAAGACCCCAGCCTGTCTCCAGGTTCAAGAGCCAAGACCCCAGCCACGTCCTGTCCAGTAGCCATGTCATGTCCTTGCCTAGTTCTGGGGTCCGAGCCTGAGGCAAGACCCAGGTCCTGGGTCCTTGTCCAGTCTCTGGCTCAGAGTCCAAGCTCAGGCTCCTAGTTCATAGTTCCTTGTCTGGGTTCTCTGTGCCTAGCCCAGGTCTGCTTCTTGTCCGTGCTCCTTGTCTGTATCCTGTCAAGTCCCTACTCTAGTCAAGTCCTGTTCCTTGTGCTTCAGTGTCTGTGTCTTGCATTTGGGTCTGCCATCAACGCCCCCATTGCGACAAAGGGAGGATGAATAATATCTGAAAGAGCTATTTAAAATCACAAGTTTGGACAGTGTGAACATTGGAGAAGGGATCAGGAAGCCAAGGAATTGGATGAATGCAATTAGAAAGAACAAACAAATGGGACATAAGATAAAACTGCTACACAGCGAGCGGCTGGGGAGTAGAACACACTGCTGGGGGAGTAATAGGTGCTGCTTCAACATTGAAGAGAAAACTGATTAAATATCTGAAAGGAAAGAATTCGTCGAGCTCTGGCAGTTGGTGGGGCATTGGGGTTAGATGGCTTGCTCTTAATGCAGGCTAGGTAGGCCAGGTGCCTCCATCCACACTGTTACTCTTTGGTTACACCAGCCATTGGGAGCTCAGATAAACATACAAGGAAGCAAACTAAAGCTTCAAAGATATTTCCCATTTCTAATAACTGAACTCCCCTGAAGCCGACCACTGAAACACAAGGAGAAGGTTGGGCTGATGTGCTGGATATGTTCTAATGTAACCGTGAGCAAGATCAATTCAATGGAGGAGGGAAATCTGGATTCACCAAAGGGGCAGGTTGCTCAAGGCAATAATTTAAGGACAATGACCTTTCTCCCTGTGGTTCTTAGCTGATTAAATTGCTGTCCTCTTGCATGTCAACATTGAGTTGAATACCACTGAATGAATAATGTGGGAAATGTTTTCAATGAAGATGCACTTTTCAAATTGTATTAAAACACAGACTCATTATGAGGACAATTGTGCTGAGAGGGAGAGTGTGGAAACATGCCACAGTATTCTACTCAGTCTCTCTCTATCAACAGTGTATTAAAAAACCACATTGCCAGCTTTTCCAATATAATTTTGCACATCCTGAAAGGGACTCTGGCAATGGAAATTCAGGTTGAAATTGCAACCTCCCACCACAGGAAATGCTGCAACACATTGATGGACCTGCATGCCAGCAGCTGAATGCATAGTCCTGCGTCTGTAATCATGGTTAAGTCCAGGAAAGAACTGAAATCTACGAATTTGACAATGGCATCTGTGAGTTAAACATTACAATGTGGTAACTCATAGAAACGCCTTCATAAAATGCCAGTTTTTCCCTATGTACTTAATCCATAAAGTCACATTAAAATTTTTGATATCCAATTAATTAGGTCTGACATTTTCCCGATAAAATCAAGTAGAGTATGAGGTCCTGCTGGACGTGCTAGTCAGAACACATCAGAAGGAAATATTAAAGACAAAACAGGCAAGTGGAGGGTTGGAGTGGTTTTAAGGGCTTGGCAGACACCTTGTCCCGTTCTTCCATGGCAGTAATTATTATTACTTACAGATAGCATGTATTTCCCACTTGTACCAGTAGTCTGCTGACCCCTCAGTGGTCTCTACCTCAGCCATTTCCTTCCCAGAACATCCTTCAATGCCTGCTCCCAGTAGAGCAATCCATCAGTCGTATTCCCTTCTCCTGTTTCCCTGCTCATTCTCTCCTATATAGCCATCCACTCCCTTTGAATTGTTGACACTTCCTGTGTGTTGCTAAACCTATAGCTACCAGCATGATTTTGGGATGCGGGAAAACCCAGGGCACCCAAGGAAAGCCTATGCAGTCATGGAAACAACATGCAGGCTCCACACTGGAGGAAAGGTTTGAACCCAGGTCACTGGACCTGTGAGGCAGAAGACCAAGGCAGAGAGGTACACACGCCTAACTACAGAGAGTACATACAAACTCCACACAGACAGTAACAAAGGCTAGGACTGAGCCGTGGGCACTGGAGCTGTGAGACAGCAGACCATCGCTGTCCTGCACAATTCAGATGAATGGATTTTTGTCAGGTATTGGGATTAGGAATCGGAGAATCAAGCCTGGTAGTTGGAGTTAAACTATTGATCTTCCAGCATCTAATTGGGTGTTTAGTTGATTTGAAGGGTGGATGGACTATCCCTAGTTTGTTGCACCTCCTTAATGGTGACAAGGTTTTCTGCATGCCAAAGGCTGTTGGTTTAATGTCAAGTCCTTCGCAATGGAAGATGATCTCCCAAGAGTTTTTTCAGATCAAGGTCATGAACACTCACTGGCCTGTGTGGAAGAAATGATGCAGGATTTCATGGTGTGAGCTTGATAGATTTGGCTGACAAGTACACTTCTTTATCCATCTTCTGGCATGGATGTTCAAGTGTTCCGTAAAATACTTTAACTTATGATAACTTTACTAAGGAAGCTGGCATGAAATCTATGGAATTGAGGGAATCAAGTAGTGAGACCATGGAAACTGTACAGATCGAAAAGGAGGAGGTGCTTGCTGTCTTGAGGAAAATTAAAGTGGATAAATCCCCGGGACCTGACAGGGTGTTCCCTCGGACCTTGAAGGAGACTAGTGTTGAAATTGCGGGGGCCCTGGCAGAAATATTTAAAATGTCGCTGTCTACGGGTGAAGTGCCGGAGGATTGGAGAATGGCTCATGTTGTTCCGTCGTTTAAAAAAGGATCGAAAAGTAATCCGGGAAATTATAGGCCGGTGAGTTTAACGTCAGTAGTAGGTAAGTTATTGGAGGGAGTACTAGGAGACAGAATCTACAAGCATTTGGATAGACAGGGGCTTATTAGGGAGAGTCAACATGGCTTTGTGTGTGGTAGATCATGTTTGACCAATCTGTTGGAGTTTTTCGAGGAGGTTACCAGGAAAGTGGATGAAGGGAAGGCAGTGGATATTGTCTGCATGGACTTCAGTAAGGCCTTTGACAAGGTCCCGCATGGGAGGTTAGTTAGGAAAATTCAGTCGCTAGGTATACATGGAGAGGTGGTAAATTGGATTAGACGTTGGCTCGAAGGAAGAAGCCAGAGAGTGGTGGTAGAGAATTGCTTCTCTGAGTGGAGGCCTGTGACTAGTGGTGTGCCACAGGGATCAGTGCTGGGTCCATTGTTATTTGTCATCTATATCAATGATCTGGATGATAATGTGGTAAATTGGATCAGCAAGTTTGCTGATGATACAAAGATTGGAGGTGTAGTAGACAGTGAGGAAGGTTTTCAGAGCCTGCAGAGGGACTTGGACCAGCTCGAAAAATGGGCTGAAAAATGGCAGATAGAGTTTAATACTGTCAAGTGTGAGGTATTGCACGTTGGAAGGACAAACCAACGTAGAACATACAGGGTTAATGGTAAGGCACTGAGGAGTGCAGTGGAACAGAGGGATCTGGGAATACAGATACAATATTCCCTAAAAGTGTCGTCACAGGTAGATAGGGTCGTAAAGAGAGCTTTTGGTACATTGGCCTTTATTAATCGAAGTATTGAGTATAAGAGCTGGAATGTTATGATGAGGTTGTATAAGGCATTGGTGAGGCCGAATCTGGAGTATTGTGTTCAGTTTTGGTCACCAAATTAAAGGAAGGATATAAATAAGGTCGAAAGAGTGCAGAGAAGGTTTACAAGGATGTTGCCGGGACTTGAGAAACTCAGTTACAGAGAAAGGTTGAATAAGTTAGGACTTTATTCCTTGGAGCGTAGAAGAATGAGGGGAGATTTGATAGAGGTATATAAAATTATGATGGGTATAGATAGAGTGAATGCAAGCAGGCTTTTTCCACTGAGGCAAGGGGAGAAAAAAACCAGAGGACATGGGTTAAGGGCGAGGGGGGAAAAGTTTAAAGGGAACATTAGGGGGGGCTTCTTCACACAGAGAGTGGTGGGAATATGGAATGAGCTGCCAGACGAGGTGGTAAATGCGGGTTCTTTTTTAACATTTAAGAATAAATTGGACAGATACATGGATGGGAGGTGTATGGAGGGATATGGTCTGTGTGCAGGTCAGTGGGATTAGGCAGAAAATGGTTCGGCACAGCCAAGAAGAGCCAAAGGGCCTGTTTCTGTGCTGTAGTTTCTATGGTTCTATGGTTCTAAATGAAGGACAACTCACACAACTTTATAATGTCACCATTGTGTTTACCCGCACTAATTACCTAGCAACTTGAAAAGGTTCCATCAGTTTTTGTTCTTATTCTCCTTCTCTCTGTGAGTTTACCATGGTACTCTCAGTACACAAAGACACATTCGTCCATGCAACACCTTCAGCTGAGCTGCAATTCAAATAACTTGGAGAGACTATGAATAGCAAGCATGTCAGCAGCTGAACTGTTCCTTGGGCCCTACAGAAATGCTTTACCGTTCTAAGCTGCACAAGCCTGTTGCATATTTTAAAGAAGATTTACTGAATCCAACCAACTAAACCTGAAAGTCAGAGCTCCATGATTTATTATGCATAGTAAATTCATCTGCTTGGCAACATTTGTACCGCAAAAGCATTTTTATTTTTCTCTGCTCAGTTACTTATAAAACCAAGTCTGTGGAAAGATAGGAGTTCCAATTATCAGAGAAGGACTGTGGTTTCAGGTAGGAACTTTTCAAATAATTGTTGGATTTCCCAATGGTTCTTCAATTTTAGGGGAGGTAACAGGGAATATGGAGGAACTATGACAGAAGGGAGGGGAAATACAATGGGAAGATAAGAAAACAAGGACAAGAATTTAAGAACCAAGAGTTTGGTGCCATTGATGGTCAGAGAAAACTTGAATGAAAGGTGCACAAGACTTGATACAGTTTAGGGTGAGTTTGTTTTTATATAGGATAAGGTAGGGGTCTAGTTAACAAAATCAAGTAGAAAGCAAACAGAATTTCTGAGTAACATTCTACTGAATATAGAATAGTGGAGCCCTGAGCAAATTCACCATCATTTTCCAAATTATCTAACATCCTTGATATTTTGAGCTCCAGGAATTGAAGATTGTTTAATGGCACTTCCAGTGCAACAAGTGTAAAGGAGAATGAAATAATTGTTACTCGAGATCTGATGTAGCATAAAAAAAGACTCAAGATAAAGAGCACAATAAATATAAATGCATAAGACAGCTTATATACGTAGATTGATTGTACGTCCATAAAGTGACACAAGGCACAGGAGTGTCTGTACGTAAGGTGACTCTGACAGGAAATGATAAAGTAGTGGTGGTTGGGGGTGTGAAGGGGTGGGTTTGTGGCTGGAGGTGATTGGGGTAAGTAACTGGTTTTGAATCTGGTTGTCCTGACGTGGGTGATACGTATTCTCCTCCCTGATGGGAGTGGAGCAACAATCTATGACTATGGAGTTGATGGCCCTTTGCCGGCACCTTTCTGTGTATATGTATGTCCTTGATGGCAGGTAGGCTGGTGGTAATGATGCACTGGGCAGTTTTGGCTACCTGTTGTAGAGCCTTTCTGTTTGCCACATTGCAGTTTCTGTAACCAAGCAGTGATGTAGCTTGTCAGGATGCTCTCCACTGCGCATCAATAGAATGATGTGAGCATGGATGTGCAAAGTCCAGCTCTCTTCAGCCTCCTCAGAAAGGGAACTAGCTGTTCCTGAGCCTAGTGGCGAGGGACTCCTACCCTTTGATAACTGTGAGGAGGTGACATGGCACGGATGATGATGTTGGCTTCCTGAGGCAACACTTCCGGTGGGTACTGGTGATGATGGGGAGGGATGTGCTCATGATGCATTGGGTTGAATCCACTGCTCCCTGAAGCTCCTTATGCTCCTATGCATTCGCATCGTCGCACCAGAACATGAGGCAACCAGTCAGGACACTCTGGACAGTACATCTGTAGCAGTTTGTTAGTGTTCAGTAACAAACCAAATCTCTTTGAACTCCCAAGAAAATAGAGATGCTGGCCTGTCTTCCTTTGATTGCACCAATGTACTGTTAGTTGCTCTGCTTCACATTCCTTACCAAATCAGTTCATTTCTTATGGTGCTTTATTATATTGGTGTTCTCACTGAGAGCAGAGCTCATGTTGGCCACCACCTCCTTTAACCTTGCCCCTGAAGTCTCTCCAACAGTCTCTTACACAGAGGAACTCCTTCCTGGCCGCTGTTTATTCCCACTGCAAGCTCTCATCTTTTCCAACAGTGTTTCTTGGTTCTGTTTGGCAGCTATGCCCACACTGCTACAGACGGCTGCGAGGGGATCCAAGCCAGCATCTGCAGATGCACTATATCGCATGCAGTGCCTTGAGGAACGACGCTTCTCAGATTTTTATGCACGATACAGAGTGGAAGCTATCTGAATGAGGTGGCTTTGACTGATTGGATGTTTTTGCAGGTGAAACTGTTTACTTCTCACACAATAGCAATTGCCCCGTTAAAGGTAGGTATGAGCAAACAAGTCCATATTGGCATTGCAATCTTGCACTTTGTGGCCATTGCTGGCAGGGCTGACATTTATCAGCTACCACTCGCGGCCCTTGAAGAGATGATAATTAACCTTCAAAGTCAGCCTCTGCAGTGTCAATGAGCTCAAGGTGCTATCTGGTCCACGGTTTCTGGCATCATGAATCGGGAGGTGAGAACATGAGGTCACTTCCAGCCCATCAATGGCTAGATGTTCAGGAAGCCTCTCCCTTCATTCTGTATGAATCTCTGTGGTGTGATTATGTAAAGTTGCCAAGGTTATTTTTGGATGACTTTGATTTTGTTGGATTTATTTCAATCATGGATTAATTGTGATCTGCCTCTTTTATTGAGCCTCTTGCTCAGAAACAGGAATATCTGGTTTATCAGTAGCATCATGTGTCATTGCCATTCCTGAGCAGATGTGTCATCACGTTATTTCAGTCTATTATATTCAGATGGGTTGGACTGAAAGCTGGGATTGGAGAATGTTGGGCAGTTCAGACCTGGATGAGTGACTAACTTCATATGTCACCTTGCAGATGGAATTTGTTTCAAGCACAGGTCACCTAATGGAGAGCATCATCATAAAGGCAATACAAGGCTCAGATTAAGTCTGGTTTTAAGAGAATATAATTACTCGGCTGCCTTTGGCAATGCGAAACTCTCTGTGGCAAGTAACTAAATATTCCAAACAATACGGGGAAAGGACTCATTGTTACGAAGGTAGTTATGGCAACTGTATGACCGGGGAACTGATTTGTTTTTGGTGACTCATCAACCAGTGTTGGACATCCGAGTAGGTGATGTTCCTTCTTCCAGCTGGTCCAGTCAGTCCTGGTCCAGGTATGTGCCAGAAAACTAAAGGCACAAGAGGAGAGAGAGTTAAAAGGGACAAGGGCAGCTTTCTCATGCAAAGGGTGGTGCATATTTGGAATGAGCTACCAGAAATAGTAGTTGAGACAGGCATGTTAGCGATGTCTAAAAGCTACCTAGATAAGGACATGGATAGGAGAGTTTTGGAGGATTATGGCCAAGCATTGGCTGATGGGTGAGCTCAGTGGGCAACCTACTTGGCATGGATGAGTTGGACCTGTTCCCACACTGGATAACTATGACTCTATAAGTGTTCTCTCTCTTACTACCAGGGTCTCTTCTCCCATCCATTTCCCGGTCTCCCTTCCTCCTTCTTCCCCCTCCAACATTTATCAGCCGCACTAACGTTGTTTTGAAAGTGCAGAAGAGAATTTGGAACACAGGAAGAATTTTAAGTTATATCTTTGAAGGTTATTAGGCAAACATTTTCCAGCGACCATTGAAACTGTGAAGCAATGCAGTTTGATTCATCATTTCAACAAGTGCTAGTATCCTGTTGTTAACCAGCAATGCACTTGTGATTTTTAATCACAATTAATGTTTTTAATTGCAGGCAGCCCCATGTTGCTTCTTCTGAGCAATTTTACCCGCAGTGTGTGTATCGCATTTTATTTTCCCTTTTTCTAACTCCCATGTGAAACTCAATAATACATCTGTGGTTGGCAGCATGCCCACAATCAGAAGAAATCATTGCATTTTGCAGTTCTTAGTTCTGCTCACAGATTCACCTGAGAATTTTTCTGTTTACTTGTGGGAATGCAATCTGTCTGTGTCAATTACCAATCTCCAGATTCACAGACTAACATGTAGCAGCCCCCTCAAGCAGCTTGGCTCATTTGATTAAGCCACTGTGCAACCTGAGGCCGGTTATTTGAAGGTGTTTGCTTCTCCCCAGAGAGATTACACCCCGCAGCATTCTGTTTCGATTACTGCCATTGAGCCAGAGAAAGAAACGCATAGACCAGGGTTCCCATCCCTGGTAGTCGAACCTGAGGTCAGGATAGGTTCATCTCCCCACTGATGACCTTGCTCCCTACACACCTTCAGAGGAGAATAACTGAGGGCGGGTGGGCAACCTTACAGAAGCGTTTAAAATTATGGAAGGCATAGATAAAGTAAATAGTAAATGTCTTTTCTCCAGGGCAGGAGAGTCCAAAATTATTGGACATATGTTAAGGGTGAGAGTGGAAAGTCTTGAAAGGGATCTGAGGGGCAACTTTTTCACACAGAGGATGGTAAGTATATGGAATAAGCTGCCGGAGGAAACAGTTGTGACAAGTATAATTGTATTACTTAAGAAGAACTTGGATAGGTGTAGGGCCTTGGAGTGATATGGACGGAAATTGGGTGGATGACGTGGTCAGTATGGACTGGAGGGGGACACACGAAGGACCTGTATCCTTGTTGTGTTGCTCAATGGCTCTTTGACCCTATTTGGGCGGTATATGCAGGGCTGTGACACAGCAGAAAGGTGTAACTAGGTGAAGAAATGTGGCGAGAAGGGAAGAGACCAGAGACACTTGTCAAAGTGAGTCTGTTCTCCATCTCTCAGTATCGAGAGCTGTTCACGTCATGCCCTTGAAAATGGGTGTGTTTGCAAATGAGTTAAACCATTAAAAACACAGAGGGGAAGGGCCTTGTACCTGACTGGAATGTAAAGAATGAGAAATATTTCCATGATAGTGTTAATATTAGAGGTGAATATTCATTCATTCATTCCATTTTAAATAGCTGGCTAATCCCAAAATGCTGTCCCATCGAGCAGTTGGAGAATACTAATCCCGTGTGCACTAACTGAGAGTACTCGTCTCCTAGTGTGCACCATCCCACAGTATCCTTTACTCACATCAACTGAACGTACGTGATGCAGATAATAGCATGGGAATGAGGGCGGGGAATGGGTGGGGGTGAGGGTGAGGAATGGGTGGGTGTGTGGGGTGGAAATGGGTGGGTGGGTGGGTGTGTGGGGTAGGGAATGGTTAGGTGTGTGGGTGGGGAATGTGTGAATGTGAGGATGGGAATGGGTGGGTGTGAGGGTTGGGAATGTGTGGGTGTGAGGGTGGGAATGGGTGGGGATAAGGGTGGGGAATGGGTGGGTGTGAGGGTTGGGAATGGGTGGGTGTGATGGTTGGGAATGTGTGGGTGTGTGAGTGTGAGGGTGGGAATGGGTGGGGATAAGGGTGGGGAATGGGTGGGTGTGAGGGTTGGGAATGGGTGGGTGTGATGGTTGGGAGTGTGTGGGTGTGAGGGTGGGAATGGGTGGGGATAAGGGTGGGGAATGGGTGGGTGTGAGGGTTGGGAATGGGTGGGTGTGATGGTTGGGAATGTGTGGGTGTGTGGGTGTGAGGGTGGGAATGGGTGGGGATAAGGGTGGGGAATGGGTGGGTGTGAGGGTTGGGAATGGGTGGGTGTGAGGGTGGGAATGGGTGGGGATAAAGGTGGGGATAAAGGTGGGGAATGGGTGGGGGATATGGGTGGAGAATATCTCCAGATAGCCATGAAACCAAGAAAAAAAAGGCAACACAACCATCAACCCCCAAACACCTCCTCCCCATTCAAAAAAATATACAAAAATAGAAAAGGCACATCAAATGGTAGGGCATTGAAGAATGCAGTAGAACAGAGGGATCCAGGAATAATGGTGCATAGTTCCCTGAAGACAGAATCTCATGTGGATAGGGTGGTGAAGAAAGCTTTTGGTATGCTGGCCTTTATAAATCAGAGCATTGAGTATAGGAGTTGGGATGTAATGTTGAAATTGTATAAGGCATTGGTAAGGCCAAATTTGGAGTACTGTGTACAGTTCTGGTCACTGAATTATAGGAAAGATGTCAGTGAAATTGAGAGAGTACAGAGAAGATTTACTAGAATGTTACCTGGGTTTCATTTCCTAAGTTACAGAGAAAGGTTGAACAACTTGGGTCTTTATTCTTTGGAGCGTAGAAGGTTGAGGGGAGACTTGATAGAGGTATTTAAAATTATGAGGGAGATTGGTAGAGTTGACGTGGATAGGCTTTTTCCATTGAGAGTAGGGGAGATTCAAACAAGAGGACATGAGTTGAGAGTTAAAGGACAAAAGTTTAGGGGTAACATGAGGGAGAACTTCTTTACTCAGAGAGTGGTAGCTGTGTGTAACGAGCTTCCAGCAGAAGTGGTTGAGGCAAGTTCGATGTTGTCATTTAAAGTTAAATTGTATAGCTATATGGACAGGAAAGGAATGGAGGGTTATGGGCTGAGTGCAGGTCGGTGGGACTAGGTGAGAGTAAGTGTTCGGCACAGACTAGAAGGGCCAAGATGGCCTGTTTCCGTGTTGTAGTTATATGGTTATATGGTTATAAGCCCAAATCCCCCCTCTCTGTACAAAGAATGTACAAAAACGGAAAAGTCACATCCACCCCAAATCCCCCCTCCCCATTCAAAAAACATACAAAGATGGAACAGGCACATCAACCCCCAAATCCCTCCCCCCGCACAAAAAAAAATGAAGAAATGGAACAAGCACATTGACCTCACCAAATCCACACCCCAACTCAAATAAAAACCAAGAAAGATCAGGTGAGAAAAAACAGAATACAAAAAAAACTCTAAGATCAAAAAAAAGACTACAGTCCAAGTCCACATCCAAAACGCAGAAAACCTGGGCAGGTACTCTAGGCACAGCAGCAGGCTCTCCCCTCTCCAGTGGCAGGGGAGAGCAAACGTCAGAAGGGGTTAGGGTTTCGGGATTCAGGTTGTGGGTAAGGGTGGGGAGGGTATGTACTGGGGTGAGAATGTTCATCAGAGTGTGGATGAGGTTGAGGATGACTGCGAATAAGAGTGGAGGTGAGGATGGATGGGGATGAGGGCGAACGTGGGAAGAGGTGAGATGGGGTTTGGAGTAGAAGAATGGATGAAGCTCAGTGGGGATAGTGTGTGTGGTGAGGGAGGGTGTGGGAGTGTTTATCACCTATAACTAGGGACATAGACACTATGAAGGCCCATGATATACTAACAGACTTCATTCCACAGCTAAACAGCAGACTTAGCAACTCATAGAGTGAACAAAGAGCCAGCAATGAGCCAGTGGAAGAAACTGTACGTACTGAGAGCCAGGAAGCCCATGTAACTCTGGGTAGAAGAATGGGAGGAAAGGGATGCATTGTTCCCAGTCTGGAGGGCAGGGTAGCTCCGACTGAAACATAATCAATAAAGAATACCAGAGGTTAGAGAGCAGATGCCACAAACAGTAGAACAAACAATAGATTCAAACACTTTGTTATAACATGCAAATAATGCCGTCGACTGAAGGAGAGGGTGCACAGCCCAAAATTGGAAAATGAATCAGATGTGTATCTGTGGCATATAGTAGGCGCCAACAAGTATACTCATCCAAGACAAAGCAGACAACAATACGGTGACAAGAAATTCGCTGGAAAGAATTGTAGAATAGAGAGCCAAAGATACTGTGGAACAGAGAGCCAAAAGCACTTGCAACCCCCTGGGAAAGGTTTCACTGCTAATGTAATGGTTTCTCTGTAGCAGCAGTGTTTGGGTTGTGACTAGAGAAAACAAGGGCTTTGAAATGTGTAGCATCCATTGAGGGGAGTGTTTTTCTTTCTTGTGTGCCTGAGAGCCAGGGATTCGCGGCCTTCTGTTCAGCGGAAGATGGAGAGAGAAGATGCCAGAACAGAGAGGTCGTAGACTGCAGGACTGAGTGGACGTAGAATGGGATCGGGAGTCAATGACGCCCAGGGGAAATCGATGGAGAACAAACGGACGGAAAAATCATGAGCTCTAACGTGCACATTCGACTGTTTCGTTAAAATGGGCACTTTTCTTTTTGCTTTCTTTACTAATCCTCTAGTCAAATTAAGAATTATAAAGCTAAATCATTAAATTGCATATGGTGTACTATTTGTTACTTTGTGGTACTGATTTCTAACAGGAGAAAACATCACGCAGCATCCACACAAACGAGATTTCACAAGTTTGGTGGGCTGGAGAGTGTCTTCCCATAGACTAACGCCTCCGGCCTACCTGAGGATTACAATTGTGGGGGCTCGTCTGGGATTGATTTTGTTGATGGCTCTGAGCATTGAAGCAGTGGGTTGTGTGTTTCAAGTCTGTGTTAGTATGGATGCTGCCAGGGTGGAGTGGTGGAGTTCATCCATAGGGTTACCGGTAACTAACGTGTGCGTGTTGAGTGGGGTAGATATTCGTATTCTGGATGAATTGTTAATTTGCCTGTTAAGTACTGTAAAGTTGTCAGCAAAGTTATGATAGCGGGGCAGAGATTTGATAAAATGTCAGGCACGGAGCCCGTTTTACTGCAGACTGATGTAATGACAGAAGAGTGGGCCGAATTACAAGTCGAGTTTCCCATAGCTGGGAAGTGGAGACTTCAAAGACAGGGTTCTATCATTTCTGAGGAGTGAGGGGAAGGAGTGGTCAGATTTAGAATGTTTAATTAGTCCCCATCTCCCAGAGAAGAGTGAGAATTCTGAGTTAGTATCCTCCCTTACCTCTCTGGCAAATAAATGGCAAAATGCCCTAGTCCAAAGTCCCAGCTATAGTCGGCTCCACCTATTCTCTGGAATAACACCCACCCCTAAAGGGGAGGAGGAGAATGAAACTCAGTTGTTAGATGAGTGGCAGTGCTCTGATGACATAAAGTGACAGAGATTGTTTAAAAGTTTGAGCGGGCAGGCTGCTGATGTGGGGAGAGCTGTGAAGTTCCGGTACCCCCAAGTTAAAGTTGTGGATTACATGGGAGCACTGGAAAATGCCTTCAGCACAACAGAGAGCCCAATGGAGCCCATGGCGGGGTTTCAGAACATCCATCAGGAGTACGGGGAGAAAGCTTTCTGCCTACATCTTTCGGCTAGAGAGGCAGCTAAATTGCTTGTGGCACAGAGGGGCCATTCAGGCAGCTGAGTTGATCAGTTAAGAATGGACCAGATAGCAAAGGGCGCCCAGTCCCAGGACCTGATCGCATGGGGTAACTGACTGTCTCATAAGACTCGCTCTCTCCCTCATTTGTTGAGCTGATCAGAGAAGTACGAGAGGAGTAGAATGCGTCGGAGGCGTAGAAGGCCTCCGCCAGCAGGGTACAGTCCTCGGTAGTGGTCCCCTGCGGTAAGGTGACCAAGGATAGCCTGCCTCAGGGAATGGTAGAGGAGATTGTGGCCGAGTTGAGAACTGAGATGTCCCGGTTGTTATCAGCGGATGTGACCCCCCCCACCCCATATGATGGAGCTGATGGGGGGGGGGGGCGGATCCTCTGAGGGGACAGACTACGTGGAGGGCTGCCAGCATCTGGGGACCTGCGAGAATTGGAGCGGCCAGTATTGTCTGGTGAAGAGGGACACTTCAGGTGGTTCTGTGAATGATGGGAAACCCCTCTGAGAGTGAGCCCCCGGGTACCTAAACAGAGGGATTTGTTGGGAAAACTTAAGCGACACCCAGCGAGGGAATAGCCTGGCATATCGGGGGACACACATTCCCAGCAAAATATCAAGGAACACCCTAAAGCAAAGAACCCTATTCCTGAAGGCTTAGTGGGGCCAAGTTTCAGTGTATCAGTATGGATAGAGGGCATTTATGCGAGAGCCATATTTGACACAGGGTCGCAGGTCACGTTACTGTACCGTTCGTTTTACAACCAGTATTTGATGCATTTACCATTGACGCCACTCAGTGCACTGGAGATCTGGGGCATTAGTGCGGGTGATTATCTGTGCGATGGTTATTTGTCAGTGAAGCTGGAGTTTTCGGAGGCCGATGTGGGAGTTGCTGAGGCCCTTGATACATTAGTGCTGGTTTGTCCGGACATTGAGGAGAAGGGTGGCATTTCATTTCTTGTGGGGACCAACACTCCTATTGTGAGGAGGCTCATGGGAGCCTGCAAGGAGAAAGCTGAAGAGAGCTTCCTGAGAACATCGTCTGTTCACCCGGTGTTTCGAGCTGCTTTTGAGGAAGTGCGTGGCTGCATTGAGCCAGGTAACGAGTTCAAATGAGGGACTGTGTGGTTCACCCAGTCCAAGCCAATCATGTTACGGCCCAGGGAAGTAGCAAGAGTAATAGGAAACCCCAAGTTTCCCAGAGTGCTTGAGGGTGAAGCCCTCTTAGTGGACACTCTGGTAGACCACGAGGAGGAATCTGGATTTCCTGTTGGGGTATTAGTGAGGCCCAGACTGCAGAAACCCTCGACTGCACAGGCGAACAGGATGGCAGTGATCGTCAGGAACACTACGAAGAGGGAGGTCACCTTCAAGCTGGGAATGCCCCGGCACATTTGTTCCTGGTGATGGTGATGTCTAGTGTCCCTGTGAGACAAGCAGGGAGAAACTATTGGACAAAGGGGGAAAGTTGTCCACTGTGTCATTCAACTTCAGCGACTCCCCGGTACCTGCGGGTTGGAAGAGAGGTTGATAGAGAAGATGTTGAAACTGGAGGGTGTCTTTTCCACTGACGAATTTGATGTGGGTTGTTCCAAAAGCACTCGTTATACTATCCGGGTGACTGAGGACACCCTGTTTAGAGAGAGGTTGCGGCAACTGGCCCCTGCAGAGGTGGAGGATGTTCAGCAGCATTTGTGTAAGTTGAAGGAACCTGGGATCATCACCAAGTCCTGAAGCCACTTTGCGTCCCCAGTAGTAGTGGCCCAGAAGAAGAATGGGAAGGTATGGATGTGCGTGGACTATAGGACTCTGAACAGGCGTACCGTCCCTGATCAGTATACAGACCAGAGGATCGAAGACGCACTGGCCTGTCTGAGTGGTACAAAGTGGTTCAGTGTGCTGGACTTGAGGAGTTAGAAGGGATGCCCCAGGGCATATCAGGAGCCCTTGCGACCTTCCAGCATATTATGGAGAAAACGGTGGTAACTTGCTTGAGGTATTAGTGTATCTGAATGACCTCACAGCGTTTGGGTCCACCTTGGAAGAGCATGAAGAGAGGCTACTGAAGGGTTAAAATTTCCCTGGACAAGTGCCAGTTCTGCAAGACATCTGTCAGCTATGTTGGGCACATAGTCTAATGAGATGGAGTAGTTACAGTTCTGTCTAAGATAGAGGCAGTGACCACATGGCCAAGGCCCCAGACTGTGAGTGCTTTGCGCTTATTCCTTGGGTTCTGTGGGAAATATCGGAGGTTCGTGGAGGGCTATGTGAAAGTGAGTCACCCTTTAAATCATCTTCTGCATGGTTACCCTTCCTTGGGAAAGAGAGGGAGGAGGACAAAAGGAGAGGAGGGTAAAGAGAATCTTAGCCCTTCGGAGCCTTTTGGAGAGAGGTTGGATGCAAAATGTGAGGAGGCCTTTCAGTTGCTGAAGGAGCTGCTGATACAGGCGCCTGGGCTGGCTTTTGCGGAGCCCCGATTGCTGTCTGTACTGCGTACGGATGCCAGCAGAGAGGGCTTAAAGGGTGTGTTGTATCAGGATCAGGGCTTTGGGTTGAGACCTGTTGCGTTTGTCAGCCGGAGTCTGTCGCCCTCTAAGAAAAACTACCCCAATGCACAAGCTGAAGTTTCTGGTGTTGGAATGGGATGTGGTGGATAAGTTGAGTGACTACCTCTATGGTGCCATATTTGAGGTGAGGACGACAACAATCCCCTAACTTATATCCTGACCTTGGTGAAATTGAAGGCCACAGGCCATCGGTGGTTGGCGGCATTGTCTGCCTATGATTTCAGCCTGAAGTACCAGCCGGGAAGTCGGAACGTTGATGCTGATGCTTTGTCCTGACGTGCTCACGAAGACCTGGACAGGGACGAAGAGTGGGAGAGCGTTCCTGCCCCGGGGGTGAAAGCCATGTCCCAGTTTGCCATCGTGGTGAAGGCGGACGGAAGGCAAGGGCAGGATCGAGCAGTGGATCAATGGGAGCTTCTGATGAGCCCATTCCACAAGTTTACCGTAACCCGACTGCTCTGAAGACAGACCAGTTACTGGAACTGAGTCCTGGGGAAGTGGCAACTGCTCAGCGAGATGACCTGGGCATCGGTACCATTTGGTAGCAGTTGAAAAGGGAGACATGGTCCAAGTGGAGAAGACGAAACACACTGTGGTGCCTTCATTACTGAGAGAATGGCCCAGATTGGAGTTGAGGAACCAGATCCCATACAGGTCACATCACCACCAGACCAGCCTCGGCGTTCCCAGCTGGTTCTGCCTGAGAAGTATCGGAGATTGGTGTTGAAGTCACTTCATGATGATTCTGAACATTTGGGGATTGAAAAGACATATGGATTGCTCAGAGTCCGGTTCTACTGGCCCCGAATGAAGCTGGAGGTCGAAGAGTACAGCAGGTCATGCATTTGATGCACATGGAGGAAGACACTGCCTATGTGGGCAGCTCCCTTGTCCCACTTGCAGAGTGCAGGTCCCCTGGACCTGGTGTGGTTGGATTTCTTGTCAATAGAGCCAGATGCCAGCAACATGGCGAATGTCTTGGTCATTACGGATCACTACACCAGATATGTGCGGGCTTTCCCGACCAAGGACCAAAGGGTGTCCACCGTGGCCAAAGTGTTATAGGAGAAGTATTTCATTTATTATGGCCTCCCCGGGTGGATGCATAGTGATCAGGGACGGGATTTCGAGAATAGGTTTATCCATGAGTTACTGGGCACGCTTGGAGTCGAGAAGTAGAGGACTACTCCCTATCATCCACAGGGTGATCCCCAGCCCGAGAGGTCTAATCAAACCCTGCTAGACATGCTCAGGACCCTGGAGATCAGCTAGAAGAGCAGGTGGAGTCAACATATTGGACATCTGGTCCACAGTTACAACTGTACCGAAAATGAAGCTACTGGGCATTCGCCATATTATCTGATGTTTGGGCGCGAGGCGAGGTTGCCCATTGACCTTTGTTTTGGGACTGATGAGGACAACCTACCACCGAAGACTTATCTGAAGTATGTGTCTGATATGAGAAGGGAGCTGAAAAATGCTTATGAATTAGCTGAGGTCGCGGCTGCCAAGCAAAATGAAGGGAATAAGAGAAGGTATGATCAAAGGGTGAGGTTCTCCCAACTCATACCAGGAGACCGAGTCCTCATAAGGAATTTGGGGCTACCTGGGAAGCATAAGTAGGCTGACCACTGGGCAGCTACGCCCTATGTAGTGGAGAGTCAGATGCCAAACGTACCCGGTTTTTGGGTGAAACCAGAGGATGGGAATGGGCCTGTCAAGGTTTTCCATCAGAACCACCTTCTGCCTCTGGGACAAGGGGTTCAGGTTGACCCAGAGCCCGACCTGGGGCCTACACCTAGTAATAGACCTCTGACCTACCCGAGGGTTACACACTGTCGAACAGAGAGCCAAAAGCACTGCAGAACAGAGAGCCGAAAGTACTGTCGAACAGAGAGCTAAACAAGAGGATGTCTACTATAAGCCTACTGACTCTCACAGCTATCTGGACTATTCCTCTTCTCACCCTGTCTCTTGCAAAAACGCCATCCCCTTCTCGCAATTCCTCCGTCTCCGCCGCATCTGCTCTCAGGATGAGGCTTTTCATTCTAGGATGAGGGAGATGTCTTCCTTTTTTAAAGAAAGGGGCTTCCCTTCCTCCACTATCAACTCTGCTCTTAAACGCATCTCCCCCATTTCACGTACATCTGCTCTCACTCCATCTTCCCGCCACCCCACTAGGAATAGGGTTCCACTGGTCCTCACCTACCACCCCACCAGCCTCCGGGTCCAACATATTATTCTCCGTAACTTCCGCCACCTCCAACGGGATCCCACCACTAAGCACATCTTTCCCTCCCCCCCCTCTGCATTCCACAGGGATCGCTCCCTACACAACTCCCTTGTCCATTCGTCCCCCCCCCCATCCCTCCCCACTGATCTCCCTCCTGGCACTTATCCGTGTAAACGGAACAAGTGTTACACATGCCCTTACACTTCCTCCCTTACCACCATTCAGGGCCCCAGACAGTCCTTCCAGGTGAGGCAACACTTCACCTGTGAGTCGACTGGGGTGATATACTGCGTCCGGTGCTCCCGATGTGGCCTTTTATATATTGGCGAGACCCGACGCAGACTGGGAGACCGCTTTGCTGAACATCTACGCTCTGTCCACCAGAGAAAGCAGGATCTCCCAGTGGCCACACATTTTAATTCCACATCCCATTCCCATTCTGACATGTCTATCCATGGCCTCCTCTACTGTAAAGATGAAGCCACACTCAGGTTGGAGGAACAACACCTTATATTCTGTCTGGGTAGCCTCCAACCTGATGGCATGAACATCGACTTCTCTAACTTCCGCTAAGGCCCCACCTCCCCCTCGTACCCCATCTGTTACTTATTTTTATGCACATATTCTTTCTCTCACTCTCCTTTTTCTCCCTCTGTCCCTCTGAATATACCTCTTGCCCATCCTCTGGGTCCCCCCCCCTTGTCTTTCTTCCCGGACCTCCTGTCCCATGATCCTCTGGTGTCCCCTTTTGCCTATCACCTGTCCAGCTCTTGGCTCCATCCCTCCCCCTCCTGTCTTCTCCTATCATTTTGGATCTTCCCCTCCCCCTCCAACTTTCAAATCCCTTACTCACTCTTCCTTCAGTTAGTCCTGACGAGGATCTCGGCCTGAAACGCCGACTGTACCTCTTCCTAGAGATGCTGCCTGGCCTGCTGTGTTCACCAGCAACTTTGATGTGTGTTGCTTAAACAAGAGGAATATTTGTTCCTCCCAGTGACAGAAGAGATTACCCAAGGCATGAAATCCTTAAAGCATCATCAATATTAATGAATTGTAATAAATTTAACAAACACCATTTCCCTTTCATAGAACTGCCCCTGCAATTCTGATGAAGGGTCTCAGACATGAAACAAAATTGTTTCTGCTTTCCAGCATTATATGGTTTTATTTCTGATTTCCAGCATCTGCCTGATTGCCTAATGATTTACTCCTTAATAATAGGATTAGGGCTATGGTCAGTACTGGCAAAGCCACTGAAACATCATAGAGTCTGATAAGGGTTCTCAGGTCTGGCTTGTTCCTCATTCTACAGATACATTGATACTTTGTCCCTATAATCAGCATCAAGTGCAACTGTCCTCACATTACATTCAGTGTTGATCGCAGTGAGCTTACCTTGGAAATCATGACATGACTATGACATGGTGGCGTCTCTTGAATAATGCTGTTGATTAGGTAATGTGATGTATCACAGAAAGCATCAGGCGGAAGACCCTCACACACCTCCTGAAAACACTCTGTCCCAGTACAAACTCAACACCACTGCAAGGAGACAAAGAAGCCAGTCCAAGGCGTTCAGGCTAAAAGTGATCAGCAAAGAAGGGGGCAGTATGACCTTTAGCTTTGCCTCAGCATCACCAGGATCATGTTCCCACTGACAGGGGAGCATCTTCAGTTGGGACAACCCGCCGACCGCAGTCAGCTGGAACAGGATCAGCAAAGTCACTGATGTCTGCAGGAGCTTGGCTGTAGTCCATCCACACACCTCAACATTTGTCAGAGCTATATGACTCCAGCGAGGGGCAAACCTACTTAGAAATCTACAAAATCTTACCTCAGCTGGACAGAGTGGATACTGGAAGGATGATCCTGAGGACTAGGGAGTCCAGTCTAAGGATATGTTGAAAGCCACTCAAAACTAAGACAAGAAGAATTTATTTTCTTGGAAAAAGTAGAGAACCAGGGGAATTTTCTATCAGAGAAAAAGTTGAAGCCAAGTTATTAAATATTTTCAAAAATGAGATAGATATTGCTCCTAGGGATAGAGCTGTCAAGGGATATGGGAGAAATCTGGAAAAGGGCAGTGAATTTGGATGATTAGCCATGATCATATAGATGGCAGAGCAGTGAATGACCTCCTCCTGCTTCAAGGTCTTTTGTTTGGAACTGATGAAAGAAAAATAAGTTAGTTTTCAGTGCTAGGGATGGTGGAGGAGGGATAGTAGAACAAAAGGAACATCAGAGCATGCTGTATTTGTATCAACAAAATTGATATCAAGAGTTCAAGACACAAGCATGATAAATGGTTCCACTAAGGTATAACACAAGAGTTAGGAAAACAATGTAAAAAAACTTTCAACAAAAGTTCAAAGTAAATTTATTATCGAAGTACATGTATGTCACCATATACAACCCTGAGATTCATTTCCTTACAGACCTACTCAGTCAATCCAAGAAACCCAACAGAATCAAAGAAAAAACAAACAAGAGAAAATCTGCAGATGCTGGAAATCTAATCAACACACAAAATGCTGGAGGAACCTAGCAGGCCAGGCAGCATCCGTGGAAAAGATTATAGATGACGTTTCAGACCGAGACCCTTCAGCAGAGTCAATGAACGACTGCATCCAATAGGATGAACTAACAACCAATGTACAAATGACAACAAACTATGCAAATACAAAAGAAATAAAAAGAAACAATGATAATGAATAAATAAGCAATAAATATCAAGAACTCGAGATGAAGAGTCCATAAGTTTTGGGAACAGTTCAGCAATGGGGCGAGTGAAATTAACTGAAGTTCAAGAGCCTGATGGTTGAAGTTCTTCAGCGACGATGCTCCATGTTGGTGTGCTCAGAGAGCTATACCCATGATGCACTGGGCTGTATCCATTACATTTTGTAGGATTTTCCATTTAAGGGCATTGATTTTTCCATACCAGGCTGTGATGCAACCACTGTGCCTCTACAGAAGTTTGTTAAAGTTTTAGATGTCATGTCAAATATTTGCAAACTTCTAAGGAAGTAGAGGTGCTGTCGTGCTTTCTTCATAAATGCACTTATGAGGGCACAGGACAGGTCCTCTGAAATGATAACACCAAGGAAGTTAAAGCGGTTGACCCTCTTTGCTGTTGCGTATTAAATATTTGAGTAATCTTGCCTATATATTATTTGATTCAGCATTTCTTTTCATTTAAATAGTTAATTATGAGTTATGTGTAAAACTATGTTAATTGCAAATGTTATCACGCTGCCACATGATAGTACATGCCTTGCTGAAAGTAAGCTCAAAGTTAGACCCACATTTCGATTCCTGCACCTTCCTTTGAATTAGTTTAATGTTTTGAAGTTACAAAACATAGCAGTGGCGATGAGGTAGTTTTAAAACGAACCCAAGACAGCTACCGACCTTTTAAATCACAGCGAGGTGTTTGAACTAAAACAAAATGCAGCAAGAACAATGGTGAGTTAAAGAAGCTCAGCCCAACATGTTCAGAGACATCAACTTTCAAAAAAAGGCCATAAATGGAAGAATTCAGGGTTCATAAAGAGTGAGTATCCAGTGATAATAATTATTAAAAAACATCACAAATAGCTGCCTACATCAGAAAGACTGATGAGACTGATGACACAACAGGTAATTGATTCATGTATACTGAGCAATTGGAATAGTATTTTGAAGCAAATTAAATAGCCAATGTGAAGTAAGTGCCTCTCCGGTGAATGAGATCTGTAATCTGTCAGGCAGGGGACCGTGCACAATCCTGATTTGATGGAGACAGACGTGAGAGTACGAAGGAACATCTGGAAAACTTCTGAAATGCCTGTTTTACTGCTGCTACTACTGTGTGGTCACCAGATTCCCCAGAGCAGAAGGCCCCCAAAATCCTCGGCTTTGCTTCTTTCAGTGGCCGGGGCAAGGTCGGAGGCGCTCAGCAGAGGATGGCGCTCGGGAGGCTGTATCGGAGGGGCTGGTCGGAGGCTCAAAGTTTTCGGACGGACGGACTCAGTGTCAGCTGTGGTCGGCTGCTTCCAAGGCATCGGCAAGTTGACGGTGCCTGGAGGTTTATGGCAGGGAGTTTCTCCCTTTTGCCGCCTGCTATCGGGGACTCGGGATTCGATTGACTCGGGGACTTTGAGACTTTTTTTACCGTGCCCATGGTTTGCTCTTCATCAAATTATGGTATTGCTTTGCACTGCTGTAACTATATGGTATAATTATATGGTTCTGTCAGTGTTAGTCCTTGGTTTGTCCTGTTTTCCGTGATATCACTCCGGAGAAACATTGTATCATTTCTTAATGCCTGTTTGCATTTCTAAGTGACAATAAAAGAGGACTGAGTGTTCTCATAATCTAAAGGAATACAGTTGGCTTTGAAGTTTGGCTGCTCCAACCAAACCATCAAAAATGAGCTTTGCTGCTACTGTAAAAGTAATGCTGGAACATGTGGAGCTGAAACCGTTGTTGATTGCAGATGCTTCAAGTTTCATAAGCGGAATCAAAAAGAAGGGGAATCCATTTCAGTGTACGTGGCTGAGTTAATGAAATTGAGCATTGTCAATTTGATAATGGTCTTAAAGGTGCACTGAGAGATCATTTAGTTTGTGGAATCTTACAAGAAAACATTCAAAGATGGCTCCTAACTGAAGAACAACTCACTTTTAAAAGAGCAGTTGAAACCTCTGTTTCAGTGGAAACTGTGGACAGCGATGGAACTGAGTTGCAGTCAGGGATGAAAGTGCACGTAAATAAAATTGCAGCATCTAAACAGAAACTGGTCTGGCCAAACAAATTGTGTTACCATTGTGGCAGAGGCTCACATACAGCAAACAATTGCAGGTTTAAAGGTGAAACCTGAAGAAAATGCAACAAGGTAGGTCACATACAAAGAGCATGTTGGGCAGACAAAAATAAATAGTCTTCACAGAGAAGAGAAAAAGATAAAATGTCAAGTCGCAGTTTCAGAAACAGCACTAATCTGTATGCTGTTGGTGAAAAATCTGATTCTGATGAGAGTGAATCAGGGTTGGTTAGCCTTGAGCTTTACAATGTGAAAACTAACAATAAACAAGCAATACGGCTTACACCAGAAGTGAACAACAAGTTAATTAAAATGGAATTGGACATTGGGTCAGCTGTTTCAATCATTCAACAAAATGAGTTTGAGAGGCATTTCAAAGATACTAGACTGAAGCCTGCAGGTATCCAACTAAAAACTTATACCAGAGAAAAGATAATTCCTGTGGGAATGACATTCGTAACTGTGAAATACAACAACCAACAAGCCACATTCAGCTGGCAAGCTGGTATGTGGTAAAAACAGAAGGGCCGGCATTGTGGGGGCCTGATTGGCTGAGACAAGTACAACTTGATTGGAGATCCATCCGCCGTGTGTATGCCACGTTCCCTGCAATTAAGCCAAATGAAAGTGAATTAAGAAATGTACTGGATGATGCCACAACTCTCTCCATGCCAAGCACCATGAACTATTGTCCAACTGAGGACAAACTGGTGTTGGTGTCAAACTCTGTGCCTTTGGTTGGGAAGCGTATTAGACCAAGGAAGGACCAAGCTGTTCAGAGGAAACGTGAAAGTGATAAAAGCAGTGGTCCGACTACAACTGTTCTTGTAGGCAACATACCTAAGGAAGCTTTTGATATGTTAATCAGGCAGTTACTTGCAAAATGTGGCTTGGCTTTAAACTGGAAGAGAGTTCAAGGAGCTTCAGGAAAGTTGCAAGCATTCAGCTTTTGTCTACTCTGCATGCATTACAGTTATTGCATGAATTTCAAGTGGGAGACAAAAAGCTGCTTGTAAAAGTAAATGCAAAGACCAAAGCCCAGATGGTTGAATGGAAGGCCAAAGAGAAAGGAGTAAATGGAGATATAAAAACAGGGGATTTGTTAGATATGTTGTAGATGCAGAAACCAAGAAAGATCAGATTGTAAAGGGAGCGATAGAAGGATTAATAAGAGAATACTCCAGTGAACTAAATGCACCTTCCCAAGATCAAGATGCACAATCTAGAAGAAAAAATCAGGAAGGAGAAGAAAGGTGTCCAGAGCTGTCAGAACCACTTCCGGCCGTCTCAGGGTCAACTCCTACAACCACCCAGAACCTGAGATTGTTTCACCGCCACAAGTCTCACCTACCAAGCAGAGTACTCTCCCTCGTCAGGAAAGACACTATCCCACAAGAGTAAGAAAGCCTCCACAGTGATTAAATCTTTAGGCCTGAATGGGACATAGAAACATAGAAACATAGAAAATAGGTGCAGGAGTAGGCCATTCGGCACTTCGAGCCTGCACCGCCATTTATTATGATCAGGGCTGATCATCCAACTCAGAACACCGCCCCAGCCTTCCCTCCATACCCCCAACCCCCGTAGCCACAAGGGCCATATCTAACTCCCTCTTAAATATAGCCAATGAACTGGCCTCAACTGTTTCCTGTGGCAGAGAATTCCACAGATTCACCACTCTCTGTGTGAAGAAGTTTTTCCTAATCTCGGTCCTAAAAGGCTTCCCCTCTATCCTCAAACTGTGACCCCTCGTTCTGGACTTCCCCAACATCGGGAACAATCTTCCTGCATCTAGCCTGTCCAATCCCTTTAGGATCTTATACGTTTCAATCAGATCCCCCCTCAATCTTCTAAATTCCAACGAGTACAAGCCCAGTTCATCCATTCTTTCTTCATATGAAAGTCCTGCCATCCCAGGAATCAATCTGGTGAACCTTCTCTGTACTCCCTCTATGGCAAGGATGTCTTTCCTCAGATTAGGGGAACAAAACTGCACACAATACTCCAGGTGCGGTCTCACCAAGGCCTTGTACAACTGCAGTAGTACCTCCCTGCTCCTGTACTCAAATCCTCTCGCTATAAATGCCAGCATACCATTCGCCTTTTTCACCGCCTGCTGTACCTGCATGCCCACTTTCAATGACTGGTGTATAATGACACCCAGGTCTCGTTGCACCTCCCCTTTTCCTAATCGGCCACCATTCAGATAATAATCTGTTTTCCTATTTTTGCCACCAAAGTGGATAACCTCACATTTATTCACATTAAATTGCATCTGCCATGAATTTGCCCACTCACCCAACCTATCCAAGTCACCCTGCATCCTCTTAGCATCCTTCTCACAGCTAACACTGCCACCCAGCTTCGTGTCATCCGCAAACTTGGAGATGCTGCATTTAATTCCCTCATCCAAGTCATTAATATATATTGTAAACAACTGGGGTCCCAGCACTGAGCCTTGCGGTACCCCACTAGTCACCGCCTGCCATTCTGAAAAGGTCCCGTTTATTCCCACTCTTTGCTTCCTGTCTGCTAACCAACTCTCCACCCACACCAATACCTTACCCCCAATACCGTGTGCTTTAAGTTTGCACACTAATCTCCTGTGTGGGACCTTGTCAAAAGCCTTCTGAAAATCCAAATATACCACATCCACTGGTTCTCCCCTATCCACTCTACTAGTTACATCCTCAAAAAATTCTATGAGATTCGTCAGACATGATTTTCCTTTCACAAATCCATGCTGACTTTGTCCGATCATTTCACCACTTTCCAAATGTGCTGTTATCACATCCTTGATAACTGACTCCAGCAGTTTCCCCACCACCGACGTTAGGCTAACCGGTCTATAATTCCCCGGCTTCTCTCTCTCTCCTTTTTTAAAAAGTGGAGTTACATTAGCCACCCTCCAATCCTCAGGAACTAGTCCCGGATCTAACGAGTTTTGAAAAATTATCACTAATGCATCCACTATTTCTTGGGCTACTTCCTTAAGCACCCTGGGATGCAGACCATCTGGCCCTGGGGATTTATCTGCCTTCAATCCCTCCAATTTACCTAACACCACTTCCCTACTAACATGTATTTCGCTCAGTTCCTCCATCTCACTGGACCCTCTGTCCCCTACTATTTCTGGAAGATTATTTATGTCCTCCTTAGTGAAGACAGAACCAAAGTAATTATTCAATTGGTCTGCCATGTCCTTGCTCCCCATAATCAACTCACCTGTTTCTGCCTGCAGGGGACCTACATTTGTCTTTACCAGTCTTTTCCTTTTTACATATCTATAAAAGCTTTTACAGTCCGTTTTTATGTTGCCTGCCAGTTTTCTCTCATAATCTTTTTTCCCCTTCCTAATTAAGCCCTTTGTCCTCCTCTGCTGAACTCTGAATTTCTCCCAGTCCTCAGGTGAGCCACTTTCTCTGGCTAATTTATATGCTGCTTCTTTGGAATTGATACTATCCCTAATTTCTCTTGTCAGCCACGGGTGCACTACCTTCCTTGATTTATTCTTTTGCCAAACTGGGATGAACAATTGTTGTAGTTCATCCATGCAACCTTTAAATGCTTGCCATTGCATATCCACCGTCAATCCTTTAAGTGTCATTTGCCAGTCTATCTTAGCTAATTCACGTCTCATACCTTCAAAGTTACCCCTCTTTAAGTTCAGAACCTTTGTTTCTGAATTAACTATGTCACTCTCCATCTTAATGAAGAATTCCACCATATTATGGTCACTCTTACCCAAGGGGCCTCTCACGACAAGATTGCTAATTAACCCTTCCTCATTGCTCAAAACCCAGTCCAGAATAGCCTGCTCTCTAGTTGGTTCCTCGACATGTTGGTTCAAAAAACCATCCCGCATACATTCCAAGAAATCCTCTTCCTCAGCACCTTTACCAATTTGGTTCACCCAATCTACATGTAGATTGAAGTCACCCATTATAACTGCTGTTCCTTTATTGCACACATTTCTAATTTCCTGTTTAATACCATCTCCGACCTCACTACTACTGTTAGGTGGCCTGTACACAACTCCCACCAGCGTCTTCTGCCCCTTAGTGTTACGCAGCTCTACCCATATCGATTCCACATCTTCCCGGCTTATGTACTTCCTTTCTATTGCGTTAATCTCTTTTTTAACCAGCAACGCCACCCCACCTCCCCTTCCTTCATGTCTATCCCTCCTGAATATTGAATATCCCTGAACGTTGAGCTCCCATCCCTGGTCACCCTGGAGCCATGTCTCTGTGATCCCAACTATATCATAATCGTTAATAACAATCTGCACTTTCAATTCATCCACCTTATTACGAATGCTCCTTGCATTGACACACAAAGCCTTCAGGCGCTCTTTTACAACTCTCTTAGCCCTTATACAATTATGCTGAAAAGTGGCCCTTTTTAATGCTTGCCCTGGATTTGTCGGCCTGCCACTTTTACTTTTCTCCATAGTACTTTTTGTTTCTACCCTCACTTTACACCTCTCTGCCTCTCTGCACTGGTTCCCATCCCTCTGTTGTGAACTAACCTCCTCACGCCTAGCCTCTTTAATTTGATTCCCACCCCCCAACCATTCTAGTTTAAAGTCACCTCAGTAGCCCCCGCTAATCTCCCTGCCAGGATATTGGTCCCCCTAGGACTCAAGTGCAACCCGTCCTTTTTGTACAGGTCACGCCTGCGCCAAAAGAGGTCCCAATATCCAAAAACTTGAATCCCTGCCCCATGCTCCAATCCCTCAGCCACGCATTTATCCTCCACCTCATCGCATTCCTACTCTCACGATTTAAAAATTGACGATGCTATGAGTGTCTGTATATAGTAGTTATATCATATGGTATACTGTGTATATAGCTGAAATGCATTCTCTATTGAGTTGGAGTTTATAGCTAGGCAGAGAGGAGTGTTGTGTATTTAATATTTGAGTAATCTTGTATCTATATTGTTTGATTAAGCATTCTTATTTGTTTAAGTAAATAATTATGGGTGATATATTATTGCATATGTCATCACGCTACCATGTAATACGTGCATGCCTCACTGAAAGTAAACTCAAAGTTAGACCCTCAGTTTAGGCTCCCGTGTCTTTCTTTGAATTAGTTTAATGTTTTAAATTACAAAACATAACATCCGCCTCTAATCCTCCAATGAGAAGGCTCACAGACCTCCAGATTCCTCCTCCAGAAGTCAATATCAGCTCATTGATCCGGCTAATGTTGAGTAAGAGGCCGTTGTTATGACTCCATTCAGCCAGAGTTTCAACCTCCCTCCTCTAAGCTGCTTCCTCACCATCTCTGACTCAACCAATGACAGTAGTGTCTTCGGCAAACTTAAATATGAAGGGGCGCTGTGCTTAGCCTCACAATCATAAGTATAAAGCAAGTAAAACTGACACTGCTGCAAGGAATAATTATGTTAATATTTTACAGCACTGGAGAGGTTGTATACAGTTAATTATTATTAACTATTATTATTGTATACAGTTAATAATTATATCAATATTTTACAGCACTGAAGAGGTTGTATACAGTTAATTAAATCCTTTTAGTTCACTGAGAGTGTGGCTCTCAGATTGGTTAAAAAGTGAGCTGCATGTTTTGGTTAGGGACATGCATGTGGACATTAGCTTGGCTAAAGATTACTAAAGCAACTATGACAACTAATCAGATAGATCAGTTTCAAACTTCCAATATTTTGTTTTCATTGAGCTACAGGTGAAAACTTAGAATGGTTTGAGGCAACTTAAATTTAAGACATATGACCTTTTGAATTGAGCCCTCTGAGTACTATTCCCGTAATCTGATTATTGCAGTTTGGTGACTGATTCTCTCACACTCCTTAAGATTTTAATAAGTAAGTATAGTGATCAAGAAGTATTTAAGAGAAAAAATTAGTCTATGATGGACTGAAGGAGACAGGAAAAACTTCTGTTCACTGCCTGCTCTGTCAAGTTGCACATTTAATACTTGGTGATGTTTAAAAATTCACAAATTATAAGGAACTCTGGCTCACTATTCTTTCTGCAAAAAGGTATTCAATGTTTCGTTTAGAGCTAACCATTACTTCTCAAATATTACAATCATTTGCAAAGTTGAAGGAAGCCAAAGAGAAATGAACTATACAAGCACCTGCTATTTTAGAGCTCAGATACAAAAGAAAAAGCTCTGAATCAAATTGAAATCAGTAAGCAAGATAGCCACTAAAACTGTGAGGAGTGTTAATTTCTTTGAATTTCCTGTAAATTATCGCTATAGTAAATTATTTGAGTTTTTGTTCATAAGCTTTCACCTATAAATATTGGCAGTTGTGACTTTTGAAACATTTAAAGCAGGGGTTCCCAACCTGAGGTCCTCAGTTAATGGAATAAGAAAAAGCTTGAAACCCTGATTTAATGGTTTGATCTCGATCTTTTGAGCAATTTTAGAGATGTCAGTTGTTGGAAAAGTTTTGGAATAAACACCTCTTTCAAAAATGGTCAAACATTCAGTGTCAATCACTGAATTTAAACTGATACAGTTTGTCTATTTTTTTAATGTAAATCAATGATTTTCCCACAGTAAGTGGAGTACTCAGCTGCTAAATTTACACCTTTGAACCTTCAGAATCAATAGGTTCCCTATTTTGCTTTTAAGCTGAGGGAAAAAGGCTTTTCAAACTACTGGCACACTTGTTGTGTTCTAAGAAATCTGTACATTTTCAATATGCTGGAGGAACTCAACAGGTCGGGCAGCATCCATGGAAATGATCAGTCAACATTTCGGGCCAGAACCCTTCGTCACGATGCTGCCCGACCTGTTGAGTTCCTCCAGCATGCTGTGAGTGTTGCTTTGACCCCAGCATCTGCAGAGTATTTTCTGTGTACATTTTCAAGATTTTCAAATTTACCTGTAAGTATGAATAGACAGAAAACCTCACAGCACAGTGACAGTTTGGCCTTGAGGTTTTGTCTTTCAAAGCCAACATTCTGAGAACACAGATATTCTAATCTAATCCAATCTAATCTAATCTATTCATTATTTCCTCAAAAGCCCTTAAGTAGAAGGAATTGAAAATTCCTGGAAGATACCATGTCTCCCAATTATAAAATAAAAATAAAAATGGAAGATTCTAGAAGTATTCAGCAGGTCACAGCATGATAACGATGACCTTTCAAGTGAATTTTGTTTCTCTCTCCTTAGATGCTGCCTGACCTGCTGAGTAATTCAATATTCCCTCTGGGTTAGTTGGACTTCCTCTTTTAAACCACAAAAACTGATTAGCTCTTGTTTCTGAAATTGGTAAATTGATACGAGGCCTCTCTCAAGTGAGTTAAAGGAAAAATCAGGTTGAAGTTTAAGGGGATTATTAAATTTACCGTGAAATAAGAAAAAGACCATCAATCTGGTGTTGCAATGCATCAGGGACAGAAGATTAAAAGGGCCATTAAGTAGTGTATAAAACTATTAAACAAGGTGTTATTTACAGAAGCCAATTAACCAGAATTGCTGAAGGAAATTGTAGAACCCAAAGAAACTCATTAGAGTGACAGGCAGAAGGTGTAAACATCACACCCGAGCACAGGATTGAATCTGGAGCACTGGATCTGTGAGGCAGTAACCTGCACTACTGTGCCTTTCCTCTTTCCGTCTTCAGTATTTTATTGGACAGCAAGACTTCCCCAGGGTTGTTGAATTACACGATATGGTAATTACTATGAAAGATTGATTGAGAGCACAGGACATGAGCAAGAAAATTACACCACCAAATGGGATTTTCTTTTTTAAATCATTCTTTTCAGTGAATAGTAATAAATCCCCTGGAAGCAATCTGGCAAAAGATATGAGTCTGGTATTAATATGTATGATAATGAAATGTTATGGACATGCGACCAGAGAAAGGATTGGGAAAGAAGAAGTTTGGCTGATCAAAGACTACAAAGGGAATGTGCTATTGAAAGCAGAGGCAGTGGCCAAGGTACGGACTGAATATTTCACATCAGCCTTTGTCAAGAAGCTACTGCTGGAATCTCAGCAAAGAAAGATGTGGTTGAGATTCAGGGAGGGCTAAAAAGTGGAAAGGGGAACTTGTAAAGCTGACTGCATTCCGTGTGGATAACTAATTAAGTGAGATGCATCCTGGGTTGGGAGGAAATTACAGAGATCCCAGTCACAGCCTTCCAAATATTCCAAGGTTCAGGAGTGTTCGTGAAGCTGGAAAACTACAAATATGACACTCTTGTTCAAAAGAGGGTGTGGGAATAAACTCAGTAATTATGCATTAATCTCCATGGTGATGGAAGTTCACGAAGAAAAAGAAAATCAATGACTGATTTGGCAGTCACAAGCGCAGATTGTGTAGAGTAAGCCAGCATGGAGATATTAAAGGTAAATTGTGTCAGAGGAATAGTGGTTTGATGAGAAATATGTGGTTGATCTAGTAAATATAGACTTGCTGAAAGCTGGCAAATCAGAGATTTGTTACCAAGACTGAATACCAATGATAGAAAATTGGGGAGGCAAGAGGAAACAGAGAAGAATGATTGTCAGACTGGAGGGAAGTGGATAGTAGATTTCCCCCAAGTACAAGTACTAGTTGAGGGCAATGTAATCGGTGGAAATGCACATAATTTGGTTTGATCAGGGCACAACTGCGCAAGCCCGTGGACATCAGCCAGGAAGAACAGCGAGAAGAGTTTAAAAGGAGACGGTTATTTCTTCAGCGGTTTGATCGGGGCATGACCGTGCAAGCGTGTGGACGTCAGCCAGGTAGAACATCGAGAAGAGTTTAAAAGGGGACAGCTTTATAGAACGGGCAACAAAGTAGAGGGAGACAAAGTAAGAAGGCTTTGGTTCAAAAGGGCTTCGGTGATAATGCACGCAGCATTAGAAATAAAGTGGATGACCTTGCTGCACAGCTGCAGGTTAAAAGGTATGACATTGTGGCCATCACCGAGTCATGGCTAAATGATGGATGTGATTGGGAGCTGAATATCCCAGGATACACAGTATACAGGAAGGATAGGAAGGTAGGTAAAGGGGGTGGCGTGGCCCTGATGGTAAGTAACGATATCAAATCAATAGAAAGAAGGGACATAGGATCAGAAGAGATAGAATCCTTATGGGTAGAATTAAGAAACGGCAAGGGTAAAAAGACACTAATAGCAGTTATATACAGGCCTCCAAACAGCAGTTGGGATGTGGACTACAAGTTGCAGATGGAAATAGAAAAAGCGTGTCAGAAGGACAGTGTCAAGATAATTATGGGGGATTTTAATATGAAAGTGGATTGGGAAAATTGGGAAGGTAATGGATCTCAGGAGAGGGAGTTTGTAGAATGCCTACAGGATGGCTTTTTGGAGCAGCTTGTCCAGAAGCCCACCAGGGGACCGGCTGTTTTGGATTGGGTGCTGTGTAACGAACCTGAGGCAATTAGGGAGCTGGAGGTAAAGGAACCCCTTGGAAGTAGTGATCTTAATATGATTGAGTTCAGTTTCAAATTTGAAAAGGAGAAGCTGGTGTATCGATATTTCAGTGGAACAGGGGAAATTACAGTGGTATGAGAGAGGAACTGGCCCAAGTCGATTGGAAAAGTAAGCTAAATGGAGGGACAGCAGAGCAGAATTGGTTGAAATTCCTACAAGAAATAAGGAAAATGCAGGAAAAATATATTCCAAGAAAAAAGAAAATCATGAATGGAAAAATGGCACAAATGTGGCTAACGAGAGAGGTTAAGGCAAAAATAAAAGCAAAGAAACTGCGTACAAGGAAGCAAAAATTAGTGGGAAAAATGAGGACTGGAAGACTTTTAAAAACTTACAGAAGGAAACTAAGAAAGTCATTAGGAAAGAAAAAATGAATTATGAAAGGAAGTTGGCGATTAACATAAAAAAGGATACTAAGAGTTTTTTTAAATATATGAAGAGTAAAAGAGTGACAAGGGTAGATACGGGACCGATTGAAAATGATGCTGGAGAAATTATAATGGATAACAAAGAGATGGCGGAGGAACTGAATGAGTATTTTGCATCAGTCTTCACAGTGGAAGACATGAGCAATATACCTGATAGCCAGAGGTATCAGGGAATAGAATTAGGTACAGTCAAGGTTACTAGAGAGAAAGCGCTTGGGAAGCTAAGTGGACTAAGAATAGATAAGTCTCCCGGTCCGGATGAGGTGCACCCAAGGGTTCTGAAGGAGGTGGCTTTGGAGATTGTGGAAGCATTGGAAATAATCTTCCAGGAATCAACAGACTCTGGCATGGTTCCGGAGGACTGGAAGGTCACAAATGTAGTTCCGTTATTTAAGAAAGAAAGGAGGCAGCAAAAAGAAAATTATAGACTTATTAGTCTGACATCGGTAGTTGGAAAGATATTGGAGTCAATCCTCAAGGACGAGGTTATGAAATACCTCGAGGTGCATGACAAGATAGGCCGAAGCTAGCATGGTTTCATGAAGGGAAGGTCCCGTCTCACCAACCTATTGGAATTTTTTGAGGTAATCTCGAATAAGATTGACAAGGGAGAGGCTGTGGATGTTGTGTATTTGGATTTTCAAAAGGCCTTCGATAAGGTGCCGCATATGAGGCTGCTTAATAAGATGAGAACCCGTGGAATTGTAGGAAAGATATTGAAATGGGTGGAGCATTGGCTGATAGGCAGAAAGCAAAGGGTGGGAATAAAGGGATCCTATTCTGATTGGTTGCCGGTTACTAGTGGTGTTCCACAGGGGTCGGTGTTGGGGCCGCTTCTTTTTACGATGTATATCGATGATTTGGATTATGGATTAAATGGTTTTGTGGCTAAGTTTGCGGATGACACTGAGATAGGTGGAGGAGCAGGAAATGTTGAAGAAACGGAAAGGTTGCAGAGAGACTTAGTCAGTTTAGGAGAGTGGGCAAAGAAATGGCAGATGAGATACAACGTTGACAAATGTACGGTTGTACATTTCGGAAGAAGAAATAATCGGGCAGATTATTATTCAGATGGGGAGAAAATTCAAAAATCGGAAGTGCAAAGGGACTCGGGGGTCCTCGTGTAGGATACCCTAAAGGTTAACCACCAAGTTGGATTGGCGGTAAGGAAAGCGAATGCTATGTTGGCATTCATTTCAAGAGGAATAGTGTATAAGAGTAAGGAGGTGTTGATGAGGCCCTATGGGGCATTAGTGAGACCTCATTTGGAATACCGTGTGCAATTTTGGGCCCCCTATCTTAGAAAAGATGTACTGATGTTGGAGAGCGTTCAGAGAAGATTTACGAGGATGATTCCTGGAATGCAGGGGCTAACATATGAGGAGCATTTGTCAGCTCTTGGATTGTATTCATTAGAGTATAGAAGAATGAGAGGGAATCTCATAGAAACATTTCGAATGTTGAAAGGATTGGACAGAGTAGATATGGAAAGATTGTTTCCCTTGGTGGGTGAGTCCAGGACAAGAGGCCATAGTCTTAGAATTAGAGGGTACCCAGTTAAAACAGAGATGAGGAGAAATTTTTTTAGCCAGAGGGTCGTGGATTTGTGGAATTCGTTGCCACATACAGCTGTGGAGGCCCGATCGTTGAGGGTGTTTAAGGAGGAGATTGACAGGTACCTAATTAGTCAGGGTATCAAGGGATATGGGGAAAAAGCCGGAAATTGGAACTATGGCTGAATAGTTCAGCTCATGGGGGAGCTGCGGAGCAGACTCGATGGGCCGAATGGCCTGCTTCTGCTCCTTTGTCTTGTCTTGTGATAACGGGTCAAGGCGAGGTAGGTTGCCTGTATAGAATACAGACAGGAAGAATGTATGCGAGGCCGGGGTTCTGTGCTCGGTGTCAGATGTGGGAAGCCCGGGAGACTCCCAGCCTCCCAGAAGGCCACATCTGCACCAGGTGCATCGAGCTGCAGCTCCTTAGAGACCGTGTTAGGGAACTGCAGCTCGATGACCTTCGTCTGGTCAGGGAGAGTGAAGAGGTGATAGATAGGAGCTGTAGGCAATTAGTCACACCGGGGCCTCAGAAGACAGCAAGTGGGTAACAGTCAGGAGAGGGAAGGGCAAGAGTCAGATACTAGAGAACGCCCCTGTGGCTGTCCCCCTTAACAATAAGTACACCTGTTTGAGTACTGTTGCAGGGGACGGCCGACCTGGGGGAAGCAACAGTAGCCGTGCCTCTGGCACTGAGTCTGGCCCTGTGGCTCAGAAGAGGATGGCAGCAGTGATAGGGGACTCTATAGTTAGGGAGTCACACAGGCAATTCTCTGGACGCAGGAAAGTAACAGCGATGGTAGTTTGCCTCGCAGGTGCCAGGGTCTAGGATGTTTCTGGTCACATCCACGATATCCTGCGGTGGGAGGGAGAACAGCCAGAGGTCATGGTACATATTGGTAAGAAAAGGGAGGAGGTCCTGAAAACAGACTACAGTGAGTTAGGAAGGAAGTTGAGAATCAGGACCACAAAGGTAGTCATCTCAGGATTACTGCCTGTGCCACGTGACAGTGAGTACAGGAATAGAATGAGGTGGAGGATAAATGCATGGCTGAGAGATTGGTGCAGGGGGCAGGGATTTAGATTTCTGGATCATTGGGACCTTTTTTGGGCAGGCATGACCTGTACAAAGAAGACAGGTTACACATGAATCCCAGGGGGACCAATATCCTGGCGGGGAGGTTTGCTAAGGCCATTAGGGAGGGTTTAAACTAGAATTGTTGGGGAGTAGGAACCAAACAGAAGAGACGGAGGAAGAGGCAGTTGGCTCACAAATAGAGAAAGCTTGGAGACAGTGTGAGAGGGAGGATAGACAGGTGATAGAGAAGGGTTGCACTCAGACCGATGGTTTGAGATGTATCTATTTTAATGCAATGTGTATCATGAACAAAACAGATGAGCTCAGAGCGTGGATCAATACTTGGAGCTATGATGTTGTGGCCATTACAGAGACTTGGATGGTGCAGGGGCAGGAATGGCTACTTCAAGTGCCAGGCTTTAGATGTTTCAGAAGGGACAGGGAGGGAGGCAAAAGAGGTGGGGTCATGGCACTGTTGATCAGAGAGAGTGTCATGGCTGCAGAAAGGGAGGAAGTCATGGAGGGATTGTCTACGGAGTCTCTGTGGGTGGAAGTTAGGAACAGGAAGGGGTCAATAACTCTACTGGTTGTTTTTCATAGGCCACCCAATAGTAACAGGGATATCGAGGACCAGATAGGAAGACAGATTCTGGAAAGGTGTAATAATAACAGGGTTGTTGTGGTGGGAGATTTTAATTTCACAAATATCGATTGGCATCTCCCTAGAGCGAGGGGTTTAGATGGGGAGAAGTTTGTTAAGTATGTTCAGGAAGGTTTCTTGACACAGGATGTAAATAAGCCTACAAGAGGAGAGGTTGTACTTGATCTGGTATTGGGAAATGAGCCTGGTCAGGTGTCAAATCTCTCAGTGGGAGAGCATTTTGGAGATAGTGATCACAATTCTATCTCCTTTACCATAGCATTGGAGAGGGATAGGAACAGACATGTTAGGAAAGCGTTTAATTGGAGTAAGGGAAAATATGAGGTTGTCAGGCAGGAACTTGGAAGCATAAATTGGAAATGGATGCTCTCAGGAAAACGTATGGAAGAAATGTGGCAAATGTTCAGGGAATATGAATGCAGGAGAGTCAGAAGGGGCCATGAGAAGGCCTTGGCGGACAAGATTAAGGAAAACCCCAAAGCATTCTACAAGTATGTGAAGAACAAGAGGATAAGACGTGGGAGAATGGGACCAATCAAGTGCAACAGTGGAAAAGTGTGTATGGAACTGGAGGAGATAGCAGAGGTACTTTGCTTCAGTATTCACAACGGAAAAGGATTGTGGCGATTGTTGGGATGACTTACAGCAGACTGAAAAGCTTGACCAAGTAGATATTAAGAAAGAGGATGTGCTAGAGATTTTGGAAAGCATCAAGTTGGATAAGTTACTGGGACCAAACGAGATGTACCCCAAGCTACTGTGGGAGGCAAGGGAGGAGATTGCTGAGCCTCTTGGCGATGATCTTTGCGTCATCAATAGAGACGGGAGAGGTTCCAGAGGATTGGAGGGTTACAGATGTTGTTCCCTTATTCATGAAAGGGAGTAGAGATAACCCAGGAAATTATAGATCAGCAATTCTTCCTTCAGTGGTTGGTAACTTGATGGAGAAGATCCTGAGAGGCCAGTGCCTAAGAAGAATAACGTGAGCTGCCTTAATGACTATCGCCCAGTAACTCACATTGATAGTGATGAAATGCTTTGAAAGGTTGGTCATGACTAGACTGAACTCCTGCCTCAGCAAGGACCTGGATCCATTGCAATTTGCCTATCGCCACAATAGGTCAACGGCAGACGCAATCTCAATGCCTCTCCACTCGGCTTTAGACCACCTAGATAACACAAACACCTACGTCAGGATGCTGTTCATTGACTATAGCTCAGCATTTAATACCATCATTCCCACAATCCTGATTGAGAAGTTGCAGAACCTGGGCCTCTGTACCTCCCTCTGCAATTGGATCCTCGACTTCCTAACCGGAAGACCACAATCTGTGCGGATTGGTGATAATATATCCTCCTCGCTAATGATCAATACTGGCACACCTCAGGGATGTGTGTTTAGCCCACTGCTCTACTCTCTGTATACACATGACTGTGTGGCTAGGCATTGCTCAAGTACCATCTACAAATTTGCTGATGATACAACCATTGTTGGTAGAATCTCAGATGGTGATGAGAGGGCGTACAGGAGTGAGATATGCCAACTAGTGGAATGGTGTCGCAGCAACAACCTGGCACTCAACGTCAGTAAGATGAAAGAGCTGATTGTGGACTTCAGGAAGGGTAAGACGAAGGAACACATACCAATCCTCATAGAGGGATCAGAAGTGGAGAAAGTGAGCAGCTTCAGGTTCCTGGGTGTCAAGATCTCTGAGGATCTAACCTGGTCCCAACACATTGATGTAGTCATAAAGAAGGCAAGACAGCGGCTGTACTGTATTAGGAGTTTGGAGCAATCTGGCATGTCAACAAGTACACTCAAAAACTTCTATAGTTGTACCGTGGAAAGCATTCTGACAGGCTGCACCACTGTCTGGTATGGAGGGGCTACTGCAAAGGACCGAAAGAAGCTGCAGAAGATAGTAAATCTAGTCAGCTCCATCTTGGGCACTAGCCTACAAAGTACCCAGGACATCTTTAGGGAACGGTGTCTCAGAAAGGCAGCGTCCATTATTATGGACCTCTAGCACCCAGGGCCTGCCCTTTTCTCACTGTTACCATCAGGTAGGAGATACAGAAGCCTGAAGGCACACACTCAGCAATTCAGGAACAGTTTCTTCCCTTCTATCTAAATGGACATTGAAGCTTTGGACACTACCTCACTTTTTTTAATATACAGTATTTCTGTTTTTGCACATTTTTTAAAATCAGTTCAATATACGTAACTGATTTGCTTGTTTATTTATTATTATGTTTTATTTTATTTATTGTTTTTTTTCTCTCTCTGCTAGATTATGTATTTCATTGAACTGTTGCTGCAAATTTCATGTCACATGCCAGTGATAATAAACCTGATTCTGATTCTGATTTATGAACATTTGGAGAGGCATAATATGATTAGGAATAGTAGCATGGCTTTGTCAAAGGCAGGTCATGTCTTACGAACCTGAATGAATTTTTTGAGGATGTGACTAAACACATTGATGAAAGTAGAGCGGTAGATGTAGTGTATATGGATTTCAGCAAGGCATTTGATAAGATCACGATATGATTATGAGCATATCACTCCTCTGGAGGAGCCAAAGTCCTCTGCTGCTCCTCCACCCACGGAACATCGGACCCAAGCTCCAGGCAGGCTCACAATGGTGGTTCTAGTGCATTCTGAGGATGGGAGTGGGGGGGAGCGGCCTGTGTCAGGTACAGTAATTGTTGGAAACGTACATAATTCACAACTATTGACATTGAATTGGGGTTTCACTTTGTGAGGCTGGTCTGACATAGTTATGTCAAGAACTGATACCATGCTTTTGTGTTCATTGTGCAAGGCATAATGTTTACATGTGCAGATGCCACAAATCATGGAGGCACGGTAAACTGTAAGGAGAATAGTGACAGAGTTCACTATCCTGAGACACCGCTCCTTGGGTACTTTGTAGGCTGGTACCCGAGACGGAGCCAACTAAATTTACAACCCTCTGCAGCTTCTTTCCGTCCATTTGGTGCATTGTGTCTGTGTTAGCTTGCCATCAGATCAACTCACTGCTTCCACACCACAGCCCCTTCCCCATACAAGTGCAAGAGAGTCAAAGAATCATAGAAAAGTACAGCACAGAAACAGGTCCTTCGGCCCATCTAGCCCCCTCTGAACCATTTTAACTGCCTATTCCCATTGACCAATCTTTCCTCTCTGTATCTTTATCCAACACTCCCCCCTTGAGGGTCACAATGAAATCTGTCTCCACCACATCTTAGTGTTCCAACAACATGCTCTGTATGAAAGTTTCTTCCCTATTTTACTCTCAAGTTGTTTGTCCTTTGTTTTGTACCTGTGCGTAAAGGCCAGGGGAAAAGTGAAAACTGCAGAAAGATTTAACAAAATTATTCCAAGATTGAGGAGCTTTACTTTGGATAGAGAAGGTTAAGTGTGGATCTGATAGGGGTATTTAAACTCATAAAGTTTATACAGTGGACATAGATGAACGGTTCCCATTGGTAAAAGGATTAAGGATCTAATAGGGGTATTTCAACTCACAAAGTTTATACAATGGACATAGATGAACGGTTCCCATTGGTAAAAGGATTAAGGATCTGTTAGAGATATTTAAACTCATAAAGTTTATACAGTGGACGTAGAGGAACTGTTCCCACTGGTGAAAAGACTAAGGATCTGATAGAGATATTTAAATTCATGAAGGTTTATACAGTGGATGTCGAGGAACTGTTCCCATTGGTAAAAGGATTAAGAACAACAGCACAGAGAATGAAAGCGATTTTTAAAAGAACCAAAAGTGACATGATTTAACACAGCTGGGGTCTAGAATGTCAGGTTTTGTTGTGAGACAAATTCAATTCAAAAGGGAGCTGGACAAATCGGAAAGGAAGGTATTTTTAGGAATATGGGAGATGTAGGGAGAATGGAGCTAGTTTAATAGCTCTTACACAGAAGTTGTGTGGACACACAATAGACCTCTCCCTGTGTTTGTCACAAGCTGGGACTCTGCAGTGCATCAGATTTGGCAATTGCGCTCATTAATGTGCATGTGTCAGCTAATTATTATTTCATTGTGAAGGCATTTAACTCCCTTCTTTTCGCTGTAGCACTTGTCGAGACTTGAGCAAAGCACAGCAACATTACAGTGCCTGCTTGCATTCAGCTTTGCCTGAGAAAATGGACTGTCGAGCAGACTGACGCTGAAGATTAGCGCTATTCATTTTGTATTTAGATATTCATTTCAGCCACGGTGTTGGCATCTAGTTTTCCATTTGAGAGTTTTAGTTAACGGCCCTGTTTGGCCTAGCGTTTATTGCTTTCCTTTCCCTTAAAACCCTGTTCACATTAAAGTCTGTGAACTATTGACCTGCTTCAGTGTCTCTCTCTCTCTCTCCGCACTTGGGCCATATCCAAATGAACTGACAGTGTTATAGCCACCTGTGATTCTGAATTCAGGCAAATGCTCACTGACAGCTTTCTATAGGAAATGTTTGTACTTTCTTATGAAGTTCTTAAGAAAACAGATCGATAGCCTAATCTCTGCCTGAGATATCAGGGCCATATAGTGGGAGACAAATAAAGACCTGCAGGCACCTCCCTAATCTTTGATACATTTAACATGTATGTACAGATGAAGGAAATTGGGGCTAGCTAGGTGACAATATGGTTAGAATGGACTCGATGGGCTGAATGGCCTGTATTCATACTATTTTGCTCTTTGATTCTATAACTAGAAGTTTAAGAATTAAGAAATATTAAAGGCTCTGCCTTTAATACCATCATTCCAAATAAACTGATTCCTAAGCTCTGGAACCTGGGCCTTAGCACTCAGATCTGCAGCTGGATCTTCAACTTCCTCACAGACAGGACCCAGGCTGTAAAAATAGGGGACAAGCTCTCCTCTACAATCACTCTGAGCACCGGTGCCCCACAAGGCTGTGTACTCAGCCCCCTGCTGTACTCACTGTACACCCATGTAGACAAGTTTCCATCAACCTCAATATATAAATTTGCTGATGACACAACAATTGTAGGCCGTATCTCCGGTAATGATGAGTTTGAGTACAGAGAGGAAATTAAGAACCTGGTGGCATGGTGTGAAGACAATAACCTATCCCTCAATGTCAGCAAGACGAAGGAATTGGTTGTTGACTTCAGAAGGAGTAGCGGACTGTATGACCCAACTTACATCGGTGGTGCGCAAGTGGAACAGGTCAAAAGCTTTAATTTCCTCGGGGTCAATATCACAAATGACCTGACTTGGTGCAACCAAGCAGAGTTCACTGCCAAGAAGGCCCACCAGCGCCTTTACTTCCTGAGAAAGCTAAAGAAATTTGGCCTGTCCCCTAAAACCCTCACTAATTTTTATAGATGCACCGTAGAAAGCATTCTTCTAGGGTGCATCACAACCTGGTATGGAAGTTGTCCTGTCCAAGACTGGAAGAAGCTGCAGAAGATCATGAACACGGCGCAGCACATCACACAAACCAATCTTCCGTCCTTGGACTCACTTTACACCGCACGCTGTCGGAGCAGTGCTGCCAGGATAATCAAGGACACGACCCACTCAACCAACAGACTTTTTGTCCCTCTTCCCTCTGGGAGAAGGCTCAGGAGCTTGAAGACTCGTACAGCCAGATTTGGGAACAGCTTCTTTCCAACTGTGATAAGACTACTAAATGGATCCTGACCCGGATCTGGGCCGTACCCTCCAAATATCCGGACCTCCCTCTCGGTTTTTTTTTGCACTACCTTACTTTCCCTTTTCTATTTTCTATTTATGATTTATAATTTGAATTTTTAATATTTACTATCAATTTGTATTCCAGGGAACGCGAAGCACAGAATCAAATATCGCTGTGATGATTGTACGCTCTAGTATCAACTGTTTGGCGACAATAAAGTAATGTAAAGAATGGCCTGATTGGGATGGTAGTTACGGCATGATATTAGAGGACTGGTGTACACATCAAATGTAATGAGTTACATGTAAAAGAGGTAGCATGTGGACATGTATGCTCATGTTACCCTGGGGAATAGGTCTTGGATTTGTACAGTTACCTGACAACCACACTAAGTGTAATGGTTAACATAATGGCAACAACATATTCTGTAAAAAAGGTGAGAAAGATGATTCTAAGTTGTTCCTCCGGGTGATAACTTCAGTGATTGTGAATGACAGGCCTTTGGGTAATGAGGCTACAGTGTTGTTTATCCCACACACAACCTCACAACCTCACTACTGCAGCTTATCCAGCTGGTGTTTATGGGACCGTTCTCTGTAAACATTGGCACATGACAGTTTTACTTCAAAATTACTTTTTAAGATATTTTGGGATATGCTGAGGTGGTAAAAACTGTTTAAAATGGAAATTGTTCATTTTATTGCACTGTTTTCTCTGTTTATCCAGACTACTGTGCAGAACATAACACGAATCATGAAACCTAGCCAAATTTGCTGTGGTATAATCCAGATTCTTATCAAACCACAAAAACCACTGGATGGACAGATTAGCACCCATTTCCTTGGTTTTGACTTTAAAAGATTGTGTGTGTGTGTGTGTGTGTGTGTGTGTGTGTGTGTGTGTGTATTCTGTGTGCCCAAGTGTGTGCATATGTGCAAGTGTTTGTGTGTATGTGTTTTTCCAACAGCCAGGCATTTCTTTCTGAGATCCATATTTAATTGTGACCTAATGTTGACGTAGCTAAGTAGCATCTCTAGGAAGAGGTACAGTCGATGTTTTGGGCCAAGACCCTTCGACAGGACTGACTGAAGGAAGAGCTAGTAAGAGATTTGAAAGTGGGAGGGGGAGGGGGAGATCCGAAATGATAGGAGAAGACAGGAGGGAGAGAGATGGAGCCTCCAACCTGATGACATGAACATTGACTTCTCAAACTTCCGCTAATGCCCCACCTCCCCCTTGTACCCCATCTGTTATTTATTTATATACACATATTCTTTTTCTCTCTCTCCTTTCTCTCCCTTTGTCCCTCTCACTATACCCCTTGACCATCCTCTGGGCTTCCCCCCTCCCCCTTTTCTTTCTCCCTGGGCCTCCTGTCCAATGATCCTCTCGTATCCCTTTTGTCAATCACCTGTCCAGCTCTAGGCTCCATCCCTCCCTCTCCTGTCTTCTCCTATCATTTTGGATCTCCCCCTCCCCCTCCTACTTTCAAATCTCTTACTAGCTCTTCCTTCAGTTAGTCCTGACACAGGGTCTCGGCCCAAAACGTCGACTGTACCTTTTCCTAGAGATGCTGCCTGGCCTGCTGTGTTCAATAGCAACTTTTATGTGTGTTGCTTGAAATTCCAGCATCTGCAGATTTCCTCGTGTTGACGTAACTAAGGTGGATTTTTACTGTGATGGTCGGTTGCAGCAGCTAAATAAGTTAACCTAAGTTTTGGTCCTCATGTTTTAATTCTTTTTAAAGGGCTGTAATCGATGCGGAACTTGCTGGCTCTCCCTGTGATGACAATGGATTTCCTCTGGGTGCTCGAGTTTCCTCCCCAGGCATCCAGGTTTATGGTGAACCAGCCATAGTAAATTCCCACAGTGTAGACGTGATAGGAAAATCTGGGGAGCATTAATGGGTGTGTGAGAGGGAATAGATCACAAGTGGGACAATAATACTGAGAGCTAGCATTGGTTTAATCGATTGAATTGCCTCTTTCTATGTTGTAAGGAATATAAATAAGGTTAGCCAGTCATTAACCAGCAATTTGGATACATGTTATTCAACTGGTTAACAAAGAGAGCTGGGTCCTGGGCTGTGTATTGATTCCAGAGGCCACAAACCATTGTCAGTGCCAAAGTCTTCTGACCTAATTCAAATGTAAATTTCTTCCACCATGCAGGTCCGTTCTTCATATTCTAGTCACTAATGACTAACAGGTCAAGGATTCCCTGAGTCACAGGGAGCTGTTAAACCACATGCATCTTATTCAAGTGCATCCAATTACGATGCACATTAGGCACACCCTGCACATTTAGATATACTGCCATTCCCACACCCGATCAGATAGATGTTGATATCTAGCCAGCTCCTGAGGGTAGGCAAGGAGCAGATGGTTCCTGATCTCTGCTTTGTGTTAATGGACTATCCTGGACACCTGCCGCAGTATGGGCTGTCTCTCCAGAAGTGGGGCAGGCACTTACCAAGGGACAGAATCTGGATAAGCCAGACTTTCTGCTCATTTGGCTCCAGGTTTCCACATTTCCTTGTGCCGGGGAAGAGGGGTCATTCCACATGGTGTACGCACAAACGACCTTCCTTCTGTTGCAATCCCATTGTTTCTGTGTGAAATGGAAGGGTTTGTAATTCTGAGAACATGCCCTGTTTCCCTGCTTACTTACTGATGTTACGTTCTCCGATAGTCCTCTAGCATTGCAATCCTTTCCCTACACATCATTATTTGTTGCAGCCATGCCTCCGTTATCACCTCTTTTAGATCCTTGTAAATACGCATGGCTGCAGTTCATCAAGACTGTGGGATTATTCTATTTGCATTTGATTATCATTTAATATATCTACTATTTTCAGTTTTGGATGCACCCGCAGAAATAGTTACCATCCAAAGTCACCAGCACCTGCTTTACCACCATGACAAATGATAAAGCCAAATAAATTGGTAATATTTCTAACATCTCCCTAACCATCTCCTTATTGTAAATCCATAGCCCTCAAGAGTTAGGCATTCGTCCCATTGGGTCTGCTCTACCATTCCATCAAAGCTGATTTATTTTCCCTCTCAACCCCATTCTCCTGCCTTCTTGTAACCTTTGATGCCCTGACTAATCAAGAAACCTCTGCTGTATATTGTCCTTATTCGTATCACAAACCTTCCCCTTTTTACAAAGGCATCTACTGCAATCAGGCTCCAATAATCTGGTGCCCTCAGGCCTGACTGACAGGTTTTTTGGACTGTTGGATGTTAATTAAATAACAACACTCTGAATTCATTCTTTTCGGATGTTACACGATGGTACCATACATTTTCCAGTGAAACCAGTGAGCAGGACACCAGTAAACCAAAACCAAACCGTTGGAATTCTGACCAATGGGTGATTGGATTTTAAATGAATTTTCTTTGACTTTCCAGGATTGATTAATCTTATAGTTCAATTTAGTCTTCCTAATTGTATTTTTCCTTCATTTTTAATTCCTGCAAGTTCTCTTGAGTTGATTACTCCTCTGTTTTCCCTGTACTCAATGTATGCCTCATGTCTAAGCTTCAAATGGCCATTACCAGTTCCCTCTAAGGTGTGTGTGCACACACATCTTTTGCTACCAGCACACAAAGGAATTTAAAATGAACACAAAAGACTGTCACCCTCTACCTCGCCAGCATGTTAAGTATGTTTCACAATCACACACAATCACATTTCCTTGACTGGTTTCTGATGTGGACGGTGTTGACAACGTGGAGTTTGCGATGATTTGTCTGCAGATTTTAAGGCATCCGTTAGCCTTGCGAGACCATGGATCTGTGCCTGGAAAGTCTTCACTCTCCAGGGCGCAGGCCTGGGCAAGGTTGTATGGAAGACCAGCAGTTGCCCATGCTGTAAGTCTCCCCTCTCCACGACGCCAATGTTGTCCAAGGGAAGGGCATTAGGACCCATACAGCTTGGCACCAGTGTCATCGCAGAGCAATGTGTGATTAAGTGCCTTGCTCAAGGACACAACACGTTGCCTCGGCTGGGGCTTGAACTCACGACCTTCAGGTCGCTAGTCCAATGCCTTAACCACTTGGCCATGTGCCCACACAGATTGCAGATTTTAGACCTGGTTTATTTATACTGTTTTTATTGAAAAGATTATTCAGTGCGCACATGTTGTTATCATTGGGCAAAAGAATGCACAGCACAAGATTTTTGCACACACTGGTCATTACAATTTAGGGGGAGCATTGGCCAGTACATTTTGCTGTACTTGGTGAGAAGCTCACCAGTGAAAGGACAGAATGCCCAGGCAGCTACAGCGCTAGAAGCTTCAGATGCTAGTTTAGGGTCATTTCCAGCTTTCAGTCTCAGCTAAGACTATGGTCTTGAATAGCCAAGTACTGGCAGCAGGAGAGAGCAGGAGAAAGCTTTTGCATGACTCGATCACTTACCGAGTACACCCTTTCCCTGGGCTAACCGCAAGGACCAGCGACAGCACAATGTTCATTTACACCGCCTTTACAGTAACTCAAATTGCCCTCGACCATAGTCATGTTCAAGAGTAGATACTGCTGCAGTGCATGTATGGGACATGGCAGCCGATCTGTAACAGGAAGGTTTCACAAACAATGAAATAAATAATAAAAACAGAACATGCTGGAAATATTCGGCAGGTTAGACAGCATCTGAGGATAGGGAAACATTTTCCATTTCAGAACCTTCATCAGTTTAGGACAAAAATTCTCATGTAGGGTCCCAGACTTAAAACATTAACCATGTTTCTCTCTCCACTGATGCTGCCTGACCTACTGAGTTTTTCCAGCTTTGACTTCTGGTTTTCATCTTCTGCAGGTTTTTATAAAATTTTTTGAAACTCATTTATTACTTACTTCTGGGAAATAGGAAGAGAGCAAAGGGAATATCTGTGACGGGGGAGGCCAGGACTGCCATGAAGATAAATTATTTCCATGGAGTCATTGGTCAGAAGTGGGTAGGCCATAAGATCGTTGAACAGGGGTTCCCTACCTTTTTTGTGCCATGGGCCAATACCATTAGATAAGGAGTCCATGGACCCAGATTGGGAACACCTGCCATAAGAATTGGAGTAAAATTAGGCCACTCAGTCCTTCGAGTCTGCTCTGCCATTCTATCAGGGCTGCTTTATTATCCCTGATAATCCCATTCTCCTGCCTTCTCCTATAACCTATAATGCCCTGACTAACCAACAACCTATCAATCTCAATTTTAAACATACTCAATGACTCGGCCTTCACAACCGTCAGTGGCAATGAATTCCACAAATTCACCACCTTCTGGTTAACAAAATTCCTTCTCATCTCTGTTCTAAAGGAGGAGAAGATGGCAGCGCGCGCGTCCTCTCCGGTGAATGATATCTGTAATCTGTCAAGTAGGGGACCGTGCACAATTCTGATTTGATGGAGACAGACGTGAGAGTGCGGAGGAACATCTGGAAAACTTCTGAAATGCCCACTTCGCTGCCACTGCTACTGTGTGGTAACCGGAATCTCCGGAGCTGTAGGCCCCGAAATCCTCGGCTTTGCTTGTTTCAGCGGCCAGGGCGGGGTCAAAGACGCTCAGCAGAGGATGGCATTCAGGAGGCTGTATTGGAGGGGCTGGTCGGAGGCTCGAAGTTTTCGGATGGACAGGCTCAGTGTCGGCTGTGGTCGGCTGCTTCCAAGGCATCGGCAAATTAACAGTGCCTGAAGGTTTATGGAAGGGAGTTTCTCCCTTTTGCCGCCTGCTATCAGGGACTCAGGAGTTGGTCGACTCGGGGACTTTGAGACTTTTTTTTACCGTGCTCATGATTTGTTCTTCATCAAATTATGGTATTTCTTTGCACTGCTGTAACTATATGTTATATTTATGTGGTTCTGTCAGTGTTAGTCTTTAGTTTGTCCTGTTTTCTGTGATATCACTCCGGAGAAACATTGTATCATTTCTTAATGCATGTATGCATTTCTAAATGACAATAAAAGAGGACTGAGTGTTCTCATAATCTAATCTAAATGGACATCCCTCTATGCAGAAGCTGTGCCCTCTGGTCCTAGACTCCCCCACTATAGGAAACATCCTTTCCACATCAGGTCTCTTTAGACCTTTCAATATTCAGTAGATTTTAATAAGATTCCCCCCTCATTCTTCTAAACTCCAGTGAGTACAGGCCCAGAGCCATCAAACACTCCTCAAACATTAAAACTTCCATTCTCAGAGTCATTTGTGTGAACCTCCTCTAGACTCTCTTCAATGCTAGCACATACTTTCTCAGATAAGGGGCCAGAAATGGTCACAATACTCTGTATGGTTTGACCAGTGTCTTTTAAAGCCTCAGTATTACGTCCTTGCTCTTATGTTCTAGTCCTCTTGAAGTGAGCGCTAACATTGCATTCACCATCATTACCACTGACTCAACCTGCAAATTAACCTTTAGGGGATTTTGCACAAGGACTCCCTAGTCCCTTTGTACCTCTGATTTTTGAATTTTCACCTCATTTAGAAAATAGTCTATGTCTTTATTCCTTCTACAAAAAGTACATGACCATACACTTCCCTACATTATATTCCATCTGCCACTTCTTTGCCCATTTGTCCAATCTGTCCAAGTCCTGTTTCACACTCCCTGTTCCACAACACAACCTGCCCCTCCTCCAATTTTTCTATCATCTGAAAACCTGGCCACAAAGCCATCAATTCCATTATCCAAATCATTGACATATAATGTGAAAAGTAGTGGTCCCAATGCCGACCCCTGTGGAACACAACTAGTCACTGGCAGCCCACCAGAAAAGGCCCCCTTTATTCTCACTCACTGCCTCATGTCAGTCAGGCAATCTTCCATCCATTCTAGTATATTTCCTGTAATACCATAGCTCTTATATTGTTAAGGAGCCTATGTATGGCAACTTGTCAAAGGCCTTCTGAATATTGAAGTAAACAACATCTACTGACCCTTCTTTGTCTATCCTACCTGTTATTTCCTTAAAGAATTTGTGGAAAACAAGAGAAAATCTCCAGATGCTGGAAATCCAAGCAACACACACAAAATGCTGGAAGAACTCAGCAGACCAGGTAGCATCTATGGAGAAGAGTACAGACGATGTTACAGGCCAAGACCCTTCACCAGGACAGATTTGTGGCAAGGTTTCCCCTTAAGGAAACCTTCCCGACTCTGGCCTATATTATCATGTGCCTCCAAGTACCCTGAAACCTCATCCTTAATAAGGTTTCAATTTGCAATTTTCCTGTCCTCTGGGACCACTCCAGAATCAATTGATTCTTGAAAGATCATTGCTAATGCCTCCACAATCCTTCAACTACATCATTCAGAACCCTGGGGTGTAGTCCATCTGGTCCAGGTGACTTATCTACCTTCAGACCTTTCAGCTTCCCAAGCACCTTCTCCTTATTAATAATGACTGCACTCACTTCTGCCCCTGGCACTCTCAAATCTCTGTCATATTGCTAGTGTTTTCCATAGTGAAGACTGATGCTAATTATTACACTCTTCTGCCATTTCTTTGTCTCCTATTGCTAACTCTCCAGCATCATTTTTCAGCAGCCCAATATCCACTCTCACCTCTCCTTTACTCCTGATAGATCTGAAAAAAAAAACTTTTGTTATCTTTTTATATTATTGGCTAGCTTACCATTGTATTTCATCTTTTCTCTCTTCATGTTTTTTTTAGTTGTCTTCTGCTGAGCTTCAAAAGCTTCCCGATCTTCTAAGTTCCCAATAATTAGTGCTATGTTATGTGCTCTCTCTTTTGCTTTTATGCTGTCTTTGACTTCCTTTGTCAGCCACAGTTTTCTCATCCTCCCTTTAGAATACATCTTTATCCTTGAGATGTATCTATTCTGTGCCTTCCAAATTGCTCCCAGAAACTCCAGCCTTTGCTGTTCTGTCATCATCCCTGCTATTCTCCCCTTCCAATCAACTTCAGCCAGCTCCTCTCTGATGCCTCTATAATTCCCTTTACTCTCCTGTAATACTGATATATCTGACTTTATCTTTTCCATCTCAAACTCCAGAGTGAATTCAACCATCTTATGATCACTTTTCTCCTAAGGGTTCCTTTACCTTAAGCTCCCTAATCAAATCCAGTTCATTACACAGCTCTCAATCCAGAAATGCCTTTCCTCTAGTGGGCTCAACCACAAGCTGCTCTAAAAAAGCCATTCTACAAATTCCCTCACCAATCAGATTTTCCCAATCTACCTGCACATTGAAATCCCTCGTGAGTATCGGAACATTGTCCTTGGTTTTTAAAAGCCTCTGAATTGTTGACCTTCCCACTAGTTTTTGCTGTATTATGTGCCGTTTTTTTCCTTTTAAGCTGTCTTTGGCTTCCCTTGTTAGTCATGGTTGCCTCATCAGCTCTTTAGAATTCTACAGTACTTCATCTTTGGGATGTATCAATCCTGTGCCTTCTGAATTGCCCCCAGGAGCTCCAGCCATGCTCTTTACTCCAGTGTAATCCTGCTACATCCAGTTTTAGCTTCCCTTTCTCAAACAGCAGCGTGAATTCTATTGTATTATGATCACTGCCTTTTAAGGATTTCTTTACATTAAGCTTCCTAATCAAAACTGGGTCATTAAATAACACCCAATCCAGAATTGCCAGGTGGACACAGCCACAAGCTGCTGTAAAATACCATCTTGTAGGCATCCTACAAATTGGCATCCAGCACCAACTGGATTTTCCCAATCTACCTGCATATTGAAATTCCGCATGACTACTGTAATATTGCCCTTTTGACATACCTTTTCTATCAGCCATTGTAATTTGTAGCCCATATCCTAGCTGCTGATCAGAGAGTTGTATGTTACTCTTATCAGGGTCTTTTTACTCTTGCAGTTTCTTTAACCACAAAGATTTCAATTTTTACAAACAGAGCCATCCTATCCCCTCTGTCTACCTGCCTGTCCTTTTGACACAATGTGTATCCTTGGATTTTAAGCTTCCACCTATGATCTTCTTTCGGCCACACGCACAACGTCATACCTGCCAATCTCTAAATGCACTACAAAATCATCTATTTTATTCAGTATACTTCATGCATTAAAATACAACATTTTAGTCCTGTATTCATCACCCTTTTCAATTTTGCCCCCATGATACACTTCATTTCATCCCACTGTCTTTCCTCAGTCTCACAACACACTGCACCGACTTGTATACAACTGCCCCATCCTGAGCACTATCACTCCAGTTCCCACCCACCCCACCCTGCCAACTTAGTTTCAACCCTCCCCAACAGCTTGAGCAAACCTACCTACAAGGATACTGATCCCCCTCGGGTTCAGGAGTATAGTGACCATTACTACGAAGAAGCTCCTTGCTGTAGGATCCAGTGGCAGACCCAATCTGACTGAGTTCCTCCAGCACTTACACAGGGAAACTAGTTCTCAGATCCTGCCCCAAGTCAGAGTTTGAGCAAGATCTGCCACCCTTCTCATTTTAATGGGGAATGCAGAACAACGGTTCGAAGGTTAAAAGATTTTTAAAAATTATTTGTTTTTTTGTTTTTTTTTGATTATCCTTATGACCACATGGGTTTCCTCCAGGAGCTCGTGTTTCCCTCTCACCCCAAAACCATGCTGGTTGACGTGGTAAATGATGAATGTAAATTGCTCCTTGTCCTTTTCCCAGAGTAGGGAATAGGTTTAAAGTGAGAGGGGAAAGATTTCAAGGGGGCCTGAAGGACAGGTTTTTCACGGAGAGTGGTGTGTATGTGGAATAAGCTGCCAGAGGAGGTGGTAATTAAAACGTTTCGGAGACATTTTGATGAGTACGTGTACAGGAAGGGTCTGGAGGGATATGGTCCAAACAGAGGTGGATGAAATTAGCCTAGATAGGGATCTTCCTCAGCATGGACGTTAGGCCAAAGGCAGACATCCCACCCTGCAAAAACTCATTTCAGGGAGGCAGCACGTCCGCCCCCTGCAACCCCATATTCCCTACCTCCTCCGCCCCCGTCGACCTCCAAGGGTGTATGTAGTACTCTGTTTAGTGATTTTGTCTAATCTGTAAACCAAGTTGGGTATATGCAGAAAATGTGACATTAAGATATGTACTTATGTTATATTATATTATCATGTTTATACTATTACAACTTTAAGCAAGCCTACAGGGAGTTTGGCCTCATCACGTAGGACATCAATAGAGTAGCTCCTTAGCAGCCAGCCAGCTAGTTTAAATAACGTTAGCTATGCTAATGAACGAATGACACCTGTTAAACTCACCTCAACACGTCTTTTACAGTCATCTGGGCAATAGAAAAGTCACTGTTGCAAACAGTGCAGCGAGCAACACTGTCATTATTTTTGACCCCCATTAGGCAAGGGTACACTTTAATGTAGTCTGGGGTGAAATGCATTTTATATATTTTTTTGAAACACTCTGCCATGGCGGTGCAGGACATGAAACTGAACTGATGGAGAGACAGAGGTCGACTGTAAAGCCCGCCCACAGAGAAAACTGATAGGCCTACTTAGCACAAAGAGAGACCAATCAGCATGCTCGCTCTTGCTCCCACTCCAACTCCAGCTGTCGCTCTCCCTCTCAAAAAAATCAATTTCCGGGATATTGTGTATAATTTGCCGGTGTCAGGGAGCTGCCATCAATATGCAGGAGACTCCCGGAACTTCTGGGAGAGGTGGGATGTCTGCAAAGGCCCTGTTTCCACACTCAGTAACCCTACCAATCTAGTGTCTAAGTGAGGATGTGGGTCACCAGTTTATCACAATGATTAAGGTAAGATCTGTGTAAATATTGATGTTAAACAATCAGCAAGGACTTACTGGTCTGTTTCCCTAAGCTCCATGTGCTTATCTAAGAGGCTCTTAAAAGACCCGATTGTATCAACTTCCACCACCGCTGCCAGCAGCCCATTCCATGCACCCATCTCTCTCCACAGAAAAACTTACCCCTGATGTCCCCTCAGTATCTATTTCCAAGCACCTTAAAACTATGCTCCCTCATTTCAGCCCTGGGAAAAAGTCTCTGACTATCCACACAGTCAATGCCTCTTATCATCTTACACACCTCTATCAGGTCACTTCTCATCCTCCGTCACTCCAAGGAGAAAAGGACAAGTTCACTGAACCTATTCTCATAAGTTACACCCTCCAATCCAGGCAACATCCTTGTCAATCTCCTCTGCACTCTCTGCAATCTCCACACCCTTTCTGTAGTGAGGTGACCAGAACTGAACACAGCACTCCAAGTGGGGTCTAACTAAGGTCTTATATAGCTGTAACATTCCCTCACAACTCTTGAACTCAATCCCATGGTTGATGAATACCAACACACCATAGGCCTTCTTAACAACAATATCAACCTGTGCAGCAGCTTTGAGTGTCCTATTGACACGGACCCCAAGATCTCTCAGATCCTCCACACTGCCAAGATTCTTCCCATTAATATTATATTCTGTCTTCAAATCTTACCTCCCAAAATGAACCATTTCACACTTACCCGGGTTGAAGTCCATCTGCCACTTCTCAGCCTAGTTCAGTGTCCTATCGATGTCCTGCTGTAACCTCTGACAGTCCTCCACACTATCCACAACACCCCCAACTGTTGTGTCATCAGCAAATTTACTAACTCATCCCTCCGCTTCCTCATCCGAGCCATTTATAAAAATCACGAAGAGTAGGGGTCCCAAACAGATCCCTGAGGCACACCACTGTTCACCGACCTCCATGCAGAATATGAACACCTACAACCACTCTTTGCCTTCTGTGGGCAAGCCAATTCCAGATCCACAAAGCAATGTCCCCTTGGATCCCATGCTTCCTTACTTTCTGAAGGAGCCTTGCATGGGGAACCTTATCAAATGCTTTACTGAAATCCATATACACTACATCCACTGCTCTACCTTCATCACCGTCCACATGATCAATGCCCCAATTTATGTGTTTTAGCTAATTTTGATACATTTTTAAGGCAGTAACCTTAATAAATATTGGCTATTTCTTTTTTTAACTAGGCTTTAAATGTTTCTGTGTATCTACTGTGATATCAAATCCCCAAAGACAGCTGTGGCTGCTGATGTGTACATCTGGAGATCATGCCACCGTTCAGGAATGGCAGCTGGAGTCTGGGACACAATGGGACTTGGCGTCCTGTCCGCGCATGATGGATGGGATTTGGAGTGTTTGTCAATTTAAGTTGCATTGGAATTCTTATTGGTTTATTATTGTCACCTGTACCAAGATACAGTGAAAAGCTTGTGTCCAGAGATCTGAGCCTTTCCAGGGCCAACTCTCTCGATGCAGAGCTCGGAAAAAGCGACACAACAGACTTCTAACATCATAAATCAGTGAGTAGTTTGTTATGTCTCCCTTCTCGCTATGGAACGGTGACACCTCTTTTTTCCTTATTGGGGGAGAGAGAGAGCCAGAAAGAGGTGCCAGGTATGTCAGACTGCCAGGTGAATGAGTAGTCCTTGGAGTACTGCAAGTCTGTGTCTTTATTGATACGTGCTGCAGGCTTGAGAGGGCGCTGATGCTTTTTTGCTGGTGGGGGTGGTGGGGGTCGTTGCTTTGCTGCTGCTTGTGTGTGGGTGGGGGGAGCTGGGGGGGACTTTGGGGTTCTAACATTTAACTGTCATTCATTCTTTGGGGCATTCCTTTGCTTTCATGGATGTTTGCAAAGAAAAAGAATTTCAGGATATACAAAGTATATGGTATAGATTTCTCTGACATTGAAGTGTACCTATTGAAACCTATTGTACACTGTTATTGCAGATCAAATCGTTACACAGTGAGTGTGAAATTAGCAACCATATAATGATGTAAACCATACAAATTAAAGGAAGGAATGCTGATTGAAGTTCGCAGATGTGGGTGTGATGGAAGAGCAATGTATTAAGCAGGGTTGAGGCACGAAGGGTTGGGACTTGAAGGTTAAATTTAAACCCATCTTGACATTTTGAATGAAATTGTTCAGCTTCATTTTGCACTGAATTTGTCACCTTGGAGCTCTCTTTCTTCCCACCCTTTCCCAAGCAGCCTCGAGGTTCCTTCTTCAGGACTTCCGAGTCACTGCATCCTGTACATTGTCAGAAAATGGAATTGCTCACTGTTCCCTGTGTTCAGTCGTCCTTCAGAGGTAGATTTACATTCATTTACATTCATCTCTTCGAGCTACCCTTTAAGAGCGATGCACTATGATTAAGAGTCACTTATCACTCATAAATTGGCCTCATTCATTCCCCAAACCCATCACAATAAATTCCATCATTCCATATGCCTTCTCAGTTACTTGCTAATTTATTGCCTTTATTCCTCTTACCAATTAATAAATCTATTCCCCAGACTATTGTTTTGAATCATGTTAGTCAGCAAGGACCTCCCTTTACAAGCCCTTGATAACTTGGGCTTTTCTAAGCACCACATATCTGACGTCAGATTGGCCAGTAGTTGTTGGTTTATATCTTTCAATATACGGAACATCTCAGACCTGCAGCCAAAGAACATTGGAAAAAGTATAGTCAGATCCATGTTATTTCCTCCACTGTTTCTTCTAAGAACATAGAACATAGAATAGTACGGCACAGTACAGGCCCCTCGGCCCACAATGTTGTGCTGACCCTCAAACCCTGCCTCCCATATAAGCCCCCACCTTAGATTCCTCCATATACCTGTCTAGTAGTCTCTTAAACTTCACTAGTGTATCTGCCTCCACCACTGACTCAGGCAGTGCATTCCACGCACCAACCACTCTCTGAGTAAAAAACCTTCCTCTAATATCCCCCTTGAACTTCCCACCCCTTACCTTAAAGCCATGTCCTCTTGTATTGAGCAGTGGTGCTCTGGGGAAGAGGCGCTGGCTATCCACTCTATCTATTCCTCTTATTATCTTGTATATCTCTATCATGTCTCCTCTCATCCTCCTTCTCTCCAAAGAGTAAAGCCCTAGCTCCCTTAATCTCTGATCATAATGCATACTCTCTAAACCAGGCAGCATCCTGGTAAATCTCCTCTGTACCCTTTCCAATGCTTCCACATCCTTCCTATAGTGAAGCGAGCAGAACTGGACACAGTACTCCAAATGTGGCCTAACCAGAGTTTTATAGAGCTGCATCATTACATCGCGACTCTTAAACTCTATCCCTCGACTTATGAAAGCTAACACCCCATAAGCTTTCTTAACTACCCTATCCACCTGTGAGGCAACTTTCAGGGATCTGTGGACACGTACCCCCAGATCCCCCTGCTCCTCCACACTACCAAGTATCCTGCCATTTACTTTGTACTCTGCCTTGGAGTTTGTCCTTCCAAAGTGTACCACCTCACACTTCTCTGGGTTGAACTCCATCTGCCACTTCTCAGCCCACTTCTGCATCCTATCAATGTCTCACTGCAATCTTTGACAATCCTCTACACTATCTACAACACCACCAACCTTTGTGTCATCTGCAAACTTGCCAACCCACCCTTCTACCCCCACATCCAGATCATTAATAAAAATCATGAAAAGTAGAGGTCCCAGAACAGATCCCTGTGGGACACCACTAGTCACATTCCTCCAATCTGAATGTACTCCCTCCACCGCCACCCTCTGCCTTCTGCAGGCAAGCCAATTCTGAATCCACCTGACCAAACTTCCCTGGATCCCATGCCTTCTAACTTTCTGAATAAACCTACTGTGTGGAACCCTGTCAAATGCCTTACTAAAATCCATATAGATCACATCCACTGCGCTACCCTCATCTATATGCCTGGTCACCTCCTCAAAGAACTCTATCAGGCTTGTTAGACATGATCTTCCCTTCACAAAGCCATGCTGACTGTTCCTGATCAGACCATGATTCTCTAAATGCCTATAGATCCTATCTCTAAGAATCTTTTCCAACAGCTTTCCCACCACAGACGTAAGGCTCACTGGTCTATAATTACCCGGTCTATCCCTACTACCTTTTTTGAACAAGGGAACAACATTCGCCTCCCTCCAATCCTCCGGTACCATTCCCGTGGACAACGAGGACATAAAGATCCTAGCCAGAGGCTCAGCAATCTCTTCTCTCGCCTCGTGGAGAAGCCTGGGGAATATTCCGTCAGGCCCCGGGGTCTTATCTGTCCTAATGTATTTTAACAACTCCAACACCTCCTCTCCCTTAATATCAACATGCTCCAGAACATCAACCTCACTCATATTGTCCTCACCATCATCAAGTTCCCTCTCATTGGTGAATACCGAAGAGAAGTATTCATTGAGGACCTCGCTCACTTCCACAGCCTCCAGGCACATCTTCCCACCTTTATCTCTAATCGGTCCTACCTTCACTCCTGTCATCCTTTTTTTCTTCACATAATTGAAGAATGCCTTGGGGTTTTCCTTTACCCTACTCGCCAAGGCCTTCTCATGCCCCCTTCTTGCTCTTCTCAGCCCCTTCTTAAGCTCCTTTCTTGCTTGCCTATATTCCTCAATAGACCCATCTGATCCTTGCTTCCTAAACCTCATGTATGCTGCCTTCTTCCACCTGACTAGATTTTCCACCTCACTTGTCACCCATGGTTCCTTCACCCTACCATTCTTTATCTTCCTCACCGGGACAAATTTATCCCTTACATCCCGCAAGAGATCTCTAAACATCGGCCACATGTCCATAGTACATTTCCCTGCAAAAACATCATCCCAATTCACACCCGCAAGTTCTAGCCTTTTAGCCTCATAATTTGCCTTTCCCCAATTAAAAATTTTCCTGTCCTCTTTGATTCTATCCTTTTCCATGATAATTATAAAGGCCAGGGAGTGGTGGTCACTGTCCCCCAGGTGCTCACCCACTGAGAGATCTGTGACCTGACCCGATTCATTACCTAGTACTGGATCTAGTATGGCATTCCCCCTGGTCGGCCTGTCCACATACTGTGACAGGAATCCATCCTGGACACACTTAACAAACTCTACCCCATCTAAACCCTTGGAACTAATCAGGTGCCAATCAATATTAGGGAAGTTAAAGTCACCCATGATAACAACCCTGCTATTTTTGCACCTTTCCAAAATCTGCCTCCCAATCTGCTCCTCGGTATCTCTGCTGCTATCAGGGGGCCTATAGAATACCCCTGTAGAGTAACTGCTCCCTTCCTGTTCCTGACTTCCACCCATATTGACTCAAAAGAAGATCCTGCTACATTACCCACCCTTTCTGTAGCTGTAATAGCATCCCTGACCAGTAATGCCACCCCTCCTCCCCTTTTTCCACCCTCTCTATCCCTTTTAAAGCACTGAAATCCAGGAATATTGAGAATCCATTCCTGCCCTGGTGCCAGCCAAGTCTCGTAATGGCGACTACATCATAATTCCATGTATGTATCCAAGTTCTCAGTTCATCACCTTTGTTCCTGATGCTTCTTGCATTGAGGTACACACATTTCAGCCCTTCTACCTTACTGTCTTTACACCGTTTATTCTGCTTCTCTTTCCTCAAAGCCTCTCTGTATGTTAGATCTAGCTTTACTCCATGCACTTCTTTCACTGCTCTATCGCTCTGTGTCCCATCCCTCTCGCAAATTAGTTTAAACCCTCCCAAACCATGTTAGCAAACCTACCTGCAAGGATATTGCTCCCCCTCGAGTTCAGGTGCAACCCATCCAATCCGTACAGGTCCCACCTTCCCCAGAAGAGATCCCAATGATCTAAAAATCTAAAGCCCTGCTCCTTGCACCAACTCTTCAGCCACGCATTCAACTGCCATCTCCTCCAATTCTTACCATCTCTGTCACGTAGCACTGGCAGCAATCCTGAGAACGCCACCCTTGAGGTCCTGTTCTTCAGCCTTCTGCCTAATTCCCGAAACTCACACTTCAGGATCTCATCCCTCTTCCTGCCTATGTCATTGGTTCCAACATGTATCACGGCTTCTGGTTGCTTTCCCTCTCGTAACAGGATGTTGTGCACCGGCTCAGAGACATCCTGGACCCTGGCACCCGGGAGGCAACAAACCATGCGGGTGTCCTTCTCACGTCCACAAAATCTCCTGTCTGCTCCCCTGACTATAGAGTCTCCAATGTCGACAGCTCTCCTCTTCTCCGTCCCACCCTTCTGCACCACAGGGTCAGACTCAGTGCCGGAGGTACTGCCACCGTGGCTCACACCTGGTCGGTCGTCCCCGCCAACAGTATCCAGGATGGTAAACTTATTATTCAGAGGAATGGCTACAGGGGTGCTCTGCACTACCTGTCTGCTCACCTTCGCATCCCCCCTCTGACTGTCACCCAACGACCTGCTTCCGACAGCCTAGGTGTGACTACCTCCCTGTAGCTCTCATCTATGATTGCCCCATTCTCCCTTATGAGTCGAAGGTCATCCAGCTGCTGCTCCAGATTCCTTACACGGTCTTCCAGATCGCCCAGCCGTATGCACTTCTGGCAGATGTGACTCTGTGGGAGAGGGGAGTTCCCCCAAGACTGCCACGTCTCACATGAGAGGCACATTACCGTCTCAGGAGACATTGTAAAAACTAACTGCGAGCCAGCTTGTCCTTTGCCTCTTCTCGTCAAAGCCTCAAACCTCCACTCCTTCACTGGCCTACTCATGCTTTGGTCGCTTTCCACCGATAAATGTTATCTGAGCCTAGTGATGTATCCAGCCCTAATGATGTTTGATCCCCTTCCTTCTCTTTTTATCATTTCCACTCTGTTTCTCATAATCAACGTGCACGGCCACACATCTTTTTGCTACTAGCACACAAAAGGTTGTCACCATCTACCTCATTGGTGTGTTATTTATCATTCAAAATCATACGTAATCACATTTCCTTATCCAGTTTTTGATGGGGATGGTGTTGACAATGTGGAGTTCATGAGGATTTGTCTGCAGATTTTAGAACTGGCTTATTTATACTGTTTTTATTGAAGAAATTATTGATTCACTACATCAAAATCCAAGGAAGCAAAGGGCATGAAAAGCAGAAGAACTGCCAGTTCATTTAAAGTGGAATGGCTTAATGAAACAGTAGAAACTGCTACACCAAAAGCTCCTGAGGTCAAGAACGTACAGCTACAAGAAATATTTATGTACAACACAGAAACTGGTGTTGACTGCATGTATTGCAATGCAGAAGTTGCTGGGGAATTTGCAAGTGGGAAGAAGTGGAGTGATATTTGGAAACTTGACTCTTTAAAGTGTCATTTAGCAAGCAAATCACATATGTCTCTTGTTGTGTCTTTGCAACTACATATCAAAAGATTAGAAGTGGGAGCTGGCTTTAACTGGTGTATTCACATTGCAAAGGGTGTGAGGGAGAACAAAGTGCATGTGCAGACAACAGATCAGTACGTAGTGCTGGGGACGGGGGGGGGGGGGTCATTGCTCTAAAAGAAATACATTACATCTCTTATCTAATTACCCTACAAAATCTGTGCCATATGCAATAATTTCCAAATGAAATACCTATCTGGATATTTTGTCAACTAACTTTGTAAATTTATAAGGTTTGTTTAACCATTTCAAACAACTTTAATAACGTGAAAGTTCAACATTATTGCATGCTGTTGTGTAGTATAGGAGCAAAAATTCTCTTTGATGTATATTATTTCATTTCTTGTAAACAATGATCAACAGACTGGACTTGGTAGTTTATTATCCTTAGAATAGCTTCCACTTAAAAATTCAGTGCACACATGTTGTCACTGGGCAAAAAAATTGCACAGCACAAGATTTTTGTGCACACTGGTCATTATGAATTAGAGGGAACATTGGTCATAATGTCAATTTCCCTCTTTTTCACCACTACACATCTTCCACCTTCACAAATAGGTTACCATATTGGTCTCTTTTAGAATATCCTATTTCCAAAACACAATCTTGATTTTACTTACCGGCATTTTCACACTCTATTAGTCTTCCTAATATTTTTTTTAAATTGCTCATATGTCACTGGGCTTTCCTCCCGTGGTATTTGCCATGTCTTAATTAGAACATAGAACATAGCACCTAGAGGTTTACGGCACATTACAATGTCAACCATGTAACCTACTCTAGAATTTCCCCAGCGCACAGCCCTCTGTTTCTCTAAGCTCCGTGTACCTACCTAAGAGGCTCTTAAAAGACCCAACTGTATCCGCTTCCACCATCACTGCTGGCAGTGAATTCCACGCACTCACCGCTCTATGTGAAGAACTTACCCCAGACATCCCCTTGGTACCTACTTCCAAGCACCTTAAAACTATGCCCCCTCATGTTAGCCATTTCAGTCCTAGGAAAAAGCCTCTAGCTATCCACACAATGAATTCCACCCATCTTGTTTCCCTGTGGGTCCAAACCTCTAATTTAACTGGAAATATATTTGATCTGAACCCTCACTATTGAGTACCTCCACTGATCTGCTGTTCCTGGTCTAAGTTACGTTGGCCTCATCTCACTGTAAGACTTTAGTACCTTTTATATTTGTCCTGTTCCATAACTCTTTTAAAACTAAGCACGTTATGATCACTAGCTCAAAACCTGACACCTGTTTGCCACCATTTCCATTTGTCCAGATCAGCCTTTCTCAACTTTTATGCTCTGGAGGAGCCCTTAAAATTATCCTCAGGTCTCAGGGAACCCCTGCGTAAAAATTATTATATCTACAGCTCACAGTACGTTAGTAAGGTCAGTAAGTTGTAGGTACAATAATCCAAAAATAATTGTCAATGCTCTTTTGAGCAGAGAATATATTTTTAGCCAACCTTTCTTGAAAAAAACAGGTAGTTAAGTTTAGCTTACCTTTCTTGAAATTAACCTCTTTCTTTCCCTTTCATAAATTTTAAAAACTCATAAGGCAAATATAATAAATTTCTGTTAAATAACTGGCTCATGTCAAAATGGGATTTAATTTTTCTGAAGGTAGGCTTAGTAGATTTAAGTTAAATAAAGGATGTAAATTGATGTTAATTAATGCTATGTATAACATGAAAATTTATTTGCAATGTTGAAGTGGTGTTTTGTAACAAAATCAGGATTTTCTATTTTTACAAGAGAAACAAAACTTCTCATTGAGTCAACCATTGATGGGGCACCTTCAGTACAGATGCCAACACAGACCTTTTGTTTCTGGATATGAAGACCAAACATCAAATATATTTTGGCCTTTGTTTGTTTCAGGCAGCTCTTTGCAAAAGAAAAGTTTTCTTGAATTTCGCCATCATTTACAAACCTTACAAATGCTACAACATGACATTTATTGGTGAAATCTGTTGATTCATCAACCTGGATAGAGAAGCTGTTGTTTTTCAGTTTATCACACAAAACCTCTTCAGCATCAATACATCGACTGATTGCGCTGTTTGAGAGTGAAACCTTTTCAATTTCTCGTACTGCATCTTGCCCTCGCATTTTACCCACTGTAATTTTACATGCTGGCATTATTAGATTCTCACCAACTGTGTGACTTTTCATTTTTTGGGAAATAAGTTCTGCTACTAAATAACTTGCTTCCTGATTATTTTTACTGACTGTGACTTTATTAACAACAGCTTTAATCAGTTTGTTTTGAGATTCCATTAGCCATTTAAAATGATCCGCACTTTTATGTGTCATATGACTGTGATTTGTAGTTAAGTGTCTTTCCAATGTTGCTGCAGCCATTGCTGCATTTGTAAGTTGTTTGCCACAGACTAGGCACAATGGAATAGGACAACTTAGATGACCAGTCCACGTAAAACCTATTGATAAGTAGCTTTCATTGTAAAGACAGGTTTTTTAATGTCAGTTGTTGCATAATAAAAATGGCACAATAAATAACTAAATGAGAAAACCACAAAAATACCAAGATTTCACAATACAATTCACTTCGAACCTAGACAAGCCACCTTCTGCAATGTTTACAATAACAGCAAAGCGGCAGGCCAGCAGCTGAGTCACAACACATAAAAACTCCTTCCTTAGAATGAAAATTTCCCTTCCACTTTCTACTACACCTTGTTCCCTCCCAGAAGGTGGTCAGCAGCACATAAGGCGAAACGGGGTGAAATAATTCAAGAGGGGAAGGCTGATGTTACAGCCCAAATTAGGTGAGTCCATTCAATGCTCGGAAAACATACTTCATTCTCCTCATCAGCCTACCGTCCCCTTCCTCTGTGCAATACAGCACTCACCGATTATCAGACTATCATCCCCCCTCCGCACAGTACAGCATGCACCAATTATCAGTCTACTCCATGCAATACAGCACTCACCGATTATCAGCCACCGTCCTCCCCTCCATGCAATACAGCGCTCACAATTATCAGTCTACTGTTCTTCCTCCGTGCAATACAGCACTCACAAATTATCGGCCTACCATCTTCCCCTTTGTGCAATGCAGTGCTCACCGATTATCAGCCTACCATCCTCCCCTCTGGCAATACAGCTCTTACCAATTAACAGCCTACCATCCTCCCCTTTGTGCAATACAGCGCTCACCAATTATCAACGGCCTCTCCTATCTCATGTCAAAAACTGAGAATGGACTCAACCAAATAACTATGGTCCGACTGCACACAGCCATTCTGAGCTGAGAGACCTCAAACGAGACAGCGAATGGGACTGCTCGGTCAAAAAATGATGTTTTGTTTTTTTTATAATCGTGATCTCTTGCGGAACCCCAGCGACCTGTTGCAGAACCTTAGGCTTAGAAACCCTGGTCCAGATATCCCTAAAACTAATTTCACCTTGCTCATGTTGTTCCATTGTTTAGAAAGGGTTCTAAGAGTAAACCTAGCAATTATCGGCCTGTGAGTTTGATGTCAGTGGTGGGCAAATTGATGGAAAGTATTCTTACAGATGGTATATATAATTATCTGGATAGACAGGGTCTGATTAGGAACAATCAACATGGATTTGCACGTGGAAGGTCATGTTTGATAAATCTTATTGAATTTTTTGATGAGGTTACTAGGAAAGTTGACGAGGGTAAAGTGGTGGATGTTGTCTATATGGACTTCATTAAGGCCTTTGACAAGGTTCCACACGGAAGGTTAGAGAGGAAGGTTCAATCGTTAGGTATTAATATTGAAGTAGTAAAATGGATTCAGCAGTGGTTGGATGGGAGACGCCAGAGAGTAGTGGTGGATAACTGTTTGTCAGATTGGAGGCTAGTGACTAGTGGTGTGCCTCAGGGATTTGTACTGGGTCCAATGTTGTTTATCATATACATTAATGATCTAGATGATGGGGTGGTAAATTGGATGAGTAAGTATGCAAATTAGACAGATACATGGATGGGAGGTGTATGGAGGGATATGGTCCGTGTACAGGTCAGTGGGACTAGGCAGAAAATGGTTCGGCACAGCCAAGAAGGGCCAAAAGGCCTGTTTCTGTGCTGTAGTTTTTCTATGGTTTTTATGGTTTCTATGATAGGTGGAGTTGTGGATAATGAAGAAGGTTTTCAAAGCTTGCAGAGAGATTTAGGCCAGTTAGAAGAGTGGGCTGAAAGATGGCAGATGGGGTTTAATGCTGATAAATGTGAGGTGCTACATTTTGGTAGGACTAATCAAAATAGGACATGCATGGTAAATGGTAGGGCATTGAAGAATGCAGTAGGAGAGAGGGATCTAGGAATAATGGTGCATAGTTCCCTGAAGGTGGGATCTCATGTGGATAGGGTGGTGAAGAAAGCTTTTGGTATGCTGGCCTTTATAAATCAGAGCATTGAGTATAGGAATTGTGATGTAATGTTAAAATTGTACAAGGCATTGGTGAGGCCAAGTTTGGAGTATTGTGTACAGTTTTGGTCACCGAATTATAGGAAAGATGTCAACAAAATAGAGAGAGTACAGAGGAGATTTACTAGAATGTTACCTGGGTTTCATTACTTAAGTTACAGAGAAAGGTTGAACAAGTTGGGGTCTTTATTCTTTGGAACATAGAAGGTTGAGGGGGGACTTGATAGAGGTATTTAAAATTATGAGGGGGATAGAGTTGACGTGGATAGGTTTTTTCCATTGAAAGTGGGAGATATTCAAACAAGAGGACATGAGTTGAGAGTTAAAGGACAAAAGTTTAGGGGTAACATGAGGGGGAACTTCTTTACTCAGAGAGTGGTGGTTGTGTGGAACGAGCTTCCAGCAGGAGTGGTTGACGCAAGTTCGATGTTGTCGTTTAAAGTTAAACTGGACAGCTATATGGACAGGAAAGGAATGGAGGGTTATGGGCTGAGTGCAGGTCGGTGGGACTAGGTGAGAGTAAGAGTTTGGCATGGACTAGAAGGGCCAAGATGGCCTGTTTCCGTGCTGTAATTGTTATATGGTGCCATTGCAGATGATGTAAATCTGAAAGAAAAAGAGGAAATACTGGTTTGGCAGATGCCATGAAAAAGGAACCAGAGCTCATTGTCCGAACTGGGTGAGAAAACAGGTCAAGGGCAGGGTAGGGTGGGACAGTTAGGACAACGTGAATACATCTGATAGAGTGAGAGTTAGCATCGCCATGGTGGTAAGCAGTTGAAAAAGCTATCTGGTGGATAGATTAATATGGACAGCTAGAGAAAATGAAAACATACAAGCTGTGAAATGCGGGCAATCCCCAGAGATCAGGCAGTGTTAATGAAAAGAGGAAAAGCCACCATTGACTTGTTGGGTCACTTGATAAACAGTTCACTTCAATGCTTTTCAAGAATCAATCCCGTTCTATGCTCTTCACACTGGTCCTGTCCCAGTTCAAATCAGGTGGCTGAATGTCCCCAGGTGTCACAGGTACCTACCTTTGCACTTCTCCGACCATCCAACCCGCCTGCTGTCCATTTCACTCACCCTGCAACATCAATGGAGCATTCTGGACATCAGTTTTTTTTCCGATCCTTCTTGAACATCGTCTCTTCTGTAATTATTTCCTTAACCTTTATTGCGAAACTCCTCCCTCTTTTCTACCCCTGCCTCGATCTCAGTGCAAAGCCCATGAGCAAGGAAGCTGAGCTTCACCCACTGAGCCTTTGACTTTCATTTCAGGAACTGGAACTTTGTGTATGGCAAGTTGTTCCTTTATGAAAAGGATACTGCTCCTGAGGGGGCACTGTGCCCGAGTACTCCGGCTGATTTGTTTAGCTATCTGCATACACAGCACGCTGCACCTTTGTGACCGTTGTACTCCTGCGCGTGGTTAAATTGCTTGACATCCCTCTGAATTTGCAAAGCATCTCAACTTTAGATCACCACAGTTTGTCAGGTTTGGAGATTTTGCAAATCAAGATTTTTTTGGTGTTATTCTAGAAAGGTTATATCACTAAATAAGAATTCTTCAGACTTATTTGATGCAAATAATCACTGAAAGTGGAAAAATGACTGATGCTGGAAACCCGAGATGTATCGAGAAAGTGATGGAAATACTCAGCAGGTCAGGCAGCATCTGTGGATAGAGAAACGGGTCAGGTCAGAATTGGGAAAGAGAGAAACTTTGTCTGAAAGGGAGAAGGAGGCAAAGGCACTCATCTCTTTTAAACAGTTTTTGGAAGTGTACTTGAGGGGCCTTGAGCAATGCTGATGAAAAGTGACCAGTACAGACAGAATGGGCTGACTGGTCACCTCTTTGTAAATAATTTGCGATTCTACTTTTGCAGCGACTCTTTGAAAGTAGGGCTAAGGTAGGATATTCTGGGCACACAGTGACACAGTGGTGAGACATAAATCTGGGAGTTTACACATTCTCCCCGTGGCCGCATCTTTCCTCCAAGTGCTCCGGTGTCCTTCTACATCCCAAATATGTGCTGGTCTTGGGGTTGATTGGCCACTATGGGTGCCTCCCCCCGCAGTACTGATAGGTGGGAGGAAGAGCTAATGCGAATGCAAGACAAAAAGTAGGAGTAGTCTGTGCCAGCCGTGCCAATAGACCTCTAACTCCCTAAAGCATCTCCACCAATTTAAATTAAAATGAGGAATGAAACGGTTCTCACTTGTCTGTGCGGGGACCACTCTAACCAGCTCCGCAGCCTCAGTGCTGTTCCAGATATGCAAACTGCCTGACGACCTGCACCCCATCTGCCTCCTGATCCTTTCCACCACTGGGCTAAGTATGATACATAAGGATCCTTTTGACAGCACGGCCCAGACTCGCAATCTCTGCCGTCTGGAAAAGCAGAGGCTTTTACTCCGAGCTGCCTTCCAAGATGCACCATCAAGGTTTAAAATGTCTGACGCTAGAAAGCGTGCATTGAAGGTGAAAAGGGTAAAATTCAAACCAGTTGTTTTACACAGAGGATGGTGGGTGGCTGGAAATTGCTGCTATGGGTGGGAGACATGATAGAGGCTATTAGGCAGATGCGTGTGCATGGAATGGAGGGATATAGATATTGTGCAGGCAGAAGGATTTAGTTTAGCTAGGCATTTAATTACTAGTTTAATTAGTTGGGTACAATATGATTGGCCAAAAGGCCTGTTCCCATGCTGCATTAGTAAATTCTATATTCTGAGATAACTGTTAAAGTCAGAGTCATGTAGCATAGAAACAGGTATCTGAGCCCGATGAATCCACATCAACCCACTTACACCAATCACTTGTTTTATTTCTCCCCACATACCTATCATCTACTCCAGACTCTACCACCATCATCTACCCCATCATCTACCCCCAGACTCTACCCCTATCACCTACCACCATCATCTACCCCATCATCTACTCCAGACTCTACCTCCATCATCTACCACCATCATCTACCCCATCATCTACTCCAGACTCTACCTCCAACATCTACCACCATCATCTACCCCATCATCTACACAGACTCTACTCCATCATCTACCACCATCATCTACCACCATCATCTACCCCATCATCTACTCCATCATCTACCCCATCATCTACCTCCATCATCTACCACCATCATTTACCCCCAGACTCTACCCCATCATCATCTACCACCATCATCTACCCCATCATCTACTCCAGACTCTACCTCCATCATCTACCACCATCATCTACCCCATCATCTACTCCATCATCTACCCCATCATCTACCTCCATCATCTACCACCATCATCTACTCCATCATCTACCCCATCATCTACCTCCATCATCTACCACCATCATCTACCCCATCATCTACCCCATCATCTACCCCATCATCTACCCCATCATCTACCCCATCATCTACCCCATCATCTACTCCATCATCTACCCCATCATCTACCTCCATCATCTACCACCATCATCTACCCCATCATCTACTCCATCATCTACTACCATCATCTACCACCATCATCTACTCCATCATCTACCCCATCATCTACCTCCATCATCTACCCCCAGATTCTGCCTCCATCATCTACTCCCAGACTCCACCTCCATCATCTACCCCTAGACTCTACCTCCATCATCTACCCCCAGACTCCACTTCCATCATCTACCACCAGACTCTACCTCCATCATCTACCCCCAGACTCTACCCCCAGACTCTACCTCCATCATCTACCTCCAGACTCTACCCCCATCATCTACCTCCAGGCTCTACCCCCATCATCTACCCCAGACTCTACCCCCACTGGCACACTCTGGTCAACTCTCTTACCAGCCTTAGGGGTGTGGAAAGAAAGTGGTGCGATCAGAAGAAATCAGCACAGTCAAATGAAGAAAGTACACAATCCACACAGATAACATCCGAGCAACACATGAGAAAGCTTATGGGATGTTCGCTTTGGTAAGTCGAGGGACAGAGTTTAAAAGTCGTGAGGTAATGCTGCAGCCCTATAAAACTCTGGTTAGGCCACACTTGGAGTACTGTGTCCAGTTCTGGTCGCCTCACTATAGGAAGGATGTGGAAGCATTGGAAAGGGTACAGAGGAGATTTACCAGGCTGCTGCCTGGTTTAGAGAGTATGGATTACGATCAGAGATTAAGGGAGCTAGGGCTTTACTCTTTGGAGAGAAGGAGGATGAGAGGAGTCATGATAGAGGTGTACAAGATAATAAGAGGAATAGATAGAGTGGATAGCCAGCACCTCTTCCCCAGGGCACCACTGCTCAATACAAGAGGACATGGCTTTAAGGTAAGGGGTGGGAAGTTCAAGGGGGATATTAGAGGAAGGTTTTTTACTCAGAGAGTGGTTGGTGTGTGGAATACACTGCCTGAGTCAGTGGTGGAGGCAGATACACTAGTGAAATTTAAGAGTCTACTAGACAGGTATATGGAGGAATTTAAGGTGGAGGGTTATATGAGAGGCAGGGTTTTAGGGTCGGAACAACAAATGTGGGCCAAAGGGCCTGTACTGTGCTGTACTATTCTATGTTCTATGTTCTATATTCTATAATACACACAAAATGCTGGAGAAACTCAACAGGCCAGGCAACAACAATGGAAAAAATTATATTCGACGTTTCAGGCTGAGACCCTTCGGAGTGAGTACTGCTGAAGAGTCTCGGCCCAAAACGTCAACTGTACTCTTTTCCATAGATGCTGCCTGGCCTGCTGAGTCCCTCCAGCATTTTGTGTGTGTCGCTTGGATTTGCAGCATCTGCAGATTTTCTCTTGCTTGTGATTAGAAAAGATCGTAGGTCAGGATAGAACCCGGGTCTCTGGAGGTGGGACTCACTGCAGCACGACACTGACTGTATAGCTGCCGATGGTTCCTTCAGTGCTGCTCTTGCAGAACCACAGCACCCTGTTCAGGTGTACATGGACAGTATTACTCCTGGAAGCTTGCACACCGACACCTCATCAAGAGCAGCTTGGGATGGGCAACAAACACTGCCCTGGACTGGAAAATGAACATGTATACAATGCTTCACAACCAGCCGGAAAAGTGGATCTGATTTGAAAATATGTGTGTGAGTTCCTGAGGTCAGCAGCTTCCGTGAGTCCTTGACTTGGTCTGTGACCTCTCCTGCTGCTCAGACTCATTCTGTGAAAGGATATACTTCCTGGCATCTACACTGCCCTTGGAGCTCAGTTCTGCCTTCTCCATCTCAACACGTTGCCTAGGGTTCACTTTCTTGTTATATTTATTATTTATATCTCAACGTAATTCTCTTCAGATGCCTGGTACTTCCCGGAGATGAAGATCAAAGGCACAGAGATCAGAAACAGCGCACAGCAGCAACAGGAGCAAAAGGGCAGGTTTTCCCTGTCTCCGTGGCTCCCATCACGGCCCACAATGACAGGGAAGCTTGACAGCTGAAGAGAGCAGAGCAGGTCACCCCGCTTCCCTCACCACCACCCCCCCAACAACTCTCCTCCCCCACACCACCACCACCCCCCACACAACTGTACCCGTCTGGTATGCCCTCCTGTCATCTTCGTAACATCTTGGATACAGGCATTTCAAATTCATATCAGCAGGGGGTGTAAAGTATGTTAGTAATCAGGAGTTTAAAAGCAATAATTAGTACTTACGCTTTCAGTAGTCATTTTCATAAAAGCACATCTGTTCAACAGAAATCATTACCTGCAGGTGCTGAAATGAAAACAGAAAATGGTGGAGACACTCAGTAGATCAGGCAGAGAGAATTGGTTAAAGTTTCAGCCCCAGAACCTGTCAACAGAACTGGGAAAGAGGAGGGGACGGTAGGACGAATGTACTATGAGTGATAGTGTGGATGTAGTGGAGATGGCAGTGGGAAGGGTCTATGTGTGATAGTGTGGATGTACTGGAGATGCTAGTGGGAAGGGACTATGTGTGATTGTGTGGATGTAGTTGAGATGGTGGGGGAAGGGTCTATGTGTGATAGTGTAGATGTAGTGGAGATGGTGGGGGAAGGGACTATGTGTGATAGTGTGGATGTAGTGGAGATGGTAGTGGGAAGCGACTATGTGTGATAGTGTGGACGTAGTGGAGGTGGTGGGGGTAGGAACTATGTGTGATAGTGTGGATATAGTGGAGATGGTAGTGGGAAGGGACAATGTGTGATAGTGTGGATGTAGTGGAGATGCTAGTGGGAAGGGAAAATGTGTGATAGTGTGGATGTACTGGAGATGGTGGGGGAGGGATTATGTGATAGCGTGGATGTAGTGGTGATGGTAGTTGGAAGGGACTATGTGTGATAGTGTGGATGTAGTGGAGATGGTAGTGGGAAGGGAGAATGTCTGATAGTTTGGATGTAGTGGAGATGGTAGTGGGAAGGGACTATGTGTGATAGTGTGGATGTAGTGGACATGGTAGTGGGAAGGGACTATGTGTGATAGTGTGGATGTAGAGGAGAAGGTAGTGGGAAGGAACTATATGACATATATGTGTGATATTGTGGATGTAGTGGAGATGGTGGGGGAAGGGACTATGTGTGATATTGTGGATGTAGTGGAGATGGTAGTGGGAAGGGACAATGTGTGATAGTGTGGATGTACTGGAGATGGTGAGGGAGGGATTATGTGATAGTGTGGATGTAGTGGAGATGGTGGGGGACGGGACTATGTGTGAAAGTGTGGATGTAGTGGAGATGGTGGGGGAAGGGACTATGTGTGATAGTTTGGATGTATTCGAGATGGTAGTGGGAAGGGACTATGTGTGATAGTGTGGATGTAGTGGAGATGGCAGTGGGAAGGGACTATGTGTGATAGTTTGGATGTATTCGAGATGGTAGTGGGAAGGGACTATGTGTGATAGTGTGGATGTAGTGGAATGGTGGATGAAGGGACTACGTGTCATATTGGGATGTAGTGGAGATGGTGCGGGAAGGGACTATTCTGATAGTGTGGATATAGTGGAGATGATAGTGGGAGGGGACTATGTCTGATAGTGTGGATGTAGTGGAGATGGTAGTGGAAAGTGACTATGTGAGATAGTGTGGATGCAGTGGAGATGGTGGGGGAGGGATTATGTGATAGTGTGGATGTAGTGGAGATGGTGGGGGACGGGACTATGTGTGATAGCGTGGATGCAGTGGAGATGGTAGTGTGAACGGACTACGTGTGATAGTATGGATGTATTGGAGATGGTAGTGGGAAGGGTCTCTGTGTGATAGCCTGGTTGTAGTGCAGATGGTAGTGCGAAGGAACTATGTGTGATAGTGTGGATGTAGTGGAGATGGTAGTGGGAATGGACTACGCGTGATAGTGTGGATGTAGTGGAGATGGTAGTCGGAAGGGACTATGTGTGATAGTGTGGATGCAGTGTAGAAGGTGGGGGAAGGGTCTATGTGTACTAGTTTGGATGTAATGGAGATGGTGGAGGAAGGGACAATGTGTGATAGTGTGGATTTTAGTGGAGATGGTGGGGGAAGGGACTATGTGTGATAGTGTGGATATAGTGGAGATGGTAGTGGGAAGGGACAATGTTTGATAGTGTGGATGTAGTGGGGATGGTGCGGGAAGGGACTATGTGTGATAGTGTGGATGTCGTGGAGATGGTAGTGGGAAGGGACATTGTGTGATCTTATGGATGTAGTGGAGATGGTAGTGGGAAGGGACAATGTGTGATAGTGTGGATGTCGTGGAGATAGTAGTGGAAAGTGTCTATGTGACATAGTGTGGATGCAGTGGAAATGGTGGGGGAGGGATTATGTGATAGTGTGGATGCAGTGGAGATGCTGGGGGATGGGACTATGTGTGATAGTGTGGATGTAGTGGAGATGGTAGTGGGAAGGGACTATGTGTGATAGTGTGGATGAAGTGTAGATGGTGGGGGAAGGGATATGTGTGATATTGTGGATGTAGTGCAGATGGTGGGGGAAGGGACTATGTGTGATAGTGTGGATGTGGTGGAGATGGTGGAGGAAGGGACTATGTGTGATAGTGTCCATGTAGTGTAGATGGTGGGGGAAGGGACTATGTGTGATAGTGTGGATGCAGTGGAGATGGTGGGGGAAGGGACTATGTGTACTAGTGTGCATGTAGTGGTGATGGAATTCGGAACAGACTACGTGTGATAGTGTGGATGAATTGGAGATGGTAGTGGGAAGGGACTCTGTGTGATAGCGTGGTTGTAGTGGAGATGGTAGTGCGAAGGGACTATGTGTGATAGTGTGGATGAAGTGGAGATGGTAGTGGGAACGGACTACGAGTGATAGTCTGGAGGTAGTGCAGATGGTAGCGGGAAGGGACTATGTGCGATAGTGTGAATGAAGTGTAGATGGTGGAGAAAGGGACTATGTGTGATAGTGTGGATGTAGTGGAGATAGTGGATGACGGGACTATGTGTGATAGTGTGAATGTAGTGAAATGGTAGCGGAATGGACTATGTGTGTTAGAGTGGATGTAGTGGAGATGGTAGTGGAAAGGGACTATGTGATATTGTGGATGTAGTGGAGATGTTGGGGGAAGGGACTATGTGTAATAGTTTGGATGTAGTGGAGATGGTGGAGGAAGGGACTATGTGTGATAGTGTGGATGTAGTGGAGATGACAGTGGGAAGGGACTATGTGTGATAGAGTGGATGTAGTGGAGATGGTAGTGGGATTGGACTACGTGTGATAGTGTGCATGTAGTGGAGATGGTGGGGGAATGGACTCTGTGTGATAGCGTGGTTGTAGTGGAGATGGTAGTGCGAAGGGACAATGTGTGATAGTGTGGATGCAGTGGAAATGGTGGGGGAGGGATTATGTGATAGTGTGGATGTAGTGGAGATCGTGGGGGACGGGACTATGTGTGATAGTGTGGATGAAGTGTAGATGGTGGGGGAACGGACTACGAGTGATAGTGTGGATGTAGTGGAGATGGTGGGGGAAGGGACTATGTGTGATAGTGTGGATGTCGAGGAGATGGTAGTGGGAAGGGACTATGTGTGATAGTGTGGACGTAGTGGAGGTGGTGGGGGTAGGAACTATGTGTGATAGTGTGCATATAGTGGAGATGGTAGTGGGAAGGGACAATGTGTGATAGTGTGGATGTAGTGGAGATGGTGAGGGAGGGATTATGTGATAGTGTGGATGTAGTGGAGATGGTGGGGGACGGGACTATGTGTGAAAGTGTGGATGTAGTGGAGATGGTGGGGGAAGGGACTATGTGTGATAGTTTGGATGTATTCGAGATGGTAGTGGGAAGGGACTATGTGTGATAGTGTGGATGTAGTGGAGATGGCAGTGGGAAGGGACTATGTGTGATAGTTTGGATGTATTCGAGATGGTAGTGGGAAGGGACTATGTGTGATAGTGTGGATGTAGTGGAATGGTGGATGAAGGGACTACGTGTCATATTGGGATGTAGTGGAGATGGTGCGGGAAGGGACTATTCTGATAGTGTGGATATAGTGGAGATGATAGTGGGAGGGGACTATGTCTGATAGTGTGGATGTAGTGGAGATGGTAGTGGAAAGTGACTATGTGAGATAGTGTGGATGCAGTGGAGATGGTGGGGGAGGGATTATGTGATAGTGTGGATGTAGTGGAGATGGTGGGGGACGGGACTATGTGTGATAGCGTGGATGCAGTGGAGATGGTAGTGTGAACGGACTACGTGTGATAGTATGGATGTATTGGAGATGGTAGTGGGAAGGGTCTCTGTGTGATAGCCTGGTTGTAGTGCAGATGGTAGTGCGAAGGAACTATGTGTGATAGTGTGGATGTAGTGGAGATGGTAGTGGGAATGGACTACGCGTGATAGTGTGGATGTAGTGGAGATGGTAGTCGGAAGGGACTATGTGTGATAGTGTGGATGCAGTGTAGAAGGTGGGGGAAGGGTCTATGTGTACTAGTTTGGATGTAATGGAGATGGTGGAGGAAGGGACAATGTGTGATAGTGTGGATTTTAGTGGAGATGGTGGGGGAAGGGACTATGTGTGATAGTGTGGATATAGTGGAGATGGTAGTGGGAAGGGACAATGTTTGATAGTGTGGATGTAGTGGGGATGGTGCGGGAAGGGACTATGTGTGATAGTGTGGATGTCGTGGAGATGGTAGTGGGAAGGGACATTGTGTGATCTTATGGATGTAGTGGAGATGGTAGTGGGAAGGGACAATGTGTGATAGTGTGGATGTCGTGGAGATAGTAGTGGAAAGTGTCTATGTGACATAGTGTGGATGCAGTGGAAATGGTGGGGGAGGGATTATGTGATAGTGTGGATGCAGTGGAGATGCTGGGGGATGGGACTATGTGTGATAGTGTGGATGTAGTGGAGATGGTAGTGGGAAGGGACTATGTGTGATAGTGTGGATGAAGTGTAGATGGTGGGGGAAGGGATATGTGTGATATTGTGGATGTAGTGCAGATGGTGGGGGAAGGGACTATGTGTGATAGTGTGGATGTGGTGGAGATGGTGGAGGAAGGGACTATGTGTGATAGTGTCCATGTAGTGTAGATGGTGGGGGAAGGGACTATGTGTGATAGTGTGGATGCAGTGGAGATGGTGGGGGAAGGGACTATGTGTACTAGTGTGCATGTAGTGGTGATGGAATTCGGAACAGACTACGTGTGATAGTGTGGATGAATTGGAGATGGTAGTGGGAAGGGACTCTGTGTGATAGCGTGGTTGTAGTGGAGATGGTAGTGCGAAGGGACTATGTGTGATAGTGTGGATGAAGTGGAGATGGTAGTGGGAACGGACTACGAGTGATAGTCTGGAGGTAGTGCAGATGGTAGCGGGAAGGGACTATGTGCGATAGTGTGAATGAAGTGTAGATGGTGGAGAAAGGGACTATGTGTGATAGTGTGGATGTAGTGGAGATAGTGGATGACGGGACTATGTGTGATAGTGTGAATGTAGTGAAATGGTAGCGGAATGGACTATGTGTGTTAGAGTGGATGTAGTGGAGATGGTAGTGGAAAGGGACTATGTGATATTGTGGATGTAGTGGAGATGTTGGGGGAAGGGACTATGTGTAATAGTTTGGATGTAGTGGAGATGGTGGAGGAAGGGACTATGTGTGATAGTGTGGATGTAGTGGAGATGACAGTGGGAAGGGACTATGTGTGATAGAGTGGATGTAGTGGAGATGGTAGTGGGATTGGACTACGTGTGATAGTGTGCATGTAGTGGAGATGGTGGGGGAATGGACTCTGTGTGATAGCGTGGTTGTAGTGGAGATGGTAGTGCGAAGGGACAATGTGTGATAGTGTGGATGCAGTGGAAATGGTGGGGGAGGGATTATGTGATAGTGTGGATGTAGTGGAGATCGTGGGGGACGGGACTATGTGTGATAGTGTGGATGAAGTGTAGATGGTGGGGGAACGGACTACGAGTGATAGTGTGGATGTAGTGGAGATGGTGGGGGAAGGGACTATGTGTGATAGTGTGGATGTCGAGGAGATGGTAGTGGGAAGGGACTATGTGTGATAGTGTGGACGTAGTGGAGGTGGTGGGGGTAGGAACTATGTGTGATAGTGTGCATATAGTGGAGATGGTAGTGGGAAGGGACAATGTGTGATAGTGTGGATGTAGTGGAGATGCTAGTGGGAAGGGAAAATGTGTGATAGTGTGGATGTACTGGAGATGGTGGGGGAGGGATTATGTGATAGCGTGGATGTAGTGGTGATGGTAGTTGGAAGGGACTATGTGTGATAGTGTGGATGTAGTGGAGATGGTAGTGGGAAGGGAGAATGTCTGATAGTTTGGATGTAGTGGAGATGGTAGTGGGAAGGGACTATGTGTGATAGTGTGGATGTAGTGGACATGGTAGTGGGAAGGGACTATGTGTGATAGTGTGGATGTAGAGGAGAAGGTAGTGGGAAGGAACTATATGACATATATGTGTGATATTGTGGATGTAGTGGAGATGGTGGGGGAAGGGACTATGTGTGATATTGTGGATGTAGTGGAGATGGTAGTGGGAAGGGACAATGTGTGATAGTGTGGATGTACTGGAGATGGTGAGGGAGGGATTATGTGATAGTGTGGATGTAGTGGAGATGGTGGGGGACGGGACTATGTGTGAAAGTGTGGATGTAGTGGAGATGGTGGGGGAAGGGACTATGTGTGATAGTTTGGATGTATTCGAGATGGTAGTGGGAAGGGACTATGTGTGATAGTGTGGATGTAGTGGAGATGGCAGTGGGAAGGGACTATGTGTGATAGTTTGGATGTATTCGAGATGGTAGTGGGAAGGGACTATGTGTGATAGTGTGGATGTAGTGGAATGGTGGATGAAGGGACTACGTGTCATATTGGGATGTAGTGGAGATGGTGCGGGAAGGGACTATTCTGATAGTGTGGATATAGTGGAGATGATAGTGGGAGGGGACTATGTCTGATAGTGTGGATGTAGTGGAGATGGTAGTGGAAAGTGACTATGTGAGATAGTGTGGATGCAGTGGAGATGGTGGGGGAGGGATTATGTGATAGTGTGGATGTAGTGGAGATGGTGGGGGACGGGACTATGTGTGATAGCGTGGATGCAGTGGAGATGGTAGTGTGAACGGACTACGTGTGATAGTATGGATGTATTGGAGATGGTAGTGGGAAGGGTCTCTGTGTGATAGCCTGGTTGTAGTGCAGATGGTAGTGCGAAGGAACTATGTGTGATAGTGTGGATGTAGTGGAGATGGTAGTGGGAATGGACTACGCGTGATAGTGTGGATGTAGTGGAGATGGTAGTCGGAAGGGACTATGTGTGATAGTGTGGATGCAGTGTAGAAGGTGGGGGAAGGGTCTATGTGTACTAGTTTGGATGTAATGGAGATGGTGGAGGAAGGGACAATGTGTGATAGTGTGGATTTTAGTGGAGATGGTGGGGGAAGGGACTATGTGTGATAGTGTGGATATAGTGGAGATGGTAGTGGGAAGGGACAATGTTTGATAGTGTGGATGTAGTGGGGATGGTGCGGGAAGGGACTATGTGTGATAGTGTGGATGTCGTGGAGATGGTAGTGGGAAGGGACATTGTGTGATCTTATGGATGTAGTGGAGATGGTAGTGGGAAGGGACAATGTGTGATAGTGTGGATGTCGTGGAGATAGTAGTGGAAAGTGTCTATGTGACATAGTGTGGATGCAGTGGAAATGGTGGGGGAGGGATTATGTGATAGTGTGGATGCAGTGGAGATGCTGGGGGATGGGACTATGTGTGATAGTGTGGATGTAGTGGAGATGGTAGTGGGAAGGGACTATGTGTGATAGTGTGGATGAAGTGTAGATGGTGGGGGAAGGGATATGTGTGATATTGTGGATGTAGTGCAGATGGTGGGGGAAGGGACTATGTGTGATAGGGTGGATGTTGTGGAGACGGTAGTGGGAAGGGACAATGTGTGATCGTGTGGATGTAGTGGAGATGATAGCGGGAAGGGACTATATGTGATAGTGTGGATGAAATGTAGATGGTGGGGGAAGGGACTATTTGTGATAGTGTGGATGTAGTGGAGATGGTGGGGGAAGGGACTATGTGTGGTAGTGTGGATGTAGTGGAGATGGTAGCGGGAAGAGACTATGTGTGATAGTGTGGATGAAGTGTAGATGGTGGGGGAAGGGGCTATGTGTGATAGTGTGGATGCAGTGGAGATGGTGGGGGAAGTGTCTATGTGCGATAGTGTGGTCGTACTTGAGATGGTGGCGGAAGGGTCTATGTATGATAGTGTGGATGTGGTGGAGATGGTGGAGGAAGGGACTATGTGTGATAGTGTCCATGTAGTGTAGATGGTGGGGGAAGGGACTATGTGTGATAGTGTGGATGCAGTGGAGATGGTGGGGGAAGGGACTATGTGTACTAGTGTGCATGTAGTGGTGATGGAATTCGGAACAGACTACGTGTGATAGTGTGGATGAATTGGAGATGGTAGTGGGAAGGGACTCTGTGTGATAGCGTGGTTGTAGTGGAGATGGTAGTGCGAAGGGACTATGTGTGATAGTGTGGATGAAGTGGAGATGGTAGTGGGAACGGACTACGAGTGATAGTCTGGAGGTAGTGCAGATGGTAGCGGGAAGGGACTATGTGCGATAGTGTGAATGAAGTGTAGATGGTGGAGAAAGGGACTATGTGTGATAGTGTGGATGTAGTGGAGATAGTGGATGACGGGACTATGTGTGATAGTGTGAATGTAGTGAAATGGTAGCGGAATGGACTATGTGTGTTAGAGTGGATGTAGTGGAGATGGTAGTGGAAAGGGACTATGTGATATTGTGGATGTAGTGGAGATGTTGGGGGAAGGGACTATGTGTAATAGTTTGGATGTAGTGGAGATGGTGGAGGAAGGGACTATGTGTGATAGTGTGGATGTAGTGGAGATGACAGTGGGAAGGGACTATGTGTGATAGAGTGGATGTAGTGGAGATGGTAGTGGGATTGGACTACGTGTGATAGTGTGCATGTAGTGGAGATGGTGGGGGAATGGACTCTGTGTGATAGCGTGGTTGTAGTGGAGATGGTAGTGCGAAGGGACAATGTGTGATAGTGTGGATGCAGTGGAAATGGTGGGGGAGGGATTATGTGATAGTGTGGATGTAGTGGAGATCGTGGGGGACGGGACTATGTGTGATAGTGTGGATGAAGTGTAGATGGTGGGGGAACGGACTACGAGTGATAGTGTGGATGTAGTGGAGATGGTGGGGGAAGGGACTATGTGTGATAGTGTGGATGTCGAGGAGATGGTAGTGGGAAGGGACTATGAGTGATAGTGTGGATGAAGTGTAGATGATGGGGGAAGGGACTATGTGTGATAGTGTGGATGTAGTGGAGATGGTAGGATGACGGGACTATGTGTGATAGTGTGAATGCAGTGGAGATGGTAGTGGGAAGGGACTATGTGTGATAGTGTGGATGTAGTGGAGATGGTAGTTGAAGGGTCTATATGCGACAGTGTGGATGTACTTGATATGGTGGGGGAAGGGTCTATGTATGATAGTGTGGATGTAGTGGAGATGGTGGGGGAAGGGTCTATGTGCGATAGTGTGGACGTACTTGAGATGGTGGCGGAAGGGTCTATGTATGATAGTGTGGATGTGGTGGAGATGGTGGAGGAAGGGACTATGTGTGATAGTGTCCATGTAGTGGAGATGACAGTGCGAAGGGACTATGTGTGATAGTGTGGATGTAGTGGAGATGGTGGGGGAAGTGACTCTGTGTGATAGCGTGGTTGTAGTGGTAATGGTAGTGGGAATGGACTACGTGTGATAGTGTGGATGTAGTGGAGATGGTGGGGGAAGGGACTATGTGTGATAGTGTGGATGTAGTGGAGATGGTCGTTGGAAGGGACGATTTGCGATTGTGCGGATGTAGTTGAGAAGGTGGGGGAAGGGACGATGTGTGATATTCTGGATGTAGTGGAGATGGTAGTGGGAAGGGTCTCTGTGTGATAGCGTGGTTGTAGTGGAGATGGTAGTGCGAAGGGACTATGTGTGATATTGTGGATGTAGTGTCGATGGTGGGGGAAGGGTCTATGTGTGATAGTGTAGATGTAGTGGAGCTGGTGGGGGAAGGGACTATGTGTGATATTGTGGATGTAGTGGAGATGGTGGAGGAAGAGACTATGTGTGATAGTGAGGATGTAGTGGAGATGGCAGTGGGAAGGGACTTTGTGTGATAGCGTGGTTGTAGTGGAAATGGTAGTGGGAATGGACTACGTGTGATAGTGTGGATGTAGTGGAGATGGTGGGGGAAGGGACTATGTGTGATAGTGTGAATGTAGTGAAATGGTAGCGGAATGGACTATGTGTGTTAGAGTGGATGTAGTGGAGATGGTAGTGGAAAGGGACTATGTGATATTGTGGATGTAGTGGAGATGTTGGGGGAAGGGACTATGTGTAATAGTTTGGATGTAGTGGAGATGGTGGAGGAAGGGACTATGTGCGATAGTGTGAATGAAGTGTAGATGGTGGAGAAAGGGACTATGTGTGATAGTGTGGATGTAGTGGAGATAGTGGATGACGGGACTATGTGTGATAGTGTGAATGTAGTGAAATGGTAGCGGAATGGACTATGTGTGTTAGAGTGGATGTAGTGGAGATGGTAGTGGAAAGGGACTATGTGATATTGTGGATGTAGTGGAGATGTTGGGGGAAGGGACTATGTGTAATAGTTTGGATGTAGTGGAGATGGTGGAGGAAGGGACTATGTGTGATAGTGTGGATGTAGTGGAGATGACAGTGGGAAGGGACTATGTGTGATAGAGTGGATGTAGTGGAGATGGTAGTGGGATTGGACTACGTGTGATAGTGTGCATGTAGTGGAGATGGTGGGGGAATGGACTCTGTGTGATAGCGTGGTTGTAGTGGAGATGGTAGTGCGAAGGGACAATGTGTGATAGTGTGGATGCAGTGGAAATGGTGGGGGAGGGATTATGTGATAGTGTGGATGTAGTGGAGATGGTGGGGGAAGGGACTATGTGTGATATTGTGGATGTAGTGGAGATGGTAGTGCGAAGGGACAATGTGTGATAGTGTGGATGCAGTGGAAATGGTGGGGGAGGGATTATGTGATAGTGTGGATGTAGTGGAGATGGTGGGGGAAGGGACTATGTGTGATAGTGTGGATGTCGAGGAGATGGTAGTGGGAAGGGACTATGTGTGATAGTGTGGATGAAGTGTAGATGGTAGTGGGAAGGGACTATGTGTGATAGTGTGGATGTAGTGGAGATGGTAGGGGAAGGGTCTATGTGCGACAGTGTGGATGTACTTGATATGGTGGGGGAAGGGTCTATGTATGATAGTGTGGATGTAGTGGAGATGGTGGGGGAAGGGTCTATGTGCGATAGTGTGGACGTACTTGAGATGGTGGCGGAAGGGTCTATGTATGATAGTGTGGATGTGGTGGAGATGGTGGAGGAAGGGACTATGTGTGATAGTGTCCATGTAGTGGAGATGACAGTGCGAAGGGACTATGTGTGATAGTGTGGATGTAGTGGAGATGGTGGGGGAAGTGACTCTGTGTGATAGCGTGGTTGTAGTGGTAATGGTAGTGGGAATGGACTACGTGTGATAGTGTGGATGTAGTGGAGATGGTGGGGGAAGGGACTATGTGTGATAGTGTGGATGTAGTGGAGATGGTCGTTGGAAGGGACGATTTGCGATTGTGCGGATGTAGTTGAGAAGGTGGGGGAAGGGACGATGTGTGATATCCTGGATGTAGTGGAGATGGTAGTGGGAAGGGTCTCTGTGTGATAGCGTGGTTGTAGTGGAGATGGTAGTGCGAAGGGACTATGTGTGATATTGTGGATGTAGTGTCGATGGTGGGGGAAGGGTCTATGTGTGATAGAGTAGATGTAGTGGAGCTGGTGGGGGAAGGGACTATGTGTGATATTGTGGATGTAGTGGAGATGGTGGAGGAAGAGACTATGTGTGATAGTGAGGATGTAGTGGAGATGGCAGTGGGAAGGGACTTTGTGTGATAGCGTGGTTGTAGTGGAAATGGTAGTGGGAATGGACTACGTGTGATAGTGTGGATGTAGTGGAGATGGTGGGGGAAGGGACTATGTGTGAAAATGTGGATTCATTGGAGATGGTGGGGAAAGGGACTATGTGTACCAGTGTGCATGCATTGGAGATGGTATTGGGAACGGACTACGTGTGATATTTTGGATGAATTGGAGATGGTAGTGGGAACGGACTCTGTGTGATAGCGTGGTTGTAGAGGAGATGGTAGTGCGAAGGGACTATGTGTGATAACGTGGATGTAGTGGAGATGGTACTGGGAAGGGACTATGTGTCATAGTGTGGATGAAGTGGAGATGGTAGTGGGAACGGACTACGAGTGATAGTGTGGATGTAGTGAAGATGGTAGCGGGAAGGGACTATGTGTGATAGTGTGGATGCAGTGTAGAAGGTGGGGGAAGGGTCTATGTGTACTAGTTTGGATGTAGTGGAGATGGTGGAGGAAGGGACTATGTGTGATAGTGTGGATTTTAGTGGAGATGGTGGGGGAAGGGACTATGTGTGATAGTGTGGATATAGTGGAGATAGTAGTGGGAAGGGACAATGTTTGATAGTGTGGATGTAGTGGGGATGGTGCAGGAAGGGACTATGTGTGATAGTGTGGATGTCGTGGAGATGGTAGTGGGAAGGGACATTGTGTGATCTTATGGATGTAGTGGAGATGGTAGTGGGAAGGGACAATGTGTGATAGTGTGGATGTCGTGGAGATGGTAGTGGAAAGTGTCTATGTGACATAGTGTGGATGCAGTGGAAATGGTGGGGGAGGGATTATGTGATAGTGTGGATGCAGTGGAGATGCTGGGGGACAGGACTGTGTGATAGTGTGGATGTAGTGGAGATGGTAGTGGGAAGGGACAATGTGTTATAGTGTGGATCTGGCGGAGATGGTAGTGGGAATGGACTATGTGTGATAGAGTGGATGAAGTGTAGATGGTGGGGGAAGGGATATGTGTGATATTGTGGATGTAGTGCAGATGGTGGGGGAAGGGACTATGTGTGATAGTGTGGATGTTGTGGAGACGGTAGTGGGAAGGGACAATGTGTGATCATGTGGATGTAGTGGAGATGGTAGTGGGAAGAGACAATGTGTGATAGTGTGGATGTAGTGGAGATGGTAGCGGGAAGGGACTATGTGTGATAGTGTGGATGAAATGTAGATGGTGGGAGAAGGGACTATTTGTGATAGTGAGGATGTAGTGGAGATGGCAGTGGGAAGGGACTTTGTGTGATAGCGTGGTTGTAGTGGAAATGGTAGTGGGAATGGACTACGTGTGATAGTGTGGATGTAGTGGAGATGGTGGGGGAAGGGACTATGTGTGAAAATGTGGATTCATTGGAGATGGTGGGGAAAGGGACTATGTGTACCAGTGTGCATGCATTGGAGATGGTATTGGGAACGGACTACGTGTGATATTTTGGATGAATTGGAGATGGTAGTGGGAACGGACTCTGTGTGATAGCGTGGTTGTAGAGGAGATGGTAGTGCGAAGGGACTATGTGTGATAACGTGGATGTAGTGGAGATGGTACTGGGAAGGGACTATGTGTCATAGTGTGGATGAAGTGGAGATGGTAGTGGGAACGGACTACGAGTGATAGTGTGGATGTAGTGAAGATGGTAGCGGGAAGGGACTATGTGTGATAGTGTGGATGCAGTGTAGAAGGTGGGGGAAGGGTCTATGTGTACTAGTTTGGATGTAGTGGAGATGGTGGAGGAAGGGACTATGTGTGATAGTGTGGATTTTAGTGGAGATGGTGGGGGAAGGGACTATGTGTGATAGTGTGGATATAGTGGAGATAGTAGTGGGAAGGGACAATGTTTGATAGTGTGGATGTAGTGGGGATGGTGCAGGAAGGGACTATGTGTGATAGTGTGGATGTCGTGGAGATGGTAGTGGGAAGGGACATTGTGTGATCTTATGGATGTAGTGGAGATGGTAGTGGGAAGGGACAATGTGTGATAGTGTGGATGTCGTGGAGATGGTAGTGGAAAGTGTCTATGTGACATAGTGTGGATGCAGTGGAAATGGTGGGGGAGGGATTATGTGATAGTGTGGATGCAGTGGAGATGCTGGGGGACAGGACTGTGTGATAGTGTGGATGTAGTGGAGATGGTAGTGGGAAGGGACAATGTGTTATAGTGTGGATCTGGCGGAGATGGTAGTGGGAATGGACTATGTGTGATAGAGTGGATGAAGTGTAGATGGTGGGGGAAGGGATATGTGTGATATTGTGGATGTAGTGCAGATGGTGGGGGAAGGGACTATGTGTGATAGTGTGGATGTTGTGGAGACGGTAGTGGGAAGGGACAATGTGTGATCATGTGGATGTAGTGGAGATGGTAGTGGGAAGAGACAATGTGTGATAGTGTGGATGTAGTGGAGATGGTAGCGGGAAGGGACTATGTGTGATAGTGTGGATGAAATGTAGATGGTGGGAGAAGGGACTATTTGTGATAGTGTGGATGTAGTGGAGATGGTGGGGGAAGGGACTATGTGTGGTAGTGTGGATGTAGTGGAGATGGTAGCGGGAAGAGACTATGTGTGATAGTGTGGATGAAGTGTTGATGGTGGGGGAAGGGCTATGTGTGATAGTGTGGATGTAGTGGAGATGGTGGGGGAAGGGTCTATGTGCGACAGTGAGGATGTACTTGAGATGGTGGGGGAAGGGTCTATGTATGATAATGTGGATGTAGTGGAGATGGTGGGGGAAGTGTCTATGTGCGATAGTGTGGACGTACTTGAGATGGTGGCGGAAGGGTCTATGTATGATAGTGTGGATGTGGTGGAGATGGTGGAGGAAGGGACTATGTGTGATAGTGTGGATATAGTTGTGATGGTGGGGGAAGGGACTATTTGTGATAGTTTGGAAGTAGTCGAGATGGTAGTGGGAAGTGAATATGTGTGATAGTGTGGATGTAGTGGAGATGGTAGTGGGAAGGGACTATGTGTGATACGTGGATGTAGTGGAGATGGTAGCGGGAAGAGACTATTGTGATAGTGTGGATGAAGTGTAGATGGTGGGGGAAGGGGCTATGTGTGATAGTGTGGATGTAGTGGAGATGGTGGGGGAAGGGTCTATGTGCGACAGTGTGGATGTAGTGGAGATGTTGGGGGAGGGATTATGTGATAGTGTGGATGCAGTGGATATGGTGGGGGAAGGGACTATGTGTGACAGTGTGGATGTAGTGGAGATGGTAGTGTGAACGGACTACATGTGATAGTGTGGATGTAGTGGAGATGGTAGCGGGAAGGGATTATGTGCGATAGTGTGGATGAAGTGTAGATGGTGGGAGAAGGGACTATGTGTGATGGTGTGGATATAGTGGAGATAGTAGTGGGAATGGACTATGTGTGATAGAGTGGATGCAGTGGAGATGGTAGTGGAAAGGGACTATGTGTGATATTGTGGATGTAGTGTAGATGGTGGGGGAAGGGTCTATGTGTAGTAGTTTGGATGTAGTGGAGATGGTGGGGGAAGAGACTATGTGTGATAGTGAGGATGTAGTGGAAATGGTAGTGGGAATGGACTACGTGTGATAGTGTGGATGTAGTGGAGATGGTGGGGGAAGGGACTATGTGTGATAGTGTGGATGTAGTGGAGATGGTAGTGGGAAGGGACAATGTGTGATAGTGTGGATGTCGTGGAGATGGTAGTGGAAAGTGTCTATGCGACATAGTGTGGATGCAGTGGAAATGTTGGGGGAGGGATTATGTGATAGTGTGGATGCAGTGGAGATGCTGGGGGACGGGACTGTGTGATAGTGTGGATGTAGTGGAGATGGTAGTGGGAAGGGACAATGTGTTATAGTGTGGATCTGGCGGAGATTCATTGGAGATGGTGGGGAAAGGGACTATGTGTACCAGTGTGCATGCATTGGAGATGGTATTGGGAACGGACTACGTGAGATATTTTGGATGAATTGGAGATGGTAGTGGGAACGGACTCTGTGTGATAGCGTGGTTGTAGAGGAGATGGTAGTGCGAAGGGACTATGTGTGATAACGTGGATGTAGTGGAGATGGTACTGGGAAGGGACTATGTGTCATAGTGTGGATGAAGTGGAGATGGTAGTGGGAACGGACTACGAGTGATAGTGTGGATGTAGTGAAGATGGTAGCGGGAAGGGACTATGTGTGATAGTGTGGATGCAGTGTAGAAGGTGGGGGAAGGGTCTATGTGTACTAGTTTGGATGTAGTGGAGATGGTGGAGGAAGGGACTATGTGTGATAGTGTGGATTTTAGTGGAGATGGTGGGGGAAGGGACTATGTGTGATAGTGTGGATATAGTGGAGATAGTAGTGGGAAGGGACTATGTGTGATAACGTGGATGTAGTGGAGATGGTACTGGGAAGGGACTATGTGTCATAGTGTGGATGAAGTGGAGATGGTAGTGGGAACGGACTACGAGTGATAGTGTGGATGTAGTGAAGATGGTAGCGGGAAGGGACTATGTGTGATAGTGTGGATGCAGTGTAGAAGGTGGGGGAAGGGTCTATGTGTACTAGTTTGGATGTAGTGGAGATGGTGGAGGAAGGGACTATGTGTGATAGTGTGGATTTTAGTGGAGATGGTGGGGGAAGGGACTATGTGTGATAGTGTGGATATAGTGGAGATAGTAGTGGGAAGGGACAATGTTTGATAGTGTGGATGTAGTGGGGATGGTGCAGGAAGGGACTATGTGTGATAGTGTGGATGTCGTGGAGATGGTAGTGGGAAGGGACATTGTGTGATCTTATGGATGTAGTGGAGATGGTAGTGGGAAGGGACAATGTGTGATAGTGTGGATGTCGTGGAGATGGTAGTGGAAAGTGTCTATGTGACATAGTGTGGATGCAGTGGAAATGGTGGGGGAGGGATTATGTGATAGTGTGGATGCAGTGGAGATGCTGGGGGACAGGACTGTGTGATAGTGTGGATGTAGTGGAGATGGTAGTGGGAAGGGACAATGTGTTATAGTGTGGATCTGGCGGAGATGGTAGTGGGAATGGACTATGTGTGATAGAGTGGATGAAGTGTAGATGGTGGGGGAAGGGATATGTGTGATATTGTGGATGTAGTGCAGATGGTGGGGGAAGGGACTATGTGTGATAGTGTGGATGTTGTGGAGACGGTAGTGGGAAGGGACAATGTGTGATCATGTGGATGTAGTGGAGATGGTAGTGGGAAGAGACAATGTGTGATAGTGTGGATGTAGTGGAGATGGTAGCGGGAAGGGACTATGTGTGATAGTGTGGATGAAATGTAGATGGTGGGAGAAGGGACTATTTGTGATAGTGTGGATGTAGTGGAGATGGTGGGGGAAGGGACTATGTGTGGTAGTGTGGATGTAGTGGAGATGGTAGCGGGAAGAGACTATGTGTGATAGTGTGGATGAAGTGTTGATGGTGGGGGAAGGGCTATGTGTGATAGTGTGGATGTAGTGGAGATGGTGGGGGAAGGGTCTATGTGCGACAGTGAGGATGTACTTGAGATGGTGGGGGAAGGGTCTATGTATGATAATGTGGATGTAGTGGAGATGGTGGGGGAAGTGTCTATGTGCGATAGTGTGGACGTACTTGAGATGGTGGCGGAAGGGTCTATGTATGATAGTGTGGATGTGGTGGAGATGGTGGAGGAAGGGACTATGTGTGATAGTGTGGATATAGTTGTGATGGTGGGGGAAGGGACTATTTGTGATAGTTTGGAAGTAGTCGAGATGGTAGTGGGAAGTGAATATGTGTGATAGTGTGGATGTAGTGGAGATGGTAGTGGGAAGGGACTATGTGTGATACGTGGATGTAGTGGAGATGGTAGCGGGAAGAGACTATTGTGATAGTGTGGATGAAGTGTAGATGGTGGGGGAAGGGGCTATGTGTGATAGTGTGGATGTAGTGGAGATGGTGGGGGAAGGGTCTATGTGCGACAGTGTGGATGTAGTGGAGATGTTGGGGGAGGGATTATGTGATAGTGTGGATGCAGTGGATATGGTGGGGGAAGGGACTATGTGTGACAGTGTGGATGTAGTGGAGATGGTAGTGTGAACGGACTACATGTGATAGTGTGGATGTAGTGGAGATGGTAGCGGGAAGGGATTATGTGCGATAGTGTGGATGAAGTGTAGATGGTGGGAGAAGGGACTATGTGTGATGGTGTGGATATAGTGGAGATAGTAGTGGGAATGGACTATGTGTGATAGAGTGGATGCAGTGGAGATGGTAGTGGAAAGGGACTATGTGTGATATTGTGGATGTAGTGTAGATGGTGGGGGAAGGGTCTATGTGTAGTAGTTTGGATGTAGTGGAGATGGTGGGGGAAGAGACTATGTGTGATAGTGTGGATGTAGTGGAGATGGTAGTGGGAAGGGACAATGTGTGATAGTGTGGATGTCGTGGAGATGGTAGTGGAAAGTGTCTATGTGACATAGTGTGGATGCAGTGGAAATGTTGGGGGAGGGATTATGTGATAGTGTGGATGCAGTGGAGATGCTGGGGGACGGGACTGTGTGATAGTGTGGATGTAGTGGAGATGGTAGTGGGAAGGGACAATGTGTTATAGTGTGGATCTGGCGGAGATTCATTGGAGATGGTGGGGAAAGGGACTATGTGTACCAGTGTGCATGCATTGGAGATGGTATTGGGAACGGACTACGTGAGATATTTTGGATGAATTGGAGATGGTAGTGGGAACGGACTCTGTGTGATAGCGTGGTTGTAGAGGAGATGGTAGTGCGAAGGGACTATGTGTGATAACGTGGATGTAGTGGAGATGGTACTGGGAAGGGACTATGTGTCATAGTGTGGATGAAGTGGAGATGGTAGTGGGAACGGACTACGAGTGATAGTGTGGATGTAGTGAAGATGGTAGCGGGAAGGGACTATGTGTGATAGTGTGGATGCAGTGTAGAAGGTGGGGGAAGGGTCTATGTGTACTAGTTTGGATGTAGTGGAGATGGTGGAGGAAGGGACTATGTGTGATAGTGTGGATTTTAGTGGAGATGGTGGGGGAAGGGACTATGTGTGATAGTGTGGATATAGTGGAGATAGTAGTGGGAAGGGACAATGTTTGATAGTGTGGATGTAGTGGGGATGGTGCGGGAAGGGACTATGTGTGATAGTGTGGATGTAGTGGAGATGGTAGTGGGAAGGGACAATGTGTGATAGTGTGGATGTCGTGGAGATGGTAGTGGGAAGGGACATTGTGTGATCTTATGGATGTAGTGGAGATGGTAGTGGGAAGGGACAATGTGTGATAGTGTGGATGTCGTGGAGATGGTAGTGGAAAGTGTCTATGTGACATAGTGTGGATGCAGTGGAAATGGTGGGGGAGGGATTATGTGATAGTGTGGATGCAGTGGAGATGCTGGGGGACAGGACTGTGTGATAGTGTGGATGTAGTGGAGATGGTAGTGGGAAGGGACAATGTGTTATAGTGTGGATCTGGCGGAGATGGTAGTGGGAATGGACTATGTGTGATAGAGTGGATGAAGTGTAGATGGTGGGGGAAGGGATATGTGTGATATTGTGGATGTAGTGCAGATGGTGGGGGAAGGGACTATGTGTGATAGTGTGGATGTTGTGGAGACGGTAGTGGGAAGGGACAATGTGTGATCATGTGGATGTAGTGGAGATGGTAGTGGGAAGGGACAATGTGTGATAGTGTGGATGTAGTGGAGATGGTAGCGGGAAGGGACTATGTGTGATAGTGTGGATGAAATGTAGATGGTGGGAGAAGGGACTATTTGTGATAGTGTGGATGTAGTGGAGATGGTGGGGGAAGGGACTATGTGTGGTAGTGTGGATGTAGTGGAGATGGTAGCGGGAAGAGACTATGTGTGATAGTGTGGATGAAGTGTTGATGGTGGGGGAAGGGCTATGTGTGATAGTGTGGATGTAGTGGAGATGGTGGGGGAAGGGTCTATGTGCGACAGTGAGGATGTACTTGAGATGGTGGGGGAAGGGTCTATGTACGATAATGTGGATGTAGTGGAGATGGTGGGGGAAGTGTCTATGTGCGATAGTGTGGACGTACTTGAGATGGTGGCGGAAGGGTCTATGTATGATAGTGTGGATGTGGTGGAGATGGTGGAGGAAGGGACTATGTGTGATAGTGTGGATATAGTTGTGATGGTGGGGGAAGGGACTATTTGTGATAGTTTGGAAGTAGTCGAGATGGTAGTGGGAAGTGAATATGTGTGATAGTGTGGATGTAGTGGAGATGGTAGTGGGAAGGGACTATGTGTGATACGTGGATGTAGTGGAGATGGTAGCGGGAAGAGACTATTGTGATAGTGTGGATGAAGTGTAGATGGTGGGGGAAGGGGCTATGTGTGATAGTGTGGATGTAGTGGAGATGGTGGGGGAAGGGTCTATGTGCGACAGTGTGGATGTAGTGGAGATGTTGGGGGAGGGATTATGTGATAGTGTGGATGCAGTGGATATGGTGGGGGAAGGGACTATGTGTGACAGTGTGGATGTAGTGGAGATGGTAGTGTGAACGGACTACATGTGATAGTGTGGATGTATTGGAGGTGGTAGTGCGAAGGGACTATGTGTGATAGTGTGGATGTAGTGGAGATGGTAGCGGGAAGGGATTATGTGCGATAGTGTGGATGAAGTGTAGATGGTGGGAGAAGGGACTATGTGTGATGGTGTGGATATAGTGGAGATAGTAGTGGGAATGGACTATGTGTGATAGAGTGGATGCAGTGGAGATGGTAGTGGAAAGGGACTATGTGTGATATTGTGGATGTAGTGTAGATGGTGGGGGAAGGGTCTATGTGTAGTAGTTTGGATGTAGTGGAGATGGTGGGGGAAGAGACTATGTGTGATAGTGAGGATGTAGTGGAAATGGTAGTGGGAATGGACTACGTGTGATAGTGTGGATGTAGTGGAGATGGTGGGGGAAGGGACTATGTGTGATAGTGTGGATGTAGTGGAGATGGTAGTGGGAAGGGACAATGTGTGATAGTGTGGATGTCGTGGAGATGGTAGTGGAAAGTGTCTATGTGACATAGTGTGGATGCAGTGGAAATGTTGGGGGAGGGATTATGTGATAGTGTGGATGCAGTGGAGATGCTGGGGGACGGGACTGTGTGATAGTGTGGATGTAGTGGAGATGGTAGTGGGAAGGGACAATGTGTTATAGTGTGGATCTGGCGGAGATTCATTGGAGATGGTGGGGAAAGGGACTATGTGTACCAGTGTGCATGCATTGGAGATGGTATTGGGAACGGACTACGTGAGATATTTTGGATGAATTGGAGATGGTAGTGGGAACGGACTCTGTGTGATAGCGTGGTTGTAGAGGAGATGGTAGTGCGAAGGGACTATGTGTGATAACGTGGATGTAGTGGAGATGGTACTGGGAAGGGACTATGTGTCATAGTGTGGATGAAGTGGAGATGGTAGTGGGAACGGACTACGAGTGATAGTGTGGATGTAGTGAAGATGGTAGCGGGAAGGCACTATGTGTGATAGTGTGGATGTAGTGGAGATGGTAGTGGGAAGGGACAATGTGTGATAGTGTGGATGTCGTGGAGATGGTAGTGGAAAGTGTCTATGTGACATAGTGTGGATGCAGTGGAAATGTTGGGGGAGGGATTATGTGATAGTGTGGATGCAGTGGAGATGCTGGGGGACGGGACTGTGTGATAGTGTGGATGTAGTGGAGATGGTAGTGGGAAGGGACAATGTGTTATAGTGTGGATCTGGCGGAGATTCATTGGAGATGGTGGGGAAAGGGACTATGTGTACCAGTGTGCATGCATTGGAGATGGTATTGGGAACGGACTACGTGAGATATTTTGGATGAATTGGAGATGGTAGTGGGAACGGACTCTGTGTGATAGCGTGGTTGTAGAGGAGATGGTAGTGCGAAGGGACTATGTGTGATAACGTGGATGTAGTGGAGATGGTACTGGGAAGGGACTATGTGTCATAGTGTGGATGAAGTGGAGATGGTAGTGGGAACGGACTACGAGTGATAGTGTGGATGTAGTGAAGATGGTAGCGGGAAGGGACTATGTGTGATAGTGTGGATGCAGTGTAGAAGGTGGGGGAAGGGTCTATGTGTACTAGTTTGGATGTAGTGGAGATGGTGGAGGAAGGGACTATGTGTGATAGTGTGGATTTTAGTGGAGATGGTGGGGGAAGGGACTATGTGTGATAGTGTGGATATAGTGGAGATAGTAGTGGGAAGGGACAATGTTTGATAGTGTGGATGTAGTGGGGATGGTGCGGGAAGGGACTATGTGTGATAGTGTGGATGTAGTGGAGATGGTAGTGGGAAGGGACAATGTGTGATAGTGTGGATGTCGTGGAGATGGTAGTGGGAAGGGACATTGTGTGATCTTATGGATGTAGTGGAGATGGTAGTGGGAAGGGACAATGTGTGATAGTGTGGATGTCGTGGAGATGGTAGTGGAAAGTGTCTATGTGACATAGTGTGGATGCAGTGGAAATGGTGGGGGAGGGATTATGTGATAGTGTGGATGCAGTGGAGATGCTGGGGGACAGGACTGTGTGATAGTGTGGATGTAGTGGAGATGGTAGTGGGAAGGGACAATGTGTTATAGTGTGGATCTGGCGGAGATGGTAGTGGGAATGGACTATGTGTGATAGAGTGGATGAAGTGTAGATGGTGGGGGAAGGGATATGTGTGATATTGTGGATGTAGTGCAGATGGTGGGGGAAGGGACTATGTGTGATAGTGTGGATGTTGTGGAGACGGTAGTGGGAAGGGACAATGTGTGATCATGTGGATGTAGTGGAGATGGTAGTGGGAAGGGACAATGTGTGATAGTGTGGATGTAGTGGAGATGGTAGCGGGAAGGGACTATGTGTGATAGTGTGGATGAAATGTAGATGGTGGGAGAAGGGACTATTTGTGATAGTGTGGATGTAGTGGAGATGGTGGGGGAAGGGACTATGTGTGGTAGTGTGGATGTAGTGGAGATGGTAGCGGGAAGAGACTATGTGTGATAGTGTGGATGAAGTGTTGATGGTGGGGGAAGGGCTATGTGTGATAGTGTGGATGTAGTGGAGATGGTGGGGGAAGGGTCTATGTGCGACAGTGAGGATGTACTTGAGATGGTGGGGGAAGGGTCTATGTATGATAATGTGGATGTAGTGGAGATGGTGGGGGAAGTGTCTATGTGCGATAGTGTGGACGTACTTGAGATGGTGGCGGAAGGGTCTATGTATGATAGTGTGGATGTGGTGGAGATGGTGGAGGAAGGGACTATGTGTGATAGTGTGGATATAGTTGTGATGGTGGGGGAAGGGACTATTTGTGATAGTTTGGAAGTAGTCGAGATGGTAGTGGGAAGTGAATATGTGTGATAGTGTGGATGTAGTGGAGATGGTAGTGGGAAGGGACTATGTGTGATACGTGGATGTAGTGGAGATGGTAGCGGGAAGAGACTATTGTGATAGTGTGGATGAAGTGTAGATGGTGGGGGAAGGGGCTATGTGTGATAGTGTGGATGTAGTGGAGATGGTGGGGGAAGGGTCTATGTGCGACAGTGTGGATGTAGTGGAGATGTTGGGGGAGGGATTATGTGATAGTGTGGATGCAGTGGATATGGTGGGGGAAGGGACTATGTGTGACAGTGTGGATGTAGTGGAGATGGTAGTGTGAACGGACTACATGTGATAGTGTGGATGTATTGGAGGTGGTAGTGCGAAGGGACTATGTGTGATAGTGTGGATGTAGTGGAGATGGTAGCGGGAAGGGATTATGTGCGATAGTGTGGATGAAGTGTAGATGGTGGGAGAAGGGACTATGTGTGATGGTGTGGATATAGTGGAGATAGTAGTGGGAATGGACTATGTGTGATAGAGTGGATGCAGTGGAGATGGTAGTGGAAAGGGACTATGTGTGATATTGTGGATGTAGTGTAGATGGTGGGGGAAGGGTCTATGTGTAGTAGTTTGGATGTAGTGGAGATGGTGGGGGAAGAGACTATGTGTGATAGTGAGGATGTAGTGGAAATGGTAGTGGGAATGGACTACGTGTGATAGTGTGGATGTAGTGGAGATGGTGGGGGAAGGGACTATGTGTGATAGTGTGGATGTAGTGGAGATGGTAGTGGGAAGGGACAATGTGTGATAGTGTGGATGTCGTGGAGATGGTAGTGGAAAGTGTCTATGTGACATAGTGTGGATGCAGTGGAAATGTTGGGGGAGGGATTATGTGATAGTGTGGATGCAGTGGAGATGCTGGGGGACGGGACTGTGTGATAGTGTGGATGTAGTGGAGATGGTAGTGGGAAGGGACAATGTGTTATAGTGTGGATCTGGCGGAGATTCATTGGAGATGGTGGGGAAAGGGACTATGTGTACCAGTGTGCATGCATTGGAGATGGTATTGGGAACGGACTACGTGAGATATTTTGGATGAATTGGAGATGGTAGTGGGAACGGACTCTGTGTGATAGCGTGGCTGTAGAGGAGATGGTAGTGCGAAGGGACTATGTGTGATAACGTGGATGTAGTGGAGATGGTACTGGGAAGGGACTATGTGTCATAGTGTGGATGAAGTGGAGATGGTAGTGGGAACGGACTACGAGTGATAGTGTGGATGTAGTGAAGATGGTAGCGGGAAGGGACTATGTGTGATAGTGTGGATGCAGTGTAGAAGGTGGGGGAAGGGTCTATGTGTACTAGTTTGGATGTAGTGGAGATGGTGGAGGAAGGGACTATGTGTGATAGTGTGGATTTTAGTGGAGATGGTGGGGGAAGGGACTATGTGTGATAGTGTGGATATAGTGGAGATAGTAGTGGGAAGGGACAATGTTTGATAGTGTGGATGTAGTGGGGATGGTGCGGGAAGGGACTATGTGTGATAGTGTGGATGTAGTGGAGATGGTAGTGGGAAGGGACAATGTGTGATAGTGTGGATGTCGTGGAGATGGTAGTGGGAAGGGACATTGTGTGATCTTATGGATGTAGTGGAGATGGTAGTGGGAAGGGACAATGTGTGATAGTGTGGATGTCGTGGAGATGGTAGTGGAAAGTGTCTATGTGACATAGTGTGGATGCAGTGGAAATGGTGGGGGAGGGATTATGTGATAGTGTGGATGCAGTGGAGATGCTGGGGGACAGGACTGTGTGATAGTGTGGATGTAGTGGAGATGGTAGTGGGAAGGGACAATGTGTTATAGTGTGGATCTGGCGGAGATGGTAGTGGGAATGGACTATGTGTGATAGAGTGGATGAAGTGTAGATGGTGGGGGAAGGGATATGTGTGATATTGTGGATATAGTGCAGATGGTGGGGGAAGGGACTATGTGTGATAGTGTGGATGTTGTGGAGACGGTAGTGGGAAGGGACAATGTGTGATCATGTGGATGTAGTGGAGATGGTAGTGGGAAGGGACAATGTGTGATAGTGTGGATGTAGTGGAGATGGTAGCGGGAAGAGACTATGTGTGATAGTGTGGATGAAGTGTTGATGGTGGGGGAAGGGCTATGTGTGATAGTGTGGATGTAGTGGAGATGGTGGGGGAAGGGTCTATGTGCGACAGTGAGGATGTACTTGAGATGGTGGGGGAAGGGTCTATGTATGATAATGTGGATGTAGTGGAGATGGTGGAGGAAGGGACTATGTGTGATAGTGTGGATATAGTTGTGATGGTGGGGGAAGGGACTATTTGTGATAGTTTGGAAGTAGTCGAGATGGTAGTGGGAAGTGAATATGTGTGATAGTGTGGATGTAGTGGAGATGGTAGTGGGAAGGGACTATGTGTGATACGTGGATGTAGTGGAGATGGTAGCGGGAAGAGACTATTGTGATAGTGTGGATGAAGTGTAGATGGTGGGGGAAGGGGCTATGTGTGATAGTGTGGATGTAGTGGAGATGGTGGGGGAAGGGTCTATGTGCGACAGTGTGGATGTAGTGGAGATGTTGGGGGAGGGATTATGTGATAGTGTGGATGCAGTGGATATGGTGGGGGAAGGGACTATGTGTGACAGTGTGGATGTAGTGGAGATGGTAGTGTGAACGGACTACATGTGATAGTGTGGATGTATTGGAGGTGGTAGTGCGAAGGGACTATGTGTGATAGTGTGGATGTAGTGGAGATGGTAGCGGGAAGGGATTATGTGCGATAGTGTGGATGAAGTGTAGATGGTGGGAGAAGGGACTATGTGTGATGGTGTGGATATAGTGGAGATAGTAGTGGGAATGGACTATGTGTGATAGAGTGGATGCAGTGGAGATGGTAGTGGAAAGGGACTATGTGTGATATTGTGGATGTAGTGTAGATGGTGGGGGAAGGGTCTATGTGTAGTAGTTTGGATGTAGTGGAGATGGTGGGGGAAGAGACTATGTGTGATAGTGAGGATGTAGTGGAAATGGTAGTGGGAATGGACTACGTGTGATAGTGTGGATGTAGTGGAGATGGTGGGGGAAGGGACTATGTGTGATAGTGTGGATGTAGTGGAGATGGTAGTGGGAAGGGACAATGTGTGATAGTGTGGATGTCGTGGAGATGGTAGTGGAAAGTGTCTATGTGACATAGTGTGGATGCAGTGGAAATGTTGGGGGAGGGATTATGTGATAGTGTGGATGCAGTGGAGATGCTGGGGGACGGGACTGTGTGATAGTGTGGATGTAGTGGAGATGGTAGTGGGAAGGGACAATGTGTTATAGTGTGGATCTGGCGGAGATTCATTGGAGATGGTGGGGAAAGGGACTATGTGTACCAGTGTGCATGCATTGGAGATGGTATTGGGAACGGACTACATGAGATATTTTGGATGAATTGGAGATGGTAGTGGGAACGGACTCTGTGTGATAGCGTGGTTGTAGAGGAGATGGTAGTGCGAAGGGACTATGTGTGATAACGTGGATGTAGTGGAGATGGTACTGGGAAGGGACTATGTGTCATAGTGTGGATGAAGTGGAGATGGTAGTGGGAACGGACTACGAGTGATAGTGTGGATGTAGTGAAGATGGTAGTGGGAAGGGACTATGTGTGATAGTGTGGATGCAGTGTAGAAGGTGGGGGAAGGGTCTATGTGTACTAGTTTGGATGTAGTGGAGATGGTGGAGGAAGGGACTATGTGTGATAGTGTGGATTTTAGTGGAGATGGTGGGGGAAGGGACTATGTGTGATAGTGTGGATATAGTGGAGATAGTAGTGGGAAGGGACAATGTTTGATAGTGTGGATGTAGTGGGGATGGTGCGGGAAGGGACTATGTGTGATAGTGTGGATGTAGTGGAGATGGTAGTGGGAAGGGACAATGTGTGATAGTGTGGATGTCGTGGAGATGGTAGTGGGAAGGGACATTGTGTGATCTTATGGATGTAGTGGAGATGGTAGTGGGAAGGGACAATGTGTGATAGTGTGGATGTCGTGGAGATGGTAGTGGAAAGTGTCTATGTGACATAGTGTGGATGCAGTGGAAATGGTGGGGGAGGGATTATGTGATAGTGTGGATGCAGTGGAGATGCTGGGGGACAGGACTGTGTGATAGTGTGGATGTAGTGGAGATGGTAGTGGGAAGGGACTATGTGTGATAGAGTGGATGAAGTGTAGATGGTGGGGGAAGGGATATGTGTGATATTGTGGATGTAGTGCAGATGGTGGGGGAAGGGACTATGTGTGATAGTGTGGATGTTGTGGAGACGGTAGTGGGAAGGGACAATGTGTGATCATGTGGATGTAGTGGAGATGGTAGTGGGAAGGGACAATGTGTGATAGTGTGGATGTAGTGGAGATGGTAGCGGGAAGAGACTATGTGTGATAGTGTGGATGAAGTGTTGATGGTGGGGGAAGGGCTATGTGTGATAGTGTGGATGTAGTGGAGATGGTGGGGGAAGGGTCTATGTGCGACAGTGAGGATGTACTTGAGATGGTGGGGGAAGGGTCTATGTATGATAATGTGGATGTAGTGGAGATGGTGGAGGAAGGGACTATGTGTGATAGTGTGGATATAGTTGTGATGGTGGGGGAAGGGACTATTTGTGATAGTTTGGAAGTAGTCGAGATGGTAGTGGGAAGTGAATATGTGTGATAGTGTGGATGTAGTGGAGATGGTAGTGGGAAGGGACTATGTGTGATACGTGGATGTAGTGGAGATGGTAGCGGGAAGAGACTATTGTGATAGTGTGGATGAAGTGTAGATGGTGGGGGAAGGGGCTATGTGTGATAGTGTGGATGTAGTGGAGATGGTGGGGGAAGGGTCTATGTGCGACAGTGTGGATGTAGTGGAGATGTTGGGGGAGGGATTATGTGATAGTGTGGATGCAGTGGATATGGTGGGGGAAGGGACTATGTGTGACAGTGTGGATGTAGTGGAGATGGTAGTGTGAACGGACTACATGTGATAGTGTGGATGTATTGGAGGTGGTAGTGCGAAGGGACTATGTGTGATAGTGTGGATGTAGTGGAGATGGTAGCGGGAAGGGATTATGTGCGATAGTGTGGATGAAGTGTAGATGGTGGGAGAAGGGACTATGTGTGATGGTGTGGATATAGTGGAGATAGTAGTGGGAATGGACTATGTGTGATAGAGTGGATGCAGTGGAGATGGTAGTGGAAAGGGACTATGTGTGATATTGTGGATGTAGTGTAGATGGTGGGGGAAGGGTCTATGTGTAGTAGTTTGGATGTAGTGGAGATGGTGGGGGAAGAGACTATGTGTGATAGTGAGGATGTAGTGGAAATGGTAGTGGGAATGGACTACGTGTGATAGTGTGGATGTAGTGGAGATGGTGGGGGAAGGGACTATGTGTGATAGTGTGGATGTAGTGGAGATGGTAGTGGGAAGGGACAATGTGTGATAGTGTGGATGTCGTGGAGATGGTAGTGGAAAGTGTCTATGTGACATAGTGTGGATGCAGTGGAAATGTTGGGGGAGGGATTATGTGATAGTGTGGATGCAGTGGAGATGCTGGGGGACGGGACTGTGTGATAGTGTGGATGTAGTGGAGATGGTAGTGGGAAGGGACAATGTGTTATAGTGTGGATCTGGCGGAGATTCATTGGAGATGGTGGGGAAAGGGACTATGTGTACCAGTGTGCATGCATTGGAGATGGTATTGGGAACGGACTACATGAGATATTTTGGATGAATTGGAGATGGTAGTGGGAACGGACTCTGTGTGATAGCGTGGTTGTAGAGGAGATGGTAGTGCGAAGGGACTATGTGTGATAACGTGGATGTAGTGGAGATGGTACTGGGAAGGGACTATGTGTCATAGTGTGGATGAAGTGGAGATGGTAGTGGGAACGGACTACGAGTGATAGTGTGGATGTAGTGAAGATGGTAGTGGGAAGGGACTATGTGTGATAGTGTGGATGCAGTGTAGAAGGTGGGGGAAGGGTCTATGTGTACTAGTTTGGATGTAGTGGAGATGGTGGAGGAAGGGACTATGTGTGATAGTGTGGATTTTAGTGGAGATGGTGGGGGAAGGGACTATGTGTGATAGTGTGGATATAGTGGAGATAGTAGTGGGAAGGGACAATGTTTGATAGTGTGGATGTAGTGGGGATGGTGCGGGAAGGGACTATGTGTGATAGTGTGGATGTAGTGGAGATGGTAGTGGGAAGGGACAATGTGTGATAGTGTGGATGTCGTGGAGATGGTAGTGGGAAGGGACATTGTGTGATCTTATGGATGTAGTGGAGATGGTAGTGGGAAGGGACAATGTGTGATAGTGTGGATGTCGTGGAGATGGTAGTGGAAAGTGTCTATGTGACATAGTGTGGATGCAGTGGAAATGGTGGGGGAGGGATTATGTGATAGTGTGGATGCAGTGGAGATGCTGGGGGACAGGACTGTGTGATAGTGTGGATGTAGTGGAGATGGTAGTGGGAAGGGACAATGTGTTATAGTGTGGATCTGGCGGAGATGGTAGTGGGAATGGACTATGTGTGATAGAGTGGATGAAGTGTAGATGGTGGGGGAAGGGATATGTGTGATATTGTGGATGTAGTGCAGATGGTGGGGGAAGGGACTATGTGTGATAGTGTGGATGTTGTGGAGACGGTAGTGGGAAGGGACAATGTGTGATCATGTGGATGTAGTGGAGATGGTAGTGGGAAGGGACAATGTGTGATAGTGTGGATGTAGTGGAGATGGTAGCGGGAAGGGACTATGTGTGATAGTGTGGATGAAATGTAGATGGTGGGAGAAGGGACTATTTGTGATAGTGTGGATGTAGTGGAGATGGTGGGGGAAGGGACTATGTGTGGTAGTGTGGATGTAGTGGAGATGGTAGCGGGAAGAGACTATGTGTGATAGTGTGGATGAAGTGTTGATGGTGGGGGAAGGGCTATGTGTGATAGTGTGGATGTAGTGGAGATGGTGGGGGAAGGGTCTATGTGCGACAGTGAGGATGTACTTGAGATGGTGGGGGAAGGGTCTATGTATGATAATGTGGATGTAGTGGAGATGGTGGGGGAAGTGTCTATGTGCGATAGTGTGGACGTACTTGAGATGGTGGCGGAAGGGTCTATGTATGATAGTGTGGATGTGGTGGAGATGGTGGAGGAAGGGACTATGTGTGATAGTGTGGATATAGTTGTGATGGTGGGGGAAGGGACTATTTGTGATAGTTTGGAAGTAGTCGAGATGGTAGTGGGAAGTGAATATGTGTGATAGTGTGGATGTAGTGGAGATGGTAGTGGGAAGGGACTATGTGTGATACGTGGATGTAGTGGAGATGGTAGCGGGAAGAGACTATTGTGATAGTGTGGATGAAGTATAGATGGTGGGGGAAGGGGCTATGTGTGATAGTGTGGATGTAGTGGAGATGGTGGGGGAAGGGTCTATGTGCGACAGTGTGGATGTAGTGGAGATGTTGGGGGAGGGATTATGTGATAGTGTGGATGCAGTGGATATGGTGGGGGAAGGGACTATGTGTGACAGTGTGGATGTAGTGGAGATGGTAGTGTGAACGGACTACATGTGATAGTGTGGATGTATTGGAGGTGGTAGTGCGAAGGGACTATGTGTGATAGTGTGGATGTAGTGGAGATGGTAGCGGGAAGGGATTATGTGCGATAGTGTGGATGAAGTGTAGATGGTGGGAGAAGGGACTATGTGTGATGGTGTGGATATAGTGGAGATAGTAGTGGGAATGGACTATGTGTGATAGAGTGGATGCAGTGGAGATGGTAGTGGAAAGGGACTATGTGTGATATTGTGGATGTAGTGTAGATGGTGGGGGAAGGGTCTATGTGTAGTAGTTTGGATGTAGTGGAGATGGTGGGGGAAGAGACTATGTGTGATAGTGAGGATGTAGTGGAAATGGTAGTGGGAATGGACTACGTGTGATAGTGTGGATGTAGTGGAGATGGTGGGGGAAGGGACTATGTGTGATAGTGTGGATGTAGTGGAGATGGTAGTGGGAAGGGACAATGTGTGATAGTGTGGATGTCGTGGAGATGGTAGTGGAAAGTGTCTATGTGACATAGTGTGGATGCAGTGGAAATGTTGGGGGAGGGATTATGTGATAGTGTGGATGCAGTGGAGATGCTGGGGGACGGGACTGTGTGATAGTGTGGATGTAGTGGAGATGGTAGTGGGAAGGGACAATGTGTTATAGTGTGGATCTGGCGGAGATTCATTGGAGATGGTGGGGAAAGGGACTATGTGTACCAGTGTGCATGCATTGGAGATGGTATTGGGAACGGACTACGTGTGATATTTTGGATGAATTGGAGATGGTAGTGGGAACGGACTCTGTGTGATAGCGTGGTTGTAGAGGAGATGGTAGTGCGAAGGGACTATGTGTGATAACGTGGATGTAGTGGAGATGGTACTGGGAAGGGACTATGTGTCATAGTGTGGAATTGGAGATGGTCTTGTCATAGTGTGTGAATTGGAGATGGTAGTGGGAACGGACTACGAGTGATAGTGTGGATGTAGTGAAGATGGTGGCGGGAAGGGACTATGTGTGATAGTGTGGATGCAGTGTAGAAGGTGGGGGAAGGGTCTATGTGTACTAGTTTGGATGTAGTGGAGATGGTGGAGGAAGGGACTATGTGTGATAGTGTGGATTTTAGTGGAGATGGTGGGGGAAGGGACTATGTGTGATAGTGTGGATATAGTGGAGATAGTAGAGGGAAGGGACAATGTTTGATAGTGTGGATGTAGTGGGGATGGTGCGGGAAGGGACTATGTGTGATAGTGTGGATGTAGTGGAGATGGTAGTGGGAAGGGACAATGTGTGATAGTGTGGATGTCGTGGGGATGGTAGTGGAAAGTGTCTATGTGACATAGTGTGGATGCAGTGGAAATGTTGGGGGAGGGATTATGTGATAGTGTGGATGCAGTGGAGATGCTGGGGGACGGGACTGTGTGATAGTGTGGATGTAGTGGAGATGGTAGTGGGAAGGGACAATGTGTTATAGTGTGGATCTGGCGGAGATGGTAGTGGGAATGGACTATGTGTGATAGAGTGGATGAAGTGTAGATGGTGGGGGAGGGGATATGTGTGATATTGTGGATGTAGTGCAGATGGTGGGGGAAGGGACTATGTGTGATAGTGTGGATGTTGTGGAGACGGTAGTGGGAAGGGACAATGTGTGATAGTGTGGATGTAGTGGAGATGGTAGCGGGAAGGGACTATGTGTGATAGTGTGGATGAAATGTAGATGGTGGGGGAAGGGACTATTTGTGACAGTGTGGATGTAGTGGAGATGGTGGGGGAAGGGACTATGTGTGGTAGTGTGGATGTAGTGGAGATGGTAGCGGGAAGAGACTATGTGTGATAGTGTGGATGAAGTGTTGATGGTGGGGGAAGGGCTATGTGTGATAGTGTGGATGCAGTGGAGATGGCGGGGAAGGGTCTATGTGCGACAGTGAGGATGTACTTGAGATGGTGGGGGAAGGGTCTATGTATGATAATGTGGATGTAGTGGAGATGGTGGGGGAAGTGTCTATGTGCGATAGTGTGGACGTACTTGAGATGGTGGCGGAAGGGTCTATGTATGATAGTGTGGATGTGGTGGAGATGGTGGAGGAAGGGACTATGTGTGATAGTGTGGATATAGTTGTGATGGTGGGGGAAGGGACTATTTGTGATAGTGTGGATGTAGTGGAGATGGTGGGGGAAGGGTCTATGTGCGACAGTGTGGATGTAGTGGAGATGTTGGGGGAGGGATTATGTGATAGTGTGGATGCAGTGGATATGGTGGGGGAAGGGACTATGTGTGACAGTGTGGATGTAGTGGAGATGGTAGTGTGAACGGACTACATGTGATAGTGTGGATGTATTGGAGGTGGTAGTGGGAAGGGTCTCTGTGTGATAGCTTGGTTGTAGTGGAGATGCTAGTGCGAAGGGACTATGTGTGGTAGTGTGGATGTAGTGGAGATGGTAGCGGGAAGGGATTATGTGCGATAGTGTGGATGAAGTGTAGATGGTGGGAGAAGGGACTATGTGTGATGGTGTGGATATAGTGGAGATAGTAGTGGGAATGGACTATGTGTGATAGAGTGGATGCAGTGGAGATGGTAGTGGAAAGGGACTATGTGTGATATTGTGGATGTAGTGTAGATGGTGGGGGAAGGGTCTATATGTGATAGTGTGGATGAAGTGGAGATTGTGGGGGAAGGCATATGTGTGATAGTGTGGATATAGTGGAGATGGTAGTGGGAAGGGACAATGTTTGATAGTGGGGATGTAGTGGAGATGGTGCGGGAAGGGACTATGTCTGATAGTGTGGAAATAGTGGAGATGGTAGTGGAAAGTGTCTATGTGACATAGTGTGGATGTAGTGGAAATGGTAGTGGCGGGATTATGTGATAGTGCGGATGTATTGGAGATGGTAATGGGAAGGGACTATCTGTGATAGTGTGGATGTAGTGGAGATGGTAGTGGGAAGGGACTATGTGTGATAGTGTGGATGTACTTGAGATGGTGGGGGAAGGGTCTATGTATGATAGTGTAGATTTAGCGGAAACGGTGGGGTAAGGGACTATGTGTGATAGTGTGGATGTAGTGGAGATGGTAGCAGGAAGGGACTATGTGTGATAGTGTGGATGTAGTGGAGATGATAGTGGGAAGGGACTATGTGTCATAGTACGGATGAAGTGGAGATGGTAGTGGGAACGGACTACGAGTGATAGTGTGGATGTAGTGGGGATGGTAGCGGGAAGGGACTATGTGTGATAGTGTGGATGAAGCGTAGATGGTGGGGGAAGTGACTATGTGTGATAGTGTGGATGTAGTGGAGATGGTAGGATGACGGGACTACGTGTGATATTGTGAATGTAGTGGAGATGGTAGTGGAAATGGACATGGTCTGATAGAGTGGATGCAGTGGAGAGAGTGGAAGAAGGGACTATGTGTAATAGTGTGGATGCAGTGGAGATGGTGGGGGAAGGGACTATGTGTGACAGTGTGGGTGCATTGGAGATGGTGGGGGAAGAGCATATGTGTACTAGTGTGCATGTATTTGAGATGGTATTGGGAATTGACTACGTGCGATAGTGTGGATGCATTGGAGATGGTAGTGCGAAGGGACTACGTGTCATAGTGTGGATGAAGTGGAGATGGTAGTGGGAACGGACTATGTGTGATAGAGTGGATGTAGTGGAGATGGTAGGATGACGGGACTATGTGTGATAGTGTGAATGTAGTGGAGATGGTAGTGGGAATGGACTATGTGTGATAGAGTGGATGCAGTGGAGATGGTGGGGAAGGGACTATGTGTGATAGTGCGGATGTAGTGGAGATGGTGGTGGGAAGGGACTATTTGTGATAGTGTGGATGTAGAGGAGAAGGTCGTGGGAAGGGACTATATGACGTAGTGTGGATGTGGTGGAGATGGTAGTGCGAAGGGACTATGTGTGATAGTGTGGATGTAGTGCAGATGGTAGTGGGAATGGACTATGTGTGATCGAGTGGATGCAGTGGAGATGGCAGTGGGAAGGGAATATATGTGATATTGTGGATGTAGTGTAGATGGTGGGGGAAGGGTCTATCTGCGATAGTGTGGCTGTAGTGGAGAAGGTAGAGGGAAGGGACTATATGTGATAGTGTGGTTGAAGTGTAGATGGTGGGAGAAGGGACTATGTGTCATAGTGCGGATGAAGTGGAGATGGTAGTGGGAACGGACTACAAGTGATAGTGTGGATGTAGTGGAGATGGTAGCGGGAAGGGACTATGTGTGATAGTGTGGATGAAGCGTAGATGGTGGGGGAAGTGACTATGTGTGATAGTGTGAATGTAGTGGAGATGGTAGGATGACGGGACTATGTGTGATAGTGTGAATGTAGTGGAGATGGTAGTGGAAATGGACTATGTCTGATAGAGTGGATGCAGATAAGATAGTGGAGGAAGGGACTATGTGTAATAGTGTGGATGTAGTGGAGATGGTAGTGGGAAAAGACTATGTGTGATAGTGTTGATGTAGAGGAGAAGGTAGTGGGAAGGGACTATATGACATATATGTGTAATATTGTGGATGTGGTGGAGATGGTAGTGGAAAGGGACTATGTGTGATAGTGTGGATGTAGTGGAGATGATAGTGGGAAGGGACTCTTTGTGATAGCGTGGTTGTAGTGGAGATGGTAGTGCGAAGGGACTATCTGTGATAGTGCGGACGAAGTGGAGCTGGTAGTGGGAAGGGACTATGTGTGGATGTAGTGGAGATGGTGGGGGAAGGGACTATGTGTGACAGTGTGGGTTCAGTGGAGTTGGTGGGGGAAGAGCCTATGTGTACTAGTGTGCATGTAGTGGAGATGGTATTGGGAACGGACTACGTGCGAAAGTGTGGATGTATTGGAGATGTTAGTGGGAAGGGACTCTGTGTGATAGCGTGGTTGTAGTGGAGATGGTAGTGGGAAGGGACTATGTGTGATAGTGTGGATGCAGTGGCGATGGTGGAGGAAGGGACTTGTGTGATAGTGTGGATCTGGCGGAGATGATAGTGAGAAGGCACTATGTGTGATAGTGTGGATGTAGTGGACATGGTAGTGGGAAGGGACTATGTGTGATAGTGTGGATGCAGTGGAGATGGTGGGGGAAGGGACTATGTGTGACAGTGCGGGTGCATTGGAGATTGTGGGGGAAGAGCATATGTGTACTAGTGTGCATGTATTTGAGATGGTATTGGGAATTGACTACGTGCGATAGTGTGGATGCATTGGAGATGGTAGTGCGAAGGGACTATGTGTCATAGTGTGGATGAAGTGGAGATGGTAGTGGGAACGGACTATGTGTGATAGAGTGGATGTAGTGGAGATGGTAGGATGACGGGACTATGTGTGATAGTGTGAATGTAGTGGAGATGGTAGTGGGAATGGACTATGTGTGATAGAGTGGATGCAGTGGAGATGGTGGGGAAGGGACTATGTGTGATAGTGCGGATGTAGTGGAGATGGTGGTGGGAAGGGACTATTTGTGATAGTGTGGATGTAGAGGAGAAGGTAGTGGGAAGGGACTATATGACATAGTGTGGATGTGGTGGAGATGGTAGTGCGAAGGGACTATGTGTGATAGTGTAGATGTAGTGCAGATGGTAGTGGGAATGGACTATGTGTTGTCGAATGGATGCAGTGGAGATGGCAGTGGGAAGGGACTATATGTGATATTGTGGATGTAGTGTAGATGGTGGGGGAAGGGTCTATCTGCGATAGTGTGGCTGTAGTGGAGAAGGTAGAGGGAAGGGACTATATGTGATAGTGTGGTTGAAGTGTAGATGGTGGGAGAAGGGACTATGTGTCATAGTGCGGATGAAGTGGAGATGGTAGTGGGAACGGACTACAAGTGATAGTGTGGATGTAGTGGAGATGGTAGCGGGAAGGGACTATGTGTGATAGTGTGGATGAAGCGTAGATGGTAGTGGAAATGGACTATGTCTGATAGAGTGGATGCAGTGGAGATAGTGGAGGAAGGGACTATGTGTAATAGTGTGGATGTAGTGGAGATGGTAGTGGGAAAGGACTATGTGTGATAGTGTTGATGTAGAGGAGAAGGTAGTGGGAAGGGACTATATGACATATATGTGTAATATTGTGGATGTGGTGGAGATGGTAGTGGAAAGGGACTATGTGTGATAGTGTGGATGTAGTGGAGATGATAGTGGGAAGGGACTCTTTGTGATAGCGTGGTTGTAATGGAGATGGTAGTGCGAAGGGACTATCTGTGATAGTGCGGACGAAGTGGAGCTGGTAGTGGGAAGGGACTATGTGTGGATGTAGTGGAGATGGTGGGGGAAGGGACTATGTGTGACAGTGTGGGTTCAGTGGAGATGGTGGGGGAAGAGCCTATGTGTACTAGTGTGCATGTAGTGGAGATGGTATTGGGAACGGACTACGTGCGAAAGTGTGGATGTATTGGAGATGTTAGTGGGAAGGGACTCTGTGTGATAGCGTGGTTGTAGTGGAGATGGTAGTGGGAAGGGACTATGTGTGATAGTGTGGATGCAGTGGCGATGGTGGAGGAAGGGACTATGTGTGATAGTGTGGATGTAGTGGTGATGGTGGGGGAATGGTCTATGTGTGATAGAGTGGATGTAGTTGAGATGGTAATGGGAAAGGAACATGTGTGATAGTGTGGCTGCAATGGAGATAGTAGTGCAAAGAGACTTCATGTGATAGTGAGGATGTACTGGAGATGGTAGTGGGAAGGGACTATGTGTGATAGTGTGGATGAAGTGCAGATGGTGGGGGTAAGGGACGATGTATGATAGTGTGGATGTACTGAGGATGGTGGAGGAAGGGACTATGTATGTTAGTATGGAAGCAGTGGAGATGGTAGTGGGAAGGGACTATGTGTGATAGTATGTATGTTGTCGAAATGGTAGTCGGAAGGGTCTATGTGTGATAGTATGGATGTAGTGGAGGGTGGGGGACAGGACTATGTGTGATAGTGTGGATGTCGTGGATATGGTGGGGGAAGGGACTATGTGTGATAGTGTGGATGTAGTGGAGATGGTGGGGTAAGGGACGATGTATGATAGTGTGGATGTACTGAAGATAGTGGAGGAAGGGACTATGTGTGTTAGTATGGAAGCAGTGGAGATGGTAGTGGGAAGGGACTAAGTGTAATAGTCTGGATGCAGGGGTGATGGTTGGGGAAGGGAGTATGCGTCATAGTGTGGAAGTAGTGGAGATGGTAGTGGGAAGGGACTATGTGTGATAGTGTGGATGTAGTGGAGATGGTGGGGGAAGGGACTATGCGTGATAGTGTGGTTGCTGGGGTGATGGTGTGGGAAGGGACTATGTGTGATGGTTTGGATGTAGTGGAGATGGTGGGGGAACGGTTATGTGTGATAATGTGGATGTAGTGGAGATGGTAGTGGGAAGCGAATATGTGTGAAAGTGTGGAAATAGTGGACATGGTGTGGGCAGGGACTATCTCTGATAGTGCGGATGTAGTGGAGATAGTACTGGGAAGGGACTATGTATCATAGTGTCGTTGTAGTGGAGATGGTGGTGGGAGCGGGATATGTGTGATAGTGTGGATGTAGTGGAGATGGTGGGGGAAGGGACTATGTGTGACAGTGTGGGTGCAGTGGAGATGGTGGGGGAAGAGCCTATGTGTACTAGTGTGCATGTAGTGGAGATGGTATTGGGAACGGACTACGTGCGATAGTGTGGATGTATTGGAGATGTTAGTGGGAAGGGACTCTGTGTGATAGCATGGTTGTAGTGGAGATGGTAGTGCGAAGGGACTATATGTCATAGTGCAGATGACATAGAGATGGTAGTGGGAACGGACTATGATTGATAGTGTGGATGTAGTGGAGATGGTAGCGGAAGGGACTATAGGTGATAGTGTGGATGAAGTGGAGATGGCTGTGGAAAGGAACTATGTGTGGTGTTGTGGATGTAGTGGAGATGGTGGGGGAAGGGACTATGTGTGATAGTGTGGATGTAGAGGAGAAGGTAGTGGGAAGGGACTATATGACATATATGTGTGATATTGTGGATGTAGTGGAGATGGTACTGGGAAGGGATTATGTGTGATAGAGTGGATGCATTGGAGGTGCTAGTGGGAAGGGGCTATGTATGATAGAGTGGATGTAGTAGAGATAGTAGTCGGAAGGGACTAAGTCGGATAGTGTGGATGTAGTGGAGATGGTAGGGGGAACGGACTACGTGTGATAGTGTGGATGCAGTGGTGATGGTGGGGGAATAGACTATGTGTGATAGTGTGGATGTAGTGGAGGTGGTAGTGGGAAGGGACTATGTGTGATAGTATGGATGTAGTGGAGATGGCAGTGGGAAGGGACTATGTCTGATAGAGTGGGTGTAGTGGAGATGGTGGTGGAAGGGACTATGTGTGATAGTGTGGATGAAGTGGAGATGGTAGTGGGAAGGAAGAATGTGTGATAGTGTGGATGCAGTGGTGATGGTAGTGGGAAGGGACTATGTGTGATAGAGTGGATGTAGTAGAGATGGTAGTCCGATGGGACTATGTCGGATACTGTGGATGTAGTGGAGATGGCAGAGGGAAGGGAATATGTGTTATTGTGTGGATGTATTGGATATGACAGGGGAAGGGACTATGTGTGACAGTGTGGATGAAGTGGAGATGGTAGTGGGAAGGGACAATGTGTGATAGTGTGGATGTAGTGGAGATGGTGGGGGAAGGGGCTATGTGTGATAGTGTGGATGTAGTGGAGATGGCAGAGGGAAGGGAATTACGTGTTATTGTGTAGATGTATTGGATATGACATGGAAAGGGACTATATGTGATAGTGTGGATGCAGTGGAGATGGTAGTGGGAATGGACTATGTGTGATAGAGTGGATGCAGCGGTGATGGTGGAGGAAGGGACTATGTGTGATAGTGTGGATGTAGTGGAGATGGTAGTGCGAAGGGGCTATCTGTGATAGTGTGGATGTGGTGGAGATGGTAGTGGAAAGGGACTATGTGTCATGCTGTGGATGTAGTGGAGATGGTAGTGGGAAGGAACTACGTATGATAGTGTGGAAGTAATGGAGATAGTAGGGGAAAGGGCCTATGTGTGATAGTGTGGATGTAGTGGAGATGGCTGTGGGAAGGGACTATGTGTGATAGTGTGGATGTAGTGGAGATGGTAGTGGGAAGGGACTATGTGTGATACTGTTGATGGAGAGGAGAAGGTAGTGGGAAGGGACTATATGACATATATGTGTGATATTGTGGATATAGTGGAGATGTTGGGGAAGGGACTATGTGTGACAGTGTGGATGCAGTGGAGATGGTAGGATGACGGGACTATGTGTGATAGTGTGGATGTAGTGGAGATGTTAGTGGGAAGGGACTATGTGTGATAGTGTGGATGTAGTGGAGATGGTAGTGGGAAGAGTCTATGTGTGATAGTGTGGATGAAGTGTACATGGTGGGGGAAGGGAATATGTGTGATACTGTGGATGTAGTGGAGATGGTAGGATGACGGGATTATGTGTGATAGTGTGGATGCAGTGGAGATGGTAGTGGGAAGGGAACATGTGTCATAGTGTGGAAGTAGTGGAGATGGTGGAGGAAGGGACTATTTGTGATAGTGTGGATGTAGTGGAGATGGTGGGGGAAGGGACTATGTGTGATTGTGTGGATGTAGTGGAGATGGTGGTGGGAAAGTACTGTGTGATAGTGTGTATGTAGTGGAGATGGTACTGGTAAGCGAATATGTGTGATAGTGTGGATGTAGTGGACATGGTGTGGGCAGGGACTATCTGTGATACTGTGGATGCATTGGAGGTGGTAGTGGGAAGGGGCTATGTGTGATAGTGTGGATGAAGTGGAGATGGTAGTGGGAAGGGACAATGTGTGATAGTGTGGATATAGTGGAGATGGTAGTGGGAAGGGACTATGTGTGATACTGTGGATGTAGTGGAGATGGTGGAGGAAGGGACTATGTGTAATAGAGTGGATGTAGTAGAGATGGTAGTCGGAAAGAACTATGTCGGATAGTGTGGATGTAGTGGAGATGGTAGTGGAAGGGAATGCGTGTGATAGTCTGGATGTTGTGGAGATGGTAGGGGGAACGGACTATGTGTGATAGTGTGGATGCAGTGGTGATGGTGGGGGAATGGACTATGTGTGATAGTGTGGATGAAGTGGAGATGGCAGTGGGAAGGGACTATGTGTGATACTGTGGATGTAGTGGAGATGATGGGGGAAGGGACTATGTGTGATAGAGTGGATGTAGTAGAGATGGTAGTCGGAAGGGACTATGTGTGATAGTGTGTATGTAGTGGAGATGGTAGCGGGAATGGACTATGTGCGATAGTATGGATGAAGTGTAGATGGTGGGGGAAGGGTCTATGTGTGATAGTGTGAATGTAGTGGAGATGGTAGTGAAAATGGACTATGTGTGATAGAGTGGATGCATTGGAGGTGGTAGTGGGAAGGGGCTATGTATGATAGAGTGGATGTAGTAGAGATGGTAGTCGGAAGGGACTAAGTCGGATAGTGTGGATGTAGTGGAGATGGTATTGGGAAGGCAATGCATGTGATAGTGTGGATGTTGTGGAGATGGTAGGGGAAACGGACTACGTGTGATAGTGTGGATGCAGTGGTGATGGTGGGGGAATGGACTATGTGTGATAGTGTGGATGTAGTGGAGGTGGTAGTGGGAAGGGACTATGTGTGATAGTATGGATGTAGTGGAGATGGCAGTGGGAAGGGACTATGTCTGATAGAGTGGGTGTAGTGGAGATGGTGGTGGAAGGGACTATGTGTGATAGTGTGGATGAAGTGGAGATGGTAGTGGGAAGGAAGAATGTGTGATAGTGTGGATGCAGTGGTGATGGTAGTGGGAAGGGACTACGTGTGATACTGTGGATGTAGTGGAGATGGTGGGGGAAGGGACTATGTGTGATAGAGTGGATGTAGTAGAGATGGTAGTCCGATGGGACTATGTCGGATACTGTGGATGTAGTGGAGATGGCAGAGGGAAGGGAATATGTGTTATTGTGTGGATGTATTGGATATGACAGGGGAAGGGACTATGTGTGACAGTGTGGATGAAGTGGAGATGGTAGTGGGAAGGGACAATGTGTGATAGTGTGGATGTAGTGGAGATGGTGGGGGAAGGGGCTATGTGTGATAGTGTGGATGTAGTGGAGATGGCAGAGGGAAGGGAATACGTGTTATTGTGTAGATGTATTGGATATGACATGGAAAGGGACTATATGTGATAGTGTGGATGCAGTGGAGATGGTAGTGGGAATGGACTATGTGTGATAGAGTGGATGCAGCGGTGATGGTGGAGGAAGGGACTATGTGTGATAGTGTGGATGTAGTGGAGATGGTGGGGGAAGGGACTATGTGTGATAGCGTGGATGTAGTGGAGATGGTAGTGGGAAGGGACTATGTGTGATAGTGTTGATGTAGAGGGAAGGTAGTGGGAACGGACTATATGACATACATGTGTGATATTGTGGATGTGGTGGAGATGGTAGTGGAAAGGGACTATGTGTGACAGTGTGGATGTAGTGGAGATGGTAGTGGGAATGGTCTATGTGTGATAGTGTGGATGTAGTGGAGATGGTACTGGGAAGGGATTATGTGTGATAGTGTGGATGTAATGGAGATGGCAGTGGTAAAGGTCTATGTGTGACAGTGTGGATGTAGTGGAGATGGTAGTGCGAAGGGGCTATCTGTGATAGTGTGGATGTGGTGGAGATGGTAGTGGAAAGGGACTATGTGTCATGCTGTGGATGTAGTGGAGATGGTATTGGGAAGGAACTACGTATGATAGTGTGGAATTAATGGAGATAGTAGGGGAAAGGGCCTATGTGTGATAGTGTGGATGTAGTGGAGATGGCTGTGGGAAGGGACTATGTGTGATAGTGTGGATGTAGTGGAGATGGTAGTGGGAAGGGACTATGTGTGATACTGTTGATGGAGAGGAGAAGGTAGTGGGAAGGGACTATATGACATATATGTGTGATATTGTGGATATAGTGGAGATGTTGGGGAAGGGACTATGTGTGACAGTGTGGATGCAGTGGAGATGGTAGGATGACGGGACTATGTGTGATAGTGTGGATGTAGTGGAGATGTTAGTGGGAAGGGACTATGTGTGATAGTGTGGATGTAGTGGAGATGGTAGTGGGAAGAGACTATGTGTGATAGTGTGGATGAAGTGTACATGGTGGGGGAAGGGAATATGTGTGATACTGTGGATGTAGTGGAGATGGTAGGATGACGGGATTATGTGTGATAGTGTGGATGCAGTGGAGATGGTAGTGGGAAGGGAACATGTGTCATAGTGTGGAAGTAGTGGAGATGGTGGAGGAAGGGACTATGTGTGATAGTGTGGAAGTAGTGGAGATGGTGGGGGAAGGGACTATGTGTGATTGTGTGGATGTAGTGGAGATGGTGGTGGGAAAGTACTGTGTGATAGTGTGTATGTAGTGGAGATGGTACTGGTAAGCGAATATGTGTGATAGTGTGGATGTAGTGGACATGGTGTGGGCAGGGACTATCTGTGATACTGTGGATGCATTGGAGGTGGTAGTGGGAAGGGGCTATGTGTGATAGTGTGGATGATGTGGAGATGGTAGTGGGAAGGGACAATGTGTGATAGTGTGGATATAGTGGAGAAGGTAGTGGGAAGGGACTATGTGTGATACTGTGGATGTCGTGGAGATGGTGGAGGAAGGGACTATGTGTAATAGAGTGGATGTAGTAGAGATGGTAGTCGGAAGGAACTATGTCGGATAGTGTGGATGTAGTGGAGATGGTAGTGGAAGGGAATGCGTGTGATAGTCTGGATGGTGTGGAGATGGTAGGGGGAACGGACTATGTGTGATAGTGTGGATGCAGTGGTGATGGTGGGGGAATGGACTATGTGTGATAGTGTGGATGAAGTGGAGATGGCAGTGGGAAGGGGCTATGTGTGATACTGTGGATGTAGTGGAGATGATGGGGGAAGGGACTATGTGTGATAGAGTGGATGTAGTAGAGATGGTAGTCGGAAGGGACTATGTGTGATAGTGTGTATGTAGTGGAGATGGTAGCGGGAATGGACTATGTGCGATAGTATGGATGAAGTGTAGATGGTGGGGGAAGGGTCTATGTGTGATAGTGTGAATGTAGTGGAGATGGTAGTGAAAATGGACTATGTGTGATAGAGTGGATGCATTGGAGGTGGTAGTGGGAAGGGGCTATGTATGATAGAGTGGATGTAGTAGAGATGGTAGTCGGAGGGACTAAGTCGGATAGTGTGGATGTAGTGGAGATGGTATTGGGAAGGCAATGCATGTGATAGTGTGGATGTTGTGGAGATGGTAGGGGGAACGGACTACGTGTGATAGTGTGGATGCAGTGGTGATGGTGGGGGAATGGACTATGTGTGATAGTGTGGATGTAGTGGAGGTGGTAGTGGGAAGGGACTATGTGTGATAGTATGGATGTAGTGGAGATGGCAGTGGGAAGGGACTATGTCTGATAGAGTGGGTGTAGTGGAGATGGTGGTGGAAGGGACTATGTGTGATAGTGTGGATGAAGTGGAGATGGTAGTGGGAAGGAAGAATGTGTGATAGTGTGGATGCAGTGGTGATGGTAGTGGGAAGGGACTACGTGTGATACTGTGGATGTAGTGGAGATGGTGGGGGAAGGGACTATGTGTGATAGAGTGGATGTAGTAGAGATGGTAGTCCGATGGGACTATGTCGGATACTGTGGATGTAGTGGAGATGGCAGAGGGAAGGGAATATGTGTTATTGTGTGGATGTATTGGATATGACAGGGAATGGGACTATGTGTGACAGTGTGGATGAAGTGGAGATGGTAGTGGGAAGGGACAATGTGTGATAGTGTGGATGTAGTGGAGATGGTGGGGGAAGGGGCTATGTGTGATAGTGTGGATGTAGTGGAGATGGCAGAGGGAAGGTAATACGTGTTATTGTGTGGATGTATTGGATATGACATGGGAAGGGACTACATGTGATAGTGTGGATGCAGTGGAGATGGTAGTGGGAATGGACTATGTGTGATAGAGTGGATGCAGCGGTGATGGTGGAGGAAGGGACTATGTGTGATAGTGTGGATGTAGTGGAGATGGTGGGGGAAGGGACTATGTGTGATAGCGTGGATGTAGTGGAGATGGTAGTGGGAATGGACTATGTGTGATAGTGTGGATGTAGTGGAGATGGTACTGGGAAGGGATTATGTGTGATATTGTGGATGTGGTGGAGATGGTAGTGGAAAGGGACTATGTGTGACAGTGTGGATGTAGTGGAGATGGTAGTGGGAATGGTCTATGTGTGATAGTGTGGATGTAGTGGAGATGGTACTGGGAAGGGATTATGTGTGATAGTGTGGATGTAATGGAGATGGCAGTGGTAAAGGTCTATGTGTGACAGTGTGGATGTAGTGGAGATGGTAGTGCGAAGGGGCTATCTGTGATAGTGTGGATGTGGTGGAGATGGTAGTGGAAAGGGACTATGTGTCATGCTGTGGATGTAGTGGAGATGGTAGTGGGAAGGAACTACGTATGATAGTGTGGAAGTAATGGAGATAGTAGGGGAAAGGGTCTATGTGTGATAGTGTGGATGTCGTGGAGATGGCTGTGGGAAGGGACAATGTGTGATAGTGTGGATGTAGTGGAGATGGTAGTGGGAACGGACTATATGTGATAGTGTGGATGAAGTGGAGATGGTAGTGGGAAGGAAGAATGTGTGATAGTGTGGATGCAGTGGTGATGGTAGTGGGAAGGGACTACGTGTGATACTGTGGATGTAGTGGAGATGGTGGGGGAAGCTACTATGTGTGATAGAGTGGATGTAGTAGAGATGGTAGTCCGATGGGACTATGTCGGATACTGTGGATGTAGTGGAGATGGCAGAGGGAAGGGAATATGTGTTATTGTGTGGATGTATTGGATATGACAGGGGATGGGACTATGTGTGACAGTGTGGATGAAGTGGAGATGGTAGTGGGAAGGGGCAATGTGTGATAGTGTGGATGTAGTGGAGATGGTGGGGAAGGGGCTATGTGTGATAGTGTGGATGTAGTGGAGATGGCAGAGGGAAGGGAATACGTGTTATTGTGTGGATGTATTGGATATGACATGGGAAGGGACTACATGTGATAGTGTGGATGCAGTGGAGATGGTAGTGGGAATGGACTATGTGTGATAGAGTGGATGCAGCGGTGATGGTGGAGGAAGGGACTATGTGTGTAGTGTGGATGTAGTGGAGATGGTGGGGGAAGGGACTATGTGTGATAGCGTGGATGTAGTGGAGATGGTAGTGGGAATGGACTATGTGTGATAGAGTGGATGCAGCGGTGATGGTGGAGGAAGGGACTATGTGTGATATTGTGGATGTGGTGGAGATGGTAGTGGAAAGGGACTATGTGTGACAGTGTGGATGTAGTGGAGATGGTAGTGGGAATGGTCTATGTGTGATAGTGTGGATGTAGTGGAGATGGTACTGGGAAGGGATTATGTGTGATAGTGTGGATGTAATGGAGATGGCAGTGGTAAAGGTCTATGTGTGACAGTGTGGATGTAGTGGAGATGGTAGTGCGAAGGGGCTATCTGTGATAGTGTGGATGTGGTGGAGATGGTAGTGGAAAGGGACTATGTGTCATGCTGTGGATGTAGTGGAGATGGTAGTGGGAAGGAACTACGTATGATAGTGTGGAAGTAATGGAGATAGTAGGGGAAAGGGTCTATGTGTGATAGTGTGGATGTCGTGGAGATGGCTGTGGGAAGGGACAATGTGTGATAGTGTGGATGTAGTGGAGATGGTAGTGGGAAGGGACTATATGTGATACTGTTGATGGAGAGGTGAAGGTAGTGGGAAGGGACTATATGACATATATGTGTGATATTGTCGATATAGTGGAGATGTTGGGGAAGGGACTATATGTGACAGTGTGGATGCAGTGGAGATGGTAGGATGACGGGACTATGTGTGATAGTATGGATGTAGTGGAGATGTTAGTGGGAAGGGACTATGTGTGCTAGTGTGGATGTAGTGGAGATGGTAGCGGGAAGAGACAATGTGTGATAGTGTGGATGAAGTGTACATGGTGGGGGAATGGAATATGTGTGATACTGTGGATGTAGTGGAGATGGTAGGATGACGGGATTATGTGTGATAGTGTGGATGCAGTGGAGATGGTAGTGGGAAGGGAACATGTGTCATAGTGTGGAAGTAGTGGAGATGTGGAGGAAGTGACTATCTGTGATAGTGTGGAAGTAGTGGAGATGGTGGGGGAAGGGACTATGTGTGATTGTGTGGATGTAGTGGAGATGGTGGTGGGAAAGTACTGTGTGATAGTGTGTATGTAGTGGAGATGGTACTGGTAAGCGAATATGTGTGATAGTGTGGATGTAGTGGACATGGTGTGGGCAGGGACTATCTGTGATACTGTGGATGCATTGGAGGTGGTAGTGGGAAGGGGCTATGTGTGATAGTGTGGATGAAGTGGAGATGGTAGTGGGAAGGGACAATGTGTGATAGTGTGGATATAGTGGAGAAGGTAGTGGGAAGGGACTATGTGTGATACTGTGGATGTAGTGGAGATGGTGGAGGAAGGGACTATGTGTAATAGAGTGGATGTAGTAGAGATGGTAGTCGGAAGGAACTATGTCGGATAGTGTGGATGTAGTGGAGATGGTAGTGGAAGGGAATGCGTGTGATAGTCTGGATGGTGTGGAGATGGTAGGGGGAACGGACTATGTGTGATAGTGTGGATGCAGTGGTGATGGTGGGGGAATGGACTATGTGTGATAGTGTGGATGAAGTGGAGATGGCAGTGGGAAGGGACTATGTGTGATACTGTGGATGTAGTGGAGATGATGGGGGAAGGGACTATGTGTGATAGAGTGGATGTAGTAGAGATGGTAGTCGGAAGGGACTATGTGTGATAGTGTGTATGTAGTGGAGATGGTAGCGGGAATGGACTATGTGCGATAGTATGGATGAAGTGTAGATGGTGGGGGAAGGGTCTATGTGTGATAGTGTGAATGTAGTGGAGATGGTAGTGAAAATGGACTATGTGTGATAGAGTGGATGCATTGGAGGTGGTAGTGGGAAGGGGCTATGTATGATAGAGTGGATGTAGTAGAGATGGTAGTCGGAGGGACTAAGTCGGATAGTGTGGATGTAGTGGAGATGGTATTGGGAAGGCAATGCATGTGATAGTGTGGATGTTGTGGAGATGGTAGGGGGAACGGACTACGTGTGATAGTGTGGATGCAGTGGTGATGGTGGGGGAATGGACTATGTGTGATAGTGTGGATGTAGTGGAGGTGGTAGTGGGAAGGGACTATGTGTGATAGTATGGATGTAGTGGAGATGGCAGTGGGAAGGGACTATGTCTGATAGAGTGGGTGTAGTGGAGATGGTGGTGGAAGGGACTATGTGTGATAGTGTGGATGAAGTGGAGATGGTAGTGGGAAGGAAGAATGTGTGATAGTGTGGATGCAGTGGTGATGGTAGTGGGAAGGGACTACGTGTGATACTGTGGATGTAGTGGAGATGGTGGGGGAAGGGACTATGTGTGATAGAGTGGATGTAGTAGAGATGGTAGTCCGATGGGACTATGTCGGATACTGTGGATGTAGTGGAGATGGCAGAGGGAAGGGAATATGTGTTATTGTGTGGATGTATTGGATATGACAGGGAATGGGACTATGTGTGACAGTGTGGATGAAGTGGAGATGGTAGTGGGAAGGGACAATGTGTGATAGTGTGGATGTAGTGGAGATGGTGGGGGAAGGGGCTATGTGTGATAGTGTGGATGTAGTGGAGATGGCAGAGGGAAGGGAATACGTGTTATTGTGTGGATGTATTGGATATGACATGGGAAGGGACTACATGTGATAGTGTGGATGCAGTGGAGATGGTAGTGGGAATGGACTATGTGTGATAGAGTGGATGCAGCGGTGATGGTGGAGGAAGGGACTATGTGTGATAGTGTGGATGTAGTGGAGATGGTGGGGGAAGGGACTATGTGTGATAGCGTGGATGTAGTGGAGATGGTAGTGGGAATGGACTATGTGTGATAGTGTGGATGTAGTGGAGATGGTACTGGGAAGGGATTATGTGTGATATTGTGGATGTGGTGGAGATGGTAGTGGAAAGGGACTATGTGTGACAGTGTGGATGTAGTGGAGATGGTAGTGGGAATGGTCTATGTGTGATAGTGTGGATGTAGTGGAGATGGTACTGGGAAGGGATTATGTGTGATAGTGTGGATGTAATGGAGATGGCAGTGGTAAAGGTCTATGTGTGACAGTGTGGATGTAGTGGAGATGGTAGTGCGAAGGGGCTATCTGTGATAGTGTGGATGTGGTGGAGATGGTAGTGGAAAGGGACTATGTGTCATGCTGTGGATGTAGTGGAGATGGTAGTGGGAAGGAACTACGTATGATAGTGTGGAAGTAATGGAGATAGTAGGGGAAAGGGTCTATGTGTGATAGTGTGGATGTCGTGGAGATGGCTGTGGGAAGGGACAATGTGTGATAGTGTGGATGTAGTGGAGATGGTAGTGGGAAGGGACTATATGTGATAGTGTGGATGAAGTGGAGATGGTAGTGGGAAGGAAGAATGTGTGATAGTGTGGATGCAGTGGTGATGGTAGTGGGAAGGGACTACGTGTGATACTGTGGATGTAGTGGAGATGGTGGGGGAAGCTACTATGTGTGATAGAGTGGATGTAGTAGAGATGGTAGTCCGATGGGACTATGTCGGATACTGTGGATGTAGTGGAGATGGCAGAGGGAAGGGAATATGTGTTATTGTGTGGATGTATTGGATATGACAGGGGATGGGACTATGTGTGACAGTGTGGATGAAGTGGAGATGGTAGTGGGAAGGGACAATGTGTGATAGTGTGGATGTAGTGGAGATGGTGGGGGAAGGGGCTATGTGTGATAGTGTGGATGTAGTGGAGATGGCAGAGGGAAGGGAATACGTGTTATTGTGTGGATGTATTGGATATGACATGGGAAGGGACTACATGTGATAGTGTGGATGCAGTGGAGATGGTAGTGGGAATGGACTATGTGTGATAGAGTGGATGCAGCGGTGATGGTGGAGGAAGGGACTATGTGTGATAGTGTGGATGTAGTGGAGATGGTGGGGGAAGGGACTATGTGTGATAGCGTGGATGTAGTGGAGATGGTAGTGGGAATGGACTATGTGTGATAGAGTGGATGCAGCGGTGATGGTGGAGGAAGGGACTATGTGTGATATTGTGGATGTGGTGGAGATGGTAGTGGAAAGGGACTATGTGTGACAGTGTGGATGTAGTGGAGATGGTAGTGGGAATGGTCTATGTGTGATAGTGTGGATGTAGTGGAGATGGTACTGGGAAGGGATTATGTGTGATAGTGTGGATGTAATGGAGATGGCAGTGGTAAAGGTCTATGTGTGACAGTGTGGATGTAGTGGAGATGGTAGTGCGAAGGGGCTATCTGTGATAGTGTGGATGTGGTGGAGATGGTAGTGGAAAGGGACTATGTGTCATGCTGTGGATGTAGTGGAGATGGTAGTGGGAAGGAACTACGTATGATAGTGTGGAAGTAATGGAGATAGTAGGGGAAAGGGTCTATGTGTGATAGTGTGGATGTCGTGGAGATGGCTGTGGGAAGGGACAATGTGTGATAGTGTGGATGTAGTGGAGATGGTAGTGGGAAGGGACTATATGTGATACTGTTGATGGAGAGGTGAAGGTAGTGGGAAGGGACTATATGACATATATGTGTGATATTGTCGATATAGTGGAGATGTTGGGGAAGGGACTATGTGTGACAGTGTGGATGCAGTGGAGATGGTAGGATGACGGGACTATGTGTGATAGTATGGATGTAGTGGAGATGTTAGTAGGAAGGGACTATGTGTGATAGTGTGGATGTAGTGGAGATGGTAGTGGGAAGAGACAATGTGTGATAGTGTGGATGAAGTGTACATGGTGGGGGAATGGAATATGTGTGATACTGTGGATGTAGTGGAGATGGTAGGATGACGGGATTATGTGTGATAGTGTGGATGCAGTGGAGATGGTAGTGGGAAGGGAACATGTGTCATAGTGTGGAAGTAGTGGAGATGTGGAGGAAGTGACTATCTGTGATAGTGTGGAAGTAGTGGAGATGGTGGGGGAAGGGACTATGTGTGATTGTGTGGATGTAGTGGAGATGGTGGTGGGAAAGTACTGTGTGATAGTGTGTATGTAGTGGAGATGGTACTGGTAAGCGAATATGTGTGATAGTGTGGATGTAGTGGACATGGTGTGGGCAGGGACTATCTGTGATACTGTGGATGCATTGGAGGTAGTAGTGGGAAGGGGCTATGTGTGATAGTGTGGATGCAGTGGTGATGGAGGGGGAATGGACAATGTGTGATAGTGTGGATGAAGTGGAGATGGCAGTGGGAAGGGACTATGTGTGATACTGTGGATGTAGTGGAGATGATGGGGGAAGGGACTATGTGTGATAGAGTGGATGTAGTAGAGATGGTAGTCGGAAGGGACTATGTGTGATAGTGTGTATGTAGTGGAGATGGTAGCGGGAATGGACTATGTGCGATAGTATGGATGAAGTGTAGATGGTGGGGGAAGGGTCTATGTGTGATAGTGTGAATGTAGTGGAGATGGTAGTGAAAATGGACTATGTGTGATAGAGTGGATGCATTGGAGGTGGTAGTGGGAAGGGGCTATGTATGATAGAGTGGATGTAGTAGAGATGGTAGTCGGAAGGGACTAAGTCGGATAGTGTGGATGTAGTGGAGATGGTATTGGGAATGGAATGCATGTGATAGAGTGGATGCAGCGGTGATGGTGGAGGAAGGGACTATGTGTGATAGTGTGGATGTAGTGGAGATGGTGGGGGAAGGGACTATGTGTGATAGCGTGGATGTAGTGGAGATGGTAGTGGGAAGGGAGTATGTGTGATAGTGTTGATGTAGAGGGAAGGTAGTGGGAAGGGACTATATGACATATATGTGTGATATTGTGGATGAGGTGGAGATGGTAGTGGAAAGCGACTATGTGTGACAGTGTGGATGTAGTGGAGATCGTAGTGGGAATGGTCTATGTGTGATAGTGTGGATGTAGTGGAGATGTTGGGGGAAGGGACTATGTGTGACAGTGTGGATGTAGTGGAGATGGTAGTGGGACGGGACTATGTGTGATAGCATGGTTGTAGTGGAGATGATAGTGCGAAGGGACTATGTGTGATGGTGTGTATGTAGTGGAGATGGTAGTGGGAAGGGACTATGTGTCATAGTGCGGATGCAGTTGAGATGGTAGTGGGAACGGACTACGTGTGATAGTGTGGATGAAGTGGCGATGGTAGCGGGAAATGACTATGTGTGATACTGTGGATGAAGTGTAGATGGTTGGGGAAGGGACTATGTGTGATAGTGTGGATGTAGTGGAGATGGTAGTGGGAATGGACTATGTGTGATAGTGTGGATGCAGTGGTGATGGTGGAGGAAGGGACTATGTGTGATAGTGTGGATGTAGTGGAGATGGTGGGGGAAGGGACTATGTGTGATAGCGTGGATGTAGAGGAGAAGGTAGTGGGAAGGGACTATATGACATATATGTGTGATATTGTGGATGTGGTGGAGATGGTAGTGGAAAGGGACTATGTGTGACAGTGTGGACATAGTGGAGATGGTAGTGGAAAGGGACTATGTGTGATAGTGTGGATGTAGTGGAGATGGTGGGGGAAGGGACTATGTGTGACAGTGTGGGTGCAGTGGAGATGGTGGGGGAAGAGCCTATGTGTACTAGTGTGCATGTAGTGGAGATGGTATTGGGAACGGACTACGTGTGATAGTGTGCATGTAGTGGAGATGGTGGGGGAAGGGACTCTGTGTGATAGCATGGTTGTAGTGGAGCTGGTAGTGCGAATGGACTATGTGTAATGGTGTGTATGTAGTGGAGATGGTAGTGGGAAGGGACTATGTGTCATAGTGCAGATGAAGTAGAGATGGTAGTGGGAACGGACTACGATTGATAGTGTGGATGTAGTGGAGATGGTAGCGGGAAGGGACTATAGGTGATAGTGTGGATGAAGTGTACATGGTTGGGGAAGGGACTATGTGTGATAGTGTGGATGTAGTGGAGATGGCTGTGGAAAGGGACTATGTGTGGTGTTGTGGATGTAGTGGAGATGGTGGGGGAGGGGACTATGTGTGATAGTGTGGATGTAGAGGAGAAGGTAGCGGGAAGGGACTATATGACATATATGTGTGATATTGTGGATGTAGTGGAGATGGTACTGGGAAGGGATTATGTGTGATAGTGTGGATGTAGTGGAGATGGCAGTGGGAAGGGACTATGTGTGATACTGTGGATGTAGTGGAGATGCGGGGGGAAGGGACTATGTGTGATAGAGTGGATGTAGTAGAGATGGTAGTCGGAAGGGACTATGTGTGATAGTGTGTATGTAGTGGAGATGGTAGTGGGAATGGACTATGTGCGATAGTATGGATGAAGTGTAGATGGTGGGGGAAGGGTCTATGTGTGATAGTGTGAATGTAGTGGAGATGGTAGTGAAAATGGACTATGTGTGATAGAGTGGATGCATTGGAGGTGGTAGTGGGAAGGGGCTATGTATGATAGAGTTTATGTAGTAGAGATGGTAGTCGGAAGGGACTAAGTCGGATAGTGTGGATGTAGTGGAGATGGTATTGGGAAGGGAATGCGTGTGATAGTGTGGATATTGTGGAGATGGTAGGGGGAATGGACTACGTGTGATAGTGTGGATGCAGTGGTGATGGTGGGGGAATGGACTATGTGTGATAGAGTGGATGTAGTGGAGGTGGTAGTGGGAAGGGACTATGTGTGATAGTATGGATGTCGTGGAAATGGTAGTGGGAAGGGTCTATGTGTGATACTGTGGATGTAGTGGAGATGGTGGGGGAAGGGACTATGTGTGATAGTGTGGATGTTGTGGATATGGTGGGGGAAGGGACTAGGTGTGATAGTGTGGATGAAGTGCAGATGGTGGGGGAAGAGCCTATGTGTACTAGTGTGCATGTAGTGGAGATGGTATTGGGAACGGACTACGTGCGATAGTGTGGCTGTATTGGAGATGTTAGTGGGAAGGGACTCTGTGTGATAGCATGGTTGTAGTGGAGATGTTAGTGGGAAGGGACTATGTGTGATAGTGTGTATGTAGTTGAGATGGTAGTGGGAAGGGGCTATGTGTCATCGTGCGGATGAAGTGGAGATGGTAGTGGGAACGGACTATGTGTGATAGAGTGGATGTAGTGGAGATGGCAGTGGGAAGGGACTATGTCTGATAGAGTGGGTGTAGTGGAGATGGTGGTGGAAGGGACTATGTGTGTTAGTGTAGATGAAGTGGAGATGGTAGTGGGAAGGAAGAATGTGTGATAGTGTGGATGCAGTGGTGATGGTAGTGGGAAGGGACTATGTGTGATAGTGTGGATGTAGTGGAGATGGGAGTGGGAAGGGACTATGTGTGATACTGTGGATGTAGTGGAGATGGTGGGGGAAGGGACTATGTGTGAGAGAATGGATGTAGTAGAGATGGTAGTCCAATGGGACTATGTCGGATAGTGTGGATGTAGTGGAGATGGCAGAGGGAAGGGAATACGTGTTATTGTGTGGATGTATTGGATATAACAGGGGAAGGGACTATGTGTGACAGTGTGGATGAAGTGGAGATGGTAGTGGGATGGGACAATGTGTGATAGTGTGGATGTAGTGGAGATGGTGGGGGAAGGGGCTATGTATGATAGTGTGGATGTAGTGGTGATGACAGAGGGAAGGGAATACGTGTTATTGTGTGGATGTATTGGATATGACATGGGAAGGGACTATGTGTGATAGTGTGGATGAAGTGGAGATGGTAGTGGGAAGGGACAATGTGTGATAGTGTGGATGTAGTGGAGATGGCAGTGGGAAGGGACTATGTCTGATAGAGTGGATGTAGTGGAGATGGTGGTGGAAGGGACTATGTGTGATAGTGTTGATGTAGAGGAGAAGTTAGTGGGAAGGGACTATATGACATATGTGTGATATTGTGGATGTGGTGGAGATGGTAATGGAAAGTGACTATGTGTGATAGTGTGGATGGTACTGGGAAGGGACTATGTGTGATAGAGTGGATGTAATGGAGATGGCAGTGTTAAAGGCCTATGTGTGATAGCGTGGTTGTACTGGAGATGGTAGTGGGAAGGGACTACGTGTGATAGTGTGGACGTAGTGGAGATGGTAGGGAGAAGGGATTACGTGTCATAGTGCGGATGCAGTAGAGATGGTAGTGGGAATGGACTATGTGGGATAGTGTGGATGAAGTGTAGATGGTTGGGGAAGGGACTATGTGTGATAGTGTGGATGTAGTGGAGATGGTAGTGGGAATGGACTATGTGTGATAGAGTGGATGCAGTGGTGATGGTGGAGGAAGGGACTATGTGTGATAGTGTGGATGTAGTGGAGATGGTGGGGGAAGGGACTATGTGTGGTGTTGTGGATGTAGTGGAGTTGGTGGGGGAAGGGACTATGTGTGATAGTGTTGATGTAGAGGAGAAGGTAGTGGGAAGGGACTATATGACATATATGTGTGATATTGTGGATGTAGTGGAGATGGTACTGGGAAGGGATTATGTGTGATAGTGTGGATGTAATGGAGATGGCAGTGGTAAAGGTCTATGTGTGACAGTGTGGATGTAGTGGAGATGGCAGTGGGAAGGGTCTATGTGTGATACTGTGGATGTAGTGGAGATGGGGGGGGAAGGGACTATGTGTGATAGAGTTGATGTAGTAGAGATGGTAGTCGGAAGGGACTATGTGTGATAGTGTGTATGTAGTGGAGATGGTAGTGGGAATGGACTATGTGCGATAGTATGGATGAAGTGTAGATGGTGGGGGAAGGGTCTATGTGTGATAGTGTGAATGTAGTGGAGATGGTAGTGAAAATGGACTATGTGTGATAGAGTGGATGCATTGGAGGTGGTAGTGGGAAGGGGCTATGTATGATAGAGTTTATGTAGTAGAGATGGTAGTCGGAAGGGACTAAGTCGGATAGTGTGGATGTAGTGGAGATGGTATTGGGAAGGGAATGCGTGTGATAGTGTGGATGTTGTGGAGATGGTAGGGGGAATGGACTACGTGTGATAGTGTGGATGCAGTGGTGATGGTGGGGGAATGGACTATGTGTGACAGTGTGGACATAGTGGAGATGGTAGTGGGAAGGGACTATGTGTGATAGTATGGATGTCGTGGAAATGGTAGTGGGAAGGGACTATGTGTGATACTGTGGATGTTGTGGATATGGTGGGGGAAGGGACTAGGTGTGATAGTGTGGATGAAGTGCAGATGGTAGTGGGAACAGTCTATGTGTGAAAATGTGGATGCAGTGGAGATGGTGGGGGAAGGGACTATGTGTACTAGTGTGCATGTAGTGGAGATGGTATTGGGAACGGACTACGTGCGATAGGGTGGCTGTATTGGAGATGTTAGTGGGAAGGGACTCTGTGTGATAATATGGTTGTAGTGGAGATGTCAGTGGGAAGGGACTATGTGTGATAGTGTGTATGTAGTTGAGATGGTAGTGGGAAGGGGCTATGTGTCATCGTGCGGATGAAGTGGAGATGGTAGTGGGAACGGACTACGTGTGATAGTGTGTTGATGTAGTGGAGATGGTAGCGGGAAGGGACTATGTGTGATAGTGTGGATGTTGTGGAGATGGTAGGGGGAATGGACTACGTGTGATAGTGTGGATGCAGTGGTGATGGTGGGGGAATGGACTATGTGTGACAGTGTGGACATAGTGGAGATGGTAGTGGGAAGGGACTATGTGTGATAGTATGGATGTCGTGGAAATGGTAGTGGGAAGGGACTATGTGTGATACTGTGGATGTTGTGGATATGGTGGGGGAAGGGACTAGGTGTGATAGTGTGGATGAAGTGCAGATGGTAGTGGGAACAGTCTATGTGTGAAAATGTGGATGCAGTGGAGATGGTGGGGGAAGGGACTATGTGTACTAGTGTGCATGTAGTGGAGATGGTATTGGGAACGGACTACGTGCGATAGGGTGGCTGTATTGGAGATGTTAGTGGGAAGGGACTCTGTGTGATAATATGGTTGTAGTGGAGATGTCAGTGGGAAGGGACTATGTGTGATAGTGTGTATGTAGTTGAGATGGTAGTGGGAAGGGGCTATGTGTCATCGTGCGGATGAAGTGGAGATGGTAGTGGGAACGGACTACGTGTGATAGTGTGTTGATGTAGTGGAGATGGTAGTGGGAACGGACTACGTGTGATAGTGTGTTGATGTAGTGGAGATGGTAGCGGGAAGGGACTATGTGTGATAGAGTGGATGTAGTGGAGATGGCAGTGGGAAGGGACTATGTCTGATAGAGTGGGTGTAGTGGAGATGGTGGTGGAAGGGACTATGTGTGATAGTGTGGATGAAGTGGAGATGGTAGTGGGAAGGAAGAATGTGTGATAGTGTGGATGCAGTGGTGATGGTAGTGGGATGGGACTATGTGTGATAGTGTGGATGTAGTGGAGATGGGAGTGGGAAGGGACTATGTGTGATACTGTGGATGTAGTAGAGATGGTAGTCCAATGGGACTATGTCGGATAGTGTGGATGCAGTGGAGATGGCAGAGGGAAGGGAATACGTGTTATTGTGTGGATGTATTGGATATGACAGGGGAAGGGACTATGTGTGAGTGTGGATGAAGTGGAGATGGTAGTGGGATGGGACAATGTGTTATAGTGTGGATGTAGTGGAGATGGTGGGGGAAGGGGCTATGTATGATAGTGTGGATGTAGTGGAGATGACAGAGGGAAGGGAATACGTGTTATTGTGTGGATGTATTGGATATGACATGGGAAGGGACTATGTGTGATAGTGTGGATGAAGTGGAGATGGTAGTGGGAAGGGACAATGTGTGATAGTGTGGATGTAGTGGAGATGGCAGTGGGAAGGGACTATGTCTGATAGAGTGGATGTAGTGGAGATGGTGGTGGAAGGGACTATGTGTGATAGTGTTGATGTAGAGGAGAAGGTAGTGGGAAGGGACTATATGACATATGTGTGATATTGTGGATGTGGTGGAGATGGTAGTGGAAAGTGACTATGTGTGATAGTGTGGATGTAGTGGAGATGGCAGTGTTAAAGGCCTATATGTGATAGCGTGGTTGTTCTGGAGATGGTAGTGGGAAGGGACTACGTGTGATAGTGTGGATGTAGTGGAGATGGAAGGGAGAAGGGATTACGTGTGATAGTGTGGATGTAGTGGAGATGGTAGTGGGAAGGGACTACGTGTGATAGTGTGGATGTAGTGGAGATGGTAGGGAGAAGGGACTATGTGTGATAGTGTGGATGAAATGTAGATGGTAGGGGAAGGGAGTATGTGTGATACTGTGGATGTAGTGGAGATGGTAGGATGACGGGACTATGTGTGATAGTGTGGATGAAGTGGAGATGGTAGTGGGAAGGGACAATGTGTGATAGTGTGGATGTAGTGGAGATGGTGGGGGAAGGGGCTATGTGTGATAGTGTGGATGTAGTGGAGATGGCAGAGAGAAGGGAATACGTGTTATTGTGTGGATGTATTGGATATGACATGGGAAGGGACTATGTGTGATAGTGTGGATGAAGTGGAGATGGTAGTGGGAAGGGACAATGTGTGATAGTGTGGATGTAGTGGAGATGGCAGTGGGAAGGGACTATGTCTGATAGAGTGGATGTAGTGGAGATGGTGGTGGAAGGGACTATGTGTGATAGTGTGGATGTAGTGGAGATGGTAGTGCGAAGGGACTATGTGTGGTAGTGTTGATGTAGAGGAGAAGGTAGTGGGATGGGACTATATGACATATGTGTGATATTGTGGATGTGGTGGAGTTGGTAATGGAAAGTGACTATGTCTGATAGTGTGGATGTAGTGGAGATGGTATTGGGAAGGGACTATGTGTGATAGAGTGGATGAAATGGAGATGGCAGTGTTAAAGGCCTATGTGTGATGGCGTGGTTGTACTGGAGATGGTAGTGGGAAGGGACTACGTGTGATAGTGTGGACGTAGTGGAGATGGTAGGGGGAAGGGACTATGTGTGACAGTGTGGATGTAGTGGAGATGGTAGTGGGAAGAGTCTATGTGTGATAGTGTGGATGTAGTGGAGATGGTGGGGGAAGGGACTATATGTGACAGTGTGGGTGCAGTGGAGATGGTGGGGGAAGGGACTATGTGTGATAGAGTGGATGTAGTAGAGATGGTAATCCAATGGGACTATGTCGGATAGTGTGGATGTAGTGGAGATGGCAGAGGGAAGGGAATACGTGTTATTGTGTGGATGTATTGTATATGACATGGGAAGGGACTATGTGTGATAGTGTGGATGAAGTGGAGATGGTAGTGGGAAGGGACAATGTGTGATAGTGTGGATGTAGTGGAGATGGCAGTGGGAAGGGACTATGTCTGATAGAGTGGATGTAGTGGAGATGGTGGTGGAAGAGTCTATGTGTACTAGTGTGCATGTAGTGGAGATGGTATTGGGAACGGACTACGTGCGATAGTGTGGATGTATTGGAGATGTTAGTGGGAAGGGACTCTGTGTGATAGCATGGTTGTAGTGGAGGTGGTAGTGCGAACGGACTATGTGTCATGGTGTGTATGTAGTGGAGATGGTAGTGGGAAGGGACTATGTGTCATAGTGCAGATGAAGTAGAGATGGTAGCGGGAACGGACTACGTGTGATAGTGTGGATGAAGTGGCGATGGTAGCGGGAAATGACTATGTGTGATAGTGTGGATGAAGTGTAGATGGTTGGGGAAGGGACTATGTGTGATAGTGTGGATGTAGTGGAGATGGCTGTGGAAAGGGACTATGTGTGGTGTTGTGGATGTAGTGGAGATGGTGGGGGAGGGGACTATGTGTGATAGTGTGGATGTAGAGGAGAAGGTAGCGGGAAGGGACTATATGACATATATGTGTGATATTGTGGATGTAGTGGAGATGGCAGTGGGAAGGGACTATGTGTGATACTGTGGATGTAGTGGAGATGCGGGGGGAAGGGACTATGTGTGATAGAGTGGATGTAGTAGAGATGGTAGTCGGAAGGGACTATGTGTGATAGTGTGTATGTAGTGGAAATGGTAGTGGGAATGGACTATGTGCGATAGTATGGATGAAGTGTAGATGGTGGGGGAAGGGTCTACGTGTGATAGTGTGAATGTAGTGGAGATGGTAGTGAAAATGGACTATGTGTGATAGAGTGGATGCATTGGAGGTGGTAGTGGGAAGGGGCTATGTATGATAGAGTTTATGTAGTAGAGATGGTAGTCGGAAGGGACTAAGTCGGATAGTGTGGATGTAGTGGAGATGGTATTGGGAAGGGAATGCGTGTGATAGTGTGGATATTGTGGAGATGGTAGGGGGAATGGACTACGTGTGATAGTGTGGATGCAGTGGTGATGGTGGGGGAATGGACTATGTGTGATAGAGTGGATGTAGTGGAGGTGGTAGTGGGAAGGGACTATGTGTGATAGTATGGATGTCGTGGAAATGGTAGTGGGAAGGGTCTATGTGTGATACTGTGGATGTAGTGGAGATGGTGGGGGAAGGGACTATGTGTGATAGTGTGGATGTTGTGGATATGGTGGGGGAAGGGACTAGGTGTGATAGTGTGGATGAAGTGCAGATGGTGGGGGAAGAGCCTATGTGTACTAGTGTGCATGTAGTGGAGATGGTATTGGGAACGGACTACGTGCGATAGGGTGGCTGTATTGGAGATGTTAGTGGGAAGGGACTCTGTGTGATAGCATGGTTGTAGTGGAGATGTTAGTGGGAAGGGACTATGTGTGATAGTGTGTATGTAGTTGAGATGGTAGTGGGAAGGGGCTATGTGTCATCGTGCGGATGAAGTGGAGATGGTAGTGGGAACGGACTATGTGTGATAGAGTGGATGTAGTGGAGATGGCAGTGGGAAGGGACTATGTCTGATAGAGTGGGTGTAGTGGAGATGGTGGTGGAAGGGACTATGTGTGTTAGTGTAGATGAAGTGGAGATGGTAGTGGGAATGAAGAATGTGTGATAGTGTGGATGCAGTGGTGATGGTAGCGGGAAGGGACTATGTGTGATAGTGTGGATGTAGTGGAGATGGGAGTGGGAAGGGACTATGTGTGATACTGTGGATGTAGTGGAGATGGTAGTCCAATGGGACTATGTCGGATAGTGTGGATGTAGTGGAGATGGCAGAGGGAAGGGAATACGTGTTATTGTGTGGATGTATTGGATATGACAGGGGAAGGGACTATGTGTGACAGTGTGGATGAAGTGGAGATGGTAGTGGGATGGGACAATGTGTGATAGTGTGGATGTAGTGGAGATGGTGGGGGAAGGGGCTATGTATGATAGTGTGGATGTAGTGGAGATGGCAGTGGGAAGGGACTATGTCTGATAGAGTGGATGTAGTGGAGATGGTGGTGGAAGGGACTATGTGTGATAGTGTTGATGTAGAGGAGAAGTTAGTGGGAAGGGACTATATGACATATGTGTGATATTGTGGATGTGGTGGAGATGGTAATGGAAAGTGACTATGTGTGATAGTGTGGATGGTACTGGGAAGGGACTATGTGTGATAGAGTGGATGTAATGGAGATGGCAGTGTTAAAGGCCTATGTGTGATAGCGTGGTTGTACTGGAGATGGTAGTGGGAAGGGACTACGTGTGATAGTGTGGACGTAGTGGAGATGGTAGGGAGAAGGGATTACGTGTCATAGTGCGGATGCAGTAGAGATGGTAGTGGGAATGGACTATGTGGGATAGTGTGGATGAAGTGTAGATGGTTGGGGAAGGGACTATGTGTGATAGTGTGGATGTAGTGGAGATGGTAGTGGGAATGGACTATGTGTGATAGAGTGGATGCAGTGGTGATGGTGGAGGAAGGGACTATGTGTGATAGTGTGGATGTAGTGGAGATGGTGGGGGAAGGGACTATGTGTGGTGTTGTGGATGTAGTGGAGTTGGTGGGGGAAGGGACTATGTGTGATAGTGTTGATGTAGAGGAGAAGGTAGTGGGAAGGGACTATATGACATATATGTGTGATATTGTGGATGTGGTGGAGATGGTAGTGGAAAGGGACTATGTGTGACAGTGTGGACGTAGTGGAGATGGTAGTGGGAAGGGACTATGTGTGACAGTATGGATGTCGTGGAAATGGTAGTGGGAAGGGACTATGTGTGATAGTGTGGATGTTGTGGACATGGTGGGGGAAGGGACTATGTGTGACAGTGTGGGTGCAGTGGAGATGGTGGGGGAAGAGCCTATGTGTACTAGTGTGCATGTAGTGGAGATGGTATTGGGAACGGACTACGTGCGATAGTGTGCATGTATTGGAGATGTTAGTGGGAAGGGACTCTGTGTGATAACATGGTTGTAATGGAGATGGTAGTTCGAACGGACTATGTGTAATGGTGTGTATGTAGTGGAGATGGTAGTGGGAAGGGACTATGTGTCATAGTGCAGATGAAGTAGAGATGGTAGTGGGAACAGACTACGATTGATAGTGTGGATGTAGTGGAGATGGTAGCGGGAAGGGACTATAGGTGATAGTGTGGATGAAGTGTAGATGGTTGGGGAAGGGACTATGTGTGATAGTGTGGATGTAGTGGAGATGGCTGTGGAAAGGGACTATGTGTGGTGTTGTGGATGTAGTGGAGATGGTGGGGGAAGGGACTATGTGTGATAGTGTGGATGTAGAGGAGAAGGCAGCGGGAAGGGACTATATGACATATATGTGTGATATTGTGGATGTAGTGGAGATGGTACTGGGAAGGGATTATGTGTGATAGTGTGGATGTAATGGAGATGGCAGTGGTAAAGGTCTATGTGTGACAGTGTGGATGTAGTGGAGATGGCAGTGGGAAGGGACTATGTGTGATACTGTGGATGTAGTGGAGATGGGGGGGGAAGGGACTATGTGTGATAGAGTTGATGTAGTAGAGATGGTAGTCGGAAGGGACTATGTGTGATAGTGTGTATGTAGTGGAGATGGTAGTGGGAATGGACTATGTGCGATAGTATGGATGAAGTGTAGATGGTGGGGGAAGGGTCTATGTGTGATAGTGTGAATGTAGTGGAGATGGTAGTGAAAATGGACTATGTGTGATAGAGTGGATGCATTGGAGGTGGTAGTGGGAAGGGGCTATGTATGATAGAGTTTATGTAGTAGAGATGGTAGTCGGAAGGGACTAAGTCGGATAGTGTGGATGTAGTGGAGATGGTATTGGGAAGGGAATGCGTGTGATAGTGTGGATGTTGTGGAGATGGTAGGGGGAATGGACTACGTGTGATAGTGTGGATGCAGTGGTGATGGTGGGGGAATGGACTATGTGTGACAGTGTGGACATAGTGGAGATGGTAGTGGGAAGGGACTATGTGTGATAGTATGGATGTCGTGGAAATGGTAGTGGGAAGGGACTATGTGTGATACTGTGGATGTTGTGGATATGGTGGGGGAAGGGACTAGGTGTGATAGTGTGGATGAAGTGCAGATGGTAGTGGGAACAGTCTATGTGTGAAAATGTGGATGCAGTGGAGATGGTGGGGGAAGGGACTATGTGTTATAGTGTGGATGCAGTGGAGATGGTGGGGGAAGAGCCTATGTGTACTAGTGTGCATGTAGTGGAGATGGTATTGGGAACGGACTACGTGCGATAGGGTGGCTGTATTGGAGATGTTAGTGGGAAGGGACTCTGTGTGATAATATGGTTGTAGTGGAGATGTCAGTGGGAAGGGACTATGTGTGATAGTGTGTATGTAGTTGAGATGGTAGTGGGAAGGGGCTATGTGTCATCGTGCGGATGAAGTGGAGATGGTAGTGGGAACGGACTACTTGTGATAGTGTGTTGATGTAGTGGAGATGGTAGCGGGAAGGGACTATGTGTGATAGGGTGAATGTAGTGGAGATGGTAGTGGGAATGGACTATGTGTGATAGAGTGGATGTAGTGGAGATGGCAGTGGGAAGGGACTATGTCTGATAGAGTGGGTGTAGTGGAGATGGTGGTGGGAGGGACTATGTGTGATAGTGTGGATGAAGTGGAGATGGTAGTGGGAAGGAAGAATGTGTGATAGTGTGGATGCAGTGGTGATGGTAGTGGGATGGGACTATGTGTGATAGTGTGGATGTAGTGGAGATGGGAGTGGGAAGGGACTATGTGTGATACTGTGGATGTAGTAGAGATGGTAGTCCAATGGGACTATGTCGGATAGTGTGGATGCAGTGGAGATGGCAGAGGGAAGGGAATACGTGTTATTGTGTGGATGTATTGGATATGACAGGGGAAGGGACTATGTGTGAGTGTGGATGAAGTGGAGATGGTAGTGGGATGGGACAATGTGTTATAGTGTGGATGTAGTGGAGATGGTGGGGGAAGGGGCTATGTATGATAGTGTGGATGTAGTGGAGATGACAGAGGGAAGGGAATACGTGTTATTGTGTGGATGTATTGGATATGACATGGGAAGGGACTATGTGTGATAGTGTGGATGAAGTGGAGATGGTAGTGGGAAGGGACAATGTGTGATAGTGTGGATGTAGTGGAGATGGCAGTGGGAAGGGACTATGTCTGATAGAGTGGATGTAGTGGAGATGGTGGTGGAAGGGACTATGTGTGATAGTGTTGATGTAGAGGAGAAGGTAGTGGGAAGGGACTATATGACATATGTGTGATATTGTGGATGTGGTGGAGATGGTAGTGGAAAGTGACTATGTGTGATAGTGTGGATGTAGTGGAGATGGCAGTGTTAAAGGCCTATATGTGATAGCGTGGTTGTACTGGAGATGGTAGTGGGAAGGGACTACGTGTGATAGTGTGGATGTAGTGGAGATGGAAGGGAGAAGGGATTACGTGTGATAGTGTGGATGTAGTGGAGATGGTAGTGGGAAGGGACTACGTGTGATAGTGTGGATGTAGTGGAGATGGTAGGGAGAAGGGACTATGTGTGATAGTGTGGATGAAATGTAGATGGTAGGGGAAGGGAGTATGTGTGATACTGTGGATGTAGTGGAGATGGTAGGATGACGGGACTATGTGTGATAGTGTGGATGAAGTGGAGATGGTAGTGGGAAGGGACAATGTGTGATAGTGTGGATGTAGTGGAGATGGTGGGGGAAGGGGCTATGTGTGATAGTGTGGATGTAGTGGAGATGGCAGAGAGAAGGGAATACGTGTTATTGTGTGGATGTATTGGATATGACATGGGAAGGGACTATGTGTGATAGTGTGGATGAAGTGGAGATGGTAGTGGGAAGGGACAATGTGTGATAGTGTGGATGTAGTGGAGATGGCAGTGGGAAGGGACTATGTCTGATAGAGTGGATGTAGTGGAGATGGTGGTGGAAGGGACTATGTGTGATAGTGTGGATGTAGTGGAGATGGTAGTGCGAAGGGACTATGTGTGGTAGTGTTGATGTAGAGGAGAAGGTAGTGGGATGGGACTATATGACATATGTGTGATATTGTGGATGTGGTGGAGTTGGTAATGGAAAGTGACTATGTCTGATAGTGTGGATGTAGTGGAGATGGCACTGGGAAGGGACTATGTGTGATAGAGTGGATGAAATGGAGATGGCAGTGTTAAAGGCCTATGTGTGATAGCGTGGTTGTACTGGAGATGGTAGTGGGAAGGGACTATGTGTGACAGTGTGGATGTAGTGGAGATGGTAGTGGGAAGAGTCTATGTGTGATAGTGTGGATGTAGTGGAGATGGTGGGGGAAGGGACTATATGTGACAGTGTGGGTGCAGTGGAGATGGTGGGGGAAGAGCCTATGTGTACTAGTGTGCATGTAGTGGAGATGGTATTGGGAACGGACTACGTGCGATAGTGTGGATGTATTGGAGAAGTTAGTGGGAAGGGACTCTCTGTGATAGCATGGTTGTAGTGGAGGTGGTAGTGCGAACGGACTATGTGTCATGGTGTGTATGTAGTGGAGATGGTAGTGGGAAGGGACTATGTGTCATAGTGCAGATGAAGTAGAGATGATAGTGGGAAGGGACTACGATTGATAGTGTGGATGTAGTGGAGATGGTAGCGGGAAGGGACTATAGGTGATAGTGTGGATGAAGTGTAGATGGTTGGGGAATGGACTATGTGTGATAGAGTGGATGTAGTGGAGATGGCAGTGGGAAGGGGCTATGTCTGATAGAGTGGGTGTAGTGGAGATGGTGGTGGAAGGGACTATGTGTGATAGTGTGGATGAAGTGGAGATGGTAGTGGGAAGGAAGAATGTGTGATAGTGTGGATGCAGTGGTGATGGTAGTGGGAAGAGACTATGTGTGATAGTGTGGATGTAGTGGAGATGGCAGTGGGAAGGAAGAATGTGTGATAGTGTGGATGTAGTGGAGATGGGAGTGGGAAGGGACTATGTGTGATACTGTGGATGTAGTGGAGATGGTGGGGGAAGGGACTATGTGTGATACTGTGGATGTTGTAGAGATGGTAGTCCAATGGGACTATGTCAGATAGTGTGGATGTAGTGGAGATGGCAGAGGGAAGGGAATACGTGTTATTGTGTGGATGTATTGGATATGACATGGGAAGGGACTATGTGTGATAGTGCGGATGAAGTGGAGATGGTAGTGGGAAGGGACAATGTGTGATAGTGTGGATGTAGTGGAGATGGTAGTGCGAAGGGACTATGTGTGGTAGTGTTGATGTAGCGGAGAAGGTAGTGGGAAGGGACTATATGACATATGTGTGATATTGTGGATGTGGTGGAGATGGTAGTGGAAAGTGACTATGTGTGATAGTGTGGATGTAGTGGAGATGGTAGTGGGAAGGGACAATGTGTGATAGTGTGGATGTAGTGGAGATGGTAGTGGGAAGGGACAATGTGTGATAGTGTGGATGTAGTGGAGATGGTGGGGGAAGTGGCTATGTGTGATAGTGTGGATGTAGTGGAGATGGCAGAGGGAAGGGAATACGTGTTATTGTGTGGATGTATTGGATATGACATGGGAAGGGACTATGTGTGATAGTGTGGATGAAGTGGAGTTGGTAGTGGGAAGGGACAATGTGTGATAGTGTGGATGTAGTGGAGATGGCAGTGGGAAGGGACTATGTCTGATAGAGTGGATTTAGTGGAGATGGTGGTGGAAGGGACTATGTGTGATAGTGTGGATGTAGTGGAGATGGTAGTGCGAAGGGACTATGTGTGGTAGTGTTGATGTAGAGTAGAAGGTAGTGGGAAGGGACTATATGACATATGTGTGATATTGTGGATGTGGTGGAGATGGTAGTGGAAAGTGACTATGTGTGATAGTGTGGATGTAGTGGAGATGGTAGTGGGAAGGGACTATGTGTGATAGAGTGGATGCAATGGAGATGGCAGTGTTAAAGGCCTATGTGTGATAGCGTGGTTGTACTGGAGATGGTAGTGGGAAGGGACTACGTGTGATAGTCTGGATGTAGTGCAGATGGTAGGGAGAAGGGATTACGTCTGATAGTGTGGATGTAGTGGAGATGGTAGTGGGAAGGGACCATGCGTGATAGTGTGGATGTAGTGGAGATGGTAGGGAGAAGGGACTATGTGTGGTGTTGTGGATGTAGTGGAGATGGTGGGGGAAGGGACTATGTGTGATAGTGTGGATGTAGAGGAGAAGGTAGTGGGAAGGGACTATATGACATATATGTGTGATATTGTGGATGTAGTGGAGATGGTACTGGGAAGGGATTATGTGTGATAGTGTGGATGTAATGGAGATGGCAGTGGTAAAGGTCTATGTGTGACAGTGTGGATGTAGTGGAGATGGCAGTGGGAAGGGACTATGTGTGATACTGTGGATGTAGTGGAGATGGTGGGGGAAGGGACTATGTGTGATAGAGTGGATGTAGTAGAGATGGTAGTCGGAAGGGACTATGTGTGATAGTGTGAATGTAGTGGAGATGGTAGTGAAAATGGGCTATGTGTGATAGAGTGGATGCATTGGAGGTGGTAGTGGGAAGGGGCTATGTATGATAGAGAGGATGTAGTGGAGATGGTAGTCGGAAGGGACTAAGTCGGATAGTGTGGATGTAGTGGAGATGGTGGGGGAATGGACTATGTGTGATAGTGTGGATGTAGTGGAGATGTTAGTGGGAAGGGACTCTGTGTGATAGCATGGTTGTAGTGGAGATGGTAGTGGGAAGGGACTATGTGTGATAGTGTGTATGTAGTTGAGATGGTAGTGGGAAGGGGCTATGTGTCATAGTGCGGATGAAGTGGAGATGGTAGTGGGAACGGACTACGTGTGATAGTGTGTTGACGTAGTGGAGATGGTAGCGGGAAGGGACTATGCGTGATAGGGTGAACGTAGTGGAGATGGTAGTGGGAATGGACTATGTGTGATAGAGTGGATGTAGTGGAGATGGCAGTGGGAAGGGACTATGTCTGATAGAGTGGGTGTAGTGGAGATGGTGGTGGAAGGGACTATGTGTGATAGTGTGGATGAAGTGGAGATGGTAGGGAGAAGGGACTATGTGTGATAGTGTGGATGAAATGTAGATGGTAGGGGAAGGGAGTATGTGTGATGCTGTGGATGTAGTGGAGATGGTAGGATGACGGGACTATGTGTGATAGTGTGGATGAAGTGGAGATGGTAGTGGGAAGGGACAATGTGTGATAGTGTGGATGTAGTGGAGATGGTGGGGGAAGGGGCTATGTGTGATAGTGTGGATGTAGTGGAGATGGCAGAGAGAAGGGAATACGTGTTATTGTGTGGATATATTGGATATGACATGGGAAGGGACTATGTGTGATAGTGTGGATGAAGTGGAGATGGTAGTGGGAAGGGACAATGTGTGATAGTGTGGATGTAGTGGAGATGGCAGTGGGAAGGGACTATGTCTGATAGAGTGGATGTAGTGGAGATGGTGGTGGAAGGGACTATGTGTGATAGTGTGGATGTAGTGGAGATGGTAGTGCGAAGGGACTATGTGTGGTAGTGTTGATGTAGAGGAGAAGGTAGTGGGATGGGACTATATGACATATGTGTGATATTGTGGATGTGGTGGAGTTGGTAATGGAAAGTGACTATGTCTGATAGTGTGGATGTAGTGGAGATGGCACTGGGAAGGGACTATGTGTGATAGAGTGGATGAAATGGAGATGGCAGTGTTAAAGGCCTATGTGTGATAGCGTGGTTGTACTGGAGATGGTAGTGGGAAGGGACTATGTGTGACAGTGTGGATGTAGTGGAGATGGTAGTGGGAAGAGTCTATGTGTGATAGTGTGGATGTAGTGGAGATGGTGGGGGAAGGGACTATATGTGACAGTGTGGGTGCAGTGGAGATGGTGGGGGAAGAGCCTATGTGTACTAGTGTGCATGTAGTGGAGATGGTATTGGGAACGGACTACGTGCGATAGTGTGGATGTATTGGAGAAGTTAGTGGGAAGGGACTCTCTGTGATAGCATGGTTGTAGTGGAGGTGGTAGTGCGAACGGACTATGTGTCATGGTGTGTATGTAGTGGAGATGGTAGTGGGAAGGGACTATGTGTCATAGTGCAGATGAAGTAGAGATGATAGTGGGAAGGGACTACGATTGATAGTGTGGATGTAGTGGAGATGGTAGCGGGAAGGGACTATAGGTGATAGTGTGGATGAAGTGTAGATGGTTGGGGAATGGACTATGTGTGATAGAGTGGATGTAGTGGAGATGGCAGTGGGAAGGGGCTATGTCTGATAGAGTGGGTGTAGTGGAGATGGTGGTGGAAGGGACTATGTGTGATAGTGTGGATGAAGTGGAGATGGTAGTGGGAAGGAAGAATGTGTGATAGTGTGGATGCAGTGGTGATGGTAGTGGGAAGAGACTATGTGTGATAGTGTGGATGTAGTGGAGATGGTAGTGGGAAGGAAGAATGTGTGATAGTGTGGATGTAGTGGAGATGGGAGTGGGAAGGGACTATGTGTGATACTGTGGATGTAGTGGAGATGGTGGGGGAAGGGACTATGTGTGATACTGTGGATGTTGTAGAGATGGTAGTCCAATGGGACTATGTCAGATAGTGTGGATGTAGTGGAGATGGCAGAGGGAAGGGAATACGTGTTATTGTGTGGATGTATTGGATATGACATGGGAAGGGACTATGTGTGATAGTGCGGATGAAGTGGAGATGGTAGTGGGAAGGGACAATGTGTGATAGTGTGGATGTAGTGGAGATGGTAGTGCGAAGGGACTATGTGTGGTAGTGTTGATGTAGCGGAGAAGGTAGTGGGAAGGGACTATATGACATATGTGTGATATTGTGGATGTGGTGGAGATGGTAGTGGAAAGTGACTATGTGTGATAGTGTGGATGTAGTGGAGATGGTAGTGGGAAGGGACAATGTGTGATAGTGTGGATGTAGTGGAGATGGTAGTGGGAAGGGACAATGTGTGATAGTGTGGATGTAGTGGAGATGGTGGGGGAAGTGGCTATGTGTGATAGTGTGGATGTAGTGGAGATGGCAGAGGGAAGGGAATACGTGTTATTGTGTGGATGTATTGGATATGACATGGGAAGGGACTATGTGTGATAGTGTGGATGAAGTGGAGTTGGTAGTGGGAAGGGACAATGTGTGATAGTGTGGATGTAGTGGAGATGGCAGTGGGAAGGGACTATGTCTGATAGAGTGGATTTAGTGGAGATGGTGGTGGAAGGGACTATGTGTGATAGTGTGGATGTAGTGGAGATGGTAGTGCGAAGGGACTATGTGTGGTAGTGTTGATGTAGAGTAGAAGGTAGTGGGAAGGGACTATATGACATATGTGTGATATTGTGGATGTGGTGGAGATGGTAGTGGAAAGTGACTATGTGTGATAGTGTGGATGTAGTGGAGATGGTAGTGGGAAGGGACTATGTGTGATAGAGTGGATGCAATGGAGATGGCAGTGTTAAAGGCCTATGTGTGATAGCGTGGTTGTACTGGAGATGGTAGTGGGAAGGGACTACGTGTGATAGTCTGGATGTAGTGCAGATGGTAGGGAGAAGGGATTACGTCTGATAGTGTGGATGTAGTGGAGATGGTAGTGGGAAGGGACCATGCGTGATAGTGTGGATGTAGTGGAGATGGTAGGGAGAAGGGACTATGTGTGGTGTTGTGGATGTAGTGGAGATGGTGGGGGAAGGGACTATGTGTGATAGTGTGGATGTAGAGGAGAAGGTAGTGGGAAGGGACTATATGACATATATGTGTGATATTGTGGATGTAGTGGAGATGGTACTGGGAAGGGATTATGTGTGATAGTGTGGATGTAATGGAGATGGCAGTGGTAAAGGTCTATGTGTGACAGTGTGGATGTAGTGGAGATGGCAGTGGGAAGGGACTATGTGTGATACTGTGGATGTAGTGGAGATGGTGGGGGAAGGGACTATGTGTGATAGAGTGGATGTAGTAGAGATGGTAGTCGGAAGGGACTATGTGTGATAGTGTGAATGTAGTGGAGATGGTAGTGAAAATGGGCTATGTGTGATAGAGTGGATGCATTGGAGGTGGTAGTGGGAAGGGGCTATGTATGATAGAGAGGATGTAGTGGAGATGGTAGTCGGAAGGGACTAAGTCGGATAGTGTGGATGTAGTGGAGATGGTGGGGGAATGGACTATGTGTGATAGTGTGGATGTAGTGGAGATGTTAGTGGGAAGGGACTCTGTGTGATAGCATGGTTGTAGTGGAGATGGTAGTGGGAAGGGACTATGTGTGATAGTGTGTATGTAGTTGAGATGGTAGTGGGAAGGGGCTATGTGTCATAGTGCGGATGAAGTGGAGATGGTAGTGGGAACGGACTACGTGTGATAGTGTGTTGACGTAGTGGAGATGGTAGCGGGAAGGGACTATGCGTGATAGGGTGAACGTAGTGGAGATGGTAGTGGGAATGGACTATGTGTGATAGAGTGGATGTAGTGGAGATGGCAGTGGGAAGGGACTATGTCTGATAGAGTGGGTGTAGTGGAGATGGTGGTGGAAGGGACTATGTGTGATAGTGTGGATGAAGTGGAGATGGTAGTGGGAAGGAAGAATGTGTGATAGTGTGGATGCAGTGGTGATGGTAGTGGGAAGGGACTATGTGTGATAGTGTGGATGTAGTGGAGATGGGAGTGGGAAGGGACTATGTGTGATAGTGTGGATGTAGTGGAGATGGTGGGGGAAGGGACTATGTGTGATAGAATGGATGTAGTAGAGATGGTAATCCAATGGGACTATGTCGGATAGTGTGGATGTAGTGGAGATGGCAGTGGGAAGGGAATACGTGTTATTGTGTGGATGTATTGGATATGACATGGGAAGGGACTATGTGTGATAGTGTGGATGAAGTGGAGTTGGTAGTGGGAAGGGACAATGTGTGATAGTGTGGATGTAGTGGAGATGGCAGTGGGAAGGGACTATGTCTGATAGAGTGGATTTAGTGGAGATGGTGGTGGAAGGGACTATGTGTGATAGTGTGGATGTAGTGGAGATGGTAGTGCGAAGGGACTATGTGTGGTAGTGTTGATGTAGAGTAGAAGGTAGTGGGAAGGGACTATAAGACATATGTGTGATATTGTGGATGTGGTGGAGATGGTAGTGGAAAGTGACTATGTGTGATAGTGTGGATGTAGTGGAGATGGCAGTGTTAAAGGCCTATGTGTGATAGCGTGGTTGTACTGGAGATGGTAGTGGGAAGGGACTACGTGTGATAGTCTGGATGTAGTGCAGATGGTAGGGAGAAGGGATTACGTCTGATAGTGTGGATGTAGTGGAGATGGTAGTGGGAAGGGACCATGTGTGATAGTGTGGATGTAGTGGAGATGGTAGGGAGAAGGGACTATGTGTGGTGTTGTGGATGTAGTGGAGATGGTGGGGGAAGGGACTATGTGTGATAGTGTGGATGTAGAGGAGAAGGTAGTGGGAAGGGACTATATGACATATATGTGTGATATTGTGGATGTAGTGGAGATGGTACTGGGAAGGGATTATGTGTGATAGTGTGGATGTAATGGAGATGGCAGTGGTAAATGTCTATGTGTGACAGTGTGGATGTAGTGGAGATGGCAGTGGGAAGGGACTATGTGTGATACTGTGGATGTAGTGGAGATGGTGGGGGAAGGGACTATGTGTGATAGAGTGGATGTAGTAGAGATGGTAGTCGGAAGGGACTATGTGTGATAGTGTGAATGTAGTGGAGATGGTAGTGAAAATGGGCTATGTGTGATAGAGTGGATGCATTGGAGGTGGTAGTGGGAAGGGGCTATGTATGATAGAGAGGATGTAGTGGAGATGGTAGTCGGAAGGGACTAAGTCGGATAGTGTGGATGTAGTGGAGATGGTGGGGGAATGGACTATGTGTGATAGTGTGGATGTAGTGGAGATGTTAGTGGGAAGGGACTCTGTGTGATAGCATGGTTGTAGTGGAGATGATAGTGGGAAGGGACTATGTGTGATAGTGTGTATGTAGTTGAGATGGTAGTGGGAAGGGGCTATGTGTCATAGTGCGGATGAAGTGGAGATGGTAGTGGGAACGGACTACGTGTGATAGTGTGTTGACGTAGTGGAGATGGTAGCGGGAAGGGACTATGCGTGATAGGGTGAATGTAGTGGAGATGGTAGTGGGAATGGACTATGTGTGATAGAGTGGATGTAGTGGAGATGGCAGTGGGAAGGGACTATGTCTGATAGAGTGGGTGTAGTGGAGATGGTGGTGGAAGGGACTATGTGTGATAGTGTGGATGAAGTGGAGATGGTAGTGGGAAGGAAGAATGTGTGATAGTGTGGATGCAGTGGTGATGGTAGTGGGAAGGGTCTATGTGTGATAGTGTGGATGTAGTGGAGATGGGAGTGGGAAGGGACTATGTGTGATGCTGTGGATGTAGTGGAGATGGTGGGGGAAGGGACTATGTGTGATAGAGTGGATGTAGTAGAGATGGTAATCCAATGGGACTATGTCGGATAGTGTGGATGTAGTGGAGATGGCAGAGGGAAGGGAATACGTGTTATTGTGTGGATGTATTGGATAAGACAGGGGAAGGGACTATGTGTGACAGTGTGGATGAAGTGGAGATGGTAGAGGGAAGGGACAATGTGTGATAGTGTGGATGTAGTGGAGATGGTGGGGGATGGGGCTATGTGTGATAGTGTGGATGTAGTGGGGATGGCAGAGGGAAGGGAATACGTGTTATTGTGTGGATGTATTGGATATGACATGGGAAGGGACTATGTGTGATAGTGTGGATGAAGTGGAGATGGTAGTGGGAAGGGACTATGTGTGATGTTTGGATGTAGTGGAGATGGCAGTGGGAAGGGACTATGTCTGATAGAGTGGATGTAGTGGAGATGGTGGTGGAAGGGACTATGTGTGATAGTGTGGATGTAGTGGAGATGGTAGTGCGAAGGGACTATGTGTGGTAGTGTTGATGTAGAGGAGAAGGTAGTTGGAAGGGACTATATGACATATGTGTGATGTAGTGGAAAGTGACTATGTGTGATAGTGTGGATGTAGTGGAGATGGTACTGGGAAGGGACTATGTGTGATAGAGTGGATGTAATGGAGATGGCTGTGTTAAAGGCCTATGTGTGATAGCGTGGTTGTACTGGAGATGGTAGTGGGAAGGGACTATGTGTGATAGTGTGGATGTAGTGGAGATGGTAGGGAGAAGTGACTATGTGTGATAGTGTGGATGTAGTGGAGATGGTAGGGAGAAGTGACTATGTGTGATAGTGTGGATTTAGTGGAGATGGCTGTGGAAAGGGACTATGTGTGGTGTTGTGGATGTAGTGTAGATGGTGCGGGAAGGGACTATGTGTGATAGTGTGGATGTAGAGGAGAAGGTAGTGGGAAGGGACTATATGACATATATGTGTGATATTGTGGATGTAGTGGAGATGGTACTGGGAAGGGATTATGTGTGACAGTGTGGATGTAGTGGAGATGGCAGTGGGAAGGGACTATGTGCGATAGTATGGATGAAGTGTAGATGGTGGGGGAAGGGTCTATGTGTGATAGTGTGAATGTAGTGGAGATGGTAGTGAAAATGGACTATGTGTGATAGAGTGGATGCATTGGAGGTGGTAGTGGGAAGGGGCTATGTATGATAGGGTGGATGTAGTAGAGATGGTAGTCGGAAGGGACTAAGTCGGATAGTGTGGATGTAGTGGAGATGGTAGTGGGAAGGGACTCTGTGTGATAGCATGGTTGTAGTGGAAATGGTAGTGGGAAGGGACTATGTGTGATAGTGTGTATGTAGTTGAGATGGTAGTGGGAAGGGGCTATGTGTCATAGTGCGGATGAAGTGGAGATGGTAGTGGGAACGGACTGCGTGTGATAGTGTGTTGATGTAGTGCAGATGGTAGCGGGAAGGGACTATGCGTGATAGGGTGAATGTAGTGGAGATGGTAGTGGGAATGGACTATGTGTGATAGAGTGGATGTAGTAGAGATAGTAGTCCAATGGGACTATGTCGGATAGTGTGGATGTAGTGGAGATGGCAGAGGGAAGGGAATACGTGTTATTGTGTGGATGTATTGGATATGACAGGGGAAGGGACTATGTGTGACAGTGTGGATGAAGTGGAGATGGTAGTGGGAAGGGACAATGTGTGATAGTGTGGATGTAGTGGAGATGGTGGGGGAAGGGGCTATGTGTGATAGTGTGGATGTAGTGGAGATGGCAGAGGGAAGGGAATACGTGTTATTGTGTGGATGTATTGGATATGACATGGGAAGGGAGTACGTGTGATAGTGTGGATGAAGTGGAGATGGTAGTGGGAAGGGACTATGTGTGATAGTGTGGATGTAGTTGAGATGGCAGTGGGAAGGGACTATGTCTGATAGAGTGGATGTAGTGGATATGGTGGTGGAAGGGACTATGTGTGATAGTGTGGATGTAGTGGAGATGGTAGTGCGAAGGGACTATGTGTGGTAGTGTTGATGTAGAGGAGAAGGTAGTGGGAAGGGACTATATGACATATGTGTGATATTTTGGATGTGGTGGAGAGGGTAGTGGAAAGTGACTATGTGTGATAGTGTGGATGTAGTGGAGATGGTACTGGGAAGGGACTATGTGTGATAGAGTGGATGTAATGGAGATGGCAGTGTTAAAGGCCTATGTGTGATAGCGTGGTTGTACTGGAGATGGTAGTGGGAAGGGACTACGTGTGATAGTGTGGATGTAGTGGAGATGGTAGGGAGAAGGGATTACATGTGATAGTGTGGATGTAGTGGAGATGGTAGTGGGAAGGTACTACGTGTGATAGTGTGGATGTAGTGGAGATGGTAGAGAGAAGGGACTATGTGTGATAGTGTGGATGAAATATAGATGGTGGGGGAAGGGAGTATGTGTGATACTGTGGATGTAGTAGAGATGGTAGGATGACGGGACTATGTGTGATAGTGTGGATGAAGTGGAGATGTTAGTAGGAAGGGACAATGTGTGATAGTGTGGATGTAGTGGAGATGGTGGGGCAAGGGGCTATGTGTGATAGTGTGGATGTAGTGGAGATGGCAGAGGGAAGGGAATACGTGTTATTGTGTGGATGTATTGGATATGACATGGGAAGGGACTATGTGTGATAGTGTGGATGAAGTGGAGATGGTAGTGGGATGGGACAATGTCTGATAGTGTGGATGTAGTGGAGATGGCAGTGGGAAGGGACTATGTGTGGTGTTGTGGATGTAGTGGAGATGGTGGGGGAATGGACTATGTGTGATAGTGTGGATGTAGAGGAGAAGGTAGTGGGAAGGGACTATATGACATATATGTGTGATATTGTGGATGTAGTGGAGATGGTACTGGGAAGGGATTATGTGTGATAGTGTGGATGTAATGGAGATGGCAGTGGTAAAGGTCTATGTGTGACAGTGTGGATGTAGTGGAGATGGCAGTAGGAAGGGACTATGTGTGATACTGTGGATGTAGTGGAGATGGTGAGGGAAGGGACTATGTGTGATAGAGTGGATGTAGTAGAGATGGTAGTCGGAAGGGACTATGTGTGATAGTGTGTATGTAGTGGAGATGGTATTGGGAATGGACTACGTGCGATAGTATGGAGGAAGTGTAGATGGTGGGGGAAGGGTCTATGTGTGATAGTGTGAATGTAGTGGAGATGGTAGTGAAAATGGACTATGTGTGATAGGGTGGATGCATTGGAGGTGGTAGTGGGAAGGGGCTATGTATGATAGAGTGGATGTAGTAGAGATGGTAGTCGGAAGGGACTAAGTCGGATAGTGTGGATGTCGTGGAGATGGTATTGGGAAGGGAATGCGTGTGATAGTGTGGATGTTGTGGAGATGGTAGGGGGAATGGACTACGTGTGATAGTGTGGATGCAGTGGTGATGGTGGGGGAATGGACTATGTGTGATAGTGTGGATGTAGTGGAAATGTTAGTGGGAAGGGACTCCGTGTGATAGCATGGTTGTAGTGGAGATGGTAGTGGGAAGGGACTATGTGTGATAGTGTGTATGTAGTTGAGATGGTAGTGGGAAGGGGCTATGTGTCATAGTGCGGATGAAGTGGAGATGGTAGTGGGAACGGACTACGTGTGATAGTGTGTTGATATAGTGGAGATGGTAGCGGGAAGGGACTATGCGTGATAGGGTGAATGTAGTGGAGATGGTAGTGGGAATGGACTATGTGTGATAGAGTGGATGTAGTGGAGATGGCAGTGGGAAGGGACTATGTCTGATAGAGTGGATGAAGTGGAGATGGTAGTGGGAAGGAAGAATGTGTGATAGTGTGGATGCAGTGGTGATGGTAGTGGGAAGGGACTATGTGTGATAGTGTGGATGCAGTGGAGATGGGAGTGGGAAGGGACTATGTGTGATACTGTGGATGTAGTGGAGATGGTGGGGGAAGGGACTATGTGTGATAGAGTGGATGTAGTAGAGATGGTAGTCCAATGGGACTATGTCGGATAGTGTGGATGTAGTGGAGATGGCAGAGGGAAGGGAATACGTGTTATTGTGTGGATGTATTGGATATGACAGGGGAAGGGACTATGTGTGACAGTGTGGATGAAGTGGAGATGGTAGTGGGAAGGGACAATGTGTGATAGTGTGGATGTAGTGGAGATGGTGGGGGAAGGGGCTATGTGTGATAGTGTGGATGTAGTGGAGATGGCAGAGGGAAGGGAATACGTGTTATTGTGTGGATGTATTGGATATGACATGGGAAGGGAGTATGTGTGATAGTGTGGATGAAGTGGAGATGGTAGTGGGAAGGGACTATGTGTGATAGTGTGGATGTAGTGGAGATGGCAGTGGGAAGGGACTATGTCTGATAGAGTGGATGTAGTGGATATGGTGGTGGAAGGGACTATGTGTGATAGTGTGGATGTAGAGGAGAAGGTAGTGGGAAGGGACTATATGACATATGTGTGATATTGTGGATGTGGTGGAGATGGTAGTGGAAAGTGACTATGTGTGATAGTGTGGATGTAGTGGAGATGGTACTGGGAAGGGACTATGTGTGATAGAGTGGATGAAATGGAGATGGCAGTGTTAAAGGCCTATGTGTGATAGCGTGGTTGTACTGGAGATGGTAGTGGGAAGGGACTACGTGTGTTAGTGTGGATGTAGTGGAGATGGTAGGGAGAAGGGATTACATGTGATAGTGTGGATGTAGTGGAGATGGTAGTGGGAAGGTACTACGTGTGATAGTGTGGATGTAGTGGAGATGGTAGGGAGAAGGGACTATGTGTGATAGTGTGGATGAAATATAGATGGTGGGGGAAGGGAGTATGTGTGATACTGTGGATGTAGTGGAGATGGTAGGATGACGGGACTATGTGTGATAGTGTGGATGAAGTGGAGATGTTAGTAGGAAGGGACAATGTGTGATAGTGTGGATGAAGTGGAGATGGTAGTAGGAAGGGACAATGTGTGATAGTGTGGATGTAGTGGAGATGGTGGGGCAAGGGGCTATGTGTGATAGTGTTGATGTAGTGGAGATGGCAGAGGGAAGGGACTATGTGTGATAGTGTGGATGTAGTGGAGATGGCAGAGGGAAGGGAATACGTGTTATTGTGTGGATGTATTGGATATGACATGGGAAGGGACTATGTGGGATAGTGTGGATGAAGTGGAGATGGTAGTGGGAAGGGACAATGTCTGATAGTGTGGATGTAGTGGAGATGGCAGTGGGAAGGGACTATATGACATATATGTGTGATATTGTGGATGTAGTGGAGATGGTACTGGGAAGGGATTATGTGTGATAGTGTGGATGTAATGGAGATGGCAGTGGTAAAGGTCTATGTGTGACAGTGTGGATGTAGTGGAGATGGCAGTGGGAAGGGACTATGTGTGATACTGTGGATGTAGTGGAGATGGTGAGGGAAGGGACTATGTGTGATAGAGTGGATGTAGTAGAGATGGTAGTCGGAAGGGACTATGTGTGATAGTATGGAGGAAGTGTAGATGGTGGGGGAAGGGTCTATGTGTGATAGTGTGAATGTAGTGGAGATGGTAGTGAAAATGGACTATGTGTGATAGAGAGGATGCATTGGAGGTGGTAGTGGGAAGGGGCTATGTATGATAGAGTGGATGTAGTAGAGATGGTAGTCGGAAGGGACTAAGTCGGATAGTGTGGATGTCGTGGAGATGGTATTGGGAAGGGAATGCGTGTGATAGTGTGGATGTTGTGGAGATGGTAGGGGGAATGGACTACGTGTGATAGTGTGGATGCAGTGGTGATGGTGGGGGAATGGACTATGTGTGATACTGTGGATGTAGTGGAGATGTTAGTGGGAAGGGACTCCGTGTGATAGCATGGTTGTAGTGGAGATGGTAGTGGGAAGGGACTATGTGTGATAGTGTGTATGTAGTTGAGATGGTAGTGGGAAGGGGCTATGTGTCATAGTGCGGATGAAGTGGAGATGGTAGTGGGAACGGACTACGTGTGATAGTGTGTTGATATAGTGGAGATGGTAGCGGGAAGGGACTATGCGTGATAGGGTGAATGTAGTGGAGATGGTAGTGGGAATGGACTATGTGTGATAGAGTGGATGTAGTGGAGATGGCAGTGGGAAGGGACTATGTCTGATAGAGTGGGTGTAGTGGAGATGGTGGTGGAAGGGACTATGTGTGATAGTGTGGATGAAGTGGAGATGGTAGTGGGAAGGAAGAATGTGTGATAGTGTGGATGCAGTGGTGATGGTAGTGGGAAGGGACTATGTGTGATAGTGTGGATGTAGTGGAGATGGGAGTGGGAAGGGACTATGTGTGATACTGTGGATGTAGTGGAGATGGTGGGGGAAGGGACTATGTGTGATAGAGTGGATGTAGTAGAGATGGTAGTCCAATGGGACTATGTCGGATAGTGTGGATGTAGTGGAGATGGCAGAGGGAAGGGAATACGTGTTATTGTGTGGATGTATTGGATATGACAGGGGAAGGGACTATGTGTGACAGTGTGAATGAAGTGGAGATGGTAGTGGGAAGGGACAATGTGTGATAGTGTGGATGTAGTGGAGATGGTGGGGGAAGGGGCTATGTGTGATAGTGTGGATGTAGTGGAGATGGCAGAGGGAAGGGAATACGTGTTATTGTGTGGATGTATTGGATATGACATGGGAAGGGAGTACGTGTGATAGTGTGGATGAAGTGGAGATGGTAGTGGGAAGGGACTATGTGTGATAGTGTGGATGTAGTTGAGATGGCAGTGGGAAGGGACTATGTCTGATAGAGTGGATGTAGTGGATATGGTGGTGGAAGGGACTATGTGTGATAGTGTGGATGTAGTGGAGATGGTAGTGCGAAGGGACTATGTGTGGTAGTGTTGATGTAGAGGAGAAGGTAGTGGGAAGGGACTATATGACATATGTGTGATATTGTGGATGTGGTGGAGAGGGTAGTGGAAAGTGACTATGTGTGATAGTGTGGATGAAGTGGAGATGGTAGTGGGATGGGACAATGTCTGATAGTGTGGATGTAGTGGAGATGGCAGTGGGAAGGGACTATGTGTGGTGTTGTGGATGTAGTGGAGATGGTGGGGGAATGGACTATGTGTGATAGTGTGGATGTAGAGGAGAAGGTAGTGGGAAGGGACTATATGACATATATGTGTGATATTGTGGATGTAGTGGAGATGGTACTGGGAAGGGATTATGTGTGATAGTGTGGATGTAATGGAGATGGCAGTGGTAAAGGTCTATGTGTGACAGTGTGGATGTAGTGGAGATGGCAGTGGGAAGGGACTATGTGTGATAGAGTGGATGTAGTAGAGATTGTAGTCGGAAGGGACTATGTGTGATAGTGTGTATGTAGTGGAGATGGTAGTGGGAATGGACTATGTGCGATAGTATGGATGAAGTGTAGATGGTGGGGGAAGGGTCTATGTGTGATAGTGTGAATGTCGTGGAGATGGTAGTGAAAATGGACTATGTGTGATAGAGTGGATGCATTGGAGGTGGTAGTGGGAAGGGGCTATGTATGATAGAGTGGATGTAGTAGAGATGGTAGTCGGAAGGGACTAAGTCGGATAGTGTGGATGTCGTGGAGATGGTATTGGGAAGGGAATGCGTGTGATCGTGTGGATGTTGTGGAGATGGTAGGGGGAATGGACTACGTGTGATAGTGTGGATGTAGTGGAGATGTTAGTGGGAAGGGACTCCATGTGATAGCATGGTTGTAGTGGAGATGGTAGTGGGAAGGGACTATGTGTGATAGTGTGTATGTAGTTGAGATGGTAGTGGGAAGGGGCTATGTGTCATAGTGCGGATGAAGTGGAGATGGTAGTGGGAACGGACTACGTGTGATAGTGTGTTGATATAGTGGAGATGGTAGCGGGAAGGGACTATGCGTGATAGGGTGAATGTAGTGGAGATGGTAGTGGGAATGGACTATGTGTGATAGAGTGGATGTAGTGGAGATGGCAGTGGGAAGGGTCTATGTCTGATAGAGTGGATGAAGTGGAGATGGTAGTGGGAAGGAAGAATGTGTGATAGTGTGGATGCAGTGGTGATGGTAGTGGGAAGGGACTATGTGTGATAGTGTGGATGCAGTGGAGATGGGAGTGGGAAGGGACTATGTGTGATACTGTGGATGTAGAGGAGATGGTGGGGGAAGGGACTATGTGTGATAGAGTGGATGTAGTAGAGATGGTAGTCCAATGGGACTATGTCGGATAGTGTGGATGTAGTGGAGATGGCAGAGGGAAGGGAATACGTGTTATTGTGTGGATGTATTGGATATGACAGGGGAAGGGACTATGTGTGACAGTGTGGATGAAGTGGAGATGGTAGTGGGAAGGGACAATGTGTGATAGTGTGGATGTAGTGGAGATGGTGGGGGAAGGGGCTATGTGTGATAGTGTGGATGTAGTGGAGATGGCAGAGGGAAGGGAATACGTGTTATTGTGTGGATGTATTGGATATGACATGGGAAGGGAGTATGTCTGATAGTGTGGATGAAGTGGAGATGGTAGTGGGAAGGGACTATGTGTGATAGTGTGGATGTAGTGGAGATGGCAGTGGGAAGGGACTATGTCTGATAGAGTGGATGTAGTGGATATGGTGGTGGAAGGGACTATGTGTGATAGTGTGGATGTAGAGGAGAAGGTAGTGGGAAGGGACTATATGACATATGTGTGATATTGTGGATGTGGTGGAGATGGTAGTGGAAAGTGACTATGTGTGATAGTGTGGATGTAGTGGAGATGGTACTGGGAAGGGACTATGTGTGATAGAGTGGATGAAATGGAGATGGCAGTGTTAAAGGCCTATGTGTGATAGCGTGGTTGTACTGGAGATGGTAGTGGGAAGGGACTACGTGTGATAGTGTGGATGTAGTGGAGATGGTAGGGAGAAGGGATTACATGTGATAGTGTGGATGTAGTGGAGATGGTAGTGGGAAGGTACTACGTGTGATAGTGTGGATGTAGTGGAGATGGTAGGGAGAAGGGACTATGTGTGATAGTGTGGATGAAATATAGATGGTGGGGGAAGGGAGTATGTGTGATACTGTGGATGTAGTGGAGATGGTAGGATGACGGGACTATGTGTGATAGTGTGGATGAAGTGGAGATGTTAGTAGGAAGGGACAATGTGTGATAGTGTGGATGTAGTGGAGATGGTGGGGGAAGGGGTTATGTGTGATAGTGTGGATGTAGTGGAGATGGCAGAGAGAAGGGAATACATGTTATTCTGTGGATGTATTGGATATGACATGGGAAGGGACTATGTGGGATAGTGTGGATGAAGTGGAGATGGTAGTGGGAAGGGACTATGTGTGATAGTGTGGATGTAGTGGAGATGGCAGTGGGAAGGGACAACGTCTGCTAGAGTGGATGTAGTGGAGATGGTGGTGGAAAGGACTATGTGTGATAGTGTGGATGTAGTGGAGATGGTACTGGGAAGGGACTATGTGTGATAGAGTGGATGTAATGGAGATGGCAGTGTTAAAGGCCTATGTGTGATAGCGTGGTTGTACTGGAGATGGTAGTGGGAAGGGACTACGTGTGATAGTGTGGATGTAGTGGAGATGGTAGGGAGAAGGGATTACATGTGATAGTTTGGATGTAGTGGAGATGGTAGTGGGAAGGGACTACGTGTGATATTGTGGATGTAGTGGAGATGGTAGGATGACGGGACTATGTGTGATAGTGTGGATGAAGTGGAGATGGTAGTAGGAAGGGACAATGTGTGATAGTGTGGATGTAGTGGAGATGGTGGGGGAAGGGGCTATGTGTGATAGTGTGGATGTAGTGGAGATGGCAGAGGGAAGGGAATACGTGTGATAGTTTGGATGTAGTGGAGATGGTAGTGGGAAGGGACTACGTGTGATACTGTGGATGTAGTGGAGATGGTAGGATGACGGGACTGTGTGTGATAGTGTGGATGAAGTGGAGATGGTAGTAGGAAGGGACAATGTGTGATAGTGTGGATGTAGTGGAGATGGTGGGGGAAGGGGCTATGTGTGATAGTGTGGATGTAGTGGAGATGGTGGGGGAAGGGGCTATGTGTGATAGTGTGGATGTAGTGGAGATGGCAGAGGGAAGGGAATACGTGTTATTGTGTGGAAGTATTGGATATGATATGGGAAGGGACTATGTGTGATAGTGTGGATGAAGTGGAGATGGTAGTGGGAAGGGACAATGTGTGATAGTGTGGATGTAGTGGAGATGGCAGTGGGAAGGGATTATGTCTGATAGAGTGGATGTAGTGGAGATGGTGGTGGAAGGGACTATGTGTGATAGTGTGGATGTAGTGGAGATGGTAGTGCGAAGGGACTATGTGTGGTAGGGTTGATGTAGAGGAGAAGGTAGTGGGAAGGGACTATATGACATATGTGTGATATTGTGGATGTGGTGGAGTTGGTAGTGGAAAGTGACTATGTTTGATAGTGTGGATGTAGTGGAGATGGTACTGGGAAGGGACTATGTGTGATAGAGTGGATGTAATGGAGATGGCAGTGTTAAAGGCCTATGTGTGATAGCGTGGTTGTACTGGAGATGGTAGTGGGAAGGGACTACGTGTGATACTGTGGATGTAGTGGAGATGGTAGGGAGAAGGGATTACGTGTGATAGTGTGGATGTAGTGGAGATGGTAGTGGGAAGCGACTATGTGTGATAGTGTGGATGTAGTGGAGATGGTAGGGAGAAGGGACTATGTGTGATAGTGTGGATGTAGTGGAGATGGCTTTGGAAAGGGACTATGTGTGGTGTTGTGGATGTAGTGGAGTTGGTGGGGGAAGGAACTATGTGTGATAGTGTGGATGTAGAGGAGAAGGTAGTGGGAAGGGACTTTATGACATATATGTGTGATATTGTGGATGTAGTGGAGATGGTACTGGGAAGGGATTATGTGTGATAGTGTGGATGTAATGGAGATGGCAGTGGTAAAGGTCTATGTGTGACAGTGTGGATGTAGTGAAGATGGCAGTGGGAAGGGACTATGTGTGATACTGTGGATGTAGTGGAGATGGTGGGGGAAGGGACTATGTGTGATAGAGTGGATGTAGTAGAGATGGTAGTCGGAAGGGACTATGTGTGATAGTGTGAATGTAGTGGAGATGGTAGTGAAAATGGACTATGTGTGATAGAGTGGATGCATTGGAGGTGGTAGTGGGAAGGGGCTATGTATGATAGAGAGGATGTAGTAGAGATGGTAGTCGGAAGGGACTAAGTCGGATAGTGTGGATGTCGTGGAGATGGTATTGGGAAGGGAATGCGTGTAATAGTGTGGATGTTGTGGAGATGGTAGGGGGAATGGACAACTTGTGATAGTGTGGATGCAGTGGTGATGGTGGGGGAATGGACTATGTGTGATAGTGTGGATGTAGTGGAGATGTTAGTGGGAAGGGACTCCGTGTGATAGCATTGTTGTAGTGGAGATGGTAGTGGGAAGGGACTATGTGTGATAGTGTGTATGTAGTTGAGATGGTAGTGGGAAGGGACTATGCGTGATAGGGTGAATGTAGTGGAGATGGTAGTGGGAATGGACTATGTGTGATAGAGTGGATGTAGTGGAGATGGCAGTGGGAAGGGACTATGTCTGATAGAGTGGGTGTAGTGGAGATGGTGGTGGAAGGGACTATGTGTGATAGTGTGGATGCAGTGGTGATGGTAGTGGGAAGGGACGATGTGTGATAGTGTGGATGTAGTGGAGATGGGAGTGGGAAGGGACTATGTGTGATACTTTGCATGTAGTGGACATAGTGGGGGAAGGGACTATGTGTGAAAGAGTGGATGTAGTAGAGATGGTAGTGGGAAGGGACTATGTCTGATAGAGTGGATGTAGTGGAGATGGTGGTGGAAGGGACTATGTGTGATAGTGTTGATGTAGAGGAGAAGGTAGTGGGAAGGGACTATATGACATATGTGTGATATTGTGGATGTGGTGGAGATGGTAATGGAAAGTGACTATGTGTGATAGTGTGGATGGTACTGGGAAAGGACTATGTGTGATAGAGTGGGTGTAATGGAGATGGCAGTGTTAAAGTCCTATGTGTGATAGCGTGGTTGTACTGGAGATGGTGGTGGGAAGGGACTGCGTGTGATAGTGTGGACGTAGTGGAGATGGTAGGGAGAAGGGATTACGTGTCATAGTGCGGATGCAGTAGAGATGGTAGTGGGAATGGACTATGTGGGATAGTGTGGATGAAGTGTAGATGGTTGGGGAAGGGACTATGTGTGATAGTGTGGATGTAGTGGAGATGGTAGTGGGAATGGACTATGTGTGATAGAGTGGATGCAGTGGTGATTGTGGAGGAAGGGACTATGTGTGATAGTGTGGATGTAGTGGAGATGGTGGGGGAAGGGACTATGTGTGGTGTTGTGGATGTAGTGGAGTTGGTGGGGGAAGGGACTATGTGTGATAGTGTTGATGTAGGGGAGAAGGTAGTGGGAAGGGACTATATGACATATATGTGTGATATTGTGGATGTGGTGGAGATGGTAGTGGAAAGGGACTATATGTGACAGGTTGGACGTAGTGGAGATGGTAGTGGGAAGGGACTATGTGTGACAGTATGGATGTCGTGGCAATGGTAGTGGGAAGGGACTATGTGTGATAGTGTGGATGTTGTGGACATGGTGGGGGAAGGGTCTATGTGTGACAGTGTTGGTGCAGTGGAGATGGTGGGGGAAGAGCCTATGTGTACTAGTGTGCATGTAGTGGAGATGGTATTGGGAACGGACTACCTGCGATAGTGTGCATGTATTGGAGATGTTAGTGGGAAGGGACTCTGTGTGATAACATGGTTGTAGTGGAGATGGTAGTTCGAACGGACTATGTGTAATGGTGTGTATGTAGTGGAGATGGTAGTGGGAAGGGACTATGTGTCATAGTGCAGATGAAGTAGAGATGGTAGTGGGAACAGACTACGATTGATAGTGTGGATGTAGTGGAGATGGTAGCGGGAAGGGACTATAGGTGATAGTGTGGATGAAGTGTAGATGGTTGGGGAAGGGACTATGTGTGATAGTGTGGATGTAGTGGAGATGGCTGTGGAAAGGGACTATGTGTGGTGTTGTGGATGTAGTGGAGATGGTGCGGGAAGGGACTATGTGTGATAGTGTGGATGTAGAGGAGAAGGCAGCGGGAAGGGACTATATGACATATATGTGTGATATTGTGGATGTAGTGGAGATGGTACTGGGAAGGGATTATGTGTGATAGTGTGGATGTAATGGAGATGGCAGTGGTAAAGGTCTATGTGTGACAGTGTGGATGCAGTGGAGATGGCAGTGGGAAGGGTCTATGTGTGATACTGTGGATGTAGTGGAGATGGGGGGGGAAGGGACTATGTGTGATAGAGTTGATGTAGTAGAGATGGTAGTCGGAAGGGACTATGTGTGATAGTGTGTATGTAGTGGAGATGGTAGTGGGAATGGACTATGTGCGATAGTATGGATGAAGTGTAGATGGTGGGGGAAGGGTCTATGTGTGATAGTGTGAATGTAGTGGAGATGGTAGTGAAAATGGACTATGTGTGATAGAGTGGATGCATTGGAGGTGGTAGTGGGAAGGGGCTATGTATGATAGAGTTTATGTAGTAGAGATGGTAGTCGGAATGGACTAAGTCGGATAGTGTGGATGTCGTGGAGATGGTATTGGGAAGGGAATGCGTGTGATAGTGTGGATGTTGTGGAGATGGTAGGGGGAATGGACTACGTGTGATAGTGTGGATGCAGTGGTGATGGTGGGGGAATGGACTATGTGTGACAGTGTGGACATAGTGGAGATGGTAGTGGGAAGGGACTATGTGTGATAGTATGGATGTCGTGGAAATGGTAGTGGGAAGGGACTATGTGTGATACTGTGGATGTTGTGGATATGGTGGGGGAAGGGACTAGGTGTGATAGTGTGGATGAAGTGCAGATGGTAGTGGGAACAGTCTATGTGTGAAAATGTGGATGCAGTGGAGATGGTGGGGGAAGGGACTATGTGTTATAGTGTGGATGCAGTGGAGATGGTGGGGGAAGAGCCTATGTGTACTAGTGAGCATGTAGTGGAGATGGTATTGGGAACGGACTACGTGCGATAGGGTGGCTGTATTGGAGATGTTAGTGGGAAGGGACTCTGTGTGATAATATGGTTGTAGTGGAGATGTCAGTGGGAAGGGACTATGTGTGATAGTGTGTATGTAGTTGAGATGGTAGTGGGAAGGGGCTATGTGTCATCGTGCGGATGAAGTGGAGATGGTAGTGGGAACGGACTACGTGTGATAGTGTGTTGATGTAGTGGAGATGGTAGCGGGAAGGGACTATGTGTGATAGGGTGAATGTAGTGGAGATGGTAGTGGGAATGGACTATGTGTGATAGAGTGGATGTAGTGGAGATGGCAGTGGGAAGGGACTATGTCTGATAGAGTGGGTGTAGTGGAGATGCTGGTGGAAGGGACTATGTGTGATAGTGTGGATGAAGTGGAGATGGTAGTGGGAAGGAAGAATGTGTGATAGTGTGGATGCAGTGGTGATGGTAGTGGGATGGGACTATGTGTGATAGTGTGGATGTAGTGGAGATGGGAGTGGGAAGGGACTATGTGTGATACTGTGGATGTAGTAGAGATGGTAGTCCAATGGGACTATGTCGGATAGTGTGGATGCAGTGGAGATGGCAGAGGGAAGGGAATACGTGTTATTGTGTGGATGTATTGGATATGACAGGGGAAGGGACTATGTGTGAGTGTGGATGAAGTGGAGATGGTAGTGGGATGGGACTGTGTGTTATAGTGTGGATGTAGTGGAGATGGTGGGGGTAGGGGCTATGTATGATAGTGTGGATGTAGTGGAGATGACAGAGGGAAGGGAATACGTGTTATTGTGTGGATGTATTGGATATGACATGGGAAGGGACTATGTGTGATAGTGTGGATGAAGTGGAGATGGTAGTGGGAAGGGACAATGTGTGATAGTGTGGATGTAGTGGAGATGGCAGTGGGAAGGGACTATGTCTGATAGAGTGGATGTAGTGGAGATGGTGGTGGAAGGGACTATGTGTGATAGTGTTGATGTAGAGGAGAAGGTAGTGGGAAGGGACTATACGACATATGTGTGATATTGTGGATGTGGTGGAGATGGTAGTGGAAAGTGACTATGTGTGATAGTGTGGATGTAGTGGAGATGGTACTGGGAAGGGACCATGTGTGATAGAGTGGATGTAATGGAGATGGCAGTGTTAAAGGCCTATGTGTGATAGCGTGGTTGTACTGGAGATGGCAGTGGGAAGGGACTACGTGTGATAGTGTGGATGTAGTGGAGATGGTAGGGAGAAGGGATTACGTCTGATAGTGTGGATGTAGTGGAGATGGTAGTGGGAAGGGACCATGTGTGATAGTGTGGATGTAGTGGAGATGGTAGGGAGAAGGGACTATGTGTGATAGTGTGGATGTAGTGGAGATGGCTGTGGAAAGGGACTATGTGTGGTGTTGTGGATGTAGTGGAGATGGTGGGGGAAGGGACTATGTGTGATAGTGTGGATGTAGAGGAGAAGGTAGTGGGAAGGGACTATATGACATATATGTGTGATATTGTGGATGTAGTGGAGATGGTACTGGGAAGGGATTATGTGTGATAGTGTGGATGTAATGGAGATGGCAGTGGTAAAGGTCTATGTGTGACAGTGTGGATGTAGTGGAGATGGCAGTGGGAAGGGACTATGTGTGATACTGTGGATGTAGTGGAGATGGTGGGGGAAGGGACTATGTGTGATAGAGTGGATGTAGTAGAGATGGTAGTCGGAAGGGACTATGTGTGATAGTGTGAATGTAGTGGAGATGGTAGTGAAAATGGGCTATCTGTGATAGAGTGGATGCATTGGAGGTGGTAGTGGGAAGGGGCTATGTATGATAGAGAGGATGTAGTAGAGATGGTAGTCGGAATGGACTAAGTCGGATAGTGTGGATGTCGTGGAGATGGTATTGGGAAGGGAATGCGTGTGATAGTGTGGATGTTGTGGAGATGGTAGGGGGAATGGACTACGTGTGATAGTGTGGATGCAGTGGTGATGGTGGGGGAATGGACTATGTGTGATAGTGTGGATGTAGTGGAGATGTTAGTGGGAAGGGACTCTGTGTGATAGCATGGTTGTAGTGGAGATGGTAGTGGGAAGGGACTATGTGTGATAGTGTGTATGTAGTTGAGATGGTAGTGGGAAGGGGTATGTGTCATAGTGCGGATGAAGTGGAGATGGTAGTGGGAACGGACTACGTGTGATAGTGTGTTGACGTAGTGGAGATGGTAGCGGGATGGGACTATGCGTGATAGGGTGAATGTAGTGGAGATGGTAGTGGGAATGGACTATGTGTGATAGAGTGGATGTAGTGGAGATGGCAGTGGGAAGGGACTATGTCTGATAGAGTGGGTGTAGTGGAGATGGTGGTGGAAGGGACTATGTGTGATAGTGTGGATGAAGTGGAGATGGTAGTGGGAAGGAAGAATGTGTGATAGTGTGGATGCAGTGGTGATGGTAGTGGGAAGGGACTATGTGTGATAGTGTGGATGTAGTGGAGATGGGAGTGGGAAGGGACTATGTGTGATGCTGTGGATGTAGTGGAGATGGTGGGGGAAGGGACTATGTGTGATAGAGAGGATGTAGTAGAGATGGTAATCCAATGGGACTATGTCGGATAGTGTGGATGTAGTGGAGATGGCAGAGGGAAGGGAATACGTGTTATTGTGTGGATGCATTGGATATGACAGGGGAAGGGACTATGTGTGACAGTGTGGATGAAGTGGAGATGGTAGAGGGAAGGGACAATGTGTGATAGTGTGGATGTAGTGGAGATGGTGGGGGAAGGGGCTATGTGTGATAGTGTGGATGTAGTGGGGATGGCAGAGGGAAGGGAATACGTGTTATTGTGTGGATGTATTGGATATGACATGGGAAGGGACTATGTGTGATAGTGTGGATGAAGTGGAGATGGTAGTGGGAAGGGACTATGTGTGATAGTGTGGATGTAGTGGAGATGGCAGTGGGAAGGGACTATGTCTGATAGAGTGGATGTAGTGGAGATGGTGGTGGAAGGGACTATGTGTGATAGTGTGGATGTAGTGGAGATGGTCGTGCGAAGGGACTATGTGTGGTAGTGTTGATGTAGAGGAGAAGGTAGTTGGAAGGGACTATATGACATATGTGTGATGTAGTGGAAAGTGACTATGTGTGATAGTGTGGATGTAGTGGAGATGGTATTGGGAAGGGACTATGTGTGATAGAGTGGATGTAATGGAGATGGCAGTGTTAAAGGCCTATGTGTGATAGCGTGGTTGTACTGGAGATGGTAGTGGGAAGGGACTATGTGTGATAGTGTGGATGTAGTGGAGATGGTAGGGAGAAGTGACTATGTGTGATAGTGTGGATGTAGTGGAGATGGCTGTGGAAAGGGACTATGTGTGGTGTTGTGGATGTAGTGTAGATGGTGGGGGAAGGGACTATGTGTGATAGTGTGGATGTAGAGGAGAAGGTAGTGGGAAGGGACTATATGACATATATGTGTGATATTGTGGATGCAGTGGAGATGGTACGGGGAAGGTATTATGTGTGACAGTGTGGATGTAGTGGAGATGGCAGTGGGAAGGGACTATGTGCGATAGTATGGATGAAGTGTAGATGGTGGGGGAAGGGTCTATGTGTGATAGTGTGAATGTAGTGGAGATGGTAGTGAAAATGGACTATGTGTGATAGAGTGGATGCATTGGAGGTGGTAGTGGGAAGGGGCTCTGTATGATAGGGTGGATGTAGTAGAGATGGTAGTCGGAAGGGACTAAGTCGGATAGTGTGGATGTAGTGGAGATGGTATTGGGAAGGGAATGCGTGTGATAGTGTGGATATTGTGGAGATGGTAGGGGGAATGGACTACGTGTGATAGTGTGGATACAATGGTGATGGTGGGGGAATGGACTATGTGTGATAGTGTGGATGTAGTGGAGATGTTAGTGGGAAGGGACTCTGTGTGATAGCATGGTTGTAGTGGAAATGGTAGTGGGAAGGGACTATGTGTGATAGTGTGTATGTAGTTGAGATGGTAGTGGGAAGGGGCTATGTGTCATAGTGCGGATGAAGTGGAGATGGTAGTGGGAACGGACTACGTGTGATAGTGTGTTGATGTAGTGCAGATGGTAGCGGGAAGGGACTATGCGTGATAGGGTGAATGTAGTGGAGATGGTAGTGCGAATGGACTATGTGTGATAGAGTGGATGTAGTGGAGATGGCAGTGGGAAGGAAGAATGTGTGATAGTGTGGATGCAGTGGTGATGGTAGTGGGAAGGGACTATGTGTGATAGTGTGGATGTAGTGGAGATGGGAGTGGGAAGGGACTATGTGTGATACTGTGGATGTAGTGGAGATGGTGGGGGAAGGGACTATGTGTGATAGAGTGGATGTAGTAGAGATGGTAGTCCAATGGGACTATGTCGGATAGTGTGGATGTAGTGGAGATGGCAGAGGGAAGGGAATACGTGTTATTGTGTGGATGTATTGGATATGACAGGGGAAGGGACTATGTGTGACAGTGTGGATGAAGTGGAGATGGCAGTGGGAAGGGACAATGTGTGATAGTGTGGATGTGGTGGAGATGGTGGGGGAAGGGGCTATGTGTGATAGTGTGGATGTAGTGGAGATGGCAGAGGGAAGGGAATACGTGTTATTGTGTGGATGTATTGGATATGACATGGGAAGGGAGTATGTGTGATAGTGTGGATGAAGTGGAGATGGTAGTGGGAAGGGACTATGTGTGATAGTGTGGATGTAGTTGAGATGGCAGTGGGAAGGGACTATGTCTGATAGAGTGGATGTAGTGGATATGGTGGTGGAAGGGACTATGTGTGATAGTGTGGATGTAGTGGAGATGGTAGTGCGAAGGGACTATGTGTGGTAGTGTTGATGTAGAGGAGAAGGTAGTGCGAAGGGACTATATGACATATGTGTGATATTGTGGATGTGGTGGAGATGGTAGTGGAAAGTGACTATGTGTGATAGTGTGGATGTAGTGGAGATGGTACTGGGAAGGGACTATGTGTGATAGAGTGGATGTAATGGAGATGGCAGTGTTAAAGGCCTATGTGTGATAGCGTGGTTGTACTGGAGATGGTAGTGGGAAGGGACTACGTGTGATAGTGTGGATGTAGTGGAGATGGTAGGGAGAAGGGATTACGTGTGATAGTGTGGATGTAGTGGAGATGGTAGTGGGAAGGTACTATGTGTGATAGTGTGGATGAAATATAGATGGTGGGGGAAGGGAGTATGTGTGATACTGTGGATGTAGTAGAGATGGGAGGATGACAGGACTATGTGTGATAGTGTGGATGAAGTGGAGATGTTAGTAGGAAGGGACAATGTGTGATAGTGTGGATGAAGTGGAGATGGTAGTAGGAAGGGACAATGTGTGATAGTGTGGATGTAGTGGAGATGGTGGGGCAAGGGGCTATGTGTGATAGTGTGCATGTAGTGGAGATGGCAGAGGGAAGGGAATACGTGTTATTGTGTGGATGTATTGGATATGACATGGGAAGGGACTATGTGTGATAGTGTGGATGAAGTGGAGATGTTAGTAGGAAGGGACAATGTGTGATAGTGTGGATGAAGTGGAGATGGTAGTAGGAAGGGACAATGTGTGATAGTGTGGATGTAGTGGAGATGGTGGGGCAAGGGGCTATGTGTGATAGTGTGCATGTAGTGGAGATGGCAGAGGGAAGGGAATACGTGTTATTGTGTGGATGTATTGGATATGACATGGGAAGGGACTATGTGTGATAGTGTGGATGAAGTGGATATGGTAGTGGGATGGGACAATGTCTGATAGTGTGGATGTAGTGGAGATGGCAGTGGGAAGGGACTATGTGTGGTGTTGTGGATGTAGTGGAGATGGTGGGGGAAGGGACTATGTGTGATAGTGTGGATGTAGAGGAGAAGGTAGTGGGAAGGGACTATATGACATATATGTGTGATATTGTGGATGTAGTGGAGATGGTACTGGGAAGGGATTATGTGTGATAGTGTGGATGTAATGGAGATGGCAGTGGTAAAGGTCTATGTGTGACAGTGTGGATGTAGTGGAGATGGCAGTGGGAAGGGACTATGTGTGATACTGTGGATGTAGTGGAGATGGTGAGGGAAGGGACTATGTGTGATAGAGTGGATGTAGTAGAGATGGTAGTCGGAAGGGACTATGTGTGATAGTGTGTATGTAGTGGAGATGGTAGTGGGAATGGACTATGTGCGATAGTATGGAGGAAGTGTAGATGGTGGGGGAAGGGTCTATGTGTGATAGTGTGAATGTAGTGGAGATGGTAGTGAAAATGGACTATGTGTGATAGAGTGGATGCATTGGAGGTGGTAGTGGGAAGGGGCTATGTATGATAGAGTAGAGATGGTAGTCGGAAGGGACTAAGTCGGATGTAGTAGAGATGGTAGTCGGAAGGGACTAAGTCGGATAGTGTGGATGTCGTGGAGATGGTATTGGGAAGGGAATGCGTGTGATAGTGTGGATGTTGTGGAGATGGTAGGGGGAATGGACTACGTGTGATAGTGTGGATGCAGTGGTGATGGTGGGGGAATGGACTATGTGTGATAGTGTGGATGTAGTGGAGATGTTAGTGGGAAGGGACTCCGTGTGATAGCATGGTTGTAGTGGAGATGGTAGTGGGAAGGGACTATGTGTGATAGTGTGTATGTAGTTGAGATGGTAGTCGGAAGGGGCTATGTGTCATAGTGCGGATGAAGTGGAGATGGTAGTGGGAACGGACTACGTGTGATAGTGTGTTGATATAGTGGAGATGGTAGCGGGAAGGGACTATGCGTGATAGGGTGAATGTAGTGGAGGTGGTAGTGGGAATGGACTATGTGTGATAGAGTGGATGTAGTGGAGATGGCAGTGGGAAGGTACTATGTCGGATAGAGTGGGTGTAGTGGAGATGGTGGTGGAAGGGACTATGTGTGATAGTGTGGATGAAGTGGAGATGGTAGTGGGAAGGAAGAATGTGTGATAGTGTGGATGCAGTGGTGATGGTAGTGGGAAGGGACTATGTGTGATAGTGTGGATGTAGTGGAGATGGGAGTGGGAAGGGACTATGTGTGATACTGTGGATGTAGTAGAGATGGTAGTCCAATGGGACTATGTCGGATAGTGTGGGTGTAGTGGAGATGGCAGAGGGAAGGGAATACGTGTTATTGTGTGGATGTATTGGATATGACAGGGGAAGGGACTATGTGTGACAGTGTGGATGAAGTGGAGATGGTAGTGGGAAGGGACAATGTGTGATAGTGTGGATGTAGTGGAGATGGTGGGGGAAGGGGCTATGTGTGATAGTGTGGATGAAGTGGAGATGGCAGAGGGAAGGGAATACGTGTTATTGTGTGGATGTATTGGATATGACATGGGAAGGGAGTATGTGTGATAGTGTGGTGAAGTGGAGATGGTAGTGGGAAGGGACTATGTGTGATAGTGTGGATGTAGTGGAGATGGCAGTGGGAAGGGACTATGTCTGATAGAGTGGATGTAGTGGATATGGTGGTGGAAGGGACTATGTGTGATAGTGTGGATGTAGAGGAGAAGGTAGTGGGAAGGGACTATATGACATATGTGTGATATTGTGGATGTGGTGGAGATGGTAGTGGAAAGTGACTATGTGTGATAGTGTGGATGTAGTGGAGATGGTACTGGGAAGGGACTATGTGTGATAGAGTGGATGAAATGGAGATGGCAGTGTTAAAGGCCTATGTGTGATAGCGTGGTTGTACTGGAGATGGTAGTGGGAAGGGACTACGTGTGATAGTGTGGATGTAGTGGAGATGGTAGGGAGAAGGGATTACATGTGATAGTGTGGATGTAGTGGAGATGGTAGTGGGAAGGTACTACGTGTGATAGTGTGGATGTAGTGGAGATGGTAGGGAGAAGGGACTATGTGTGATAGTGTGGATGAAATATAGATGGTGGGGGAAGGGAGTATGTGTGATACTGTGGATGTAGTGGAGATGGTAGGATGACGGGACTATGTGTGATAGTGTGGATGAAGTGGAGATGTTAGTAGGAAGGGACAATGTGTGATAGTGTGGATGAAGTGGAGATGGTAGTAGGAAGGGACAATGTGTGATAGTGTGGATGTAGTGGAGATGGTGGGGCAAGGGGCTATGTGTGATAGTGTGGATGTAGTGGAGATGGCAGAGGGAAGGGACTATGTGTGATAGTGTGGATGTTGTGGAGATGGCAGAGGGAAGGGAATACGTGTTATTGTGTGGATGTATTGGATATGACATGGGAAGGGACTATGTGGGATAGTGTGGATGAAGTGGAGATGGTAGTGGGAAGGGACAATGTCTGATAGTGTGGATGTAGTGGAGATGGCAGTGGGAAGGGACTATATGACATATATGTGTGATATTGTGGATGTAGTGGAGATGGTACTGGGAAGGGATTATGTGTGATAGTGTGGATGTAATGGAGATGGCAGTGGTAAAGGTCTATGTGTGACAGTGTGGATGTAGTGGAGATGGCAGTGGGAAGGGACTATGTGTGATACTGTGGATGTAGTGGAGATGGTGAGGGAAGGGACTATGTGTGATAGAGTGGATGTAGTAGAGATGGTAGTCGGAAGGGACTATGTGTGATAGTGTGTATGTAGTGGAGATGGTAGTCGGAAGGGACTATGTGTGATAGTGTGTATGTAGTGGAGATGGTAGTGGGAATGGACTATGTGCGATAGTATGGAGGAAGTGTAGATGGTGGGGGAAGGGTCTATGTGTGATAGTGTGAATGTAGTGGAGATGGTAGTGAAAATGGACTATGTGTGATAGAGAGGATGCATTGGAGGTGGCAGTGGGAAGGGGCTATGTATGATAGAGTGGATGTAGTAGAGATGGTAGTCGGAAGGGACTAAGTCGGATAGTGTGGATGTTGTGGAGATGGTAGGGGGAATGGACTACGTGTGATAGTGTGGATGCAGTGGTGATGGTGGGGGAATGGACTATGTGTGATAGTGTGGATGTAGTGGAGATGTTAGTGGGAAGGGACTATGTGTGATGCAGTGGTTGTAGTGGAGATGGTGGGGGAAGGGACTATGTGTGATAGAGTGGATGTAGTAGAGATGGTAATCCAATGGGACTATGTCGGATAGTGTGGATGTTGTGGAGATGGTAGGGGGAATGGACTACGTGTGATACTGTGGATGTAGTGGAGATGGTAGGGAGAAGGGATTACGTGTGATAGTGTGGATGTAGTGGAGATGGTAGTGGGAAGGGACTATGTGTGATAGTGTGGATGTAGTGGAGATGGTAGGGAGAAGGGACTATGTGTGATAGTGTGTATGTAGTGGAGATGGCTGTGGAAAGGGACTATGTGTGGTGTTGTGGATGTAGTGGAGATGGTGGGGGAAGGGACTATGTGTGATAGAGTGGATGTAGTAGAGATGGTACTCGGAAGGGACTATGTGTGATAGTGTGAATGTAGTGGAGATGGTAGTGAAAATGGACTATGTGTGATAGAGTGGATGCATTGGAGGTGGTAGTGGGAAGGGGCTATGTATGATAGAGAGGATGTAGTAGAGATGGTAGTCGGAAGGGAATGCGTGTGATAGTGTGGATGTTGTGGAGATGGTAGGGGGAATGGACTACGTGTGATAGTGTGGATGCAGTGGTGATGGTGGGGAAAAGGACTATGTGTGATAGTGTGGATGTAGTGGAGATGTTAGTGGGAAGGGACTCTGTGTGATAGCATGGTTGTAGTGGAGATGGTAGTGGGAAGGGACTATGTGTGATAGTGTGGATGTAGTGGAGATGGTAGGGAGAAGGGATTACGTGTGATAGTGTGGATGTAGTGGAGATGGTAGTGGGAAGGGACTATGTCTGATAGTGTGGATGTAGTGGAGATGGTAGGGAGAAGGGACTATGTGTGATAGTGTGGATGTAGTGGAGATGGCTGTGGAAAGGGACTATGTGTGGTGTTGTGGATGTAGTGGAGATGGTGGGGGAAGGGGCTATGTGTGATAGTGTGGATGAAGTGGAGATGGCAGAGGGAAGGGAATACGTGTTATTGTGTGGATGTATTGGATATGACATGGGAAGGGAGTATGTGTGATAGTGTGGATGAAGTGGAGATGGTAGTGGGAAGGGACTATGTGTGATAGTGTGGATGTAGTGGAGATGGCAGTGGGAAGGGACTATGTCTGATAGAGTGGATGTAGTGGATATGGTGGTGGAAGGGACTATGTGTGATAGTGTGGATGTAGAGGAGAAGGTAGTGGGAAGGGACTATATGACATATGTGTGATATTGTGGATGTGGTGGAGATGGTAGTGGAAAGTGACTATGTGTGATAGTGTGGATGTAGTGGAGATGGTACTGGGAAGGGACTATGTGTGATAGAGTGGATGAAATGGAGATGGCAGTGTTAAAGGCCTATGTGTGATAGCGTGGTTGTACTGGAGATGGTAGTGGGAAGGGACTACGTGTGATAGTGTGGATGTAGTGGAGATGGTAGGGAGAAGGGATTACATGTGATAGTGTGGATGTAGTGGAGATGGTAGTGGGAAGGTACTACGTGTGATAGTGTGGATGTAGTGGAGATGGTAGGGAGAAGGGACTATGTGTGATAGTGTGGATGAAATATAGATGGTGGGGGAAGGGAGTATGTGTGATACTGTGGATGTAGTGGAGATGGTAGGATGACGGGACTATGTGTGATAGTGTGGATGAAGTGGAGATGTTAGTAGGAAGGGACAATGTGTGATAGTGTGGATGAAGTGGAGATGGTAGTAGGAAGGGACAATGTGTGATAGTGTGGATGTAGTGGAGATGGTGGGGCAAGGGGCTATGTGTGATAGTGTGGATGTAGTGGAGATGGCAGAGGGAAGGGACTATGTGTGATAGTGTGGATGTTGTGGAGATGGCAGAGGGAAGGGAATACGTGTTATTGTGTGGATGTATTGGATATGACATGGGAAGGGACTACGTGGGATAGTGTGGATGAAGTGGAGATGGTAGTGGGAAGGGACAATGTCTGATAGTGTGGATGTAGTGGAGGTGGCAGTGGGAAGGGACTATATGACATATATGTGTGATATTGTGGATGTAGTGGAGATGGTACTGGGAAGGGATTATGTGTGATAGTGTGGATGTAATGGAGATGGCAGTGGTAAAGGTCTATGTGTGACAGTGTGGATGTAGTGGAGATGGCAGTGGGAAGGGACTATGTGTGATGCAGTGGTTGTAGTGGAGATGGTGGGGGAAGGGTCTATGTGTGATAGAGTGGATGTAGTAGAGATGGTAATCCAATGGGACTATGTCGGATAGTGTGGATGTAGTGGAGATGGCAGAGGGAAGGGAATACGTGTTATTGTGTGGATGTATTGTATATGACATGGGAAGGGACTATGTGTGATAGTGTGGATGAAGAGGAGATGGTAGTGGGAAGGGACAATGTGTGATAGTGTGGATGTAGTGGAGAATGTATTGGGAAGGGAATGCGTGTGATAGTGTGGATGTTGTGGAGATGGTAGGGGGAATGGACTACGTGTGATAGTGTGGATGCAGTGGTGATGGTGGGGAAATGGACTATGTGTGATAGTGTGGATGTAGTGGAGATGTTAGTGGGAAGGGACTCTGTGTGATAGCATGGTTGCAGTGGAGATGGTAGTGGGAAGGGACTATGTGTGATAGTGTGTATGTAGTTGAGATGGTAGTGGGAAGGGACTATGTGTCATAGTGCGGATGAAGTGGAGATGGTAGTGGGAACGGACCACGTGTGATAGTGTGTTGATGTAGTGGAGATGGTAGCGGGAAGGGACTATGCGTGATAGGGTGAATGTAGTGGAGATGGTAGTGGGAATGGACTATGTGTGATAGAGTGGATGTAGTGGAGATGGCAGTGGGAAGGGACTATGTCTGATAGAGTGGGTGTAGTGGAGATGGTGGTGGAAGGGACTATGTGTGATAGTGTGGATGAAGTGGAGATGGTAGTGGGAAGGAAGAATGTGTGATAGTGTGGATGCAGTGGTGATGGTAGTGGGAAGGGACTATGTGTGATAGTGTGGATGTAGTGGAGATGGGAGTGGGAAGGGACTATGTGTGATGCAGTGGTTGTAGTGGAGATGGTGGGGGAAGGGACTATGTGTGATAGAGTGGATGTAGTAGAGATGGTAATCCAATGGGACTATGTCGGATAGTGTGGATGTAGTGGAGATGGCAGAGGGAAGGGAATACGTGTTATTGTGTGGATGTATTGTATATGACATGGGAAGGGACTATGTGTGATAGTGTGGATGAAGTGGAGATGGTAGTGGGAAGGGACAATATGTGATAGTGTGGATGTAGTGGAGATGGCAGTGGGAAGGGACTATGTCTGATAGAGTGGATGTAGTGGAGATGGCGGTGGAAGGGACTATGTGTGATAGTGTGGATGTAGTGGAGATGGTAGTGCGAAGGGACTATGTGTGGTAGTGTTGATGTAGAGGAGAAGGTAGTGGGAAGGGACTATATGACATATGTGTGATATTGTGGATGTGGTGGAGATGGTAGTGGAAAGTGACTATGTGTGATAGTGTGGATGTAGTGGAGATGGTACTGTGAAGGGACTATGTGTGATAGAGTGGATGTAATGGAGATGGCAGTGTTAAAGGCCTATGTGTGATAGCGTGGTTGTACTGGAGATGGTAGTGGGAAGGGACTACGTGTGATAGTGTGGATGTAGTGGAGATGGTAGGGAGAAGGGATTACGTGTGATAGTGTGGATGTAGTGGAGATGGTAGTGGGAAGGGACTATGTCTGATAGTGTGGATGTAGTGGAGATGGTAGGGAGAAGGGACTATGTGTGATAGTGTGGATGTAGTGGAGATGGCTGTGGAAAGGGACTATGTGTGGTGTTGTGGATGTAGTGGAGATGGTGGGGGAAGGGGCTATGTGTGATAGTGTGGATGAAGTGGAGATGGCAGAGGGAAGGGAATACGTGTTATTGTGTGGATGTATTGGATATGACATGGGAAGGGAGTATGTGTGATAGTGTGGATGAAGTGGAGATGGTAGTGGGAAGGGACTATGTGTGATAGTGTGGATGTAGTGGAGATGGCAGTGGGAAGGGACTATGTCTGATAGAGTGGATGTAGTGGATATGGTGGTGGAAGGGACTATGTGTGATAGTGTGGATGTAGAGGAGAAGGTAGTGGGAAGGGACTATATGACATATGTGTGATATTGTGGATGTGGTGGAGATGGTAGTGGAAAGTGACTATGTGTGATAGTGTGGATGTAGTGGAGATGGTACTGGGAAGGGACTATGTGTGATAGAGTGGATGAAATGGAGATGGCAGTGTTAAAGGCCTATGTGTGATAGCGTGGTTGTACTGGAGATGGTAGTGGGAAGGGACTACGTGTGATAGTGTGGATGTAGTGGAGATGGTAGGGAGAAGGGATTACATGTGATAGTGTGGATGTAGTGGAGATGGTAGTGGGAAGGTACTACGTGTGATAGTGTGGATGTAGTGGAGATGGTAGGGAGAAGGGACTATGTGTGATAGTGTGGATGAAATATAGATGGTGGGGGAAGGGAGTATGTGTGATACTGTGGATGTAGTGGAGATGGTAGGATGACGGGACTATGTGTGATAGTGTGGATGAAGTGGAGATGTTAGTAGGAAGGGACAATGTGTGATAGTGTGGATGAAGTGGAGATGGTAGTAGGAAGGGACAATGTGTGATAGTGTGGATGTAGTGGAGATGGTGGGGCAAGGGGCTATGTGTGATAGTGTGGATGTAGTGGAGATGGCAGAGGGAAGGGACTATGTGTGATAGTGTGGATGTTGTGGAGATGGCAGAGGGAAGGGAATACGTGTTATTGTGTGGATGTATTGGATATGACATGGGAAGGGACTACGTGGGATAGTGTGGATGAAGTGGAGATGGTAGTGGGAAGGGACAATGTCTGATAGTGTGGATGTAGTGGAGGTGGCAGTGGGAAGGGACTATATGACATATATGTGTGATATTGTGGATGTAGTGGAGATGGTACTGGGAAGGGATTATGTGTGATAGTGTGGATGTAATGGAGATGGCAGTGGTAAAGGTCTATGTGTGACAGTGTGGATGTAGTGGAGATGGCAGTGGGAAGGGACTATGTGTGATACTGTGGATGTAGTGGAGATGGTGAGGGAAGGGACTATGTGTGATAGAGTGGATGTAGTAGAGATGGTAGTCGGAAGGGACTATGTGTGATAGTGTGTATGTAGTGGAGATGGTAGTCGGAAGGGACTATGTGTGATAGTGTGTATGTAGTGGAGATGGTAGTGGGAATGGACTATGTGCGATAGTGTGGATGCAGTGGTGATGGTGGGGGAATGGACTATGTGTGATAGTGTGGATGTAGTGGAGATGTTAGTGGGAAGGGACTATGTGTGATGCAGTGGTTGTAGTGGAGATGGTGGGGGAAGGGACTTTGTGTGATAGAGTGGATGTAGTAGAGATGGTAATCCAATGGGACTATGTCGGATAGTGTGGATGTTGTGGAGATGGTAGGGGGAATGGACTACGTGTGATACTGTGGATGTAGTGGAGATGGTAGGGAGAAGGGATTACGTGTGATAGTGTGGATGTAGTGGAGATGGTAGTGGGAAGGGACTATGTGTGACAGTGTGGATGTAGTGGAGATGGCAGTGGGAAGGGACTATGTGTGATAGTGTGGATGAAATATAGATGGTGGGGGAAGGGAGTATGTGTGATACTGTGGATGTAGTAGAGATGGTAGGATGATAGGACTATGTGTGATAGTGTGGATGAAGTGGAGATGTTAGTAGGAAGGGACAATGTGTGATAGTGTGGATGAAGTGGAGATGGTAGTAGGAAGGGACAATGTGTGATAGTGTGGATGTAGTGGAGATGGTGGGGCAAGGGGCTATGTGTGATAGTGTGCATGTAGTGGAGATGGCAGAGGGAAGGGAATACGTGTTATTGTGTGGATGTACTGGATATGACATGGGAAGGGACTATGTGTGATAGTGTGGATGAAGTGGAGATGGTAGTGGGATGGGACAATGTCTGATAGTGTGGATGTAGTGGAGATGGCAGTGGGAAGGGACTATGTGTGGTGTTGTGGATGTAGTGGAGATGGTGGGGGAAGGGACTATGTGTGATAGTGTGGATGTAGAGGAGAAGGTAGTGGGAAGGGACTATATGACATATATGTGTGATATTGTGGATGTAGTGGAGATGGTACTGGGAAGGGATTATGTGTGATAGTGTGGATGTAATGGAGATGGCAGTGGTAAAGGTCTATGTGTGACAGAGTGGATGTAGTGGAGATGGCAGTGGGAAGGGACTATGTGTGATACTGTGGATGTAGTGGAGATGGTGAGGGAAGGGACTATGTGTGATAGAGTGGATGTAGTAGAGATGGTAGTCGGAAGGGACCATGTGTGATAGTGTGTATGTAGTGGAGATGGTAGTGGGAATGGACTATGTGCGATAGTATGGAGGAAGTGTAGATGGTGGGGGAAGGGTCTATGTGTGATAGTGTGAATGTAGTGGAGATGGTAGTGAAAATGGACTATGTGTGATAGAGTGGATGCATTGGAGGTGGTAGTGGGAAGGGGCTATGTATGATAGAGTGGATGTAGTAGAGATGGTAGTCGGAAGGGACTAAGTCGGATAGTGTGGATGTCGTGGAGATGGTATTGGGAAGGGATGCGTGTGATAGTGTGGATGTTGTGGAGATGGTAGCGGGAATGGACTACGTGTGATAGTGTGGATGCAGTGGTGATGGTGGGGGAATGGACTATGTGTGATAGTGTGGATGTAGTGGAGATGTTAGTGGGAAGGGACTCCGTATGATAGCATGGTTGTAGTGGAGATGGTAGTGGGAAGGGACTATGTGTGATAGTGTGTATGTAGTTGAGATGGTAGTGGGAAGGGGCTATGTGTCATAGTGCGGATGAAGTGGAGATGGTAGTGGGAACGGACTACGTGTGATAGTGTGTTGATATAGTGGAGATGGTAGCGGGAAGGGACTATGCGTGATAGGGTGAATGTAGTGGAGGTGGTAGTGGGAATGGACTATGTGTGATAGAGTGGATGTAGTGGAGATGGCAGTGGGAAGGTACTATGTCTGATAGAGTGGGTGTAGTGGAGATGGTGGTGGAAGGGACTATGTGTGATAGTGTGGATGAAGTGGAGATGGTAGTGGGAAGGAAGAATGTGTGATAGTGTGGATGCAGTGGTGATGGTAGTGGGAAGGGACTATGTGTGATAGTGTGGATGTAGTGGAGATGGGAGTGGGAAGGGACTATGTGTGATACTGTGGATGTAGTAGAGATGGTAGTCCAATGGGACTATGTCGGATAGTGTGGGTGTAGTGGAGATGGCAGAGGGAAGGGAATACGTGTTATTGTGTGGATGTATTGGATATGACAGGGGAAGGGACTATGTGTGACAGTGTGGATGAAGTGGAGATGGTAGTGGGAAGGGACAATGTGTGATAGTGTGGATGTAGTGGAGATGGTGGGGGAAGGGGCTATGTGTGATAGTGTGGATGAAGTGGAGATGGCAGAGGGAAGGGAATACGTGTTATTGTGTGGATGTATTGGATATGACATGGGAAGGGAGTATGTGTGATAGTGTGGATGAAGTGGAGATGGTAGTGGGAAGGGACTATGTGTGATAGTGTGGATGTAGTGGAGATGGCAGTGGGAAGGGACTATGTCTGATAGAGTGGATGTAGTGGATATGGTGGTGGAAGGGACTATGTGTGATAGTGTGGATGTAGAGGAGAAGGTAGTGGGAAGGGACTATGTGTGGTAGTGTTGATGTAGAGGAGAAGGTAGTGGGAAGGGACTATATGACATATGTGTGATATTGTGGATGTGGTGGAGATGGTAGTGGAAAGTGACTATGTGTGATAGTGTGGATGTAGTGGAGATGGTACTGTGAAGGGACTATGTGTGATAGAGTGGATGTAATGGAGATGGCAGTGTTAAAGGCCTATGTGTGATAGCGTGGTTGTACTGGAGATGGTAGTGGGAAGGGACTACGTGTGATAGTGTGGATGTAGTGGAGATGGTAGGGAGAAGGGATTACGTGTGATAGTGTGGATGTAGTGGAGATGGTAGTGGGAAGGGACTATGTCTGATAGTGTGGATGTAGTGGAGATGGTAGGGAGAAGGGACTATGTGTGATAGTGTGGATGTAGTGGAGATGGCTGTGGAAAGGGACTATGTGTGGTGTTGTGGATGTAGTGGAGATGGTGGGGGAAGGGGCTATGTGTGATAGTGTGGATGAAGTGGAGATGGCAGAGGGAAGGGAATACGTGTTATTGTGTGGATGTATTGGATATGACATGGGAAGGGAGTATGTGTGATAGTGTGGATGAAGTGGAGATGGTAGTGGGAAGGGACTATGTGTGATAGTGTGGATGTAGTGGAGATGGCAGTGGGAAGGGACTATGTCTGATAGAGTGGATGTAGTGGATATGGTGGTGGAAGGGACTATGTGTGATAGTGTGGATGTAGAGGAGAAGGTAGTGGGAAGGGACTATATGACATATGTGTGATATTGTGGATGTGGTGGAGATGGTAGTGGAAAGTGACTATGTGTGATAGTGTGGATGTAGTGGAGATGGTACTGGGAAGGGACTATGTGTGATAGAGTGGATGAAATGGAGATGGCAGTGTTAAAGGCCTACGTGTGATAGTGTGGATGTAGTGGAGATGGTAGGGAGAAGGGATTACATGTGATAGTGTGGATGTAGTGGAGATGGTAGTGGGAAGGTACTACGTGTGATAGTGTGGATGTAGTGGAGATGGTAGGGAGAAGGGACTATGTGTGATAGTGTGGATGAAATATAGATGGTGGGGGAAGGGAGTATGTGTGATACTGTGGATGTAGTGGAGATGGTAGGATGACGGGACTATGTGTGATAGTGTGGATGAAGTGGAGATGTTAGTAGGAAGGGACAATGTGTGATAGTGTGGATGAAGTGGAGATGGTAGTAGGAAGGGACAATGTGTGATCGGGTGGATGTAGTGGAGATGGTGGGGCAAGGGGCTATGTGTGATAGTGTGGATGTAGTGGAGATGGCAGAGGGAAGGGACTATGTGTGATAGTGTGGATGTTGTGGAGATGGCAGAGGGAAGGGAATACGTGTTATTGTGTGGATGTATTGGATATGACATGGGAAGGGACTACGTGGGATAGTGTGGATGAAGTGGAGATGGTAGTGGGAAGGGACAATGTCTGATAGTGTGGATGTAGTGGAGGTGGCAGTGGGAAGGGACTATATGACATATATGTGTGATATTGTGGATGTAGTGGAGATGGTACTGGGAAGGGATTATGTGTGATAGTGTGGATGTAATGGAGATGGCAGTGGTAAAGGTCTATGTGTGACAGTGTGGATGTAGTGGAGATGGCAGTGGGAAGGGACTATGTGTGATACTGTGGATGTAGTGGAGATGGTGAGGGAAGGGACTATGTGTGATAGAGTGGATGTAGTAGAGATGGTAGTCGGAAGGGACTATGTGTGATAGTGTGTATGTAGTGGAGATGGTAGTCGGAAGGGACTATGTGTGATAGTGTGTATGTAGTGGAGATGGTAGTGGGAATGGACTATGTGCGATAGTGTGGATGCAGTGGTGATGGTGGGGGAATGGACTATGTGTGATAGTGTGGATGTAGTGGAGATGTTAGTGGGAAGGGACTATGTGTGATGCAGTGGTTGTAGTGGAGATGGTGGGGGAAGGGACTTTGTGTGATAGAGTGGATGTAGTAGAGATGGTAATCCAATGGGACTATGTCGGATAGTGTGGATGTTGTGGAGATGGTAGGGGGAATGGACTACGTGTGATACTGTGGATGTAGTGGAGATGGTAGGGAGAAGGGATTACGTGTGATAGTGTGGATGTAGTGGAGATGGTAGTGGGAAGGGACTATGTGTGACAGTGTGGATGTAGTGGAGATGGCAGTGGGAAGGGACTATGTGTGATAGTGTGGATGAAATATAGATGGTGGGGGAAGGGAGTATGTGTGATACTGTGGATGTAGTAGAGATGGTAGGATGATAGGACTATGTGTGATAGTGTGGATGAAGTGGAGATGTTAGTAGGAAGGGACAATGTGTGATAGTGTGGATGAAGTGGAGATGGTAGTAGGAAGGGACAATGTGTGATAGTGTGGATGTAGTGGAGATGGTGGGGCAAGGGGCTATGTGTGATAGTGTGCATGTAGTGGAGATGGCAGAGGGAAGGGAATACGTGTTATTGTGTGGATGTACTGGATATGACATGGGAAGGGACTATGTGTGATAGTGTGGATGAAGTGGAGATGGTAGTGGGATGGGACAATGTCTGATAGTGTGGATGTAGTGGAGATGGCAGTGGGAAGGGACTATGTGTGGTGTTGTGGATGTAGTGGAGATGGTGGGGGAAGGGACTATGTGTGATAGTGTGGATGTAGAGGAGAAGGTAGTGGGAAGGGACTATATGACATATATGTGTGATATTGTGGATGTAGTGGAGATGGTACTGGGAAGGGATTATGTGTGATAGTGTGGATGTAATGGAGATGGCAGTGGTAAAGGTCTATGTGTGACAGTGTGGATGTAGTGGAGATGGCAGTGGGAAGGGACTATGTGTGATACTGTGGATGTAGTGGAGATGGTGAGGGAAGGGACTATGTGTGATAGAGTGGATGTAGTAGAGATGGTAGTCGGAAGGGACCATGTGTGATAGTGTGTATGTAGTGGAGATGGTAGTGGGAATGGACTATGTGCGATAGTATGGAGGAAGTGTAGATGGTGGGGGAAGGGTCTATGTGTGATAGTGTGAATGTAGTGGAGATGGTAGTGAAAATGGACTATGTGTGATAGAGTGGATGCATTGGAGGTGGTAGTGGGAAGGGGCTATGTATGATAGAGTGGATGTAGTAGAGATGGTAGTCGGAAGGGACTAAGTCGGATAGTGTGGATGTCGTGGAGATGGTATTGGGAAGGGATGCGTGTGATAGTGTGGATGTTGTGGAGATGGTAGCGGGAATGGACTACGTGTGATAGTGTGGATGCAGTGGTGATGGTGGGGGAATGGACTATGTGTGATAGTGTGGATGTAGTGGAGATGTTAGTGGGAAGGGACTCCGTGTGATAGCATGGTTGTAGTGGAGATGGTAGTGGGAAGGGACTATGTGTGATAGTGTGTATGTAGTTGAGATGGTAGTGGGAAGGGGCTATGTGTCATAGTGCGGATGAAGTGGAGATGGTAGTGGGAACGGACTACGTGTGATAGTGTGTTGATATAGTGGAGATGGTAGCGGGAAGGGACTATGCGTGATAGGGTGAATGTAGTGGAGGTGGTAGTGGGAATGGACTATGTGTGATAGAGTGGATGTAGTGGAGATGGCAGTGGGAAGGTACTATGTCTGATAGAGTGGGTGTAGTGGAGATGGTGGTGGAAGGGACTATGTGTGATAGTGTGGATGAAGTGGAGATGGTAGTGGGAAGGAAGAATGTGTGATAGTGTGGATGCAGTGGTGATGGTAGTGGGAAGGGACTATGTGTGATAGTGTGGATGTAGTGGAGATGGGAGTGGGAAGGGACTATGTGTGATACTGTGGATGTAGTAGAGATGGTAGTCCAATGGGACTATGTCGGATAGTGTGGGTGTAGTGGAGATGGCAGAGGGAAGGGAATACGTGTTATTGTGTGGATGTATTGGATATGACAGGGGAAGGGACTATGTGTGACAGTGTGGATGAAGTGGAGATGGTAGTGGGAAGGGACAATGTGTGATAGTGTGGATGTAGTGGAGATGGTGGGGGAAGGGGCTATGTGTGATAGTGTGGATGAAGTGGAGATGGCAGAGGGAAGGGAATACGTGTTATTGTGTGGATGTATTGGATATGACATGGGAAGGGAGTATGTGTGATAGTGTGGATGAAGTGGAGATGGTAGTGGGAAGGGACTATGTGTGATAGTGTGGATGTAGTGGAGATGGCAGTGGGAAGGGACTATGTCTGATAGAGTGGATGTAGTGGATATGGTGGTGGAAGGGACTATGTGTGATAGTGTGGATGTAGAGGAGAAGGTAGTGGGAAGGGACTATATGACATATGTGTGATATTGTGGATGTGGTGGAGATGGTAGTGGAAAGTGACTATGTGTGATAGTGTGGATGTAGTGGAGATGGTACTGGGAAGGGACTATGTGTGATAGAGTGGATGAAATGGAGATGGCAGTGTTAAAGGCCTATGTGTGATAGCGTGGTTGTACTGGAGATGGTAGTGGGAAGGGACTACGTGTGATAGTGTGGATGTAGTGGAGATGGTAGGGAGAAGGGATTACATGTGATAGTGTGGATGTAGTGGAGATGGTAGTGGGAAGGTACTACGTGTGATAGTGTGGATGTAGTGGAGATGGTAGGGAGAAGGGACTATGTGTGATAGTGTGGATGAAATATAGATGGTGGGGGAAGGGAGTATGTGTGATACTGTGGATGTAGTGGAGATGGTAGGATGACCGGACTATGTGTGATAGTGTGGATGAAGTGGAGATGTTAGTAGGAAGGGACAATGTGTGATAGTGTGGATGAAGTGGAGATGGTAGTAGGAAGGGACAATGTGTGATAGTGTGGATGTAGTGGAGATGGTGGGGCAAGGGGCTATGTGTGATAGTGTGGATGTAGTGGAGATGGCAGAGGGAAGGGACTATGTGTGATAGTGTGGATGTTGTGGAGATGGCAGAGGGAAGGGAATACGTGTTATTGTGTGGATGTATTGGATATGACATGGGAAGGGACTATGTGGGATAGTGTGGATGAAGTGGAGATGGTAGTGGGAAGGGACAATGTCTGATAGTGTGGATGTAGTGGAGATGGCAGTGGGAAGGGACTATATGACATATATGTGTGATATTGTGGATGTAGTGGAGATGGTACTGGGAAGGGATTATGTGTGATAGTGTGGATGTAATGGAGATGGCAGTGGTAAAGGTCTATGTGTGACAGTGTGGATGTAGTGGAGATGGCAGTGGGAAGGGACTATGTGTGATACTGTGGATGTAGTGGAGATGGTGAGGGAAGGGACTATGTGTGATAGAGTGGATGTAGTAGAGATGGTAGTCGGAAGGGACTATGTGTGATAGTGTGTATGTAGTGGAGATGGTAGTCGGAAGGGACTATGTGTGATAGTGTGTATGTAGTGGAGATGGTAGTGGGAATGGACTATGTGCGATAGTATGGAGGAAGTGTAGATGGTGGGGGAAGGGTCTATGTGTGATAGTGTGAATGTAGTGGAGATGGTAGTGAAAATGGACTATGTGTGATAGAGAGGATGCATTGGAGGTGGTAGTGGGAAGGGGCTATGTATGATAGAGTGGATGTAGTAGAGATGGTAGTCGGAAGGGACTAAGTCGGATAGTGTGGATGTTGTGGAGATGGTAGGGGGAATGGACTACGTGTGATAGTGTGGATGCAGTGGTGATGGTGGGGGAATGGACTATGTGTGATAGTGTGGATGTAGTGGAGATGTTAGTGGGAAGGGACTATGTGTGATGCAGTGGTTGTAGTGGAGATGGTGGGGGAAGGGACTATGTGTGATAGAGTGGATGTAGTAGAGATGGTAATCCAATGGGACTATGTCGGATAGTGTGGATGTTGTGGAGATGGTAGGGGGAATGGACTACGTGTGATACTGTGGATGTAGTGGAGATGGTAGGGAGAAGGGATTACGTGTGATAGTGTGAATGTAGTGGAGATGGTAGTGGGAAGGGACTATGTGTGATAGTGTGGATGTAGTGGAGATGGTAGGGAGAAGGGACTATGTGTGATAGTGTGTATGTAGTGGAGATGGCTGTGGAAAGGGACTATGTGTGGTGTTGTGGATGTAGTGGAGATGGTGGGGGAAGGGACTATGTGTGATAGAGTGGATGTAGTAGAGATGGTACTCGGAAGGGACTATGTGTGATAGTGTGAATGTAGTGGAGATGGTAGTGAAAATGGACTATGTGTGATAGAGTGGATGCATTGGAGGTGGTAGTGGGAAGGGGCTATGTATGATAGAGAGGATGTAGTAGAGATGGTAGTCGGAAGGGAATGCGTGTGATAGTGTGGATGTTGTGGAGATGGTAGGGGGAATGGACTACGTGTGATAGTGTGGATGCAGTGGTGATGGTGGGGAAATGGACTATGTGTGATAGTGTGGATGTAGTGGAGATGTTAGTGGGAAGGGACTCTGTGTGATAGCATGGTTGTAGTGGAGATGGTAGTGGGAAGGGACTATGTGTGATAGTGTGTATGTAGTTGAGATGGTAGTGGGAAGGGACTATGTGTCATAGTGCGGATGAAGTGGAGATGGTAGTGGGAAGGAACCACGTGTGATAGTGTGTTGATGTAGTGGAGATGGTAGCGGGAAGGGACTATGCGTGATAGGGTGAATGTAGTGGAGATGGTAGTGGGAATGGACTATGTGTGATAGAGTGGATGTAGTGGAGATGGCAGTGGGAAGGGACTATGTCTGATAGAGTGGGTGTAGTGGAGATGGTGGTGGAAGGGACTATGTGTGATAGTGTGGATGAAGTGGAGATGGTAGTGGGAAGGAAGAATGTGTGATAGTGTGGATGCAGTGGTGATGGTAGTGGGAAGGGACTATGTGTGATAGTGTGGATGTAGTGGAGATGGGAGTGGGAAGGGACTATGTGTGATGCAGTGGTTGTAGTGGAGATGGTGGGGGAAGGGACTATGTGTGATAGAGTGGATGTAGTAGAGATGGTAATCCAATGGGACTATGTCGGATAGTGTGGATGTAGTGGAGATGGCAGAGGGAAGGGAATACGTGTTATTGTGTGGATGTATTGTATATGACATGGGAAGGGACTATGTGTGATAGTGTGGATGAAGTGGAGACGGTAGTGGGAAGGGACAATGTGTGATAGTGTGGATGTAGTGGAGATGGTATTGGGAAGGGAATGCGTGTGATTGTGTGGATGTTGTGGAGATGGTAGGGGGAATGGACTACGTGTGATAGTGTGGATGCAGTGGTGATGGTGGGGAAATGGACTATGTGTGATAGTGTGGATGTAGTGGAGATGTTAGTGGGAAGGGACTCTGTGTGATAGCATGGTTGTAGTGGAGATGGTAGTGGGAAGGGACTATGTGTGATAGTGTGTATGTAGTTGAGATGGTAGTGGGAAGGGACTATGTGTCATAGTGCGGATGAAGTGGAGATGGTAGTGGGAACGGACCACGTGTGATAGTGTGTTGATGTAGTGGAGATGGTAGCGGGAAGGGACTATGCGTGATAGGGTGAATGTAGTGGAGATGGTAGTGGGAATGGACTATGTGTGATAGAGTGGATGTAGTGGAGATGGCAGTGGGAAGGGACTATGTCTGATAGAGTGGGTGTAGTGGAGATGGTGGTGGAAGGGACTATGTGTGATAGTGTGGATGAAGTGGAGATGGTAGTGGGAAGGAAGAATGTGTGATAGTGTGGATGCAGTGGTGATGGTAGTGGGAAGGGACTATGTGTGATAGTGTGGATGTAGTGGAGATGGGAGTGGGAAGGGACTATGTGTGATGCAGTGGTTGTAGTGGAGATGGTGGGGGAAGGGACTATGTGTGATAGAGTGGATGTAGTAGAGATGGTAATCCAATGGGACTATGTCGGATAGTGTGGATGTAGTGGAGATGGCAGAGGGAAGGGAATACGTGTTATTGTGTGGATGTATTGTATATGACATGGGAAGGGACTATGTGTGATAGTGTGGATGAAGTGGAGATGGTAGTGGGAAGGGACAATGTGTGATAGTGTGGATGTAGTGGAGATGGCAGTGGGAAGGGACTATGTCTGATAGAGTGGATGTAGTGGAGATGGCGGTGGAAGGGACTATGTGTGATAGTGTGGATGTAGTGGAGATGGTAGTGCGAAGGGACTATGTGTGGTAGTGTTGATGTAGAGGAGAAGGTAGTGGGAAGGGACTATATGACATATGTGTGATATTGTGGATGTGGTGGAGATGGTAGTGGAAAGTGACTATGTGTGATAGTGTGGATGTAGTGGAGATGGTACTGTGAAGGGACTATGTGTGATAGAGTGGATGTAATGGAGATGGCAGTGTTAAAGGCCTATGTGTGATAGCGTGGTTGTACTGGAGATGGTAGTGGGAAGGGACTACGTGTGATAGTGTGGATGTAGTGGAGATGGTAGGGAGAAGGGATTACGTGTGATAGTGTGGATGTAGTGGAGATGGTAGTGGGAAGGGACTATGTCTGATAGTGTGGATGTAGTGGAGATGGTAGGGAGAAGGGACTATGTGTGATAGTGTGGATGTAGTGGAGATGGCTGTGGAAAGGGACTATGTGTGGTGTTGTGGATGTAGTGGAGATGGTGGGGGAAGGGACTATGTGTGATAGTGTGGATGTAGAGGAGAAGGTAGTGGGAAGGGACTATATGACATATATGTGTGATATTGTGGATGTAGTAGAGATGGTACTGGGAAGGGATTATGTGGATAGTGTGGATGTAATGGAGATGGCAGTGGTAAAGGTCTATGTGTGAAAGTGTGGATGTAGTGGAGATGGCAGTGGGAAGGGACTATGTGTGATACTGTGGATGTAGTGGAGATGGTGGGGAGAAGGGACTATGTGTGATAGTGTGGATGTAGTGGAGATGGCTGTGGAAAGGGACTATGTGTGGTGTTGTGGATGTAGTGGAGATGGTGGGGGAAGGGACTATGTGTGATAGTGTGGATGTAGAGGAGAAGGTAGTGGGAAGGGACTATATGACATATATGTGTGATATTGTGGATGTAGTAGAGATGGTACTGGGAAGGGATTATGGGGATAGTGTGGATGTAATGGAGATGGCAGTGGTAAAGGTCTATGTGTGAAAGTGTGGATGTAGTGGAGATGGCAGTGGGAAGGGACTATGTGTGATACTGTGGATGTAGTGGAGATGGTGGGGGAAGGGACTATGTGTGATAGAGTGGATGTAGTGGAGATGGTAGTGAAAATGGACTATGTGTGATAGAGTGGATGCATTGGAGGTGGTAGTGGGAAGGGGCTATGTAAGATAGAGAGGATGTAGTAGAGATGGTAGTCGGAAGGGACTAAGTCGGATAGTGTGGATGTAGTGGAGATGGTATTGGGAAGGGAACGCGTGTGATAGTGTGGATGTTGTGGAGATGGTAGGGGGAATGGACTACGTGTGATAGTGTGGATGCAGTGGTGATGGTGGGGGAATGGACTATGTGTGATAGTGTGGATGTAGTGGAGATGTTAGAGGGAAGGGACTCTGTGTGATAGCATGGTTGTAGTGGAGATGGTAGTGGGAAGGGACTATGTGTGATAGTGTGTATGTAGTTGAGATAGTAGTGGGAAGGGGCTATGTGTCATAGTGCGGATGAAGTGGAGATGGTAGTGGGAACGGACTACGTGTGATAGTGTGTTGATGTAGTGGAGATGGTAGCGGGAAGGGACTATGCGTGATAGGGTGAATGTAGTGGAGATGGTAGTGGGAATGGACTATGTGTGATAGAGTGGATGTAGTGGAGATGGCAGTGGGAAGGGACTATGTCTGATAGAGTGGGTGTTGTGGAGATAGTGGTGGAAGGGACTATGTGTGATTGTGTGGATGAAGTGGAGATGGTAGTGGGAAGGAAGAATGTGTGATAGTGTGGATGCAGTGGTGATGGTAGTGGGAAGGGACTATGTGTGATAGTGTGGATGTAGTGGAGATGGGAGTGGGAAGGGACTATGTGTCATAGTGCGGATGAAGTGGAGATGGTAGTGGGAACGGACCACGTGTGATAGTGTGTTGATGTAGTGGAGATGGTAGCGGGAAGGGACTATGCGTGATAGGGTGAATGTAGTGGAGATGGTAGTGGGAATGGACTATGTGTGATAGAGTGGATGTAGTGGAGATGGCAGTGGGAAGGGACTATGTCTGATAGAGTGGGTGTAGTGCAGATGGTGGTGGAAGGGACTATGTGTGATAGTGTGGATGAAGTGGAGATGGTAGTGGGAAGGAAGAATGTGTGATAGTGTGGATGCAGTGGTGATGGTAGTGGGAAGGGACTATGTGTGATAGTGTGGATGTAGTGGAGATGGGAGTGGGAAGGGACTATGTGTGATGCAGTGGTTGTAGTGGAGATGGTGGGGGAAGGGACTATCTGTGATAGAGTGGATGTAGTAGAGATGGTAATCCAATGGGACTATGTCGGATAGTGTGGATGTAGTGGAGATGGCAGAGGGAAGGGAATACGTGTTATTGTGTGGATGTATTGTATATGACATGGGAAGGGACTATGTGTGATAGTGTGGATGAAGTGGAGATGGTAGTGGGAAGGGACAATGTGTGATAGTGTGGATGTAGTGGAGATGGCAGTGGGAAGGGACTATGTCTGATAGAGTGGATGTAGTGGAGATGGCGGTGGAAGGGACTATGTGTGATAGTGTGGATGTAGTGGAGATGGTAGTGCGAAGGGACTATGTGTGGTAGTGTTGATGTAGAGGAGAAGGTAGTGGGAAGGGACTATATGACATATGTGTGATATTGTGGATGTGGTGGAGATGGTAGTGGAAAGTGACTATGTGTGATAGTGTGGATGTAGTGGAGATGGTACTGTGAAGGGACTATGTGTGATAGAGTGGATGTAATGGAGATGGCAGTGTTAAAGGCCTATGTGTGATAGCGTGGTTGTACTGGAGATGGTAATGGGAAGGGACTACGTGTGATAGTGTGGATGTAGTGGAGATGGTAGGGAGAAGGGATTACGTGTGATAGTGTGGATGTAGTGGAGATGGTAGTGGGAAGGGACTATGTCTGATAGTGTGGATGTAGTGGAGATGGTAGGGAGAAGGGACTATGTGTGATAGTGTGGATGTAGTGGAGATGGCTGTGGAAAGGGACTATGTGTGGTGTTGTGGATGTAGTGGAGATGGTGGGGGAAGGGACTATGTGTGATAGTGTGGATGTAGAGGAGAAGGTAGTGGGAAGGGACTATATGACATATATGTGTGATATTGTGGATGTAGTAGAGATGGTACTGGGAAGGGATTATGTGGATAGTGTGGATGTAATGGAGATGGCAGTGGTAAAGGTCTATGTGTGAAAGTGTGGATGTAGTGGAGATGGCAGTGGGAAGGGACTATGTGTGATACTGTGGATGTAGTGGAGATGGTGGGGAGAAGGGACTATGTGTGATAGTGTGGATGTAGTGGAGATGGCTGTGGAAAGGGACTATGTGTGGTGTTGTGGATGTAGTGGAGATGGTGGGGGAAGGGACTATGTGTGATAGTGTGGATGTAGAGGAGAAGGTAGTGGGAAGGGACTATATGACATATATGTGTGATATTGTGGATGTAGTAGAGATGGTACTGGGAAGGGATTATGTGGATAGTGTGGATGTAATGGAGATGGCAGTGGTAAAGGTCTATGTGTGAAAGTGTGGATGTAGTGGAGATGGCAGTGGGAAGGGACTATGTGTGATACTGTGGATGTAGTGGAGATGGTGGGGGAAGGGACTATGTGTGATAGAGTGGATGTAGTGGAGATGGTAGTGAAAATGGACTATGTGTGATAGAGTGGATGCATTGGAGGTGGTAGTGGGAAGGGGCTATGTAAGATAGAGAGGATGTAGTAGAGATGGTAGTCGGAAGGGACTAAGTCGGATAGTGTGGATGTAGTGGAGATGGTATTGGGAAGGGAACGCGTGTGATAGTGTGGATGTTGTGGAGATGGTAGGGGGAATGGACTACGTGTGATAGTGTGGATGCAGTGGTGATGGTGGGGGAATGGACTATGTGTGATAGTGTGGATGTAGTGGAGATGTTAGAGGGAAGGGACTCTGTGTGATAGCATGGTTGTAGTGGAGATGGTAGTGGGAAGGGACTATGTGTGATAGTGTGTATGTAGTTGAGATAGTAGTGGGAAGGGGCTATGTGTCATAGTGCGGATGAAGTGGAGATGGTAGTGGGAACGGACTACGTGTGATAGTGTGTTGATGTAGTGGAGATGGTAGCGGGAAGGGGACTATGCGTGATAGGGTGAATGTAGTGGAGATGGTAGTGGGAATGGACTATGTGTGATAGAGTGGATGTAGTGGAGATGGCAGTGGGAAGGGACTATGTCTGATAGAGTGGGTGTTGTGGAGATAGTGGTGGAAGGGACTATGTGTGATTGTGTGGATGAAGTGGAGATGGTAGTGGGAAGGAAGAATGTGTGATAGTGTGGATGCAGTGGTGATGGTAGTGGGAAGGGACTATGTGTGATAGTGTGGATGTAGTGGAGATGGGAGTGGGAAGGGACTATGTGTGATACTGTGAATGTAGTGGAGATGGTGGGGGAAGGGACTATGTGTGATAGAGTGGATGTAGTAGAGATGGTAGTCCAATGGGACTATGTCGGATAGTGTCGATGTAGTGGAGATGTCAGAGGGAAGGGAATACGTGTTATTGTGTGGATGTATTGGATATGACATGGGAAGGGACTATGTGTGATAGTGTGGATGAAGTGGAGATGGTAGAGGGAAGGGACAATGTGTGATAGTGTGGATGTAGTGGAGATGGCAGTGGGAAGGGACTATGTGTGGTGTTGTGGATGTAGTGGAGATGGTGGGGGAAGGGACTATGTGTGATAGTGTGGATGTAGAGGAGAAGGTAGTGGGAAGGGACTATATGACATATATGTGTGATATTGTGGATGTAGTGGAGATGGTACTGGGAAGGGATTAAGTGTGATAGTGTGGATGTAATGGAGATGGCAGTGGTAAAGGTCTATGTGTGACAGTGTGGATGTAGTGGAGATGGCCGTGGGAAGGGACTATGTGTGATACTGTGGATGTAGTGGAGATGGTGGGGGAAGGGACTATGTGTGATAGAGTGGATGTAGTAGAGATGGTAGTCGGAAGGGACTATGTGTGATAGTGTGTATGTAGTGGAGATGGTAGTGGGAATGGACTATGTGCGATAGTATGGATGAAGTGTAGATGGTGGGGGAAGGGTCTATGTGTGATAGTGTGAATGTAGTGGAGATGGTAGTGAAAATGGACTATGTGTGATAGAGTGGATGCATTGGAGGTGGTAGTGGGAAGGGGCTATGTATGATAGAGTGGATGTAGTAGAGATGGTAGTCGGAAGGGACTAAGTCGGATAGTGTGGATGTCGTGGAGATGGTATTGGGAAGGGAATGCGTGTGATAGTGTGGATGTTGTGGAGATGGTAGGGGGAATGGACTACGTGTGATAGAGTGGATGCAGTGGTGATGGTGGGGGAATGGACTATGTGTGATAGTGTGGATGTAGTGGAGATGTTAGTGGGAAGGGACTCTGTGTGATAGCATGGTTGTAGTGGAGATGGTAGTGGGAAGGGACTATGTGTGATAGTGTGTATGTAGTTGAGATGGTAGTGGGAAGGGGCTATGTGTCATAGAGCGGATGAAGTGGAGATGGTAGTGGGAACGGACTACGTGTGATAGTGTGTTGATGTAGTGGAGATGGTAGCGGGAAGGGACTATGCGTGATAGGGTGAATGTAGTGGAGATGGTAGTGGGAATGGACTATGTGTGATAGAGTGGATGTAGTGGAGATGGCAGTGGGAAGGGACTATGTCTGATAGAGTGGGTGTAGTGGAGATGGTGGTGGAAGGGACTATGTGTGATAGTGTGGATGAAGTGGAGATGGTAGTGGGAAGGAAGAATGTGTGATAGTGTGGATGCAGTGGTGATGGTAGTGGGAAGGGACTATGTGTGATAGTGTGGATGTAGTGGAGATGGGAGTGGGAAGGGACTATGTGTGATACTGTGGATGTAGTGGAGATGGTGGGGGAAGGGACTATGTGTGATAGAGTGGATGTAGTAGAGATGGTAGTCCAATGGGACTATGTCGGATAGTGTGGATGTAGTGGAGATGGCAGAGGGAAGGGAATACGTGTTATTGTGTGGATGTATTGGATATGACATGGGAAGGGACTATGTGTGATAGTGCGGATGAAGTGGAGATGGTAGTGGGAAGGGACAATGTGTGATAGTGTGGATGTACTGGAGATGGTAGTGCGAAGGGACAATGTGTGGTAGTGTTGATGTAGAGGAGAAGGTAGTGGGAAGGGACTATGTGTGATAGAGTGGATGTAATGGAGATGGCAGTGTTAAAGGCCTATGTGTGATAGCGTGGTTGTACTGGAGATGGTAGTGGGAAGGGACTACGTGTGATAGTGTGGATGTAGTGGAGATGGTAGTGGAAAGTGACTATGTGTGATAGTGTGGATGTAATGGAGATGGCAGTGTTAAAGGCCTATGTGTGATAGCGTGGTTGTACTGGAGATGGTAGTGGGAAGGGACTACGCGTGATAGTGTGGATGTAGTGGAGATGGTGGGGGAAGGGGCTATGTGTGATAGTGTGGATGTAGTGGAGATGGCAGAAGGAAGGGAATGCGTGTTATTGTGTGGACGTATTGGATATGACAGGGGAAGGGACTATGTGTGATAGTGTGGATGAAGTGGAGATGGTAGTGGGAAGGGACAATGTGTGATAGTGTGGATATAGTGGAGATGGTGGGGGAAGGGGCTATGTGTGATAGTGTGGATGTAGTGGAGATGGCAGAGAGAAGGGAATACGTGTTATTGTGTGGATGTATTGGATATGACATGGGAAGGGAGTATGTGGGATAGTGTGGATGAAGTGGAGATGGTAGTGGGAAGGGACTATGTGTGATAGTGTGGATGTAGTGGAGATGGCAGTGGGAAGGGACTATGTCTGATAGAGTGGATGTAGTGGAGATGGTGGTGGAAGGGACTATGTGTGATAGTGTGGATGTAGTGGAGATGGTAGTGCGAAGGGACTGTGTGGTAGTGTTGATGTAGAGGAGAAGGTAGTGGGAAGGGACTATATGACATATGTGTGATATTTTGGTTGTGGTGGAGATGGTAGTGGAAAGTGACTATGTGTGATAGTGTGGATGTAGTGGAGGTGGTACTGGGAAGGGACTATGTGTGATAGAGTGGATGTAATGGAGATGGCAGTGTTAAAGGCCTATGTGTGATAGCGTGGTTGTACTGGAGATGGTAGTGGGAAGGGACTACGTGTGATAGTGTGGATGTAGTGGAGATGGGAGTGGGAAGGGACTATGTGTGATACTGTGAATGTAGTGGAGATGGTGGGGGAAGGGACTATGTGTGATAGAGTGGATGTAGTAGAGATGGTAGTCCAATGGGACTATGTCGGATAGTGTCGATGTAGTGGAGATGTCAGAGGGAAGGGAATACGTGTTATTGTGTGGATGTATTGGATATGACATGGGAAGGGACTATGTGTGATAGTGTGGATGAAGTGGAGATGGTAGTGGGAAGGGACAATGTGTGATAGTGTGGATATAGTGGAGATGGTGGGGGAAGGGGCTATGTGTAATAGTGTGGATGTAGTGGAGATGGCAGAGAGAAGGGAATACGTGTTATTGTGTGGATGTATTGGATATGACATGGGAAGGGAGTATGTGGGATAGTGTGGATGAAGTGGAGATGGTAGTGGGAAGGGACTATGTGTGATAGTGTGGATGTAGTGGAGATGGCAGTGGGAAGGGACTATGTCTGATAGAGTGGATGTAGTGGAGATGGTGGTGGAAGGGACTATGTGTGATAGTGTGGATGTAGTGGAGATGGTAGTGCGAAGGGACTGTGTGGTAGTGTTGATGTAGAGGAGAAGGTAGTGGGAAGGGACTATATGACATATGTGTGATATTTTGGTTGTGGTGGAGATGGTAGTGGAAAGTGACTATGTGTGATAGTGTGGATGTAGTGGAGATGGTACTGGGAAGGGACTATGTGTGATAGAGTGGATGTAATGGAGATGGCAGTGTTAAAGGCCTATGTGTGATAGCGTGGTTGTACTGGAGATGGTAGTGGGAAGGGACTACGTGTGATAGTGTGGATGTAGTGGAGATGGGAGTGGGAAGGGACTATGTGTGATACTGTGAATGTAGTGGAGATGGTGGGGGAAGGGACTATGTGTGATAGAGTGGATGTAGTAGAGATGGTAGTCCAATGGGACTATGTCGGATAGTGTCGATGTAGTGGAGATGTCAGAGGGAAGGGAATACGTGTTATTGTGTGGATGTATTGGATATGACATGGGAAGGGACTATGTGTGATAGTGTGGATGAAGTGGAGATGGTAGAGGGAAGGGACAATGTGTGATAGTGTGGATGTAGTGGAGATGGCAGTGGGAAGGGACTATGTGTGGTGTTGTGGATGTAGTGGAGATGGTGGGGGAAGGGACTATGTGTGATAGTGTGGATGTAGAGGAGAAGGTAGTGGGAAGGGACTATATGACATATATGTGTGATATTGTGGATGTAGTGGAGATGGTACTGGGAAGGGATTAAGTGTGATAGTGTGGATGTAATGGAGATGGCAGTGGTAAAGGTCTATGTGTGACAGTGTGGATGTAGTGGAGATGGCCGTGGGAAGGGACTATGTGTGATACTGTGGATGTAGTGGAGATGGTGGGGGAAGGGACTATGTGTGATAGAGTGGATGTAGTAGAGATGGTAGTCGGAAGGGACTATGTGTGATAGTGTGTATGTAGTGGAGATGGTAGTGGGAATGGACTATGTGCGATAGTATGGATGAAGTGTAGATGGTGGGGGAAGGGTCTATGTGTGATAGTGTGAATGTAGTGGAGATGGTAGTGAAAATGGACTATGTGTGATAGAGTGGATGCATTGGAGGTGGTAGTGGGAAGGGGCTATGTATGATAGAGTGGATGTAGTAGAGATGGTAGTCGGAAGGGACTAAGTCGGATAGTGTGGATGTCATGGAGATGGTATTGGGAAGGGAATGCGTGTGATAGTGTGGATGTTGTGGAGATGGTAGGGGGAATGGACTACGTGTGATAGAGTGGATGCAGTGGTGATGGTGGGGGAATGGACTATGTGTGATAGTGTGGATGTAGTGGAGATGTTAGTGGGAAGGGACTCTGTGTGATAGCATGGTTGTAGTGGAGATGGTAGTGGGAAGGGACTATGTGTGATAGTGTGTATGTAGTTGAGATGGTAGTGGGAAGGGGCTATGTGTCATAGAGCGGATGAAGTGGAGATGGTAGTGGGAACGGACTACGTGTGATAGTGTGTTGATGTAGTGGAGATGGTAGCGGGAAGGGACTATGCGTGATAGGGTGAATGTAGTGGAGATGGTAGTGGGAATGGACTATGTGTGATAGAGTGGATGTAGTGGAGATGGCAGTGGGAAGGGACTATGTCTGATAGAGTGGGTGTAGTGGAGATGGTGGTGGAAGGGACTATGTGTGATAGTGTGGATGTAGTGGAGATGGGAGTGGGAAGGGACTATGTGTGATACTGTGGATGTAGTGGAGATGGTGGGGGAAGGGACTATGTGTGATAGAGTGGATGTAGTAGAGATGGTAGTCCAATGGGACTATGTCGGATAGTGTGGATGTAGTGGAGATGGCAGAGGGAAGGGAATACGTGTTATTGTGTGGATGTATTGGATATGACAGGGGAAGGGACTATGTGTGACAGTGTGGATGAAGTGGAGATGGTAGTGGGAAGGGACAATGTGTGATAGTGTGGATGTAGTGGAGATGGTGGGGGAAGGGGCTATGTGTGATAGTGTGGATGTAGTGGAGATGGCAGAGAGATGGGAATACGTGTTATTGTGTGGATGTACTGGATATGACATGGGAAGGGACTATGTGGGATAGTGTGGATGAAGTGGAGATGGTAGTGGGAAGGGACTATGTGTGATAGTGTGGATGTAGTGGAGATGGCAGTGGGAAGGGACTATGTCTGATAGAGTGGATGTAGTGGAGATGGTGGTGGAAGGGACTATGTGTGATAGTGTGGATGTAGTGGAGATGGTAGTACGAAGGGACTATGTGTGGTAGTGTTGATGTAGAGGAGAAGGTAGTGGGAAGGGACTATATGACATATGTGTGATATTGTGGATGTGGTGGAGATGGTAGTGGAAAGTGACTATGTGTGATAGTGTGGATGTAGTGGAGATGGTACTGGGAAGGACTATGTGTGATAGAGTGGATGTAATGGAGATGGCAGTGTTAAAGGCCTATGTGTGATAGCGTGGCTGTACTGGAGATGGTAGTGGGAAGGGACTACGTGTGATACTGTGGATGTAGTGGAGATGGTAGGATGACGGGACTATGTGTGATAGTGTGGATGAAGTGGAGATGGTGGGGCAAGGGGCTATGTATGATATTGTGGATGTAGTGGAGATGGCAGAGGGAAGGGAATACGTGTTATTGTGTGGATGTATTGGATATGACATGGGAAGGAACTATGTGTGATAGTGTGGATGAAGTGGAGATGGTAGTGGGAAGGGACAATGTGTGATAGTGTGGATGTAGTGGAGATGTCAGTCGGAAGGGACTATGTCTGATAGACTGGATGTAGTGGAGATGGTGGTGGAAGGGACTATGTGTGATAGTGTGGATGTAGTGGAGATGGTAGTGCGAAGGGTCTATGTTTGGTAGTGTTGATGTAGAGGAGATGGCAGAGGGAAGGGATTACGTGTGATAGTGTGTATGTAGTGGAGATGGTAGTGGGAAGGGACTATGTGTGATAGTGTGTATGTAGTTGAGATGGTAGTGGAAAGGGGCTATGTGTCATAGTGCGGATGAAGTGGAGATGGTAGTGGGAACCGACTATGTGTGATAGTGTGTTGATGTAGTGGAGATGATAGCGGGAAGGGACTATGCGTGATAGGGTGAATGTAGTGGAGATGGTAGTGGGAATGGACTATGTGTGATAGAGTGGATGTAGTGGAGATGGCAGTGGGAAGGGACTATGTCTGATAGAGTGGGTGTAGTGGAGATGGTGGTGGAAGGGACTATGTGTGATAGTGTGGATGTAGTGGAGATGGGAGTGGGAAGGGATTATGTGTGATACTGTGGATGTAGTGGAGATGGTGGGGGAAGGGACTATGTGTGATAGAGTGGATGTAGTAGAGATGGTAGTCCAATGGGACTACGTCGGATAGTGTGGATGTCGTGGAGATGGCAGAGGGAAGGGAATACGTGTTATTGTGTGGATGTATTGGATATGACATGGGAAGGGACTATGTGTGATAGTGCGGATGAAGTGGAGATGGTAGTGGGAAGGGACAATGTGTGATAGTGTGGATGTAGTGGAGATGGTAGTGCGAAGGGACTATGTGTGGTAGTGTTGATGTAGAGGAGAAGGTAGTGGGAAGGGACTATGTGTGATAGAGTGGATGTAATGGAGATGGCAGTGTTAAAGGCCTATGTGTGATAGCGTGGTTGTACTGGAGATGGTAGTGGGAAGGGACTACGTGTGATAGTGTGGATGTAGTGGAGATGGTAGTGGAAAGTGACTATGTGTGATAGTGTGGATGTAATGGAGATGGCAGTGTTAAAGGCCTATGTGTGATAGCGTGGTTGTACTGGAGATGGTAGTGGGAAGGGACTACGCGTGATAGTGTGGATGTAGTGGAGATGGTGGGGGAAGGGGCTATGTGTGATAGTGTGGATGTAGTGGAGATGGCAGAAGGAAGGGAATGCGTGTTATTGTGTGGATGTATTGGATATGACAGGGGAAGGGACTATGTGTGATAGTGTGGATGAAGTGGAGATGGTAGTGGGAAGGGACAATGTGTGATAATGTGGATATAGTGGAGATGGTGGGGGAAGGGGCTATGTGTGATAGTGTGGATGTAGTGGAGATGGCAGAGAGAAGGGAATACGTGTTATTGTGTGGATGTATTGGATATGACATGGGAAGGGACTATGTGTGATAGTGTGGATGTAGTGGAGATGGCAGTGGGAAGGGACTATGTCTGATAGAGTGGATGTAGTGGAGATGGTGGTGGAAGGGACTATGTGTGATAGTGTGGATGTAGTGGAGATGGTAGTGCGAAGGGAGTGTGTGGTAGTTTTGATGCAGAGGAGAAGGTAGTGGGAAGGGACTATATGACATATGTGTGATATTTTGGTTGTGGTGGAGATGGTAGTGGAAAGTGACTATGTGTGATAGTGTGGATGTAGTGGAGATGGTACTGGGAAGGGACTATGTGTGATAGAGTGGATGTAATGGAGATGGCAGTGTTAAAGGCCTATGTGTGATAGCGTGGTTGTACTGGAGATGGTAGTGGGAAGAGACTACGTGTGATAGTGTGGATGTAGTGGAGATGGTGGGGGAAGGGAATACGTGTTACTGTGTGGATGTATTGGATATGACATGGGAAGGGACTATGTGTGATAGTGTGGATGAAGTGGTGATGGTAGTGCGAAGGGACAATGTGTGATAGTGTGGATGTAGTGGAGATGGCAGTGGGAAGGCACTATGTCTGATAGAGTGGATGTAGTGGAGATGGTGGTGGAAGGGACTATGTGTGATAGTGTTGATGTAGTGGAGATGGTAGTGCGAAGGGACTATGTGTGGTAGTGTTGATGTAGAGGAGAAGGTAGTGGGAAGGGACTATATGACATATGTGTCATATTGTGGATGTGGTGGAGATGGTAGTGGAAAGTGACAATGTGTGATAGTGTGGATGTAGTGGAGATGGTACTGGGAAGGGACTATGTGTGATAGAGTGGATGTAATGGAGATGGCACTGTTAAAGGCCTATGCGTGATAGCGTGGTTGTACTGGAGATGGTGGTGGGAAGGGACTACGTGTGATACTGTGGATGTAGTGGAGATGGTAGGGAGAAGGGATTACGTGTGATAGTGTGGATGTAGTGGAGATGGTAGTGGGAAGGGACTATATGTGATAGTGTGGATGTAGTGGAGATGGTAGGGAGAAGGGACTATGTGTGATAGTGTGGATGTAGTGGAGATGGCTGTGGAAAGGGACTATGTGTGGTGTTGTGGATGTAGTGGAGATGGTGGGGGAAGGGACTATGTGTGATAGTGTGGATGTAGAGGAGAAGGTAGTGGGAAGGGACTATATGACATATATGTGTGATATTGTGGATGTAGTGGAGATGGTACTGGGAAGGGATTATGTGTGATAGTGTGGATGTAATGGAGATGGCAGTGGTAAAGGTCTATGTGTGACAGTGTGGATGTAGTGAAGATGGCAGTGGGAAGGGACTATGTGTGATACTGTGGATTTAGTGGAGATGGTGGGGGAAGGGACTATGTGTGATAGAGTGGATGTAGTAGAGATGGTAGTCGGAAGGGACTATGTGTGATAGTGTGAATGTAGTGGAGATGGTAGTGAAAATGGACTATGTGTGATAGAGTGGATGCATTGGAGGTGGTAGTGGGAATGGGCTATGTATGATAGAGAGGATGTAGTAGAGATGGTAGTCGGAAGGGACTAAGTCGGATAGTGTGGATGTAGTGGAGATGGTATTGGGAAGGGAATGCGTGTGATAGTGTGGATGTTGTGGAGATGGTAGGGGGAATGGACTACGTGTGATAGTGTGGATGCAGTGGTGATGGTGGGGGAATGGACTATGTGTGATAGTGTGGATGTAGTGGAGATGTTAGTGGAAGGGACTCTGTGTGATAGCATGGTTGTAGTGGAGATGGTAGTGGGAAGGGACTATGTGTGATAGTGTGTATGTAGTTGAGATGGTAGTGGGAAGGGACTATGTGTCATAGTGCGGATGAAGTGGAGATGGTAGTGGGAACGGACTACGTGTGATAGTGTGTTGATGTAGTGGAGATGGTAGCGGGAAGGGACTATGCGTGATAGGGTGAATGTAGTGGAGATGGTAGTGGGAAGGGACTATGTGTGATAGTGTGGATGAAGTGGAGATGGTAGTGGGAAGGAAGAATGTGTGATAGTGTGGATGCAGTGGTGATGGTAGTGGGAAGGGACTATGTGTGATAGTGTGGATGTAGTGGAGATGGGAGTGGGAAGGGACTATGTGTGATGCAGTGGTTGTAGTGGAGATGGTGGGGGAAGGGACTATGTGTGATAGAGTGGATGTAGTAGAGATGGTAATCCAATGGGACTATGTCGGATAGTGTGGATGTAGTGGAGATGGCAGTGCGAAGGGACTATGTCTGATAGAGTGGATGTAGTGGAGATGGTGGTGGAAGGGACTATGTGTGATAGTGTTGATGTAGTGGAGATGGTAGTGCGAAGGGACTATGTGTGGTAGTGTTGATGTAGAGGAGAAGGTAGTGGGAAGGGACTATATGACATATGTGTGATATTGTGGATGTGGTGGAGATGGTAGTGGAAAGTGACTATGTGTGATAGTGTGGATGTAGTGGAGATGGTACTGGGAAGGGACTATGTGTGATAGACTGGATGTAATGGAGATGGCAGTGTTAAAGGCCTATGTGTGATAGCGTGGTTGTACTGGAGATGGTAGTGGGAAGGGACTACGTGTGATAGTGTGGATGTAGTGGAGATGGTAGGGAGAAGGGACTATGTGTGATAGTGTGGATGTAGTGGAGATGGCTGTGGAAAGGGGCTATGTGTGATAGTGTGGATGTAGTGGAGATGGCAGAGGGAAGGGAATACGTGTTATTGTGTGGATGTATTGGATATGACATGGGAAGGGACTATGTGTGATAGTGTGGATGAAGTGGAGATGGTAGTGGGAAGGGACTATGTCTGATAGAGTGGATGTAGTGGAGATGGTGGTGGAAGGGACTATGTGTGATAGTGTGGACGTAGTGGAGATGGTAGTGCGAAGGGACTATGTGTGGTAGTGTTGATGTAGAGGAGAAGGTAGTGGAAAGGGGCTATGTGTCATAGTGCGGATGAAGTGGAGATGGTAGTGGGAACCGACTATGTGTGATAGTGTGTTGATGTAGTGGAGATGATAGCGGGAAGGGACTATGCGTGATAGGGTGAATGTAGTGGAGATGGTAGTGGGAATGGACTATGTGTGATAGAGTGGATGTAGTGGAGATGGCAGTGGGAAGGGACTATGTCTGATAGAGTGGGTGTAGTGGAGATGGTGGTGGAAGGGACTATGTGTGATAGTGTGGATGTAGTGGAGATGGGAGTGGGAAGGGATTATGTGTGATACTGTGGATGTAGTGGAGATGGTGGGGGAAGGGACTATGTGTGATAGAGTGGATGTAGTAGAGATGGTAGTCCAATGGGACTACGTCGGATAGTGTGGATGTCGTGGAGATGGCAGAGGGAAGGGAATACGTGTTATTGTGTGGATGTATTGGATATGACATGGGAAGGGACTATGTGTGATAGTGCGGATGAAGTGGAGATGGTAGTGGGAAGGGACAATGTGTGATAGTGTGGATGTAGTGGAGATGGTAGTGCGAAGGGACTATGTGTGGTAGTGTTGATGTAGAGGAGAAGGTAGTGGGAAGGGACTATGTGTGATAGAGTGGATGTAATGGAGATGGCAGTGTTAAAGGCCTATGTGTGATAGAGTGATTGTACTGGAGATGGTAGTGGGAAGGGACTACGTGTGATAGTGTGGATGTAGTGGAGATGGTAGTGGAAAGTGACTATGTGTGATAGTGTGGATGTAATGGAGATGGCAGTGTTAAAGGCCTATGTGTGATAGCGTGGTTGTACTGGAGATGGTAGTGGGAAGGGACTACGCGTGATAGTGTGGATGTAGTGGAGATGGTGGGGGAAGGGGCTATGTGTGATAGTGTGGATGTAGTGGAGATGGCAGAAGGAAGGGAATGCGTGTTATTGTGTGGATGTATTGGATATGACAGGGGAAGGGACTATGTGTGATAGTGTGGATGAAGTGGAGATGGTAGTGGGAAGGGACAATGTGTGATAATGTGGATATAGTGGAGATGGTGGGGGAAGGGGCTATGTGTGATAGTGTGGATGTAGTGGAGATGGCAGAGAGAAGGGAATACGTGTTATTGTGTGGATGTATTGGATATGACATGGGAAGGGACTATGTGTGATAGTGTGGATGTAGTGGAGATGGCAGTGGGAAGGGACTATGTCTGATAGAGTGGATGTAGTGGAGATGGTGGTGGAAGGGACTATGTGTGATAGTGTGGATGTAGTGGAGATGGTAGTGCGAAGGGAGTGTGTGGTAGTTTTGATGCAGAGGAGAAGGTAGTGGGAAGGGACTATATGACATATGTGTGATATTTTGGTTGTGGTGGAGATGGTAGTGGAAAGTGACTATGTGTGATAGTGTGGATGTAGTGGAGATGGTACTGGGAAGGGACTATGTGTGATAGAGTGGATGTAATGGAGATGGCAGTGTTAAAGGCCTATGTGTGATAGCGTGGTTGTACTGGAGATGGTAGTGGGAAGAGACTACGTGTGATAGTGTGGATGTAGTGGAGATGGTGGGGGAAGGGAATACGTGTTACTGTGTGGATGTATTGGATATGACATGGGAAGGGACTATGTGTGATAGTGTGGATGAAGTGGTGATGGTAGTGCGAAGGGACAATGTGTGATAGTGTGGATGTAGTGGAGATGGCAGTGGGAAGGCACTATGTCTGATAGAGTGGATGTAGTGGAGATGGTGGTGGAAGGGACTATGTGTGATAGTGTTGATGTAGTGGAGATGGTAGTGCGAAGGGACTATGTGTGGTAGTGTTGATGTAGAGGAGAAGGTAGTGGGAAGGGACTATATGACATATGTGTCATATTGTGGATGTGGTGGAGATGGTAGTGGAAAGTGACAATGTGTGATAGTGTGGATGTAGTGGAGATGGTACTGGGAAGGGACTATGTGTGATAGAGTGGATGTAATGGAGATGGCACTGTTAAAGGCCTATGCGTGATAGCGTGGTTGTACTGGAGATGGTAGTGGGAAGGGACTACGTGTGATACTGTGGATGTAGTGGAGATGGTAGGGAGAAGGGATTACGTGTGATAGTGTGGATGTAGTGGAGATGGTAGTGGGAAGGGACTATATGTGATAGTGTGGATGTAGTGGAGATGGTAGGGAGAAGGGACTATGTGTGATAGTGTGGATGTAGTGGAGATGGCTGTGGAAAGGGACTATGTGTGGTGTTGTGGATGTAGTGGAGATGGTGGGGGAAGGGACTATGTGTGATAGTGTGGATGTAGAGGAGATGGTGGTGGAAGGGACAATGTGTGATAGTGTGGATGTAGTGGAGATGGTAGTGCGAAGGGACTATGTGTGGTAGTGTTGATGTAGAGGAGAAGGTAGTGGGAAGGGACTATGTGTGATAGAGTGGATGTAATGGAGATGGCAGTGTTAAAGGCCTATGTGTGATAGAGTGATTGTACTGGAGATGGTAGTGGGAAGGGACTACGTGTGATAGTGTGGATGTAGTGGAGATGGTAGTGGAAAGTGACTATGTGTGATAGTGTGGATGTAATGGAGATGGCAGTGTTAAAGGCCTATGTGTGATAGCGTGGTTGTACTGGAGATGGTAGTGGGAAGGGACTACGCGTGATAGTGTGGATGTAGTGGAGATGGTGGGGGAAGGGGCTATGTGTGATAGTGTGGATGTAGTGGAGATGGCAGAAGGAAGGGAATGCGTGTTATTGTGTGGATGTATTGGATATGACAGGGGAAGGGACTATGTGTGATAGTGTGGATGAAGTGGAGATGGTAGTGGGAAGGGACAATGTGTGATAATGTGGATATAGTGGAGATGGTGGGGGAAGGGGCTATGTGTGATAGTGTGGATGTAGTGGAGATGGCAGAGAGAAGGGAATACGTGTTATTGTGTGGATGTATTGGATATGACATGGGAAGGGACTATGTGTGATAGTGTGGATGTAGTGGAGATGGCAGTGGGAAGGGACTATGTCTGATAGAGTGGATGTAGTGGAGATGGTGGTGGAAGGGACTATGTGTGATAGTGTGGATGTAGTGGAGATGGTAGTGCGAAGGGAGTGTGTGGTAGTTTTGATGCAGAGGAGAAGGTAGTGGGAAGGGACTATATGACATATGTGTGATATTTTGGTTGTGGTGGAGATGGTAGTGGAAAGTGACTATGTGTGATAGTGTGGATGTAGTGGAGATGGTACTGGGAAGGGACTATGTGTGATAGAGTGGATGTAATGGAGATGGCAGTGTTAAAGGCCTATGTGTGATAGCGTGGTTGTACTGGAGATGGTAGTGGGAAGAGACTACGTGTGATAGTGTGGATGTAGTGGAGATGGTGGGGGAAGGGAATACGTGTTACTGTGTGGATGTATTGGATATGACATGGGAAGGGACTATGTGTGATAGTGTGGATGAAGTGGTGATGGTAGTGCGAAGGGACAATGTGTGATAGTGTGGATGTAGTGGAGATGGCAGTGGGAAGGCACTATGTCTGATAGAGTGGATGTAGTGGAGATGGTGGTGGAAGGGACTATGTGTGATAGTGTTGATGTAGTGGAGATGGTAGTGCGAAGGGACTATGTGTGGTAGTGTTGATGTAGAGGAGAAGGTAGTGGGAAGGGACTATATGACATATGTGTCATATTGTGGATGTGGTGGAGATGGTAGTGGAAAGTGACAATGTGTGATAGTGTGGATGTAGTGGAGATGGTACTGGGAAGGGACTATGTGTGATAGAGTGGATGTAATGGAGATGGCACTGTTAAAGGCCTATGCGTGATAGCGTGGTTGTACTGGAGATGGTAGTGGGAAGGGACTACGTGTGATACTGTGGATGTAGTGGAGATGGTAGGGAGAAGGGATTACGTGTGATAGTGTGGATGTAGTGGAGATGGTAGTGGGAAGGGACTATATGTGATAGTGTGGATGTAGTGGAGATGGTAGGGAGAAGGGACTATGTGTGATAGTGTGGATGTAGTGGAGATGGCTGTGGAAAGGGACTATGTGTGGTGTTGTGGATGTAGTGGAGATGGTGGGGGAAGGGACTATGTGTGATAGTGTGGATGTAGAGGAGAAGGTAGTGGGAAGGGACTATATGACATATATGTGTGATATTGTGGATGTAGTGGAGATGGTACTGGGAAGGGATTATGTGTGATAGTGTGGATGTAATGGAGATGGCAGTGGTAAAGGTCTATGTGTGACAGTGTGGATGTAGTGAAGATGGCAGTGGGAAGGGACTATGTGTGATACTGTGGATTTAGTGGAGATGGTGGGGGAAGGGACTATGTGTGATAGAGTGGATGTAGTAGAGATGGTAGTGAAAATGGACTATGTGTGATAGAGTGGATGCATTGGAGGTGGTAGTGGGAATGGGCTATGTATGATAGAGAGGATGTAGTAGAGATGGTAGTCGGAAGGGACTAAGTCGGATAGTGTGGATGTAGTGGAGATGGTATTGGGAAGGGAATGCGTGTGATAGTGTGGATGTTGTGGAGATGGTAGGGGGAATGGACTACGTGTGATAGTGTGGATGCAGTGGTGATGGTGGGGGAATGGACTATGTGTGATAGTGTGGATGTAGTGGAGATGTTAGTGGAAGGGACTCTGTGTGATAGCATGGTTGTAGTGGAGATGGTAGTGGGAAGGGACTATGTGTGATAGTGTGTATGTAGTTGAGATGGTAGTGGGAAGGGACTATGTGTCATAGTGCGGATGAAGTGGAGATGGTAGTGGGAACGGACTACGTGTGATAGTGTGTTGATGTAGTGGAGATGGTAGCGGGAAGGGACTATGCGTGATAGGGTGAATGTAGTGGAGATGGTAGTGGGAAGGGACTATGTGTGATAGTGTGGATGAAGTGGAGATGGTAGTGGGAAGGAAGAATGTGTGATAGTGTGGATGCAGTGGTGATGGTAGTGGGAAGGGACTATGTGTGATAGTGTGGATGTAGTGGAGATGGGAGTGGGAAGGGACTATGTGTGATGCAGTGGTTGTAGTGGAGATGGTGGGGGAAGGGACTATGTGTGATAGAGTGGATGTAGTAGAGATGGTAATCCAATGGGACTATGTCGGATAGTGTGGATGTAGTGGAGATGGCAGTGCGAAGGGACTATGTCTGATAGAGTGGATGTAGTGGAGATGGTGGTGGAAGGGACTATGTGTGATAGTGTTGATGTAGTGGAGATGGTAGTGCGAAGGGACTATGTGTGGTAGTGTTGATGTAGAGGAGAAGGTAGTGGGAAGGGACTATATGACATATGTGTGATATTGTGGATGTGGTGGAGATGGTAGTGGAAAGTGACTATGTGTGATAGTGTGGATGTAGTGGAGATGGTACTGGGAAGGGACTATGTGTGATAGACTGGATGTAATGGAGATGGCAGTGTTAAAGGCCTATGTGTGATAGCGTGGTTGTACTGGAGATGGTAGTGGGAAGGGACTACGTGTGATAGTGTGGATGTAGTGGAGATGGTAGGGAGAAGGGACTATGTGTGATAGTGTGGATGTAGTGGAGATGGCTGTGGAAAGGGGCTATGTGTGATAGTGTGGATGTAGTGGAGATGGCAGAGGGAAGGGAATACGTGTTATTGTGTGGATGTATTGGATATGACATGGGAAGGGACTATGTGTGATAGTGTGGATGAAGTGGAGATGGTAGTGGGAAGGGACTATGTCTGATAGAGTGGATGTAGTGGAGATGGTGGTGGAAGGGACTATGTGTGATAGTGTGGACGTAGTGGAGATGGTAGTGCGAAGGGACTATGTGTGGTAGTGTTGATGTAGAGGAGAAGGTAGTGGGAAGGGACTATATGACATATGTGTGATATTGTGGATGTGGTGGAGATGGTAGTGGAAAGTGACTATGTGTGATAGTGTGGATGTAGTGGAGATGGTACTGGGAAGGGACTATGTGTGATAGAGTGGATGTAATGGAAATGGCAGTGTTAAAGGCCTATGTGTGATAGCGTGGTTGTACTGGAGATGGTAGTGGGAAGGGACTACGTGTGATACTGTGGATGTAGTGGAGATGGTGGGGCAAGGGGCTATGTATGATAGTGTGGATGTAGTGGAGATGGCAGAGGGAAGGGAATACGTGTTATTGTGTGGATGTATTGGATATGACATGGGAAGGGACTATGTGTGATAGTGTGGATGAAGTGGAGATGGTAGTGGGAAGGGACAATGTGTGATAGTGTGGATGTAGTGGAGATGGCAGTGGGAAGGGACTATGTCTGATAGAGTGGATGTAGTGGAGATGGTGGTGGAAGGGACTATGTGTGATAGTGTGGATGTAGTGGAGATGGTAGTGCGAAGGGTCTATGTGTGGTAGTGTTGATGTAGAGGAGATGGCAGAGGGAAGGGATTACGTGTGATAGTGTGGATGTAGTGGAGATGGTAGTGGGAATAGACTACGTGTGATAGTGTGGATGTAGTGGAGATGGTAGGTGGAAGGGACTATGTGTGATAGTGTGGATGAAGTGTACATCGTGGGGGAAGGGAGTATGTGTGATACTGTGGATGTAGTGGAGATGGTGGGATGACGGGACTATCTGTGATAGTGTGGATTGAGTGGAGATGTTAGTGGGAAGGGACTATGTGTGAAATTGTGGAAGTAGTGTAGATGGTAGTGGGAAGGGACTATGGGTGATAGTGTGGATGCATTGGAGATGGTAGTGGGAAGGGACTATGTGTGATACTGTGGCTGTAGTGGAGATGGTGGGGGAAGGGACTATGTGTTATAGAGCGGATGTAGTACAGATGGTAGTCGGAAGGAAATATGTCGGATAGTGTGGATGTAGTGGAGATGGTATTGGGAAGGGAATGCGTGTGATAGTGTGGATGTTGTGGAGATGGTAGGGGGAATGGACTACGTATGATAGTGTGGATGCAGTGGTGATGGTGGGGGAATGGACTATGTGTGATAGTGTGGATGTCGTGGCGATGTTAGTGGGAAGGGACTCTGTGTGATAGCATGGTTGTAGTGGAGATGGTAGTGGGAAGGGACTATGTGTGATAGTGTGTATGCAGTTGAGATGGTAGTGGGAAGGGGCTATGTGTCATAGTGTGGATGCAGTGGTGATGGTGGGGGAATGGACTATGTGTGATAGTGTGGATGTAGTGGAGATGTTAGTGGGAAGGGACTCTGTGTGATAGCATGGTTGTAGTGGAGATGGTAGTGGGAAGGGACTATGTGTGATAGTGTGTATGCAGTTGAGATGGTAGTGGGAAGGGGCTATGTGTCATAGTGCGGATGAAGTGGAGATGGTAGTGGGAACGGACTACGTGTGATAGTGTGTTGATGTAGTGGAGATGGTAGCGGGAAGGGACTATGCGTGATAGGGTGAATGTAGTGGAGATGGTAGTGGGAATGGACTATGTGTGATAGAGTGGATGTAGTGCGGATGGCAGTGGGAAGGGACTATGTCTGACAGAGTGGGTGTAGTGGAGATGGTGGTGGAAGGGACTATGTGTCATAGTGTGGATGAAGTGGAGATGGTAGTGGGAAGGAAGAATGTGTGATAGTGTGGATGCAGTAGTGATGGTAGTGGGAAGGGACTATGTGTGATAGTGTGGATGTAGTGGAGATGGGAGTGGGAAGGGACTATGTGTGATAGTGTGGATGTAGTGGAGATGGTGGGGGAAGGGGCTATGTGTGATAGTGTGGATGTAGTGGAGATGGCAGAGGGAAGGGAATACGTGTTATTGTGTGGATGTATTGGATATGACATGGGAAGGGACTATGTGTGATAGTGTGGATGAAGTGGAGATGGTAGTGGGAAGGAAGAATGTGTGATAGTGTGGATGCAGTGGTGATGGTAGTGGGAAGGGACTATGTGTGATAGTGTGGATGTAGTGGAGATGGGAGTGGGAAGGGACTATGTGTGATACTGTGGATGTAGTGGAGATGGTGGGGGATGGGACTATGTGTGATAGAGTGGATGTAGTAGAGATGGTAGTCCAATGGGACTATGTCAGATAGTGTGGATGTAGTGGAGATGGCAGAGGGAAGGGAATACGTGTTATTGTGTGGATGTATTGGATATGACAGGGGAAGGGACTATGTGTGACAGTGTGGATGAAGTGGAGATGGTAGTGGGAAGGGACAATGTCTAATAGTGTGGATGTAGTGGAGATGGTGGGGGAAGGGGCTATGTATGATAGTGTGGATGTAGTGGAGATGGCAGAGGGAAGGGAATACGTGTTATTGTGTGCATGTATTGGATATGACATGGGAAGGGACTATGTGTGATAGTGTGGATGAAGTGGAGATGGTGGTGGAAGGGACTATGTGTGATAGTGTGGATGTAGTGGAGATGGTAGTGCGAAGGGACTACGTGTGGTAGTGTTGATGTAGAGGAGAAGGTAGTGGGAAGGGACTATATGACATATGTGTGATATTGTGGATGTGGTGGAGATGGTAGTGGAAAGTGACTATGTGTGATAGTGTGGATGTAGTGGAGATGGTACTGGGAAGGGACTATGTGTGATAGAGTGGATGTAATGGAGATGGCTGTGTTAAAGGCCTATGTGTGATAGCGTGGTTGTACTGGAGATGGTAGTGGGAAGGGACTACGTGTGATAGTGTGGATGTAGTGGAGATGGTAGAGAGAAGGGATTACATGTGATAGTGTGGATGTAGTGGAGATGGTAGTAGGAAGGGACTACGTGTGATACTGTGGATGTAGTGGAGATGGTAGGATGACGGGACTATGTGTGATAGTGTGGATGAAGTGGAGATGTTAGTAGGAAGGGACAATGTGTGATAGTGTGGATGAAGTGGAGATGGTGGGGCAAGGGGCTATGTGTGATAGTGTGGATGTAGTGGAGATGGCAGAGGGAAGGGAATACGTGTTATTGTGTGGATGTATTGGATATGACATGGGAAGGGACTATGTGTGATAGTGTGGATGAAGTGGAGATGGTAGTGGGAAGGAAGAATGTGTGATAGTGTGCATGCAGTGGTGATGGTAGTGGGAAGGGACTATGTGTGATAGTGTGGATGTAGAGGAGATGGGAGTGGGAAGGGACTATGTGTGATACTGTGGATGTAGTGGAGATGGTGGGGGATGGGACTATGTGTGATAGAGTGGATGTAGTAGAGATGGTAGTCCAATGGGACTATGTCAGATAGTGTGGATGTAGTGGAGATGGCAGAGGGAAGGGAATACGTGTTATTGTGTGGATGTATTGGATATGACAGGGGAAGGGACTATGTGTGACAGTGTGGATGAAGTGGAGATGGTAGTGGGAAGGGACAATGTCTGATAGTGTGGATGTAGTGGAGATGGTGGGGGAAGGGGCTATGTATGATAGTGTGGATGTAGTGGAGATGGCAGAGGGAAGGGAATACGTGTTATTGTGTGGATGTATTGGATATGACATGGGAAGGGACTATGTGTGATAGTGTGGATGAAGTGGAGATGGTGGTGGAAGGGACTATGTGTGATAGTGTGGATGTAGTGGAGATGGTAGTGCGAAGGGACTACGTGTGGTAGTGTTGATGTAGAGGAGAAGGTAGTGGGAAGGGACTATATGACATATGTGTGATATTGTGGATGTGGTGGAGATGGTAGTGGAAAGTGACTATGTGTGATAGTGTGGATGTAGTGGAGATGGTACTGGGAAGGGACTATGTGTGATAGAGTGGATGTAATGGAGATGGCTGTGTTAAAGGCCTATGTGTGATAGCGTGGTTGTACTGGAGATGGTAGTGGGAAGGGACTACGTGTGATAGTGTGGATGTAGTGGAGATGGTAGAGAGAAGGGATTACATGTGATAGTGTGGATGTAGTGGAGATGGTAGTAGGAAGGGACTACGTGTGATACTGTGGATGTAGTGGAGATGGTAGGATGACGGGACTATGTGTGATAGTGTGGATGAAGTGGAGATGTTAGTAGGAAGGGACAATGTGTGATAGTGTGGATGAAGTGGAGATGGTGGGGCAAGGGGCTATGTGTGATAGTGTGGATGTAGTGGAGATGGCAGAGGGAAGGGAATACGTGTTATTGTGTGGATGTATTGGATATGACATGGGAAGGGACTATGTGTGATAGTGTGGATGAAGTGGAGATGGTAGTGGGAAGGGACAATGTGTGATAGTGTGGATGTAGTGGAGATGGCAGTGGGAAGGGACTATGTCTGATAGAGTGGATGTAGTGGAGATGGTGGTGGAAGGGACTATGTGTGATAGAGTGGATGTAGTGGAGATGGTAGTGCGAAGGGTCTATGTGTGGTAGTGTTGATGTAGAGGAGATAGCAGAGGGAAGGGATTAGGTGTGATAGTGTGGATGTAGTGGAGATGGTAGTGGGAATGGACTGCGTGTGATAGTGTGGATGTAGTGGCGATGGCAGAGGGAAGGGAATACGTGTTATTGTGTGGATGTATTGGATATGACATGGGAAGGGACTATGTGTGATAGTGTGGATGAAGTGGAGATGGTAGTGGGAAGGAAGAATGTGTGATAGTGTGGATGCAGTGGTGATGGTAGTGGGAAGGGACTATGTGTGATAGTGTGGATGTAGTGGAGATGGGAGTGGGAAGGGACTATGTGTGATACTGTGGATGTAGTGGAGATGGTGGGGGATGGGACTATGTGTGATAGAGTGGATGTAGTAGAGATGGTAGTCCAATGGGACTATGTCAGATAGTGTGGATGTAGTGGAGATGGCAGAGGGAAGGGAATACGTGTTATTGTGTGGATGTATTGGATATGACAGGGGAAGGGACTATGTGTGACAGTGTGGATGAAGTGGAGATGGTAGTGGGAAGGGACAATGTCTAATAGTGTGGATGTAGTGGAGATGGTGGGGGAAGGGGCTATGTATGATAGTGTGGATGTAGTGGAGATGGCAGAGGGAAGGGAATACGTGTTATTGTGTGCATGTATTGGATATGACATGGGAAGGGACTATGTGTGATAGTGTGGATGAAGTGGAGATGGTGGTGGAAGGGACTATGTGTGATAGTGTGGATGTAGTGGAGATGGTAGTGCGAAGGGACTACGTGTGGTAGTGTTGATGTAGAGGAGAAGGTAGTGGGAAGGGACTATATGACATATGTGTGATATTGTGGATGTGGTGGAGATGGTAGTGGAAAGTGACTATGTGTGATAGTGTGGATGTAGTGGAGATGGTACTGGGAAGGGACTATGTGTGATAGAGTGGATGTAATGGAGATGGCTGTGTTAAAGGCCTATGTGTGATAGCGTGGTTGTACTGGAGATGGTAGTGGGAAGGGACTACGTGTGATAGTGTGGATGTAGTGGAGATGGTAGAGAGAAGGGATTACATGTGATAGTGTGGATGTAGTGGAGATGGTAGTAGGAAGGGACTACGTGTGATACTGTGGATGTAGTGGAGATGGTAGGATGACGGGACTATGTGTGATAGTGTGGATGAAGTGGAGATGTTAGTAGGAAGGGACAATGTGTGATAGTGTGGATGAAGTGGAGATGGTGGGGCAAGGGGCTATGTGTGATAGTGTGGATGTAGTGGAGATGGCAGAGGGAAGGGAATACGTGTTATTGTGTGGATGTATTGGATATGACATGGGAAGGGACTATGTGTGATAGTGTGGATGAAGTGGAGATGGTAGTGGGAAGGAAGAATGTGTGATAGTGTGCATGCAGTGGTGATGGTAGTGGGAAGGGACTATGTGTGATAGTGTGGATGTAGTGGAGATGGGAGTGGGAAGGGACTATGTGTGATACTGTGGATGTAGTGGAGATGGTGGGGGATGGGACTATGTGTGATAGAGTGGATGTAGTAGAGATGGTAGTCCAATGGGACTATGTCAGATAGTGTGGATGTAGTGGAGATGGCAGAGGGAAGGGAATACGTGTTATTGTGTGGATGTATTGGATATGACAGGGGAAGGGACTATGTGTGACAGTGTGGATGAAGTGGAGATGGTAGTGGGAAGGGACAATGTCTGATAGTGTGGATGTAGTGGAGATGGTGGGGGAAGGGGCTATGTATGATAGTGTGGATGTAGTGGAGATGGCAGAGGGAAGGGAATACGTGTTATTGTGTGGATGTATTGGATATGACATGGGAAGGGACTATGTGTGATAGTGTGGATGAAGTGGAGATGGTGGTGGAAGGGACTATGTGTGATAGTGTGGATGTAGTGGAGATGGTAGTGCGAAGGGACTACGTGTGGTAGTGTTGATGTAGAGGAGAAGGTAGTGGGAAGGGACTATATGACATATGTGTGATATTGTGGATGTGGTGGAGATGGTAGTGGAAAGTGACTATGTGTGATAGTGTGGATGTAGTGGAGATGGTACTGGGAAGGGACTATGTGTGATAGAGTGGATGTAATGGAGATGGCTGTGTTAAAGGCCTATGTGTGATAGCGTGGTTGTACTGGAGATGGTAGTGGGAAGGGACTACGTGTGATAGTGTGGATGTAGTGGAGATGGTAGAGAGAAGGGATTACATGTGATAGTGTGGATGTAGTGGAGATGGTAGTAGGAAGGGACTACGTGTGATACTGTGGATGTAGTGGAGATGGTAGGATGACGGGACTATGTGTGATAGTGTGGATGAAGTGGAGATGTTAGTAGGAAGGGACAATGTGTGATAGTGTGGATGAAGTGGAGATGGTGGGGCAAGGGGCTATGTGTGATAGTGTGGATGTAGTGGAGATGGCAGAGGGAAGGGAATACGTGTTATTGTGTGGATGTATTGGATATGACATGGGAAGGGACTATGTGTGATAGTGTGGATGAAGTGGAGATGGTAGTGGGAAGGGACAATGTGTGATAGTGTGGATGTAGTGGAGATGGCAGTGGGAAGGGACTATGTCTGATAGAGTGGATGTAGTGGAGATGGTGGTGGAAGGGACTATGTGTGATAGAGTGGATGTAGTGGAGATGGTAGTGCGAAGGGTCTATGTGTGGTAGTGTTGATGTAGAGGAGATAGCAGAGGGAAGGGATTAGGTGTGATAGTGTGGATGTAGTGGAGATGGTAGTGGGAATGGACTGCGTGTGATAGTGTGGATGTAGTGGCGATGGTAGGTGGAAGGCACTATGTGTGATAGTGTGGATGAAGTGTACATCGTGGGGGAAGGGAGTATGTGTGATACTGTGGATGTAGTGGAGATGGTAGGATGACGGGACTATGTGTGATAGTGTGGATTTAGTGGAGATGTTAGTGGGAAGGGACTATGTGTGAAATTGTGGAAGTAGTGTAGATGGTAGTGGGAAGGGACTATGGGTGATAGTGTGGATGTAGTGGAGATGGTAGTGGGAAGGGACTGTGTGTGATAGTGTGGATGAAGTGGAGATGGTAGTGGGAAGGGACTATGGGTGATAGTGTGGATGTAGTGCAGATGGTGGGGGAAGGGACGATGTGTTATAGAGCGGATGTAGTAGAGATGGTAGTCGGAAGGAACTATGTCGGATAGTGTGGATGTAGTGGAGATGGTAGTGGGAAGGGAATGCGTGTGATAGTCTGGATGTTGTGGAGATGGTAGGTGGAACGGAATATGTGTGATAGTGTGGATGCAGTGGTGATGGTGGGGGAATGGACTATGTGTGATAGTGTGGATGAAGTGGAGATGGTAGTGGGAAGGGACAATGTGTGATAGTGTGGATGTAGTGGAGATGGCAGTGGGAAGGGACTATGTGTGGTGTTGTGGATGTAGTGGAGATGGTGGGGGAAGGGACTATGTGTGATAGTGTGGATGTAGAGGAGAAGGTAGTGGGAAGGGACTATATGACATATATGTGTGATATTGTGGATGTAGTGGAGATGGTGGGGGAAGGGGCTATGTATGATAGTGTGGATGTAGTGGAGATGGCAGAGGGAAGGGAATACGTGTTATTGTGTGGATGTATTGGATATGACATGGGAAGGGACTATGTGTGATAGTGTGGATGAAGTGGAGATGGTAGTGGGAAGGGACTATGTGTGATAGTGTGGATGTAGTGGAGATGGCAGTGGGAAGGGACTATGTCTGATAGAGTGGATGTAGTTGAGATGGTAGTGGGAAGGGGCTATGTGTCATAGTGCGGATGAAGTGGAGATGGTAGTGGGAACGGACTACGTGTGATAGTGTGTTGATGTAGTGGAGATGGTAGCGGGAAGGGACTATGCGTGATAGGGTGAATGTAGTGGAGATGGTAGTGGGAATGGACTATGTGTGATAGAGTGGATGTAATGGAGATGGCAGTGGGAAGGGACTATGTCTGATAGAGTGGGTGTAGTGGAGATGGTGGTGGAAGGGACTATGTGTGATAGTGTGGATGAAGTGGAGATGGTAGTGGGAAGGAAGAATGTGTGCTAGTGTGGATGCAGTGGTGATGGTAGTGGGAAGGGACTATGTGTGATAGTGTGGATGTAGTGGAGATGGGAGTGGGAAGGGACTATGTGTGATACTGTGGATGTAGTGGACATGGTGGGGGAAGGGACTATGTGTGATAGAGTGGATGTAGTAGAGATGGTAGTCCAATGGGACTAAGGCGAATAGTGTGGATGTAGTGGAGATGGCAGAGGGAAGGGAATACGTGTTATTGTATGGATGTATTGGATATGACAGTGGAAGGGACTATGTGTGACAGTGTGGATGAAGTGGAGATGGTAGTGGGAAGGGACAATGTGTGATAGTGTGGATGTAGATGAGATGGTGGTGGAAGGGGCTATGTGTGATAGTGTGATTGTAGTGGAGATGGCAGAGAGAAAGGAATACGTGTTATTGTGCGGATGTATTGGATATGACATGGGAAGGGACTATGTGGGATAGTGTGGATGAAGTGGAGATGGTAGTGGGAAGGGACTATATGTGATAGTGTGGATGTAGTGGAGATGGCAGTGGGAAGGGACTATGTCTGATAGAGTGGATGTAGTGGAGATGGTGGTGGAAGGGACTACGTGTGATAGTGTGGATGTAGTGGAGATGGTAGTGCGAAGGGACTACGTGTGGTAGTGTTGATGTAGAGGAGAAGGTAGTGGGAAGGGACTATATGACATATGTGTGATATTGTGGATGTGGTGGAGATGGTAGTGGAAAGTGACTATGTGTGATAGTGTGGATGTAGTGGAGATGGTACTGGGAAGGGACTATGTGTGATAGAGTGGATGTAATGGAGATGGCTGTGTTAAAGGCCTATGTGTGATAGCGTGGTTGTACTGGAGATGGTAGTGGGAAGGGACTACGTGTGATAGTGTGGATGTAGTGGAGATGGTAGAGAGAAGGGATTACATGTGATAGTGTGGATATAGTGGAGATGGTAGTGGGAAGGGACTACGTGTGATACTGTGGATGTAGTGGAGATGGTAGGATGACGGGACTATGTGTGATAGTGTGGATGAAGTGGAGATGTTAGTAGGAAGGGACAATGTGTGATAGTGTGGATGAAGTGGAGATGGTGGGGCAAGGGGCTATGTGTGATAGTGTGGATGTAGTGGAGATGGCAGAGGGAAGGGAATACGTGTTATTGTGTGGATGTATTGGATATGACATGGGAAGGGACTATGTGTGATAGTGTGGATGAAGTGGAGATGGTAGTGGGAAGGGACAATGTGTGATAGTGTGGATGTAGTGGAGATGGCAGTGGGAAGGGACTATGTCTGATAGAGTGGATGTAGTGGAGATGGTGGTGGAAGGGACTATGTGTGATAGAGTGGATGTAGTGGAGATGGTAGTGCGAAGGGTCTATGTGTGGTAGTGTTGATGTAGAGGAGATAGCAGAGGGAAGGGATTAGGTGTGATAGTGTGGATGTAGTGGAGATGGTAGTGGGAATGGACTACGTGTGATAGTGTGGATGTAGTGGCGATGGTAGGTGGAAGGCACTATGTGTGATAGTGTGGATGAAGTGTACATCGTGGGGGAAGGGAGTATGTGTGATACTGTGGATGTAGTGGAGATGGTAGGATGACGGGACTATGTGTGATAGTGTGGATTTAGTGGAGATGTTAGTGGGAAGGGACTATGTGTGAAATTGTGGAAGTAGTGTAGATGGTAGTGGGAAGGGACTATGGGTGATAGTGTGGATGTAGTGGAGATGGTAGTGGGAAGGGACTATGTGTGATAGTGTGGATGAAGTGGAGATGGTAGTGGGAAGGGACTATGGGTGATAGTGTGGATGTAGTGCAGATGGTGGGGGAAGGGACGATGTGTTATAGAGCGGATGTAGTAGAGATGGTAGTCGGAAGGAACTATGTCGGATAGTGTGGATGTAGTGGAGATGGTAGTGGGAAGGGAATGCGTGTGATAGTCTGGATGTTGTGGAGATGGTAGGTGGAACGGATTATGTGTGATAGTGTGGATGCAGTGGTGATGGTGGGGGAATGGACTATGTGTGATAGTGTGGATGAAGTGGAGATGGTAGTGGGAAGGGACAATGTGTGATAGTGTGGATGTAGTGGAGATGGCAGTGGGAAGGGACTATGTGTGGTGTTGTGGATGTAGTGGAGATGGTGGGGGAAGGGACTATGTGTGATAGTGTGGATGTAGAGGAGAAGGTAGTGGGAAGGGACTATATGACATATATGTGTGATATTGTGGATGTAGTGGAGATGGTACTGGGAAGGGATTATGTGTGATAGTGTGGATGTAATGGAGATGGCAGTGGTAAAGGTCTATGTGTGACAGTGTGGATGTAGTGGAGATGGCAGTGGGAAGGGACTATGTGTGATACTGTGGATGTAGTGGAGATGGTGGGGGAAGGGACTATGTGTGATAGTGTGTATGTAGTGGAGATGGTAGTGAAAATGGACTATGTGTGATAGAGTGGATGCATTGGAGGTGGTAGTGTGAAGGGGCTATGTATGATAGAGTGGATGTATTAGAGATGGTAGTCGGAAGGGACTAAGTCGGATAGTGTGGATGTAGTGGAGATGGTATTGGGAAGGGAATGCGTGTGATAGTGTGGATGTTGTGGAGATGGTAGGGGGAATGGACTACGTGTGATAGTGTGGATGCAGTGGTGATGGTGGGGGAATGGACTATGTGTGATAGTGTGGGTGTAGTGGAGATGGTGGGGCAAGGGGCTATGTGTGATAGTGTGGATGTAGTGGAGATGGCAGAGGGAAGGGAATACGTGTTATTGTGTGGATGTATTGGATATGACATTGGAAGGGACTATGTGTGATAGTGTGGATGAAGTGGAGATGGTAGTGGGAAGGGACAATGTGTGATAGTGTGGATGTAGTGGAGATGGCAGTGGGAAGGGACTATGTGTGGTGTTGTGGATGTAGTGGAGATGGTGGGGGAAGGGTCAATGTGTGATAGTGTGGATGCAGAGGAGAAGGTAGTGGGAAGGGACTATATGACATATGTGTGATATTGTGGATGTAGTGGAGATGGTACTGGGAAAGGATTATGTGTGATAGTGTGGATGTAATGGAGATGGCAGTGGTAAAAGTCTATGTGTGACAGTGTGGATGTAGTGGAGATGGCAGTGGGAAGGGACTATGTGTGATACTGTGGATGTAGTGGAGATGGTGGGGGAAGGGACTATGTGTGATAGAGTGGATGTAGTAGAGATTGTAGTCGGAAGGGACTATGTGTGATAGTGTGTATGTAGTGGAGATGGTAGTGGGAATGGACTATGTGCGATAGTATGGATGAAGTGTAGATGGTGGGGGAAGGGTCTATGTGTGATAGTGTGAATGTAGTGGAGATGGTAGTGAAAATGGACTATGTGTGATAGAGTGGATGCATTGGAGGTGGTAGTGGGAAGGGGCTATGTATGATAGAGTGGATGTAGTAGAGATGGTAGTCGGAAGGGACTAAGTCGGATAGTGTGGATGTACTGGAGATGGTATTGGGAAGGGAATGCGTGTGATAGTGTGGATGTTGTGGAGATGGTAGGGGGAATTGACTATGTGTGATAGTGTGGATGCAGTGGTGATGGTGGGGGAATGGACTATGTGTGATAGTGTGGATGTAGTGGAGATGGTGGGGCAAGGGGCTATGTGTGATAGTGTGGATGTAGTGGAGATGGCAGAGGGAAGGGAATACGTGTTATTGTGTGGATGTATTGGATATGACATGGGAAGGGACTATGTGTGATAGTGTGGATGAAGTGGAGATGGTAGTGGGAAGGGACAATGTGTGATAGTGTGGATGTAGTGGAGATGGCAGTGGGAAGGGACTATGTGTGGTGTTGTGGATGTAGTGGAGATGGTGGGGGAAGTGACTATGTGTGATAGCATGGTTGTAGTGGAGATGGTAGTGGGAAGGGACTATGTGTGATAGTGTGTATGTAGTTGAGATGGTAGTGGGAAGGGGCTATGTGTCATAGTGCGGATGAAGTGGAGATGGTAGTGGGAACGGACTACGTGTGATAGTGTGTTGATGTAGTGGAGATGGTAGCGGGAAGGGACTATGCGTGATAGGGTGAATGTAGTGGAGATGGTAGTGGGAATGGACTATGTGTGATAGAGTGGATGTAGTGGAGATGGCAGTGGGAAGGGACTATGTCTGATAGAGTGGGGGTAGTGGAGATGGTGGTGGAAGGGACTATGTGTGATAGTGTGGATGAAGTGGAGATGGTAGTGGGAAGGAAGAATGTGTGATAGTGTGGATGCAGTGGTGATGGTAGTGGGAAGGGACTATGTGTGATAGAGTGGATGTAGTAGAGATGGTAGTCCAATGGGACTATGTGTGATAGTGTGGATGTAGTGGAGATGGCAGAGGGAAGGGAATACGTGTTATTGTGTGGATGTATTGGATATGACAGGGGAAGGGACTATGTGTGACAGTGTGGATGAAGTGGAGATGGTAGTGGGAAGGGACAATGTGTGATAGTGTGGATGTAGTGGAGATGGTGGGGGAAGGGGCTATGTGTGATAGTGTGGATGTAGTGGAGATGGCAGAGAGTAGGGAATACGTGTTATTGTGTGGATGTATTGGATATGACATGGGAAGGGACTATGTGGGATAGTGTGGATGAAGTGGAGATGGTAGTGGGAAGGGACTATGTGTGATAGTGTGGATGTAGTGGAGATGGCAGTGGGAAGGGACTATGTCTGATAGAGTGGATATAGTGGAGATGGTGGTGGAAGGGACTATGTGTGATAGTGTGGATGTAGTGGAGATGGTAGTGCGAAGGGACTATGTGTGGTAGTGTTGATGTAGAGGAGAATGTAGTGGGAAGGGACTATATGACATACGTGTGATATTGTGGATGTGGTGGAGATGGTAGTGGAAAGTGACTATGTGTGATAGTGTGGATGTAGTGGAGATGGTACTGGGAAGGGACTATGTGTGATAGAGTGGATGTAATGGAGATGGCAGTGTTAAAGGCCTATGTGTGATAGCGTGGTTGTACTGGAGATGGTAGTGGGAAGGGACTACGTGTGATAGTGTGGATGTAGTGGAGATGGTAGGGAGAAGGGATTACATGTGATAGTTTGGATGTAGTGGAGATGTTAGTGGGAAGGGACTATGTGTGAAATTGTGGAAGTAGTGTAGATGGTAGTGGGAAGGGACTATGTGTGATAGTGTGGATGTAGTGGAGATGGTGGGGGAAGGGACTATGTGTTATAGAGCGGATGTAGTAGAGATGGTAGTCGGAAGGAACTATGTCGGATAGTGTGGATGTAGTGGAGATGGTAGTGGGAAGGGAATGCGTGTGATAGTCTGGATGTTCTGGAGATGGTAGGGGGAACGGAATATGTGTGATAGTGTGGATGTATTGGATATGACATGGGAAGGGACTATGTGTGATAGTGTGGATGAAGTGGAGATGGTAGAGGGAAGGGATAATGTGTGATAGTGTGGATGTAGTGGAGATGGCAGTGGGAAGGGACTATGTGTGGTGTTGTGGATGCAGTGGAGATGGTGGGGGAAGGGACTATGTGTGATAGTGTGGATGTAGAGGAGAAGGTAGTGGGAAGGGACTATATGACATATATATGTGATATTGTGGATGTAGTGGAGATGGTACTGGGAAGGGATTATGTGTGATAGTGTGGATTTAATGGAGATGGCAGTGGTAAAGGTCTATGTGTGACAGTGTGGACGTAGTGGAGATGGCAGTGGGAAGGGACTATGTGTGATACTGTGGATGTAGTGGAGATGGTGGGGGAAGGGACTATGTGTGATAGAGTGGATGCAGTAGAGATGGTAGTCGGATGGGACTATGTGTGATAGTGTGTATGTAGTGGAGATGGTAGTGGGAATGGACTATGTGCGATAGTATGGATGAAGTGTAGATGGTGGGGGAAGGGTCTATGTGTGATAGTGTGAATGTAGTGGAGATGGTAGTGAAAATGGACTATGTGTGATAGAGTGGATGCATTGGAGGTGGTAGTGGGAAGGGGCTATGTATGATAGAGTGGATGTATTAGAGATGGTAGTCGGAAGGGACTAAGTCGGATAGTGTGGATGTAGTGGAGATGGTATTGGGAAGGGAATGCGTGTGATAGTGTGGATGTTGTGGAGATGGTAGGGGGAATGGACTACATGTGATAGTGTGGATGTAGTGGAGATGGTAGTGGGAAGGGACTACGTGTGATACTGTGGATGTAGTGGAGATGGTAGGATGACGGGACTATGTGTGATAGTGTGGATGAAGTGGAGATGTTAGTAGGAAGGGACAATGTGTGATAGTGTGGATGTAGTGGAGATGGTGGGGCAAGGGGCTATGTGTGATAGTGTGGATGTAGTGGAGATGGCAGAGGGAAGGGAATACGTGTTATTGTGTGGATGTATTGGATATGACATGGGAAGGGACTATGTGTGATAGTGTGGATGAAGTGGAGATGGTAATGGGAAGGGACAATGTGTGATAGTGTGGATGTAGTGGAGATGGCAGTGGGAAGGGACTATGTCTGATAGAGTGGATGTAGTGGAGATGGTGGTGGAAGGGACTATGTGTGATAGTGTGGATGTAGTGGAGATGGTAGTGCGAAGGGTCTATGTGTGGTAGTGTTGATGTAGAGGAGATGGCAGAGGGAAGGGATTACGTGTGATAGTGTGGATGTAGTGGAGATGGTAGTGGGAATGGACTACGTGTGATAGTGTGGATGTAGTGGAGATGGTAGGTGGAAGGGACTATGTGTGATAGTGTGGATGAAGTGTACATCGTGGGGGAAGGGAGTATGTGTGATACTGTGGATGTAGTGGAGATGGTAGGATGACGGGACTATGTGTGATAGTGTGGATTTAGTGGAGATGTTAGTGGGAAGGGACTATGTGTGATAGTGTGGATGTAGTGGAGATGGTAGTGGGAAGGGACTATGTGTGATAGTGTGGATGTAGTGGAGATGGTGGGGGAAGGGACTATGTGTTATAGAGCGGATGTAGTAGAGATGGTAGTCGGAAGGAACTATGTCGGATAGTGTGGATGTAGTGGAGATGGTGGTGGGAAGGGAATGCGTGTGATAGTCTGGATGTTGTGGAGATGGTAGGGGGAACGGAATATGTGTGATAGTGTGGATGTATTGGATATGACATGGGAAGGGACTATGTGTGATAGTGTGGATGAAGTGGAGATGGTAGTGGGAAGGGGCAATGTGTAATAGTGTGGATGTAGTGGAGATGGCAGTGGGAAGGGACTATGTGTGGTGTTGTGGATGTAGTGGAGATGGTGGGGGAAGGGACTATGTGTGATAGTGTGGATGTAGAGGAGAAGGTAGTGGGAAGGGACTATATGACATATATATGTGATATTGTGGATGTAGTGGAGATGGTACTGGGAAGGGATTATGTGTGATAGTGTGGATTTAATGGAGATGGCAGTGGTAAAGGTCTATGTGTGACAGTGTGGACGTAGTGGAGATGGCAGTGGGAAGGGACTATGTGTGATACTGTGGATGTAGTGGAGATGGTGGGGGAAGGGACTATGTGTGATAGAGTGGATGTAGTAGAGATGGTAGTCGGAAGGGACTATGTGTGATAGTGTGTATGTAGTGGAGATGGTAGTGGGAATGGACTATGTGCGATAGTATGGATGAAGTGTAGATGGTGGGGGAAGGGTCTATGTGTGATAGTGTGAATGTAGTGGAGATGGTAGTGAAAATGGACTATGTGTGATAGAGTGGATGCATTGGAGGTGGTAGTGGGAAGGGGCTATGTATGATAGAGTGGATGTATTAGAGATGGTAGTCGGAAGGGACTAAGTCGGATAGTGTGGATGTAGTGGAGATGGTATTGGGAAGGGAATGCGTGTGATAGTGTGGATGTTGTGGAGATGGTAGGGGGAATGGACTACATGTGATAGTGTGGATGTAGTGGAGATGGTAGTGGGAAGGGACTACGTGTGATACTGTGGATGTAGTGGAGATGGTAGGATGACGGGACTATGTGTGATAGTGTGGATGAGGTGGAGATGTTAGTAGGAAGGGACAATGTGTGATAGTGTGGATGTAGTGGAGATGGTGGGGCAAGGGGCTATGTGTGATAGTGTGGATGTAGTGGAGATGGCAGAGGGAAGGGAATACGTGTTATTGTGTGGATGTATTGGATATGACATGGGAAGGGACTATGCGTGATAGTGTGGATGTAGAGGAGAAGGTAGTGGGAAGGGACTATATGACATATATGTGTGATATTGTGGATGTAGTGGAGATGGTACTGGGAAGGGATTATGTGTGATAGTGTGGATGTCATGGAGATGGCAGTGGTAAAGGTCTATGTGTGACAGTGTGGATGTAGTGGAGATGGTAGTGAAAATGGACTATGTGTGATAGAGTGGATGCATTGGAGGTGGTAGTGGGAAGGGGCTATGTATGATAGAGTGGATGTAGTAGAGATGGTAGTCGGAAGGGACTAAGTCGGATAGTGTGGATGTAGTGAAGATGGTATTGGGAAGGGAATGCGTGTGATAGTGTGGATGTTGTGGAGATGGTAGGGGGAATGGACTACGTGTGATAGTGTGGATGCAGTGGTGATGGTGGGGGAATGGACTATGTGTGATAGTGTGGATGTAGTGGAGATGTTAGTGGGAAGGGACTCTGTGTGATAGCATGGTTGTAGTGGAGATGGTAGTGGGAAGGGACTATGTGTGATAGTGTGTATGTAGTTGAGATGGTAGTGGGAAGGGGCTATGTGTCATAGTGCGGATGAAGTGGAGATGGTAGTGGGAACGGACTACGTGTGATAGTGTGTTGATGTAGTGGAGATGGTAGCGGGAAGGGACTATGCGTGATAGGGTGAATGTAGTGGAGATGGTAGTGGGAATGGACTATGTGTGATAGAGTGGATGTAGTGGAGATGGCAGTGGGAAGGGACTATGTCTGATAGAGTGGGTGTAGTGGAGATGGTGGTGGAAGGGACTATGTATGATAGTGTGGATGAAGTGGAGATGGTAGTGGGAAGGAAGAATGTGTGATAGTGTGGATGCAGTGGTGATGGTAGTGGGAAGGGACTATGTGTGATAGTGTGGATGTAGTGGAGATGGGAGTGGGAAGGGACTATGTGTGATACTGTGGATGTAGTGGAGATGGTGGGGGAAGGGACTATGTGTGATAGAGTGGATGTAGTAGAGATGGTTGTCCAATGGGACTATGTCGGATAGTGTGGATGTAGTGGAGATGGTAGTGGGAAGGGAATGCGTGTGATAGTGTGGATGTTGTGGAGATGGTAGGGGGAACAGACTATGTGTGATAGTGTAGATGGAGTGGTGATGGTGGAGGAATGGACTATGTGTAATAGTGTGGATGTAGTGGAGATGTTGGGGGAACGGACTACGTGTGATAGTGTGGATGTAGTGAAGATGGTAGCGGGAAGAGGCTATGTGTGATAGTGTAGATGTAGTGGAGATGGTAGTGGGAAGGGACTATGTGTGATAGTGTGGATGCATTGGAGGTGGTAGTGGGAAGAGACTACGTGCGATAGTGTGCATTTAGCGGAGATGGTAGTGGAAAGTGACTGTGTGAGATAGTGTGGATGCAGTGGAGATGGTAGTTCAAAGAGACTTCATGTGATAGTGAGGATGTACTGGAGATGGTAGTGGGAAGGGACTATGTGTGATAGTGTGGCTGCAGTGGAGAATGTTGTGGGAAGGGACTATGTGTGATAGTGTGGCTGTAGTGGAGATGGTAGAGGGAAGGGACTATGTGTGATACTGTGGATTTAGTAGAGATGTTAGTGGGAAGGGACTATGTATGATAGTATGGATGTAGTGGAAATGGTAGTGGGAAGGGACTATGTGTGATGATGTGGAACTAGTGGAGATGGTGGGGGAAGGGACTATGTGTGATAGAGTGGATTTAGTAGAGATGTTAGTGGGAAGGGACGATGTATGATAGTATGGATGTAGTGGAAATGGTAGTGGGAAGGGCCTATGTGTGATAACATGGATGCATTGGAGGTGGTAGTGGGAATGGGCAATGTGTGATCGTGTGGATGTAGTGGAGATGGCAGAGGGAAGGGAATACGTGTTATTGTGTGGATGTATTGGATATGACAGGGGAAGGGACTATGTGTGATAGTGTGGGTGTAGTAGTGATGGTAGTGGGAAGGGATTATGTGTGATAGTGTGGATGTAGTGGAGATGGTAGTGGGAAGGGAATATGTGTGATAGTGTGGTTGTAGTGGAGATGGTAGTGCAAAGAGACTTCATGTGATAGTGAGGATGTACTGGAGATGTTTGTGGGAAGGGACTATGTGTGATAGTGTGGATGTAGTGGATATGGTGGGGGAAGGGACTATGTGTGATAGTGTGGATGTAGTGGAGATGGTGGGGTAAGGGACGATGTATGATAGTGTGGATGTACTGAAGATGGTGGAGGAAGGGACTATGTGTGTTAGTATGGAAGCAGTGGAGATGGTAGTGGGAAGGGACTAAGTGTAATAGTCTGGATGCAGGGGTGATGGTTGGGGAAGGGAGTATGCGTCATAGTGTGGAAGTAGTGGAGGTGGTAGTCGGAAGGGACTATGTGTGATAGTGTAGATGTAGTGGAGATGCTGGGGGAAGGGTCTATGCGTGATAGTGTGGTTGCTGGGGTGATGGTGTGGGAAGGGACTATGTGTGATAGTTTGGATCTTGTGAAGATGGTGGGGGAATGGATTATGTGTGATAATGTGGATGCAGTGGAGATGGTAGCGGGAAGCGAATATGTGTGAAAGTGTGGAAATAGTGGACATGGTGTGGGCAGGGACTATTTCTGATAGTGCGGATGTAGTGGAGATAGTAGTGGGAAGGGACTATGTATGATAGTGTCGTTGTAGTGGAGATGGTGGTGGGAACGGACTATGTGTGATAGTGTGGATGCATTGGAGGTGGTAGTGGGAAGGGACTATGTGGGATAGTGCGGATGTAGTGGAGATGTTAGTGGAAAGCGAATATGTGTGATAGTGTGGATGTAGTGGACATGGTGTGGGCAGGGACCATCTGTGATAGTCTGGATGCATTGGAGGTGGTAGTGGGAAGGGGCTATGTGTGATAGTGTGGATGTAGTGGAGATGGCAGAGGGAAGGGAAAACGTGTTATTGTGTGGATGTATTGGATATGACAGGTGAAGGGACTAAGTGTGATAGTGTGGATGAAGTGGAGATGGTAGTGGGAAGTGACTATGTGTGATAGTGTGGATGAAGTTGTGATGGTGGGGGAATGGACTATGTGTGATACTGTGGATGTAGTGGAGATGGTGGGGGAAGGGTCTATGTGTGATAGAGTGGATGTAGTAGAGATGGTAGTGGGAAGGGACTATGTCGAATAGTGTGGATGTACTGGAGGTGGTAGTGGGAAGAGACTATGTGTGATAGTGTGGATGTAGTGGAGGTGGTGGGGGAAGGGACTATGTGTGATAGTGTGGATGTTGTGGATATGGTGGGGGAAGGGACTATGTGTGATAGTGTGGATGATGTGCAGATGGTAGTGGGAAGGGTCTATGTGTGATAGTGTGGATGTAGTGGAGATGGTAGTGGGAACAGTCTATGTGCGAAAATGTGGATGTAGTGGTGATGGTGGGGGAAGGGACTATGTGTGATAGTGTGGATGTAGTGGAGATGGTGGGGTAAGGGACGATGTATGATAGTGTGGATGTACTGAAGATGATGGAGGAAGGGACTATGTGTGATAGTGTGAATGTAGTGGAGATGGTAGTGGGAATGGACTATGTGTGATAGAGTGGATGTAGTGGAAATGGTGGGGTAAGGGACTATGTGTGATAGTGTGGATGTAGTGGAGATGGTACTGGGAAGGGACTATGTGTGATACTGTGGATGTAATGGAGATGGCAGTGGTAAAGGTCTATGTGTGATAGTGTGGATGTAGTGGAGATGGTAGGATGATGGGACTATGTGTGATAGTGTGGATGTAGTGGAGATGTTAGTGGGAAGGGACTATGTGTGAAATTGTGGATGTACTGTACATGGTGGGGGAAGGGCCTATGTGCGATATTGTGGATGTAGTGGAGATGGTGGGGGAAGAGACTATGTGTGATAGCGTGGCTGTAGTGGAGATGGTAGTGCGAAGGGACTACGTGTGATAGTGTGGATGTAATGGAGATTGTAGTGGGAAGGGACTGTGTGATAGTGTGGATGTAATGGAGATGGCAGTGGTAAAGGTCTATGTGTGACAGTGTGGATGCAGTGGAGATGGTAGGATGACGGGACTATGTGTGATAGTGTGGATGTAGTGGAGATGTTAGTGGGAAGGGACTACGTGTGATAGTGTGGATGTAGTGTACATGGTGGGGGAAGGGCCTATGTGTGATAGTGTGGATGTAGTTGAGATGGTGGGGGAAGGGATTATCTGTTATAGTGTGGATGTAGTGGAGATGGTAGGGGAAAGGGTCTATGTGTGATAGTGTGGATGTAGTGGAGATGGTAGGGAGAAGGGAGTACGTGTGATAGTGTGGATGTAGTGGAGATGGTAGTGGGAAGGGACTATGTGTGATAGTGTGGATGTAGTGAAGATGGTAGCGGGAAGAGTCTATCTGTGATAGTGTAGATGTAGTGGAGATGGTAGTGGGAAGGGACTATGTGTGATACTGTGGATGTAGTGGAGATGGTGGGGGAAGGGACTATGCGTGATAGTGTGGATGTAGTGGAGATGGTAGTGAGAATGGACTGTGTGATAGCGTGGATGTAGTGGAGATGGTGGCGGAAGGGACTATGTGTGATAGTGTGGATGTAGTGGAGATGGTGGTGGAGGGGACTATGTGTGATAGTTTGGATGTAGTGGAGATGGTAGTGGGAAGGGACTATGTGTGATAGTCTGGATGTAGTGGAGATGGTAGTGGGAAGGGACTATGTGTGAGAGTTTGGATGCAGTGGAGATGGTGGGGGAAGGGACTATGTGTGATATTGTGGATGTCGTGGAAATGGTAGTGGGAAGGGACTATGTGTGATAGTGTGGATTTAGTGGAGATGGTGGGGGAAGGGATTATGTGTGATAGTGTGGACGTAGTGGAGATTTTAGTGGGAAGGGACTTGTGTGATAGTGTGGATGTGGTGGAGATGGTAGTGGGAAGGGACTATGTGTGATAGTGTGGATGTACTGGAGATGGTGAGGGAATGGACTATGTGTGATAGTGTGGATGTACTGGAGATGGTGGGGGAAGGGACTATGTGTGATAGTGTGGATGCAGTTGAGATGGTGGGGGAAGGGACTTGTGTGATAGTGTGGATGTAGTGGAGATGGTGGGGTAAGGGACTATGTGTGATAGTGTGGATGAAGTGGAGATGGTAGTGGGAAGGGACTATGTGTGATAGTGTGGATGAAGTGGAGATGGTAGTGGGAAGGGACTATGTGTGATAGTGTGGATGTAGTGGAGATGGTAGTGGGAAGGGACTATGTGTGATTGTGTGGATGAAGTGGAGATGGTAGTGGGAAGGGACTATGTGTGATAGTGTGGATGAAGTGGAGATGGTAGTGGGAAGGGACTATGTGTGATAGTGTGGATGTAGTGGAGATGGTAGTGGGAAGGGACTATGTGTGATAGTGTGGATGAAGTGGAGATGGTAGTGGGAAGGGACTATGTGTGATAGTGTGGATGAAGTGGAGATGGTAGTGGGAAGGGACTATGTGTGATAGTGTGGATGTAGTGGAGATGGTAGTGGGAAGGGACTATGTGTGATTGTGTGGATGCATGGTTGATGCTGGGGTAAGCGACTATGTTAGATAGTGTGGATGCAGGACTATCATGTAGATAAGTTGTTGACAATGCCATCTGATGGTTAAGAAGTGAGAGAATAAGGCAACAATGCTGTGAGATGCAGGTGAGATCTGTTGGAAATGTCCAGCAGATCAGAGGATCAATGAAGAGCCCAATACATTGACAGAGTCATGAAGACGACACACCAATGGCTCTATTTTGTTCGGAGTTTGAGGGAATTTGGTATGCCACCAAAGACTCCCACAAGCTTTTACCGATATGCAGTGGAGAACATTCTGACTGGCTGCATCACCATCTTGTTCGGAGCCTCCAAGTCACAAGTTCAAAAGAGACCGCAGAGGCTTGTGGATTCAGCCTGCTCCATCACGGACACAAATCTCCCCGTCATCGAGGACTGCCCCTCAAGAAGGCAGCATCCATTTTGAAAAGTCCTCACTACCCAGGACAGGCTCTTTCTCAACGCCCATCAGGGAGGAGGTAGAGGAGCCATACGGCATTTCAGCAGAAGCTTCCTCCCCTCCATCGCCAGATTTCTGAATGGACAATCAACCCTCTCTACTCCTCTCCTTCACGATGTTTTTGTTGTAACTTATGGTAATTTCTTATGTCTTGCACTGTACTGTTGCCATAAAAACAACAAATCTCATGACATACTGTATGAAAGTGATATTCAACCTGACTCCAACCTTCTGAGTGTGACAAACAGTTTTTGTATTTTTGTCTGTGACTGGCCGATGGAAGGAAATCTGCCATTCCTCTTCTGCCTTTGTCCTCCATGTCTCCAGACCCAACAAAGGCAGGTTGTTGAAAGGCCTCTGACTGGCGTTCGAGGGCAATTAAGATCAGGCAATAAATGCCAAGCTTTGCTCGTGATATCCTGATCCTGGACAATAAATAAATATATCCAGACAGAAACAGAATTAAGTCTCACTATCCCAGGTAATTTGGGATTCGACTGTCTCAACCCCACATTGGCGATGAGTCACATACTGATGATGTGCACCTACCTACAGAGGAAATGTCCATTCTCCTCACTAATCACTGGAGAAGTTATGGCAAGTTTCTTCATAAAAAAATTGTTGAACAAGAAGTTATTAAAATGATTTTATGGAATGTGCAGGAGCACCTACACCCCAGAATTACCCCCTCACACATCAGCTGGGCTTCTATCCTACATTACAAGACTCTCAAACAGATGTTTCGTACAATAAAGATGAACTCTAGGCCTCATCACAACGAACTTCATCATGGCCTGTGTAACTAGTGTCTACCTGCACTGTTCTCTCTCTCTCCCCCTCTCTCTCTCAACTCTTGATCTGTTTGACCCACTGCAGTATCAAAGAGTTCGAGCAGACCTGATACTTGAAAGAATAGTGTGGTTTTCTTCCATTAATGGCAGATGATGCTATGTTAGGTTAGAATTGTACCGGAATAAATGCAAGCTGGTTTAATTTTTTGTGTGGTCTGTGGCTCAAATGATTGATTAACTTTCAAAGAAATCAAACCTCAGCAACACAAATAGAGCCCGTAGTAATAAATGCTAAAATATTAATGTGTTGATAAATTATTGCTGAAGCTTATTTATAGAATCAGTAGGACACTAGCTGACCTACATACATTGCAAAGACTGCAGATTCAGCAGGATAGATCTGTTCCCTGTAGTCAATGTATAGAAAGTTGCATTCTACAGCAAGAGATTTTACAATAATGGACTGCAGTTTTGGGTAGGCTGGGATTAATTACTACAGGTGCATTCAAGTGTCACCAAAGACACTCGCAAATTTCTACACGTACCGTGGAGAACATTCTAACTGGCTGCATCACTGTCTGGTATGGGGGGACACTGCACAGGGTCGAAAGAAGGGACAGAATCTTGTGAACTTAGTCAGTTCCATCATGGGCACTAGCCTCCCCAGCATCCAGGACGTCTTCAAGGAGCGATACTTCAAAAGGGGGCACCCATCATGAAGGACCCCCATCACCCAGGTCATGCCCTCTTCTCATTGTTACCATCAGGGAGAAGGTACAGGAGCCTGAAGGTACACACTCAATAACTTAGAAACAGCTTCTTCCCCTCTGCCATCAGATTTCTGAATAGACATTGAACCTATAAACACTACCTCACTATGTTTTTAACACTACTTATTTAATTTAACATACAGTGGCATGCAAAAGTTTGGGCACCCTTGGTCAAAATTTCTGTTACTGTGAATAGCTAAGCAAGTAAAAGATGACCTGATTTCCAAAAGGCACAAAGTTAAAGATGACACATTTCTTTAACTTTTTAAGCAAGTTTACTTTTTTATTTCCATCTTTTACAGTTTCAAAATAACAAAAAAGGAAAAGGGCCCGAAGCAAAAGTTTGGGCACCCTGCATGGTCAGTACTTAGAAACGCCCCCTTTGGCAAGTATCACAGCTTGTAAGCGCTTTCTGTAGCCAGCGAAGAGCCTTTCAATTCTTGTTTGGGGGATTTTCACCCTTTCTTCCTTGCAAAAGGCTTCTAGTTCTGTGAGATTCTTGGGTCGTCTTGCATGCACTGCTCTTTTGAGGTCTATCCACAGATTCTCGTTGATGTTTAGGTCGGGGGACTGTGAGGGCCATGGCAAAACCTTCAGCTTGTGCCTCTTGAGGTAGTCCATTGTGGATTTTGAGGTGTGTTAGGATCATTATCCTGTTGTAGAAGCCACCCTCTTTCCATCTTCGGCTTTTTTACAGACGGTGTGATGTTTGCTTCCAGAATTTGCTGGTATTTAGTTGAATTCATTCTTCCCTCCACCAGTGAAATGTTCCCCGTGTCACAGGCTGCAACACAAGCCCAAAGCATGATCGATCCACCCACGTGCTTAACATTTGGAGAGGTGTTCTTTTCATGAAATTCTGCACCCTTTTTTCTCCAAACATACCTTTGCTCATTGCGGCCAAAAAGTTCTATTTTAACTTAATCAGTCCACAGGACTTGTTTCCAAAGTGCATCAGGCTTGTTTAGATGTTCCTTTGCAAACTTCTGATGCTGAATTTTGTGGTGAGGATGCAGGAAAGGTTTTCTTCCGATGATTCTTCCATGAAGGTCCTATTTGTGCAGGTGCCACTGCACAGTAGAACGGTGCACCACCACTCCAGAGTCTGCTAGATCTTCCTGAAGGTCTTTTGCAGTCAAACAGGGGTTTTGATTTGCATTTCTAGCAATCCTACGAGTAGTTCTCTCAGAAAGTTTTCTTGGTCTTCCAGACCTCAACTTGATCTCCACCGTTCCTGTTAACTGCCATTTCTTAATTACATTACGATCTGAGGAAACAGCTGCTTGAAAACACTTTGCTATCTTCATATAACCTTCTCCTGCTTTGTGGGCATATTTATTTTAATTTTCAGACTGCTAGGCAGCTGCTTAGAGGAGCCCATGGCCGCTGATTGTTGGGACAAGGTTTGAGGAGTCAGGGTATTTATAAAACTTTGAAATTTGCATCACCTGGCCTTTCTTAACGATGACTGTGAACAAGCCATACCCCTAACAAGCTAATTAAGGTCTGAGACCTTGGTAAAAGTTATCTGAGAGCTCCTTTCCATTTTGCATGGTGCTCCTTTCCTTTTTGACACTCTAAAATTGTACAAAACAAAAATAATACACTAAGCTTGCTTAAAATATTGAAAAGAATGTTTTATATTTAACTTGATGACTTTTGGAGATCAGTTAATCTTCTATTCACTTAACTCTTCACAGTAACAGAAATTTTGACCGGGGTGCCCAAACCTTTGCATACCACTGTATGTACATATATATAGGTCCTGCCTCAGCAAGGTCCTGGACCCATTGCAATTTGCCATTACAAAGACTTGGATGGCTCAGGGGCAGGAATGGTTACTTTGAGTGCTAGGCTTTAGATGTTTCAGAAAGGACAGGAAGGGAGGCAAAAGGGCATGGCACTGTTGATCAGAGATGTCATGGCTGCAGAAAAGGAGGAAGTCATGGAGAGATTGTCTACCGAGTCTCTGTGGGTAGAAGTTAGGAACAGGAAGGGATCAATAACTCTACTGGGTGCTTTTTACAGACCACCTGTAACAGGTGGTTGAGGAGCAGATCGGGAGACAGATTCTGGAAAGGTGTAATATTAACAGGGTTGTTGTGGTGGGAGATTTTAATTTCCCGAATATCGATTAGCATCTCCCTAGAGCGAGAGGTATAGATTGGGAGAAGTTTGTTAGGTGTGTTCAGGAAGGTTTCTTGACACAATATGTAGATAAGCCTACAAGAGGAGAGACTGTACTTGATTTGGTATTGGGAAATGAACCTGGTCAGGAGTCGGGTCTCTCAGTGGGAGAACATTTTGGAGATGGTGATCACAATTCTATCTCCTTTACCATAGCGTTGTAGAGGGATAGGAAAGTTAGGAAAATGTTTAATTGGAGTAAGGGGAAAAATGAGGCTATCAGGCAGGAACTTGGAAGCATAAATTGGAAACAGATGTTCTCAGGGAAATGTACAGAAGAAACATGGCGAATGTTCGGGGGATATAAAACTAGGAGAGTCAGAAGGGACCATGAGGAGGCCTTGGCGGACAAGATTAAGGAAAACCCCAAGGCATTCTACAAGTATGTGAAGAGCCAGAGGATAAGACGTGAGAGAATAGGACCAATCATGTGTGACATTGGAAAAGTGTGTACGGAACCGGACGAGATAGCAGAGATACTTAATGAATACTTTGCTTCAGTATTCACTACGGAAAAGGATCTTGGTGATTGTAGGGATGACTTACAGCGGACTGAAAAGCTTAAGCATGTAGATTTTAAGGAAGAAGATGTGCTGGAGCTTTTGGAAAGCATCAGGTTGGATAAGTTACTGGGACTGAACAAGATGTACCCCAGGCTACTGTGGGAGGTGAGGGAGGAGATTGCTGAGCCTCTGGTGATGATCCTTGCATCATCAATGGAGACGGGAGAGGTTCCAGAGGATTGGAGGGTTGCAGATGTTGTTCCCTTATTCATGAAAGGGAATAGAGATAGCCCAGGAAGTTATAGATCAGTGAGTCTTACTTCAGTGGTTGGTAAGTTGATGGAGAAGATACTGAGCGGTCAGTGCCTAAGAAGAATAATCTGAGCTGCCTTAATAACTATCGCCCAGTAACTCACATTGACAGTGATGAAATGCTTTGAGAGGCTGGTCATGACTAGACTGAACTCCTGCCTCAGCAAGGACATGGACCCATTGCAATTTGCCTATTGCTACAATAAGTCAACGGCAGACACAATCTCAATGCCTCTCCACTCAGCTTTAGACCACCTAGACAACACAAACACCTATGTCAGGATGCTGTTCATTGACTATAACTCAGCATTTAATACCATCATTCCCACAATCCCTCTGCAATTGGATCCTCGAGTTCCTAACCAGAAGACCACAGTCTGTTCGGATTTGTGATAACATATTCTCCTCACTGATGATTAACACTGGTGCACCCCAGGGGTGTGTGCTTAGCACACTGCTCTACTCATATGACTGTGTGACTAGGCATACTTCAAATACCATCTATAAATTTGCTGACAATACAACCATTGTTGGTAGAATCTCAGGTGGTGTCGAGAAGGCATACAGGAGTGAGATATGCCAAGTAGTGGAATGGTGCTGCAGCAACAACCTGGCACTCAACGTCAGTAAGACAAAAGAGATGATTGTGTACTTCAGGAAGGGTAAGACAAAGGATCACATACCAATCCTCATAGAGGGATCAGAAGCGGAGAGAGTGAGTAGCTTCAAGTTCCTGGGTGTCAAGATCCCTGAGGATCTAACCTGGTCCCAACATATCGATGTAGTTATAAAGAAGGCAAGACAGCTGCTATACTTTATTAGGAGCTTGAAAAGATTTGGCATGTCAACAAATACACTCAAAAACTTCTGTGGTTGTACCGTGGAGAGCATTCTGACAGGCTTCATCACTGTCTGGTATGGAGGGGCTACTGCACAGGACTGAAAGAAGCTGCAGAGGGTTGTAAATCTAGTCAGCTCCATCTTGGGCACTAGCCTACAAAGTACCCAGGACATCTTTAGGGAGCGGTGTCTCAGAAAGGCAGCATCCATTATTAAAGACCTCCAGCACCCAGGGCATGCCCTTTTCTCACTGTTACCATCAGGCAGGAGATACAGAAGCCTGAAGGCACACACTCAGCGATTCAGGAACAGATTCTTCCCCTCTGCCATCTGATTCCTAAATGGACATTGAACCCTTGGACACTACCTCATTTTTTTTAATATACAGTATTTCTGTTTTTGCACATTTAAAAAAATATGTTCAATATATGTAATTGATTTACTTGTTTATTCATTATTATGTTTTATTTGATTTATTATTATTATTTTTAATTTTGCTAGATTATGTATTTCATTAAACTGCTGCTGCTAAGTTAACAAATTTCAGACTCTGCCGGTGATAATAAACCTAATTCTGATTCTGATGTATTTAGAATTTTATTGAAGGAGAGGAAGATTAAATGATGGCTGGAGCTAAGTTGCAGGTTTGTGAGTTACTCAGGAGGACCAAGGTATGTTCCACAAATGGTCTAACTGGCAGATGCAGGGCATGTGGAAGAAAGTGGTTGTGATTTATTTTATAAACAAATTAAACTACTGCAGCGAGCAGTTGCTAGAAACACTCAGCAAGTCAATTCGCATCACTGAGCAGGCAAACAAAGTTGACTTCTCAGATCCCAAAGTCTTGTCAGAACTCAGAAGCAGAGAAGGAGGAGCAGGAAAGCAGGCCAGATTAGCCTCACTCTCACCCCAGGAGCAGAACAAATTAGAAAATTCCTTGGGGAATCATTATGTTGAAAGACTATATCCTATCAGCCTTGATTTGGTAAATGGCACCCTCGCCTCAAAACGTTATAGATTCAATCCTGACTTCAACAAAATCAATTGTTGTTAATCTGCCTCTTCAGATCAAGATAAAAGACCATGATTTTTTCTTTGACAAAATGGAGGATAGCATTACTAAAACCATTTAATTCACGGTTACCAGATTACTGCTTGTGACACATATTTATCTCTTTATGTTATCACAGTGACTGCACTTCATTAGCTATGCAGCACCATGGGCAGTGGCTGCCAAATGGATTGTTCCTTCCAGTTGTTTGCTGCTGTGTTTTGTAACTGCAGTTAACATCAACGACTACAAAGGCACCTTTAAGGAGGATTCAAAGTTAGAGGGCTGGCACCAAATCAGGCATTTCAGTGACTCAATAAATAAGAGATTTGATTTGGATGCTTCTTATTTCTTAATACGATTCTTTGAAAAGACCAGGCTGTCACAGCTGTCCCTGGGGACTGTATAAATGAGTTACTGATGAAATTCATTGTAGAGAAATGCTAAGTGGGACAAAGGATCTAGGAATAGACTATTAATTTAATTGAAATAAAATAATGTGCATGGAAAATGAAAGAGATTTAGGAGTACTGATAGATGGATAACAAATTAAAGCGATCACAACAATACTCGTCATGCCTGAGAAAAGCAAATTTGATGTTGGTATGCATTGTAGATCACCACTAGGCTGACACCAGTGCTCCTCACTTGAAATATTCTGGTTCAGAAAGAATATACTGACCATTGAAAAGGAAATAAGAGAGGCAATAGGCCAGAGGATTATACTTTAAGATTCAAGATTCAAGGTTTTTTATTGTTGTTCTTCAGTACACAGATGTAAAGGAGAACTGTTACTCTGCATCCAATGCAGCATAAAAAAACACAATAGGTATAAAGATAAAAGGTTCAAAGGTTTAAAGGTCTATTTATTATTAAAATATACAGCTTTGAAATTCTTTTTCTCCAGATAGCCATGAAACCAAGAAAGAAAAGAACAGCAACACAACCATCAGCTCCCAAATCCCTCCTGTCTGCACAAAAAAAATGAACAAAAATGGAACAGGCACATTGACCTCCAAATCCCCCTCTTCTACATACAAAAAAAATGAGAAAGATTGGACAAAATAACACAGAATATAGAAAAACTATAAGAATGAAAAAAAGTCTATAATCCAGATCTATATCCAAAATGCAGAAAACCTGGGTAACATTCTCTAGGTCCAGCAGTAGACCTTTCCCCTCTCCAAGGCAGAGCGATCCCACCAGCGATCAAAAGGCAGGCAGCTGAAACTCACCTTCCACATTTGCCTCGATGTTTCAATCTCCCTCTTCGCTTTTATTCAACAAAAACACAGTAAGTATAAATATAAAAGCAATGTATAAAACACAATGTACAAGTAACTGCTATATGCATAGACTGATTGAATGTACATAGAGTGACACTAGGTGATGTGTTTGTAGTGGTGGGGCAGTGGGTGGAGGTGTTGATCAGTGTGATGGCCTGGATGGATGTAACTGTTTCTGAATCTAGTGGTCCTGATGTAGATGCTGCGTAGCCTCTCTGATAGGGTGGGACGGGCAGTCCACAAGCAGGGTGGATGGGATCCTTCATAATATTGCAGGCCTTTTCCCTGCACCTTTCTGTATATATGTCCCTGACGGTGGGTGAGCTGGTACCAATGATGCGTAGGGCAGTTTTCACTACCCGCTGCAGAGCCCTCCTGTCTGCCACAGTGCAGTTTCCACACCACACAGTGATGCGGCATGTTATGATGCTCTCTACTGCACTTTCCACTTTCTGCAGGGATCACTCCCTACCTGACTTCCTTGTCTATTCATCCCTTCCCACTGATCTCCCTCCTGGCTCTTATCCTTGCAAGCGGAACAGGTGCCACACCTGCCCCTACACCTCCACCTTCACTACCATTCAGGGCCCCAAACAGTCCTTCCAGGTGAGTCTGTTGAGGTCGTCTATTGTATCCAGTGCTCACGGTGTGGCCTCCTGTATATCGATCAGACCCGATGTAGAGTGGGAGACCGCTTCGTCGAGCATCTATGCCCCATCCACCACAACAATGGGATCTCTTGGTAGCCACCCATTTTAATTCTACTTCCCATTCCCAATCCGATATGTCAGTTCATGGCCTCCTCTACTACCGTCAGGAGGTGGCACTGAGGTTGGAGGAGCAACACCTTATGCTCCATCTGGGTAGTCTCCAACCTGATGGCATGAACATCAATTTCTCAATCTTCTAGAAATCCCTCCCACCCCCGTTCACCATTCCCCATTCCCATTTCCCTCCCTTCATGTGCTACACATGAGGCTGCTTAACAAGATAAGAGCCCATGGAATTACGGGAAAGTTACATACGTGGATAGAGCGTTGGCTGATTGGCAGGAAACAGAGAGTGGGAATAAAGGGATCCTATTCTGGTTGGCTGCCGGTTACCAGTGGTGTTCCACAGGGGTCCGTGTTGGGGCCGCTTCTTTTTACATTGTACATCAACGATTTGGATTATGGAATAGATAGCTTTGTGGCTAAGTTTGCTGATGATACAAAGATAGGTGGAGGTAGTAGATAGGTGGCAGTGCTGAGGAAACAGAGAGTCTGCGGAGAGACTTGGATAGATTGGAAGAATGGGCAAAGAAGTGGCAAATGAAATACAATGTTGGAAAGTGTATGGTTTTGCACTTTGGCAGAAGAAATAAACATGCAGACTATTATTTAAACGGGGAGAGAATTCAAAGTTCTGAGATGCAACGGGACTTGGGAGTCCTCGTGCAGAATACCCTCAAGGTTAACCTCCAGCTTGAGTCAGTAGTGAAGAAGGCGAATGCAATGTTGGCATTCATTTCTAGAGGAATAGAGTATAGGAGCAGGGATGTGATGTTGAGGCTCTATAAGGCACTGGTAAGACCTCACTTGGAGTACTCTGGGCAGTTTTGGGCTCCTTATTTAAGAAAGGATGTGCTGACGTTGGAGAGGGTACAGAGAAGATTCACTAGAATGATTCCGAGAATGAGAGGGTTAACATATGCGGAACGTTTGTCCGCTCTTGGACTGTATTCCTTAGAGTTTAGAAGAATGAGGGGAGACCTCATAGAAACATTTGGAATGTTGAAAGGCATGGACAGAGTGGATGTGGCAAAATTGTTTCCCATGGTGGGGGAGTCTAGTACAAGAGGGCATGACTTAAGGATTGAAGGGCACCCATTCAGAACAGAGATGCGAAGAAATTTTTTTAGCCAGAGGATGGTGAATCTATGGAATTTGTTGCCACGGGCAGCAGTGGAGGCCAAGTCATTGGGTGTATTTAAGGCAGAGATTGAAAGGTATCTGCATAGCCAGGGCATCAAAGGTTATGGTGAGAAGGCGGGGGAGTGGGACTAAATGGGAGAATGGATCAGCACATGATAAAATGGAGGAGCAGACTTGATGGGTCAAATGGCCAACTTCTGCTCCTTTGTCTTATGGTCTTTATATCCTTACCTGCACATCGCTTCCCTTCTGGTGCTCCTCCCCCTTTTCTTTCTTTCATGGGCTTCTGTCGTCTCCTATCAGACTCCCCCTTCTCCAGCCCTTTATCTCTTCCCGGCTCTTTACTTCACCTCTCCCCCTTTCCCAGTTTCATCTGTCACCTACTACCTTGTACTCCTTCCTCCCCTGTCCCCACTTTCTTATTCTGACTTTACATCTATTTTCTCCAGTCCTGATGAAGGGTCTCAGCCCGAAGTGTCAACTGTTAACTCTTCTCCATGGATGCTGCCTAGCCTGCTGAGCTCTTCCAGCATTTTGTGTATGTTGTGTTAGTTTAGATTATCATCTCATTGAAAGCTGACTTTACCTAAAGTGGAATGACACCATTCCCCGGTGCTTTGAAAATTCATCCAGATACTTTCGATATGTGAGCGTATGATGTCATCCCTCTTTCACCTTCTCGCTCCTGAAAACTAATTCATTTTCTCTCTCTCAATTCTGATAACAGTGCGGGAACATGTAATATTAACTGTTTCCTTCTCTGAAGAGGCTGCCTGATCAGGTGATGTTTCCAATATTTTCTGAGCTTGTTTGTTTCAGATTTCTAGCATCTGCAGATTTTCTCTAGCATCTGCAGATTTTCTTTTGGATCTACAAAGTGAAGTAGACAGGTTCAGTGAGTGTCCAAGGATCTGACAAATGGAGAATAATGTGGGGAAAGTTTCATTGCCCATTTTGACAGAAAAAAAATTAAAATGAAGCATATTACTTAACTGGTGAGAGATTGCAAACTCCACAAAGCAAAAGAATTTGAGCGTCACAGTGAGTGATTCACAAAAGACTTGAATGTAGACGCAACAGATGATTAGGAATGCTGATATAACGGTATTGTTTATTGCTGGAGGAATTGAATACGAAAGTAGGGAGATTGTGTTCCTAGAGTTGTGTACTCTCTCCCTGTTGAAGGAAGAAAGTTATCCATTCAAAGAAGTTCGGTGAAGGTTTACCAGTCTAAAATCTGAAACGGGTGTGTTGTCATACTAGGTACATAGGCTCGGCTCGTATCTGCTGGAGTTCAGAAGAGTAATTGAGATGTGTAAGATCTTCTGGGGTCTTACGGGATGGAGAAAGAGAGGATTGTGGAGGAACTTACAACCAGGTGTTTAAAATTACGAGATAGGGGAATCTGAAATCTATTTTCTGAATTCTGTTCTCCAAAGGGCAGTGAAGTTGAAGTTGAGTTTATTGTCATAGGCACAAGTACATGTTTGCACAGGTACAATGAAAATCTTCCTTGCAACGGCATCACAGGCACATATCATCATATAAGCAGCAGAAAAAAGCAGTCTTTGACTATTTTTAAGACAAAGGTAAACAAGGGCATGAAAGGTCACTACAGCATGTGGATTTAAGATTAAAGTCGAATCAGCTATGATCTTATTAAATGTTGGAGCAGCCTCGTAGTCGTGTGTCCTTGTCCTGCTCCTAGTTTACATATTTATGAGTTAAATTATGAAAATGTTACATCAACATGGATTGTATCCTTCTGAACTAGAAGGTTAGAAGGTCATTTAGTCAATGTATTGAAGATAATTAATGGATCTGGTGAGGTACGGAGAAACTATTTGCTCCAGTGGGGAGTCCAGGACAAGAAACAAATCCCAGTATTTAAAACAGAGGCCGTCAAAAGTGAAACAAGGTTACAGTTATTCCACAGAAAGGTTAGTGGAATTCTATTCTCCAGCACAATGGGAAAGCCGTTGATCCTTACTGGGGAAGGATATCAAGGGAAGTGGGTAAACTGGGTAAAAGGTGGCACTATACAGATGAGACAGGACATAACAAAATAGAGGAGGAGGCTTGAGAATTGAGTAGCCTGCTCTCGTTGAAAATTTGTGACTTAAAATAGACATCAGCACTCTTCTTTATTGAATGTTTGTGCCCAGCAAATCCTGAAAGCCATCAATAAGAATGACTTCCTCTTCCTTTTCAGATGTTGAATACACACTGCATTAATCGGGTCCAGGTGGTATGGTTATATGTGAGCCTTACCTTTACTGCATCAGCAACATCAACGTCACTGACCGAAGTGAGGCGGGTTACAAGGAAGAAGGGAAATGGAGAGTCAGAGGGGGTTAGGAAGGGAATTCTTGAGTTGGCCTTTGCCAAGTAAAGACACAATTGCCATTGGTGGAGAGATATGATTGGGGGATAGACAGGAAACTGGAACTGGAGGAGAGGAGTACTGATATCAGCTCAGGGGATTACAGACAGAGGAAGAAACAAAGTCCTGAAATGGAAAATTTAAATTTGCTCAAAATGACAGCACAAATAGGCACCAGGAGTTTATTGGACTATAGACTGATCTCTTAGTCAATAAGGCAAACTCTTGACCTCGCAACGTACCTCGTCATGGCCGTGCTCCACACTGTCTGCCTGCACTGAAGTCTCTCCGTAACTATAACACCTTGCATGCCGTCAATGAATTGAATTGAGTTGAATTGACTTTATTAGTTACATCCTTCACGTACATGGAAAGTAAAAATCTTAACATTATGTCTCCGTCTAAATGTGCAAAGTGCAATTTATAGTAATTGCTTTCCCTTGTGCTACCTCAATGTACTGATGCAATTATATGATCTGTATGGGTCGTATGCAAAACAGTTTTTGACATGTGACAATAGTAAATCAATTTCCCAATTTTAATTCCCATGGCAGTAATTGGTAGGGAGGTGACTGCACAATGCTATCATGTCATAGAATCATAGAGAAAAACAGCACAGAAACAGGTCCTTTGGCCCATCTAGTCCATGCCAAAACATTCAAACTACCTACTCCATCGACCTGCACCGGGACCATAGCCCTCCATATCTGTACCATCCATGCACCTATCCAAACCTCTTAAATGTTGAAATCGAGCTTGCATGCTCCACTTGTGTTGGCAGCTGGTTTGCATGTCATGTTAACTACCAAGCAGAGGGTGAAAAGATTAGGCGAAATCACTTGCAAGCTCATCACGTATGATTTGTTACTTCAAGTACATTTATCAAAAAGACTTGACGACCAACCAAAAATGAAAGATGTTCTAAATACCATGAAGGACAGCATAGAAATTATTCAAGATTTCTTTAAGTACTTTCACCTACTGGACAAACACTTTTATTTGCACATCACCTCTATTGCACAAAACATTGTGCAATAAGCATACATTGTAATTATGATACATATTGATATACTGAAAACTCAAGTACTTTTGCATATACTACATATGAAAGTGTACCATCATACACACGTACAAAAAAAGCATCAATTTGGTTGCATTGTGCTTGCAGCAACAGTAAAGCAATCCAGATCCCTTAACTAGTTTTTTCTGTGAAGTTCTTTTTAATCCTTATCTCATGTTTATCTTATGTTATAGAAAGAAGCCATTCGGCCCATTGAATTTATACCGGCTCCCAGAGCAATCCCGTCGGTCCTATTCTCCCAGTCACTTATTCTCTCTCATTTCCCTCGTGATGCTCCTACAGGAGGAGTAATTTACTGTGGCCAAGTAACCCACCAATCAGTACATCATTGGGCCATCTGGAGCACCCAGAGCAAAGCCACACTGTGACAGGCAGAAGATGAAACTCCTCTCAGGTTCAAAACAGGGTTGTTAAAGCTGCTAGACAGTAATATTTGAATTTTATTGAAAACCTGCCCACGCTTTCTGTAATATATAATATAGGCATCCATTAGTCTTGTGAGACCATGGATTTGCGCCTTAGGGTGCAGACCTGAGCAAGGTTGCCCATGCTGCAAGTCTCCCCTCTCCACGCCACTGATGTTGTCTGAGGGAAGGGCACTACAGCTTGGCACCAGTGTTATCGCAGAGCAATGCGTGGTTAAGTGCCTTGCTCAAGAACACAACACGCTGCCTCAACTGAGGCTCGAACTAGTGACCTTCAGATTACTAGACCGATGCCTTAACCACTTGGCCATGTGCCAACACAACATTTTCTGTAATTGTAGAACTATATTCTGCATTCTGTTATTGCTATTCCCTTTGTACTAAGTAGCTCGATGTACTGTGTTTTAAAATGATCTGCATGGAGAGTATGCAATACCAAGTTTTACAGCATATCTCAGTACATGTGACAATAATAAATCAATTACCAGATGGGATGATTTTACCTACAGGGTGTCAGGAATGGATATCGATCAACATTTCCTGGAGCATTCAGGAGAGATAAAAAAGCATGTATACTTTGTTTGTTGTTTGTATAGTCAAGTAAAAGTTTCAATGTCAACATTTCATACTAAGAAAACAGGTCAATTGATCATGGATCAAATATTCAACTAAACTCCCTCTCTCACTGCTCAGCACCATCTCTCAGCAAAACTGCTTATTTTTCTCAAGTTGCCCTTGCAGACCGGGGCGGAAGTCACTAAAACAAACACATCAGGAGGGGAAAAGAGACTTGAACCATCCGATCCATCCTGGATTTATCCTGTGCTGCCAATGCCATGTTTCCACTGATTGCACCAGTTTCCCAAAGCCCCGTTTTTAGGAGAAGCTGCAAGTCCTCATTCCTGATAATTCTGGAATTTCCTTTCCTTTGTCTGCGTACACTCTGCATTCCCTACACAGTTCCTCAAATGGGTATTGTATGTGGATTCAAACAGCAGTCTGAATGTTAATATGACATAAACACCAGGAACTTCAATGGATGTAGCACTCTATCGATTGTCAGTCTAAAGGAATCATTGTAACAAAATCCCAAGACAAAAGCAATGATGAAAATCGTCATGAAGATCTGCAGTTTAACTTGTCACGGTGAAATAAATTGCCTCCCAGGTGCCAGAGTCAGGGATGTCTCAGATCTGGTCCACAACATTCTAAAGAGGGAGGGTGAGCAGCCAGAAATCTTGGTATATATTGACACCAATGACATTAGTAGGAAAAGCAGGGTCATGAAGAGAGAATTTAGAGAGCTAGATGGGAAACTGAAAAGCAGGAGCTTCAGGGTAGCAATCTATCTGGTATGTTACCTGTACCACACGCCACTGAGGGTAAGAATAGGATGATTTGGCAGATGAATCTGGTACAGGAGGCAGGGCTTCGGATTTCTGGATCACTGGGATCTCATCTGGGGAAGGCATGACCTATACAAAAGGGACAGCTTACAGCTGAACTCAAGGGGGTTCATTATCCTTGTGGGCAGGTTTGCTCGAGCTGTTGGGGAGGGATGGGCATGAGAACTGGAGTAATAGGGCTGAGGACAGGGCTGTTGGCTTACAAGCAGAGGAAGTATACAGTGAGACTATCAGGAAGGAGGAGCCAATGATAGCGCAAAATTCTAGTCAGTGGGATGAGGTGCTGTGTAAAAGGGGGACAAAATCGAACGGGTGTTATATATAGGACTGAAGGTTTTATATTTGAATGCACACAGTATACAGAAGCAAGGAGACGATCTTGTAGCAGAGCTAGATTTGTAGGTATGACATTGTGGGCATTACTAAGTCATGGCTGACAGAAGATTATAGTGGGGAGCTTAATGTCCAAGAATACACATTGCATTGAAAAGACAGACAGGTAGACAGAAGGGGTGGGGTGGCTCTGTTGGTAAGAAATGAAATCAAATCCTTAGAAAGAGGTGACATAGGGCTGGAAGGTGTAGAATCCTTGTTGGTACAGTTAAGAAACTGGAAGGGTAAAAAGACCCTGATGGGAGCTATATACAGGTCTCTGAACAGTAGCAGGTTTGTGGGGTACAAATTACAACGGGTTATGGAAAAGGCTTGTCAGAAGGGCAAGGTTTCAATAGTTATGGGGGATTTCAATATGCGGGTAAATTAGGAAAATCATGTTAGTGTTGGATCCCGAGAGATAAAATGTGTAGAATGTCTACAAGAGGGCTTTTCAGAGCATCTTGTGGTTGAGCCCACTAAAGGATCAGCTATTCTGTATTGGGTGTTAGGTAATGAACCAGATTTGATTAGGGAAAGAAAGCCTTGGGAGGAAGTGATCATAATATGATTCAATTCACTCTGCAATTTAAGAGGGAGAAGCTGGAGTCAGATGTATCAGTATTACAATGGTATAAAGGAAATTAGAGAGGAGCTGGCCAAAGTCGATTGGAAGGGACACTAACAGGGATGCCAGCAGAGCAGCAAGGGCTGGAGTTTCTGGAAGCAATTCAGAAGACACAGGATAGATACATCCCAAAGAATAAATATTCTAAGGGCAGGATGACACAACCCTGGCTGTCAAGGGAAGTCAAAGCCAACATAAAAACGAAAGAGGGGGTATATAATAGAGCAAAAAATTAGTGGGAAATTAGAGAACTGAGAAACTTCTAAAAACCAACAGAAGGCAACCAACAAGACAGAAAGGATGAAATGTGAAGGCAAGCTAGCCAATAATGAGGATACCAAAAAGTTTTTTTTTAGATATTTAAAAAGTAAAAGTGAGGTGGAAGTAGACATTGGACTGCTGCAAAAAATGACACTGGAGCAGCAGTAATGGGAGACAAAGAAATAGTGATGAACAAGTATTTTCCATTAGTCTTCACCGTGGAGACTACTAGAGTGCCAGACCTTTGAGAGTGTCAGGGAGCAGGAGTGAGTGCAGTTGCTATTCCTAAGGAGAAGGTGCTTGGGGAACTGAAAGGTCTGAATGTAGATAAGCCACTTGGACCAGATGGACTACACCCCAGGGTTCTGAAAGAGATAGCTGAAGAGATTGTGGAGGCATTAGTAATGGTGTTTAAAAAATCAGTCAATTCTGGAATGGTTCTGGTGGACTGGAAAATTGTAAATGTTACTCTATTCTTTAAGAAGAGAGGGGGGCAGAAGAAAGGATATTATAGGCCAGTTAGCCTGACTTCAGTGGTGGGAAGATGTTGGAGTCCATTGCTAAGGATGAGGCTTTGGGGTATTTTGAGAAACATGATAAAATAGGCAGAAGTCAGCATGGTTTCCTTAAGAGAAAATCTGTTAGAATTCTTTAAGGAAATAACAAGCAGGACAAAGGAAAATCCATGGATGTTGTGCACTCGGAGTTTGATGAAGTGCCACACAAGGCTACTTAACAAGATAAGATCTCATGGCATTAAGGCAAAGATACTATCCTTGGCCGAATAGCAAAAGACAAAGAATGGGAATAAAAGGAAGCTTTTCTGATTGGCTGCAATTGAACAGTGGTATTCCGCAAGGGTCTGTGTTCAGACTGCTTCTTTTCATGTTATATATCAATGATTTGGATGTTGGAATTGACAGATTTGTAGCTAGGTATGCAGATGATATGGAGACAGGTGGAGGAGCAGGCAGTACTGAGGAAGCAGGGAGGCTGCAGAAGGACTTGGACAGATCAGGAGAATGGGCAAAGAAGTGGCAAGTGGAATGCAGTGTTGGGAAGTGTTTGGTCATGCACTTTGGTAGAAGGAATGAAAGCATAGACTATTTTGTAATCGAGAAGAAAATTCAAAAATCCAAGGTGCAAAGGGACTTGGGAGACATTGTGCAGGATTTTTCAAAGGTTAATTTGCAGGTTGAGTTGGTGGTCTGGAAGGCAAATGCAATATTAGCATTCCTTTCAAGAAGACTAGAATACAAAAGCAAGATGTAATGTTAAGTCTTTATAAGGCCCTGGTGAGGAGTATTGTGAGGAGTTTTGGGCCCCTTATCTAAGGAATGATGTGTTGACATTGGAGGGGTTTCGGAGGAGGTTCACAAGAATAATTCTGGAAATGGAAGGCTTATCGTATGAGGAGTGACTGATAGCTCTGGGCCTTTACTTGCTGGAATTTAGAAGATTGAGAAAAAGGAAAGTGGAATGGCTTTCCCTAATTTTCCCTTATATTATTGGGCAGCCAATATCCGTTGTCTCATTTTTTGGTCTTCCTTCCATAATAAGTCTGACTGCCCAAAATGGGTGGCAATGGAGTTGAACTCTACTGAGGATCTTTCCATTTCTGCACCTCTCGGTTCTGCACTTCCTTGTCATTTGCCTAGACTTATTGTTAATCCTCTTATCAGACATACTTTAAGAATATGGGCTCGGTTCAGAAAATTTAATGGTCTTCATGGTTTTTCTCTCTCTAGCCCTATTTTACACAATCATCTTTTCCTACCTTCTATGCGGGATTCAACATTTTACGACTGGTACAGAAAGGGTATTAGGCACTTTGAAGATCTTTTTACAGATAATCGTTTTGCAACGTTTCAACAACGGTCTGTAAAGTTTAATCTACCTAATACCCATTTCTTTAGATATCTTCAAATTAGACATTTCATTAACCCTTCGATATCTAACTTTCCTGAGATGCCTGAAAAAAATGTTCTGGACTTGTTTCTTTGTATCAATCCATTGGGTAAAGGTTTAATACCAGCTATTCGGGATAAGTTAGTGATTTTGAGACGTGCCCCTTTCAGTAAAATCAGAACTGCTTGGGAACAAGATTTAAATATCTCCTTATCTGATGCGGTTTGGGATTTAATTCTTAAGTCAGTCAACTCAACCTCTCTATGTGCTCGCCACTGCCTTTTGCAGTTTAAGGTTGTACACAGGGCTCATATGTTTAAAACTAAATTATCGCAGTTTTATCCTGACATTAGTCCTATCTGTGATAAGTGCAGAGGGACTGAGGCTTCCTTATCCATATGTCCTGGACCTGTCCTAGTCTAGAGAAATTCTGGAGAGAAGTTTTTTCAACCCTATCTCATATTCTTAATTGCCATTTAGAACCTAACCCTCTGGTTGCTCTTTTTGGCACCTTGGGTGAAGTAATTATGCACTTGAGCACAACTAAATGCTGAACATTATCTTTTGCCTCTCTCTTGGCTAGACGGTTGCTTCTTCTTAGGGGGAAAGATGCTGCCCCACACACTCACGCTCAATGGCTTTGTGATATTTTGTCCTGTTTAGATCTCGAAAAGATTAATTATTCATCTTAATTCAGACATAAAGTTTCATAAAGTGTGGGGACCTTTTCTTGAATATTTTCGTAATTCTTCTTTAGTGTAAGTTCATCCTTTTTTTCTGTGTGCTACAATCCCTTACTTTCAGCCTTTTTTTTGTAACTTATATGGTTGTTTGTGGTGAATTATATTATACTTTTGGTAGTCGGCATTATACTTTCCTTTTTTCTATATATATTGACAGCTCTCTGGGGTTGAATGCTCCGATTGATTTTTTTTTTCGTTCATATGCAGAAATGGTCGGCCTGGGTTTTTCTTTTTCAGTGGGAGGTTGGGGTGGATACTAATTTTACGTAATTCTCTTTTGGGTGCTTTTTCTTATTGTTATGAATTACGTACTATATTGGATTTGTTTGTTTCGCACTGTATAAATCTCCATTTTGTTGTTGGGTTTTCTCTTTGTAGTCTTATGTAGAAATGCATTAAAAAATTAATAAAAATAAGAAGAAAGAGGGAATCTCACTGAATGCTATTGAATTGAAAGGCCTCGATATAGTGGAGTTGGAGTGGATGTTTCCTATGGTGAGGGAGTCTAGGACCAGGGGCACACTCTCAGAATAGAGGGACATCAATTTAGAAAAGAGATGAGGAGGAATTTCTTTAGCCAGAGAATGGTGAATCTGTGGAGTTCTTTGCCACAGGCGGCTGTGCAGGCCAGGCCATTGGGTCTATTTAAAGTTGATAGGTTCTTGATGAGTCAAGGCGTGAAAGTGTACGGGGAGAAGGCAGGAAAATGAGGTTGAGAGGGAAATGGATCAGCCATGATGAAATAGCAGAGCGGACTTGACGGACCAAATGGCCCATTTCTACTCCCATTGTCTAAATCTTACTCACTGTCACAGAGAATTAAATACCCTCCCTGAATTTACAATGGCTCAGCCCAAAGTGCAAAGTACAGTTGGTGCAGATTTTACAGATTTGGTGCAAATGGATCCAGTAGTCACCATATCCTCGGACTACGAGTGGAGAATGGCATTATGTATTGACCTGACTGGGAAAGTGAACACTGTTGGACTTGGGCGATGGGAAGTGCTGCTTTTGCCATAATTCCCACTTGCTCTCATAAGGTCAGGCACAGATATGGAGTAAGGTACTGGAATGAAGATGGTTCCTGTGGAACACAGCAGTAGCTCTTGAGAGCAATGTGGCAAAGGACAAATTGGTAATGATGGAGAAGTTTTAATTTCGTTGTTTGACTTGTGAAAACTGGACAATCAAGTTCCAAAGTTAAACAGCTTCATCCTCCCGGGATGAGAAGTTTAAACTGAATGCTCCAACAAATGGACATGAAGATCTTTGTTGAGGTCCTGGCTGCTACTTGCTCTTTAGCTGATTAGAAAAGAGACGTTATTTGTTTATAATCATTTCACAGCTGTTGTGAGGCCCTAAAGAGGAGTAAAAATAATGCTGCATATCCCTGTTACAACAGTGGCTACACTTCAAAACTAGTCTAAGCAAGCAGACATTAAATGGTTCTCGGGGCGTTGCTCAAATGATGTTGTTTCATAAGATGGAAGAATTTGCTGCAAATGAAACAATTTTCAGCAGAGGAGGGTAATTCCTGGAGCTTCCCACTTAAAAGCTTTACCAGAGGGCATTAATCATCATCATGACAAGAATTCAGGAGGTGGCAACAACGTCTTCTCAAGGGCAAGTAGCATTGGGCAACAGACCGCCGGTCTCAGTCCACGATCGCTGATGAAGCTACAAAACAAAATGATAATAATCAGTGATGTAACAGCAACTCCCCTGACCTGAATGTTGTGCATTACCCATTTCACATGGCATGCATCTTTAGGAGAGGCAGGACATAACTCCACAGAGGCAAGTGGGGTATCACTGAAAAATTAAAATGAGGTTCCTCACACATTGAGAGGAGAATATAAAGAGGATGCAAAGGCAAAATACACAGAGGTTTTGGTGAGTAATCTACTGTACTCTGTCTAGCTTTAGTCATTTTCTTTAAGGAGGGATATACTTACTTTATGGACAGTTCAAAACAGGTCCAATAAACAGTGGTTACAAGAAACAATAAACAAGGAAATGGGAGCAGGAGCAGATACCTCAGCCTCCAAACTTGTTGCTTCATGTACCAGATCAGAACATCTCCTTTAGCTCATCTCTAAGTCTTGTCCATTCCCCTTGTTTTCGTATCATCCAGAAATCTTTGATCTGTGTTATGAAGTGCTGGGGTTGAGCCTGTCCTGTCCAGCCATGTGGACACTATGGTCATGACTAGAACCTCAATCTCCTCAGGAGACTAAATAGATAAGGCACGTCCCCATTGATCCACACCAAAGTGCCATAGAAAGCAGCCTCTATGGATGCATAAGATTATTATCTGAATGGTGGCCGATTAGGAAAAGGGGAGGTGCAACGAGACCTGGGTGTCATTATACACCAGTCATTGAAAGTGGGCATGCAGGTACAGCAGGCGGTGAAAAAGGCGAATGGTATGCTGGCATTTATAGCGAGAGGATTTGAGTACAGGAGCAGGGAGGTACTACTGCAGTTGTACAAGGCCTTGGTGAGACCACACCTGGAGTATTGTGTGCAGTTTTGGTCCCCTAATCTGAGGAAAGACATCCTTGCCATAGAGGGAGTACAAAGAAGGTTCACCAGATTGATTCCTGGGATGGCAGGACTTTCATATGAAGAAAGACTGGATGAACTGGGCTTGTACTCGTTGGAATTTAGAAGATTGAGGGGGGATCTGATTGAAACGTATAAGATCCTAAAGGGATTGGACAGGCTAGATGCAGGAAGATTGTTCCCGATGTTGGGGAAGTCCAGAACGAGGGGTCACAGTTTGAGGATAGAGGGTAAGCCTTTTAGGACTGAGATTAGGAAAAACTTCTTCACACAGAGAGTGGTGAATCTGTGGAATTCTCCGCCACAGGAAACAGTTGAGGCCAGTTCATTGGCTATATTTAAGAGGGAGTTAGATATGGCCCTTGTGGCTACGGGGGTCAGGGGGTATGGAGGGAAGACTGGGGTGGTGTTCTGAGTTGGATGATCAGCCATGATCATAATAAATGGCGGTGCAGGCTCGAAGGGCTGAATGGCCTACTCCTGCACCTATTTTCTATGTTTCTATGTTTCTATAACGGTTGATATGGTAACTGCTCTGTTCGTGACCTCAAGAAACTGTATTGAGTTGTGGACACAGCTCAGTGCATTATGAAACCAGCCTCTCTTCCATGGACTCCATCTACTCTTTTTGTTGCCTCAGTAAAGCAACCAGCATAATCAAACACCCTGCACACCCCTTTTCTGTCATGAACCAAAAAAAACAAAAGCCTAAAAGCATGTACCACTGGCTCAAGGACAGCTTCTATTCTACGCAAACAACAGGAATTCTGCAGATGCTGGAAATTCAAGCAACACACATCAAAGTTGCTGGTGAACGCAGCAGGCCAGGCAGCATCTGTAGGAAGAGGTGCAGTCGACGTTTCAGGCCAAGACCCTTCGTCAGGACTGAAACGTCGACTGCACCTCTTCCTACAGATGCTGCCTGGCCTGCTGCGTTCACCAGCAACTTTGATGTGTGTTGCTTCTGTTCTACGGTTATATTTCTATTGAATAGCTGCCTTGTACAATAAGATGGAGTCTTGATCTCATAATCTACCGAAGCATGGCCTTGCCCCTTTTTGCCTGCCTACACTGCACTTTCTCTGTAGCTGTTACAGATTATTCTGTATTCTCTTATTGCTTTCCCCTTGAACTACCCCATTGCGATGAAATTATTTGTAAGTCTGCTAAGCAAAGCAGAGTTTTTTTAACTGTACCTGGTACATCTGACAATAATAACTAATTTATGAGTGAACCTGGACTGAACCTCCACAGTTCTCCAAGGCAGAGGATTCAAAAGATTACTCACCTCAGAGTAAAGAAATTCCATCTCACCTCAATCTTAAATTGTCCTACCTTCCTTCCTGTGACTGTAGCCATGACTCAGCACTCCCCAGACCGTATAAGAATTGTGTAACTTTCAATGTGGTCAGCTCCATTGTTTAGGGAATCTAGTCCCACTCAATCACTCTTCATATGACAAACCACCCTTGGAACCAGTCTGCTGAGCTCAGCCTATTAAAACCAGATAAAGTGATGAGAACTGGACACAATGCATCACATACAAATCTCACCACACAACCATGTAATTAAAACAAGACCTCTCTGTTGCTCTACTCAAAGTTACCCACAACAAAAATTAACATTGTTCGTCCTAACTTCAGCACCTTCATTATGGCTCTCAGTGCACAAGCACACCTTTAAAGATCAACATTTATCAATCCCTCACCATTGAAGAAGTACCCTGCTTCTCTGGTATTGGCATGAAGGTGGATGACCTCATAATTTCCCAAATTATATCCCACCTCCCACACACTCATGAGCTCAGCTTCCAACCTAATGGCATGAATACTGATTTCTCCTTCTGGTAAAATAATTTCCCCCTCCCCTCTTTGTCTATTCCCCACTCTGGCCTCTTACATTTTCTCACCTGCCTATCACTTTCCCCCAGTGTCCCTCCTCCTTCGCTTTCCCCTATGGTCCACTCTCCTCCCCTATCAGACTCCCTCTTCTCCAGCCCTTTACCTTTCCCACCCACCTGGCTTCACCTATCACCCTCTGGCTATCCTTCTCCTCCTCCCCTCGCCTTTTCACTCTGGCATTATCCTCCTTCCTGTCCAATCCTGAAAAGGGTCTCAGGCTGAATTGTTGACTGTTCATTTCCATCAATGCTGCCTGAACTGTTGAGTTCCTCCAGCATTTTGTATGTGAAGCTTTTTTTTTGTGTCTCAGTGCATGTGACAATAATAAACCAATTCCAATTCCATGAAACTATCTACCTCTGTCTTAGAACTGTTCAACTTCTACCTCCTTATTAGGAATAGAGATCCAAGGACTCTGCATCTGGATTTCTGCTGATGACACTAAGGTTGGAGGTGTTGTGAGTAGTCTGGAGCATTGTCAGAAGTTACAGCACAACATCGATAGGATACAGAACTGGGCTGAGATGTGGCAGATGGAGTTCAACCCAGGTAAGTGTGAGGTGGTTCATTTCAGTAGGTCAAATTCAAAGATAGAATATAGTATTAGTAGTAAGACTCTTAGCAGAGTGGAGGATCAGCGAGATCAGTGATGTTGTGGAGATGGAACTGGACTCTCTGGCGGTGGTGTCTGAAAAGAGGATTCTGTCCAAGTTGCATGTCGTCTTGGACAATGTCTCCCATCCACTACATAATGTACTGGTTGGGCACAGAAGTACATTCAGCCAGAGACTCATCCCACTGAGATGCAACACTGAGCGTCATAGGAAGTCATTCCTGCCTGTGGCCATCTAACATAACAACTCCTCCCTTGGAGGGTCAGACACCCTGAGCCAACAGGCTGGTCCTGGACATTTCATAATTTACTGGCATAATTTACATATTGCTATTTAATTATTTATGGTTTTATTACTATTTAATTATTTATGGTGCAACTGTAATGAAAACCAGTTTCCCCTGGGATCAATAAAGTATGACTATGCCTATGACTATGACTACATTGGAGTCCGTGTCCATTGGACACTCAAAGCTGCTGCACAGGTTGACAGTGTTGTTAAGAAGGCGTATGGTGTGTTGGCATTCATCAACCGTGGGACTGAGTTCAAGAGTCATAAGATAATGTTACAGCTATATAAGACCTTAGTCAGACCCTACTTGAAATACTGTGTTCAGTTCTGGTCACCTCACTACATGAAGGATGTGGATAATTTAGAGAGAGTGCAGAAGAGATTTACAAAGATGCTGCCTGAATTGGAGAGCATGCCTTCTGAGAATAGGTGAGTGAACTTGGCCTTTTCTCATTGGAGTGATGGAGGATGAGAGGTGATTTGATAGAGGTGTATAACATGATGAGAGGCATTGATCATGTGGATAGCCATTGGCTTTTTCCCAGGGTTGAATGGCTAACATGAGGGGGCATAGTTTTAAGGTGCTTGGAAGTAGGTACAGAGGGGATGTCATGGGAAAGTTTTTCACACAGAAAGTGGTGAGTGCATGGAATGCACTGCCATCAATAGTGGTAGAGGCAGATACAATAGGCTCTTTTAAGAGATTCTTAGGTAGGTACATGAAATTCTAGGCAGTTTTTAGAGTAGGTTACATGGTCAGCACAACATTGTGGGCTGAGGGGCCTGTAACGTGCTGTAGATTTCTATGTTCTATGTTCTATCTTATGACAGTCAAAATAAATTTATCTCATCTCTGTGCTAAATGGATGTTTTGTTTTTTAAAGAGGGGCCCTTACCTAGTTTTAGATTCTCCCACAGGGGGAGCCATCTTCTCCACACTCCCCAGTTAAGATCCTTTAACACCCGAACTGCATTGCATTCTTCTCAGCTCCAGCCGACACAAGTCGAGCCTGTCAAGCTTTTCTTCATAGAGGACAAGATGCAGAGCTAGTTCAGACTACAAAGGACAGCAAGCATGGGTGGGGTAGCGTATGAGCCCCCTAACAATAATTACAGTGCCAGTCATGATAAAAATCAGAGAGCCAGAGGTTGCTTAGTAATCACAAACACATTAATGGCATGTATCAAATTTGCAGGACTCTGTGGATTACCTCTGTGTACCAACTAGGAAACACATCATCTTAGAATTAGTTGGTGCAATATGCCATGGTTAATTTATAATCCAGAGACAATGAGTCCCTGGGAAAGAGCAATTGGAATACTGTCAGATTTAACGCCTGATTTAGTTAAATCCAAATCTGGGGACTTAATTCTGAACAAAGCAAACTGTGTAAATTGGCTGTGGTAATTGGGAAAGCAGGATAAATATAAAGACTTCTCAAATACAAAACTTAGTATGTTAGAGAGTCAGAATCATCAAGAAACTCATAAAGAGAGAGACAATATAGGGACAACAAACCAGCAAAGGACATGCCAGTAGATTGTAAAAGCTCTGTAGGTGAATAGAAGATGATTAGCAGAAGTCACAAACAATTTACAGACAGAAGGGATGACAAAGTGACATAGAACTTAACCTAATACTTAGTGGTAGGAGAAAAATAATATTCTTGGAAAACTGGGTTCCAAAAATTTAGGAAACAAGAGAAGAACGGTTCACGTAATGCATTATAGCACCAGCAACCCGGGTTCAATTCCTGCTGTTGTCTGTAAGGAGCTTGTACATTCTCCCCGTGAGCATGTGGCTTTCCTCTGGGTGCTCCGGTTTCTTCCCACATTCCAAAGATGTAGGGGTTAGAAGTTTATTTGGTCACGTGGGTGTAATTGGACAAAGTGGACCTGTTGGAAAAAGGACCTGTTATCGTTCTGTTGGACGGAAGGGCCTGTTATCGTTCTGTTGACCAAAGGGCCTGTTATCATTCTGTTGGGTGTAAAGGCCTGTTATCATTCTTTATCTCTAAATAAATTTAAAAAATGGAGACTGAAAACTGACAAATCCCTCGAACCGGATGATCAGCTTCTCTGAGGTTTAAAGAGGATGGCTACAAGGGATGTATTTGCTTTGACATTCTGGAGTTGCCTAGATTGAAGGATTGTCTCTGCCAGCCCTGTTCAGGAAAGGAGAAAAGCAGCAAATGCACACTCAATGGCTACTTTATTAGATACAGGAGCTGCTCAATAAAATGGCCACTGAATTATGCTCATGGCCTTTTGCTGCTGTAGCCCATTCATGTTCGACGTGTTGTGCATTCAGGATGTTCTTTTGCACACCACTGTTGTAATGTGTGGTTATTTGAGTTACTGTTGCCTTCCTGTCAGCTTGAACCAGTCTGGCCTTTCTCATTAACAAGTCATTTTTGCCCGCAGAGCAGCTGCTCACTGGATTTTTTTTTGTTTCTTGTACCATTCTCTGTAAACTCTAGAGACTGTTGTGCATGGAAATCGCAGGAGATCAGCAGTTTCTGAGATATTCAAACCACCCTGTATGGCATCAACAATCATTTGATGGTCAAAGTCATTTAGGTCACATTTCTTCCCCATTCTGATGTTTGGTCTGAATAACAACTGAACCTCTTGACCATGTCTGCAGTCTTTTATACACTGAATTACTGCCACATGAGTGGCTGATCAGCAAGTGTACAAGTGTATCAAAAAAGAGCCACTGAGTATAGTTCATTTGGAGCAGGGTTTCCCAACTTTTCTTATGCCATGGACCAATACCCTTAAGTAGGAGGTCCGTGGATCCCAGGTTGGGTGCCCGGCAGGGTCTCGGCCCGAAACGCCTACTGTACTCTTTTCCATAGATGTTGCCTGGCCTGCTGAGTTCCTCCAGCATTTTCCGTGTGTTACTTGGATTTCCAGCATCTGCAAATTTTCTCTTGTTTGTGGATAGTTCGGAAAGGCTTAGAGGGATATTGCTTAAATGTGGGCAAATGGGAATTTTGGTCGGCATGGACCAGTTGGACTGAAGGGCCTGTTTCTTTGCTGTACAATTCTATGACCTACAAACAGGAAATCACCTTTTTTGAGCTAACAAGGATTTAAGCATTTTTGCCTCATGGGCTATACAGAAATTGAGACTCAACAAATGGGAAAATTGTTGATATGAATTGAGGATTTGTGAATGGAAGTAACTAAATTAGGGGTGTACTCTTAACTATTTACTTACTGGTACCATCACTGCTCGGGCCTGAGCTGGTCACTATCGACATGAATGGTTAAAGAAGTGGACTGCGTATAAAGTACCCAAGACTACTGACGCTGCAAGGCAAGCTGGGAAAATCTCTGAGGAAGACGCAAAGAGGCTGCAGAGAGGCAGAAACATGTCAAGCAATTGATCAGGAAGGTGGTGATGGAATTTAATGAGAAGAAATGTGAACACATCTGCTGGCAGGAAAACTTGAATAGTGGAGTCTTTCTATTAAATATTGGTGTCCAGCGTGAACCAAATCTTCTGAGTGCCAACATTTCCCACTAACATTGTTAATCCTGGAGGTAAATACTTGTCTTGAAACTATTTCTACCAGGTGTCTAGTCAATGAAACATGGTTATTTTGATATGTGTTATTACCAAATCAGAGAAGTCAGCCTACTGAGAGATTACGTATGTTGACTCAGAAAGATGCTGCGAGTGCTCAGCTGATCTCTGTCTGGGCCAACAATCCACTTCCACCCCAGGATCATCAACAATGCTTATTATTGTACACAATTAACACAGTCACAAACCAAAAGCTTTCTATTTTAACACATTAAATAGTGTCATAAAGTCATAGAAAAGTACAGCACATAAACTGGCCCTCTGGCCCGTCTAGTACATGCAGAACCATTTAAACTACCTATTTTCAATGACCTGCACTGGGACCATAGCTCTCCACACCCCTACCATCCATGTACCTGTCCAAACTCCTCTTAAACATTGAAATCAAGCTCACATACACCACTTGTGCTGGCAGCTCATTCCGCACTCTTACGACCCTCTGAGTGAAGAGATTTCTCCTCATGTTCCCCTTAGATTTTTCACCGTTCACCCTTAACCCAAGACCTCTGGCTGTAGTGCCACCCAACCTCAGTAGAAAACACCTGCTTGCACTTACCCTATCTATACCCCTCATAACTTTGTATATCTCTATCAAATCTCCTCACAATCTTCTACATTCAAAGGAATAAAGTCCTAACCTATTCAATCTTTCCATATGACTCAGGTCCTCCAGTCCCAGCAACATTTTTGTAAAATTTTCTCTGTGCTGTTTCAACCTTATTTACATCTTTCCTGTAGGTAGGTAAGCAAAATTGCACACAATACTCCAAATTATGCCTTACCAATGTCTTATACAACTTCAACATAACATCCCATCTCCTGTATTCAATACATTGATCTATGAATTATCATATTAGGGGATCTATCATATTATCATCAAGATAACAAACAACAATGGATCCAGCACCGATCCCTAAGGCAATCCCCTAGCCACAGGTCTCCACTACCTCATCTTGAATGCCAAGCGACTAAACCTTCTTGACCAACCTCCCATGTGGGACCTTGTCAGATGTGCATATTAACAGGCTTAAAATGTGAATTGCAGTTTCTAAAGTTTATAAAAGTAAATAAAGTGGAAATGGGGGGGGGGGTGTTGGACATCTGACAATGCCCCCAACTCCACGGTCTCCCCGTCACTACTTCAGATTCTAGCCTTGAATTAGCAACCATCTCCAACAAACCCCTCCCCTCCAGATTTGGAAACTTCGAATTGCTTTGGAAACTCACATTTCTTCTTATTGTTCCACCCACCTTCTTCTTGATCAATTGCTTATTATATTTCTACCTCTCTGCAGCCTCTTTGGCTCTTGCTCAAAGATTTACCCGCCTCACAACAGTCTTGGATACTTTATATTCAGAACATTTCTTTAACCATTCCTGTCGATTGTGACCAGCTCAGACTCGTGCAGTGATGCTAGCAGTAAATAAATAGTACAACCTCTAAATTAAACTCAGTTGACCAGATATCATCCTCAGATCCCACTCTCAACTGCCAGGTGTGGGCAAAGGTGGGAAGTCCATCTTCAGCCTTCTACCTCTACCACCAATCATCTTGTAGCTTTTCACATCAACCCTACTCTCCCACCTCCCTACTTTCCCCTCACCTGGACTCACCTATCACCTGCATTTGATTTGGAGATAATGTTGTCCAGAAGGTTCTTTGGAAGTCAAAAATCAGGGATAAATCTGGTTACAACCATCTCAATCTACGGTAATTAAGAACCAAAGAAAGAAGACAAGGAAAAGACAAAGAACAAAGTTGTGGTCGTCTTATACTGAGAACTATCTCAAACCAAACAGATAAGAGCAGACCAGGAGACACTTCAATTCATGGCGTGACACAGGCTACAGACAAAGAAGATACAAAAATACAGAACTAGCTATCCTACAAATTACTGAAAATCCACAGAACATTTGCAGATAAACAGGTGATTATTCAAACTTATAAGCAAGCATAAGCAATGTTAAACAGGGAAAATGGCAATTTGAATCTGTGGAATTCTCTGCCACAGGAAGCAGTTGAGGCCAGTTTATTGGCTATATTTAAGAGGGGGTTAGATATGGCCCTTGTGGCTAGAGGGATCAGGGGGTATGGAGGGAAGGCAGGTATGGGGTTCTGAGTTAGATGATCAGCCATGATCATACTGAATGGCGGTGCAGGCTCAAAGGGCCGAATGGCCTACTCCTGCACCTATTTTCTATGTTTCTATGTTTCTAGATCCTAAACCAACACCTGTCAGCTTGTGTTCCTTCCCCATCCCCCAACTATTTTATTCCATCTTCTGCCCCCTTCCGTTCCAGTTCTGATGAAAGGTCTTGGTCTGAAATATCTTTCTTTCTTTTTCAATCTTTCTATTAATTTCGAAGTATAAAAACAAAACATAGCAATAATACAAATAGTAGAAGAAATATTGTTAGACTTAAGAAAAGTAATTGTACAATCAAATAGTGTACGTTAACAAAGCTCCCAATCATGTAAAACTGACAACGGATAATACAAATCAAAAAAAACTGAAAAAAAATCATGAAAAAGAAAAAAAAACAAAACCAAAAAAAAAAACAAACCCCATCCCCAAAGAAAAACAGAATTAATCAACTAAACTAAAAGACTTAGGCAAAACTAACAACTTAAAAATGGAAAAGAAGAAAACCTTAGTGTCGATGACTCCATTCCCCTCCAACAACAGTACAGAGAGATAAAACAAGTTTGGAAATGATCAAATTACATCAACTGAAAATGCTGATTGAATGGCCTCCAAGTTTTTTCAAACTTAATGGAAGGGTCATAAACTGCACTTCTAATTTTCTCCAAATTCAAACACACCATAGTTTGTGAAAACCAATGAAATACCTTAGGAGGGTTAATCTCTTTCCAATTCAACAAAATGGACCTTCTAGCCATTAAAGTAAGAAATGCAATCATCCTTCGTGATGAAGAGGTTAAATTATTTAAGTCTATCATTGGTAGTCCAAAGATAGCAGTAATTGGATGAGGTTGTAAGTTTATGCTTAGGACCGTTGAAGTAATATCAAAAATATCTTTCCAATATTTCTCCAACAAAGGACATGACCAAAACATGTGGGTTAAAGAAGCTATCTCGAAATGACATCTGTCACATATTGGATTAATATAAGAGTAATAGCGAGATAGTTTATCTTTGGACATATGAGCCCTGTGCACTACTTTAAACTGTATCAACCTATGCTTAGCACATACAGAGGATGAATTCACCAACTGAAGAATTTTTTCCCATTTTTCAGTCGATATATTAATCTCAAATTATCTTTCCCAGTCAGCTTTAATTTTATTAGAAGCATCAGGACATAAATTCATAATTATATTATATATAATTGCTACTACACTTTTCTGAGAGAGATTTAAATCTAAGATTTTTTCCAAAATGTCCATTGGATATGGGTGTGGGAAATTAGGGGAAACAGTAATTAAAAAGTTTCTAATCTATAAATATCTAAAAAAGTGAGACCTGCGTAAATTATATTTATTAGAGAGTTGATCAAAAGACATAAAACGATTATCCAAAAATAAATCGCAAAAAGATATTATACCTTTGGTTTTCCAATCAGAGTAAGCTTGATCCATCGTGGAAGGTTGAAAAAGAAAATTTGATATAATGGGACTTGCTAGAATAAATTGATTAAACCCAAAAAATCTTCGGAATTGAAACCATATATGTAAAGTACGCTTAACTATTGGGTTATTCATTTGTTTATATAATTTAAAAGAAGTAAAAGGAAGTAAAGTTCCTAAAACCGAACCCAAGGAAAACCCTTGTAATGAATTAGATTCAAGATTTACCCAACAAGGGTTTAAAGATACGTCCAAATCTCGTAACCAAAATTTTAAATATCGAATATTAATTACCCAGTAATAACATCTAAAATTTGGAAGGGCAAGCCCCCCCTCCTTTTTGGATTTCTGTAGATACCTTTTACCTAACCTAGGATTTTTATTTTGCCAAATATATGAGGAAATTTTTGAATCTACGTTATCAAAAAAAGATTTTGGGATGAAAATTGGAACTGATTGGAATATATACAAAAATTTGGGCAAAATGGTCATCTTAATAGCATTAATCCGACCAATCAAAGACAAAGAGATTGGCGACCATAGAAATATCAACTTAACTTGCTTTCTTAGATGCTGCCTGACCTGCTGAGTTCCTCCAGCATTTTGTGTATGTATGCTGCTCAAGATTTCCAGCATCTGCTGAAACTCTTGTGTCTCTCTAGAAATAATTTGTTTGTCTTAGTCCAGCTCAATCACCAAATCAGGACTGGCTAAGAACTAGGAGCCATCAAACATAAATCAAATTTCAGGCCCACCTACATGAGTTCTCATGGAGCTTCATGAAATAATTCGCCAGAAAAGAAGCTCTTTAAACATAGCAAAAGTGGTGTTTGCAACAAAGCCATTTAATGATGGATTATACTGGTGGCAATGTTGGGATGAAGGACCTTGGGGGTGGACAAAAAGAGTATAGTTATAAATTGGAGGAGGATAGTGGGCTTTTGACAGTGAGAATTAATAATTATATTATTTGATATTTGGGTGGCAGGTTGGAGTTAGGACTCTAATTTGGTTAGAGGTGTAAGGTGGCTCCTTCCCTCTGCTAGCCTGCAGGTCACCCTTGGGCGAGGTGTAGCACCTGCTTAGCTCCACCCCGATCAGGGTCACGTGAAGCCATGGGAGCAGGTGGTGGATGGTCGTATGAGCAGCTGGTACAGGTCACAGGTCCTGGCTATGCAACCACTGAGGACAGGCAGACAATCTCCGAAAAGTATTAATAGTGGCTATGGTCACCCATCTTGTAAAGACACTGCTCAGAAGAAGGCAATGGCAAACCACTTCTGTAGAAAAATTTGCCTGGTCAAAGACCTTGATCACCTACGTCATACAACAGGGCACATAATGATGATGGTTATTTGATATTAGGCAAAGTATTTTCCATTACAATATTAACATTCAAGGCCATCCATTTAAAAATGTCGTATTCCATTACTAATTAACAATGCTATTAAAATTGCCATTAACTCATCAGTATATTTTAGAATTGTTTTGCAGCCTTGATACTTTTTATTTGCAGCAATAGCAGAGGACAGTTAGGTTAGTCGGCCCAATGGCCTATGCTAGTTTTTATACCACACACATAACCTCCCATTCCACCTACTTACCTCAACCTCTCAAAGCCATTATAACTTTCTCTCATACCTTCACTCTCTAGCTCCCTTTTTAAAATATGCAATCCGTGTTTTCTGTCTCAAACAGCTCCTGTGATACTCAATAACACACCCAACTTCTAGTCAATTTCCTTGTCTGATTTAGTTGTATCTTTTTGTTCATATTTATGATCCTCGTCTTTAGATTTATTCATAGTGAAAAGAATCCCTTCATCAGTTACAATATCCAATCTATTTATAACTTACTAAGAGCTTTGTTCTCAAACATTTTCTCAACAGAGAATTCATGATATTGACTGCCATCTTTTGTTTCTGCACTACATTCTCTTTTTATTTCTGTTACGGCAGGAACTGTGAACGGTAAGTATGGCCTTAGAAGAGCTCTTAGCGTGTTTGGGATGCAACTCTCCACATCACAGAATTGGAATATCATGTCACATTGTTATCAAACTTTGGTTAGACCGCATCTGGAGTATCGTGTGTCGTTCTGGTTTCTACTCTGTATGAAGGATGTGGACGCACAGGAGTTAATTCACCAAGATGTAAGTAAAATCCTCTCATTCAGGTAACAAGACAAGATTGGATAGGCTGGGCTAATTTTCCCTGAAGCATAACAAATGTATGGTGACCTGACAGAGGTATATAACATGTTGAGAGGCATAGACAGGATAAAATTTCAAAATCTTTATTTTTCATGGTAGTGGTACCAAAAACAAGAGGATACAGGTTTACAGATGTGGGGAAGAAGTTTCTGAGGGGAAAGAACAGAAAAGCCTACAAAAAGTGGTGGATACTGCTCAGCACATCACAGGAAAAGCCCTCCTCACCATTGAGCAGACCAACAAGGAGCACTGCCACAATAAAGCACTATCGCTATCAAAGCGCCCCTCTATCCAGGCCATGCTCTCTTCTCACAGTTGCCATCGGGAAGGAAGCGCCGGAGGCTTAGGTCCTGCATCAACAGTTTCAGCTGCAGTAACTACCCTTCAGGAACTGTACAACTCTACAATCACACCAGTTTTGAAATCAAATCAGCTTGAAATACAAACACAACCGAGAGAAAATCTGCGGGCACTGGAAATCAAAGTTATACATACAAGATGCTGGAGGAACTCATCTTGAAATACAAACTATGATCTTATTTGAGTTGTTTTAATGTCTGCTGACCGGCAAAACTATTTTAAATTATCTTTGTTTTCACCCTAGACTTCTTTACTCTGCTGCCTCTATCAGTTTCTAATTGTCAACAATATGGATGATAGTTCTAATTCTTCTTTCAGCCCACATTTAGCTATGTTACAGTTTATTTGCCCCAGACCTTGAGATCCAAACATCCAGACCTGGAGATTTGTTTGCTTCAACATCAGAATGACTGAGGCGCCTGCAACCGATTTCAAGCACATTAAGAACAAAAGAGATGGAAGCAGCAGCAGACCACAGCCCTTGTACTCCCTCCCTCACCGTTCAATAAGACTACGGCTGATCTTTTACTTCAGAGTCACTTTGCCCTAAAATTCAAATTTCAACCAGTTGCTGCCTTGATTACATGCAGAGACTCCACAAAGATTCAATCTCTTCTGAGTAAAGAAGTTTCTGCTTTGAGCACGTCCTGCATATTCAGCCTGTTGCTGACATGTTCCAGACAGCACAGCGGGGAAAGCATCATCCCTCAATATGCTGTCAATCCCTGAGGAGTTTTGTAAGTTTCAGACACATCACTCATGGACTTGACAGAGCGAGGATTTTTCTGGCATCTAGTTCATTCACACATGGTACTCACACTTCGTTCTAGAAAAGGAATCACCTTGAGATGCTTACCTCCATTTATAACTTTGGTGAGAGGTTGTCTGAAGCCCTGATAAAGCAGGAATAGCATCCGATCTTATAGACACCTGCAGAAACACATGGTGTCTTTCCCTAACCAGTCAAGTGTGAGCAACACCATATGGGAAGGTGCTGACGTTCCTGTTTTCCTTCATGCCTTCAGCCCACAATATACATTTGTGCCTGTAAACAACACCATCTCCTTTCCAACAGCTAGCGATACCTACCCAGCTAGATAGAGCCTGTGTCACGGTCCGGTCCGTGAAGTCTGCATTCCGGTTCACGGTCCAGTCCATCGATCCTTGTTCTGGGTTTTCCGGTTTTCTACCTTGTTCTGTTGGGTGCCTAGGCTTAATTGAGGCACCTGATTCTCATTTCGGTCTGGCACATAAATACTTCTGCAAACCAGGGATTGTTGGCTGGACAGTTCCCTTCCTTCCCTTTGAAATCTGGGATGGTTACCTCGCCTGCAACCTTCGTCTGTCACTTCGTCAGAATCCTCGTCAAGTATCCTCGGCAGTGACCTTGGCAAGTATCCTCTGTAGTTACCTGGGCAGTCACCTCGGTAAATATGCTTCGCAGTCATCCCGGCCCCTGTGTCCTGGAAAGCATCCTGGCCCCTGCGTCCTAGAAGGGTCCCTGTGGCTCTGAGCCCAAGTAGGAATCCTGGCTCTGTACCCCAGAGCCTAACCCAGCCAAGTTGAAGAGCCGAGCCAAATCTAACCCAGGAGTTACCTCACCCAGCCCAGCCCTGGAGAATCCTCGCCCAGCCCAGGTGTTCCTCGTCCTGTCCAAGAACCTCATCCTGTCCAGGTCAAGGCTTTGTGTTCCCGTCCTGTCCAAGTCAAGGCTTTGTGTTCTCTTCCTGTCCATGTGCTTCATCCTGTGCAGAAGTTCCACGTCCTGTCCTTGCCAAGATCCTAGTCCCATGTCCTAGCCTAGACCTGGGTTCCAGTTCCGAGTCAAGACCCAGGTTCTGAGTCCCAACTAAGACCCAGGTTCTGGATCCTTATCCAGGCTCTGGTTCCGGAGTTCCGTGTTCCTAGTCCAGGCTCCTTGTTCCTAGTTCCCTATCCGGGTCCCGTGTTTCTAGTCCAAGTCCTAGCCCAGGCCCTGAATCCTAGTCTCATCCAGGGCCTGTGTCCCTGTCCAGCGTTGTTTCTTCCTGACTCCCCTTGTTTTCTTGCTATACCTAGTCCTGGTCCTAGAACTGCAGTGTCTCTGTCTTGTACTTGGGTCCGCTCCCAGCGCCGTCTTGTAACAGAACAGTCCAGTCAAGTATGGACCCAGCAACACAGTCACTGTTGTTTTACTCTTGCCATCCTGGGTTCCCCCCTGTTGAATGCCCCCCCCCACCAGTCCATAGCCTGGGGAAGTCTTTTGGGTCGCCAGGAGGCTCCCATGGGGTGGGGGGGGGGTGGCGCGGAATACAGTCATGGTCCGGTCCGTGAAGTCCACATTCCAGTTCACAGTCCAGTCCATGGATCTTTGTTCTGGGTTTTCCTGTTTTCTACTTCGTTTTGTTGGGTGCATTAATTGAGGCACCTGATTCTCATTTCGGTCTGGCACATAAATACCTCTCTGCAAACCAGGGATTGTCGGCTGAACAGTTCCTTTCCCCCCCCTTCAGAATCCCCGATGGTTACCTCGCCTGCAACCTCTGTCAGAATCCTCAGCAAGTATCCTCGGCAGTCATCCCGGCCATGCATCCTAAAAAAAGGTCCCGGCCCCTGCGTCCTGGAAAGCATCCCAGCCCTGCGTCCCAGAAGGGTCCCAGTGGCTCCGTACCCTAGAGCCTAGCCCAGCCAAGTCCAAGAGCTGAGCCAAATCTAGTTATAGAGCCACGCCCAGCCCTGGAGTTACCTCACCCAGCCCAGCCCAGGAGTACCTTGCCCAGACTGGTGCTGGAGTTCCCTCGTCCTGTCCTAGCCACGGCTTTGTGTTCTCGTCCTGTCCATGTGCCTCATCCTGTGCAGGAGTTTCACATCCTGTCCTTGCCAAGATCCTAGTCCCGAGTCCTAGCCTAGATCCGGGTTCCGAGTCCCAACCAAGACCTAGGTTCCGGATCCTTGTCCAGACTCTGGTTCCGGAGTTCCGTGCTCCTAGTCCAGGCTCCTCGTTCCCAGTTCCCCGTCCGGGTGCTGTGTTTCTAGTCCAAGTCCTAGCCCAGGCCCTGAATCCTAGTCTTGTCCAGGGCCTGTGTCCCTGTCCAGCGTCGTTTCTTCCTGACTCCCCTTGCTTTCTCGACAAACCTATTTCTGTTCGTTGTTCTGTGTCTGTGTCTTGCTTTTGGGTCTGCCTTCAGCGCCCCCTTATGACAGCCTGAGGGGTTAGCAGATGTCTGTGTGGAATGAAAATTGCTTGGAGGTGTTTCGATCTTGTAAATCATTAACACAATCAAGGTTCATTCAGGAACAAGTACAACTGGATGGGTTGACTTTGTGAAGAATAGCATTTTTACATGCTTTAAAACTAGAAAGGAGAGATTGCAGTATGTATGTGGGAGAGATGGTTACACTTGCAGAATTTAAGAAGTATCAAGATGAAACCTGAAACTACCAATGCGTAGAAGGCTATACTACCCGTGTTGATGGGCAGGGTTAGTGCAGAAAGTCAGCTAGGACACAGTGGGTTTAAGGCCTTTTTCTGGGCTCTATGACTCTGATAGAAAGCATTGGGAACACCAAAAGGGTTACTCAGTATCTATGAGAATAAGATGCAAGGCTACTTGAAATCATGATGGCAATTAGAAGCAGAAGGCTTTAACAGATTAACCCAGTCCAGAAATGAGCAAACATCATCAAAGACACAAAGTGTGTGAATAGGATAAGGAAATGGCTCCGAGTGAAGCAGTGGGGAGAAATTCAAATACCACCCTACCCACAGCTTGGGAGAGCACTGATTGAAGGTAATTCCCTTTCAACAAAAACATAACAAGGAATTATTTCAAACAAGAGAAAATCTGCAGATGCTGGCAGTTCAAGCAACATGCACAAAATGCTGGAGGAACTCAGCAGGCCATGAGTTCCTCCAGCATTTTGTGTACGTTGCAAGAAATTATCTCATTTCTTCTTGCCATGCATTTCCACAAGAGTTAGGAAAAGCACAGGGTCACTGTATACACTGATTGTAGAACAGGGTCTCAAAACTATTCCACTTTTGCTACCTGTAACCTCTGTCTCTCTCCGTCTTTCTCTTTGCTCCCTCACACTCTCACACAGACGCTTACTGTGGCAAATCAACTGCATTCTGGACGGAGACTTTGACAACACTAACAATCTTGCTGTGAATTACAAAAGATAATCATAACCTACAAATCAATGCAACTGGATATTTCAGAATGAACTAGACCAATGCATAGGATAAACCAGTGACCAAGGGCTGTTGAGACTTGCCTTTAGCCTACGACACAGAAAGGTTAGGTACAGGCCGAAACAAGGTAGAGGGGTTTGGACCCAGAGCTTATTGAAGCGACTGAAACTGATGTTTGGATGAAGATTTAACCACCGGGCCGACTGGGAAAGGTCGGGTACAGGCCGAATCAAGGCAGCGGAGTCCAGGCCCCAGAGCATATCAAAGCAACTGAAACTGGTGTTTGGATGACGATTTAAGTGTCGGGCCAGATTGAAAAGGTTAGGGAGTTGGGGCCCGAGGCGAGGGTTGGGCCGATTCAGCTTGCTGCTCTGTGACGTTTACTTGGCTCTGTGCTGAGCTAAGAGTCTGTGGACAAATTCTTTGTGGACTTCAGTTCAGAACGCTGTTTGCTTGTATTTAATGTTTTTTTTTTACCTTCTCTGCACACTGGGTGTTTGATGGTCTTTCTTAAAATCTTTTTTGAGTTTCTTTGTTTTGTGGCTGCCTGTTAGGAGACGAATCTCAAGGTTGTACAATGTATACATTGATTAATGTACTTTGAACTTTGAGACCCATGCTTAGATTCTTGTCTCTGTTGAGTGCCATAAGGAAGTGGTGTAGCAAGGTTAGAACTTTCACAGAAGGAAGCAGGAACAGTAGTCTGTTTCTCAGAAATTGCTATCAGTTATGACTCAGTTGCTAACTCCTTACTGTCAGCCTGGTCAGTTCAGCCACTGGAAGTAGGTTGTCTTTCACTGCTGGTGGGACCTTGCTAATCAGTCATCACATTTCCTCCTCTATTAGAGCAACTGAGCTCCTAGAAGAAGAGTCTTTGGCTTTGAAATGCTTAGGAACATCTGAGATTCTATCATATGTTAGGGTTAGGTTGAGCAGGGCATGCCAACCGCCTCAAAGCCCCGACCTCAGGTGCCTCACAATCTTTAGAACATGGAACGTAGAAAGGCACAGTACAGGAACAGTAAACACGAGCAATTCTGCAGATGCTGGAAATTCGAGCAACACACACCAAAGTTGCTGGTGAACGCAGCAGGCCCGAAACGTCGACTGTACCTCTTCCTAGAGATGCTTCCTGGCCTGCTGCGTTCACCAGCAACTTTGATGTGTGCTGGTCCAGGAACAGACCCTTCGACCCACAGTGCTTATCCTCACTATGAACAGAATCTAACTGCTCCCATCTGCGGGCACATCCTCCCATTCTCCACCACTTTATCTCTCAGTCTAAAGGCCCCTTAAACATTACCTTCATGGCTGTTTTCTATCATGTCCTCTGACAGCCCACCCCAGGCATTTCCCACTTACTGTGTAAAAACCTGCCTCACAAATGTCCCCTCCCCCACCAGCTGGTACATTCCCTCATTTCATTACTGCCCTCGGGGAAGGCCCACACTCAGCTGTTTATAAACAGCTTCTTCCCCTCCATCAGATTTCTGACACACTACTTCACTAGACCATAAAACAAAGGAGCAAATTAGGCCATTTGGCCCATCAAGTCTGTTCTGCCACTGATTATTTATTATAGGGCTTTTATTATGCCTCACCAATCCAAGGCTTCTCCTCAGAACCTCTGACACCCTGACTAATCATGAACCTATCAACCTACACTTTAAATATACTTAATGACTTGACCTCCTCAGCTATTCCTTACTGCTGCCACAAAGCAACACATTTCACAATGTCTAATCAGTGCGAATAAACTTAATTCTCATTCTGAACCTGTGCCCTATAGTGTTTGGCCATTCCACACTGGCAAACAGACTCTTGACTATGTACCTAACTAGACCCCTCACAATTTCGTACCAAATCACCCACAGAGTCCAACACCCCAGGGAGTGGTAGTAGAGGGTTGCCTCTCTGACTGGAGGTCTGTGACTAGTGGAGTACCGCAGGGATCGGTGCTCAGTCCATTGTAGTTTGTCATATATGTATCAATCAATGATCTGGATGATAATGTTGTTAACTGGATCAGCAATTTGTGGATGACACCAAGACAGCAAGGAAAACTTTCAAAGCTTGCAGTGGGATCTAGACCAAATGAAAATGGGCTGAAAAATGACAGTTGGAATTTAATACAGACAAGCGCAAGGTGTTGCATTTTGGTAGAGCCAACCAGGGAAGGTCTTACACAGTGAATGGTAGGAAACTGAGAAGTGTGGTAAGTCAAAGAGATCCGGGAATACATAATTCATTGAAAGTGGCAGCACAAGTAGATAGGGTTACAAAGAAAGTTTATTGCACATTGACATTCCTAAATCAAAGTATTGAATACAGAAGATGGGGTGTTACCTTGAAGTTGTATAAGACGGTGAGACCTAATTTTGAGTATTGTGTGCAGTTTTGGTCACCTATGTACTTGAAAGATGTAAATAAGTTTGAAAGAGTACAGAGAAAATGTACAAGGATTTTGCTGGGTCTGGCAGACCTGAGCTATAAGCAAAGATTGAATAGGTTAAGACTTTATTCCTTGGAACATAGAAGATTGAGGGTAAATAGGGTAAACGCAAGCAGGCTTTTTCCACTGACGTTGGGTAGGGCTACAACTAGAGGTCATGGGTTAGGGGTGAAAGGTGAGAAGTTTAGGGGGAACATGAGGAGAAGCCTTTTCACTCAGAGGAATGAGCTGCCAGTGCTAGTGGTGGATGCAGGTTTGATAGCAACATTTAAGAGAAGTTTGGTGAAGTACTTGGATGTGAGGGGTATGGAGGGCAATGGTCTCGGCGTAGGTTGATGGAGTGAGGCAGAGAAACAGTTCAGCATGTTTCTGTGTGGTAGTGCTCTATGATTGTAAGGGATATGGGGAGAAAGTTGGAACAAGAGGGACTGTACGTGATGCGATCTGAAGCAACACACAATCTAGAGGAACTCAGCTGCTTAGGCAGTATCTATGGAGAGAAACGGACATTTAACATTTTGGGCTGAGACTGAGAAATGAATACCATCAGCTCCACATAACTAGGGTTCTGTGCACCGCAGTTTTTATTGAGCTGTTTAAACATCTTTCTGAATAAGTTCTCACAACGTTAGCTCAAATCATCCCGAAATACTGACCATTTCCTTCCATATATAGGTGCCACCTGACCTGCTGAGTTCCTCCAGCACTCTTTGTGTCACTGCATCTGGATGATCAGAGATGATCATATTGCAGAGCAGAGCAGGCTCCTATTTTCAATGCTTTTATGTTTCTAAAACAAGAATCTAAACAGGTTTCATTTTCCAAGCACAGCACCACAGATGATGGAATGTGGGATGCACAAAAATATAAACTTGCTAATGTGGCAAAGGTTAAAAACACGCAGGGTCCTTTTGGGGAAAGAGGTCAAGGAACAGAAACCAGAGAAGCATAGGGCAAAGGGGTAGGAGAACATGACCCACCAACTGCAATATAAGCAACAATTCTGTTCAGAGCTGTACCGAACCGCCAAGGTGTCATTTGCATCATGCTGACTTAATGAAAAGATGAACTAAAATCAACTTCTGCGGCATACAGCTCATTTGAGGGAATCTGAAAAACAGTCATTACTTCATCTGTCGACACTTGTCTAGAAGCTACTGATCTCTAGAGGTAAGTCAATAAACTATTAATTACATGTAATGTGGTTGGAAATAGCTCTGTCAACTTTTGTTGACAAGCCCCAAATGCACTGACAAAGAAATGAATATTATCGACTTTACATAAATAGGGTTCTGTTGCACCACATTTTGGATCGAGCTGTTTAAACAACATCTTTCTGAAGACGGTGTTAGCTCAAATGTTCCTTTCCGATGCTTCATTTGCAGAAATGTTGCCGTCACTCAGTATAATTGTCCTGACAGCCAGGGCTCAGATTTTGCCAGACATCATCAGTAAAGGAACAATGTCTTTCGCTGTTAATGAGTAAGCTGCCCAGCAGCTGGTGACTAGAAAGATACCCCATTATCATTGCAATTTGCTGTCTGATTTGCATCAGTCCTTCATAGGCAAAATCAGCATCTCCCTCATCCTCCCTATGACATTACTGAAGTTACATGTTAATTGGCCATTGAAGTTGCTACAGAAAATGATCGGGGGAGGAAGCAAACTATTTTTATGATGCAAAATTGTTAATGACTATAAAACTCACTAAGAGAAAAACTGGACAATTAAATGCGTTTAAGTCTAATTCCTTTGAGCAGTGATTTGTTGGTGGAGATTTTAATGTCAAATGTTTTTTTTATAGAATTCTATGTTCTTTGCATTTTGGTTAACCCAGCTCTTCTTTTCTTTTCTCCATAGCCAATGACATTGAATTCACACTTTCAAATTCACCTTTCTTCTCTGTCCTGTGCTTATTTCCTCATTCGTTGAAGTCAATATTTCGTCAGTATCCCAGTGTCCTTTTTCCCTAACAGGGGATCAAACTTATAGAAATTTTGCAAGCTATCTTTTTCTGCTGCAAACCAAGATTCCTGAATAAGCAAATCACCCTAGAATACTAAATCAAAGAGTCCAGACGCATCACGCCAAGACTCCAAGGAATTGCACCGTTGAGAATGCAGCCCAGTTCATCACAAAAATCAGCCTCCCCTCCATAGACTCTGTCTACACCTTCTGGCTGTCTCTGTAGTCAAGAACCCTTCCCGCCCTGGTCATTCAATCTCCTCCCTCCTCCAACTGGGCAAAAGATACAAATGCTTAACAATAGGCTCAAGGACACCTTCAGTCCTGCTCATATAAGATGCTTGAAAAGAACATAAAGTGTTGCATTGGTTGTTTAAGATAATTTCTAGTCCAGAGACTACAAAAGCCATGAAGTTACACTAAACCCAGCCGAAGTACCGGCTAGGCTTCCTTCGAAAGGTAGATCATGCAGGCCACCACGCTTCAGGAAATTAGTGTTTGCAACATGATTCCGTTGGTTGCACTTTGAATCTGAATAAAATTAGTTTTTCTGTTGTCTAATTGTGTACTTTCTTCTAAAAATTGTGTGTAATTTATATATTTCTTGTGAATGCTTATCTGATGTTATTTGCCTGTGGTGCTATGACAAATAAGTTTTTCTTTGGACTTGTGCATAAGACCATAAACTCAACCTTGACTTTGACTTGGGACGTTGTGGTCCTTGCTATATGATTCCATAATTCATTTGTGTACTGCAGAGAGAAAAGGGGCACAGGGTAGCAACACTAAAGAGGCAAGAGGGGAATGGATCGACAATATTCAGCTCAGGTTCGGGCAGTGTAATGCAAACAGTTAAAAATTGGTTTATTATTATTGTCACATTCACCGAGGTTTGGTGAAAATCTTGTCGTGCATGCTGTTCATGCAGATCTATTCATTAGACAGTGCATTGAGGTAGCACAAAGTAAAACAATAATAGGATGCAGAATGAAGTGTTACAGCTACAGAGAAAGTGCAGAGCAGGTAAACAATAAGGTGCAAGGTCTCAATGAAGCATATTGTGGGGCCTTATCAAGTGTCCACCTTATCATGCCAGGAAACTATTCAAAAGTCTTACAACAGTGGGATAGAATCTATCCTTGAGCATGGTGGTACATGCTTTTAGGATTTTGAGCCTTCTGCCCGATGGGGGAGGGAAGCAGAGAGTATGTCTAGGGTGATTGGGTCCTTTAGTTATGCTGGCTGTGTGTTAGGATGCACTTTAACAAATATTGACTTGTCCCAAGACAAAGTTAAAACCATGTAGATTGTTTTTCACTTATTTTTAAGTGTCCTTCCATTGTGTACAAAATATTGGCAACTTTGCAGAGTGCTAAGTAAATGGAAATCTGCCTGTCAGAATTAAATTAATAGTTACTTTCAAATGATACACTAGTTTAGACAAACACTGATTAAAGAGCAGCACAGTGTCTTAAAATGGCTCTGTACTTTGTTTGTTTTCAGTGCCATCGTGTCCAAGTCAGCTATTTCTAGGCACATCCTTTCCTTAACTCTCCAACAAGAAGAATAAAAATAAGCACTTTTCTTTGGGTGCAGTCAACCAAGCATCATTTCACTCAACATCAAAACGTTCCCAATTTGCTACCATTCGTTTTCCTGTGGTTTGGCCCTGATGGGCGAGCGTGCAGCTTTACTTTCTCAATCCACCCAGAATATCAAGGTCACCAACGCAGTTTCCATTTTGTATTGAGTTAGCTCTTTTTAACAAGGGGTGATTAGTTAGTCCAAGACTCTGGAAGTGCCATATGCAGCAACATATGCCTCCACTGCTGGGATCCAAATGAGGATAACTGAATCTGACTGAGTTATCTTCCCTTAACTTCTACAAATGTTAAAGGAAAGAGTTGCATTTACTGTATATAGTGTCCTCCATAATTGTAGGAAAAAGCTTTCTAGGCAACTCATTATCATTACTTGCCGTGCCATATGACGTAGGCTATCATGGTGACCATGATTGTTCTCGCAAATTTTTCTACATAACTGATTTGCCATTACCTTCCGGGCAGTGTCTTTACAAGATGGGTGACCCCAGCCATTATCAACACTCTTCAGAGATTGTCTACCTGGTGTCACTGGTCGCAAAACCAGGAGGTGATGTGCACTAGCTGCTCACACGACCATCCGCTGCCTGCTCCCATGGCTTCACATGACTCTTATTGGGGGGCCAAGCAGGTGTAACACCTTGCCCAAAGGGTTACCTGCAGGCTAGCAGAGGGAAGGAGTGCCCTATGCCTCCTTTGTGAGAAACATGTCTCCACCTAGCCTCCCATCTAGGCAACTAAGTTTTCTAAAAGTGCAGTGCTTGACATATTTCTTTCACTGATGTTGTAATGGAAGACACATAACAAACCAATATACACACAGAAAGCTCCCACTGAAGTGAAGGATCAAATCATATTTTTCATGTCAGCTGGAGGATCAACAATCAACAACTACCCCTGCTTTTCTTCCAGTCAGTATACGGGAAAGGTACCCGCTCCCAAAAGGAGCAGGAAAACCTTTGTTTTAATATCTTATTGGGAAGATTGTCCCGGAGTGCCAGCCTGTACCTTGAGGGTTCCAATCTCACAACCACACTCAGAACCAAGTGTGCTACCCGCTGAGCCACAGCTGACACAAGAGTTTGTTTCCAGCTGATGTTTATGTTTGCCGGTCTGGAACAGATTTTACCTCTGGGTTATTCAAAATAAAAGGTACGTTGAAAGACTCAAGCCGCCAACCTTTAGAATAGCTCCCATCTTCCTTCCCTTCTCGCCTGGTGATGTACACTTCCCACCATGACCATAATTGTTGGGGAAATTAAGGGCATCAGGGTTCTTGTTGCCCTTTAGCTCCCTGCCATCCCTATTCAAGAGTGTACTTCTGTGATAAGACGGCAAATCCGCTTGAACCATCATCTGGGCAGGCATTTTAGATACTTGGCAGGGAGCTGGAATATTCAGCAGTTAAATCAGGCAGAATTTCAGTGTTGTAGGACACAAAATTGAGGAGATGAGTGGATGAGAGAGAAAGATCACAGGAAACTGACTGCCCTCCATAATATCTTATTCCCTACATTGTTTACTGACTTCAGAGATGAATTGAAACTTGCCTCACAGAGATTCTCCCAACAGGAACTCCCAGGAACTGCGGGATGAATCATTCCTAACACAGCAGAGCAAAACCTGCAATCCATTTCACAACTGAAAACTGTCAGAGTTACTCAAGCATTATGTACGTCCACATCCCCTGTGAAGGCTGTATCAATATGACTTACAGGGTGGGTCTGGAATCAGCACCAGAAACCTGACTTGGGTTGGTCTCCTTTAAGTTAGATCCTGTCATTTAGTCTATTAGTGTTCTTATAGGAAGGAACGTGTAGAATGGACCTACACTCTGCGAAGTTCAAGAGAATGAGGAACAATCTCACTCAGAAGGTTAGGAAGCAGCTATGGAATAAGTTAACAGTTTCGGGCTGAAACCCTTCATTCTGAGCTGAAACATCGAAGGTCCATTTGCCTCCACTGATGCTGCCTGACCTGCTGAGTTCTTCCAGTTTTTGGTGTGTGTTGCTCCAGATTTCGAGTACCTGCAATCTCTTTTGGGTCTCACTCAAACACAAGGGGGGCTGACAGCTCAGTGCTATGAAAATGCTCCCACTGTTGGAGAGAGTTGTAATCCAAAGATAAAGAGCATAGATTTAGCATGAAAGGTCACTCAGAGGTTTGCAATTTTTTGGAATTCAACATCCCTCAGTGTTGTGGACAGGAGGTCACATTCAAGGCTAAGAAAGAGGTTACTGCCTGGGAAAATCTAGGTGGGAGTGTTGGCCTAAACTCCACACATTAGTCTTGTTCATATTGAGTAGAGGAGCAGCTTGAAAGGCTGCGTGATCTCCTGATGATCCTATTCTTATGTTAGACCATAAGTCCATTAGATATAGTAGCAAAATTAGGCCATTCAGCCCATTGAGTCTACTCCACCATTCCATCATGGTTGATCTATTATCCTTCTCAACCCCATTCTTCTTCTTTCTCCTTATAACCTTTGACACCCTGACTAATCAAGAATTTATCAACTTAGCCTTCACAACCATCTGTGACAATGAATTCCACAGATTCACCAACCTCTGGCTAAACGAATTTCTCTTCATTTTTGTTCCAAAGGGATGTCCTTGTATTCTGAGGCAGTGTCCTCTGATCCAAGACTCTCACACTTCTGGAAACATCCCTTCCATGTACACTCTGTCTGGGCCTTTCAGTATTTGATAGGTTTCAATAAGGTACTCCCTCATTCTTCTAAAGTCCAGCAAGTACAGGAACAGAGCCATCAAACGCTTCTCATTCATTAACTGCTTGACTCCTGGGATCATTTTCACGGCTCACCTCTGAACCCTATCCAATACCAGCACGTCCTTCCTTAGATAAAGCCCAAAACTGCTCACAATCCTCCAAATGTGCAAATGAGTGCTGGACAATAAGCTGCCGCGGTTACTCAGAGGTAAAATTCCCTTTGTCCAGGTAATGCTTCGCCCAGCAGAAGTGCAGCTGGTACAAAATCTACAAAGATACCCCCTCCCCCCAATAGTGCCTGTACACTCTTCAATTCAAGAGTTGGTGCAGATTTACAAAACTCTGGTTCGGCCACACCTAGGTAGGTAGGTGGCATCCATTAGTCTCACGAGACCATGGATCTGCGCCTGGAAAGTCTGAGTGTCCTCTCCAGGGCGCAGGCCTGGGTAAGGTTGTATGGAAGACCGGCAGTTGCCCATGCAGCAAGTCTCCCCTCTCCATGACACCGATGTTGTCCAAGGGAAGGGCAAGGGCCGATACAGCTTAGCACCAGTGTCGCCACAGGAGTTGCCAGAACGAGGTGAAGGCAATGTCGGACTGCCTCAGGGATTCCAGCTCTGAATTTGTCCTCAGGGTTCACTCCCAAAGCCTTTCCTATGAGAGGGGATGGCTGAAAGGCAGCGGAAGTTTGAAATTAGAGTTTTCCCTCTCTTAGATGGACTGCCTTCCCAGGCTGACGAGCTCCACCTACCCGATCGACCACACCTGGAGTATTGTATTCAGCTCTAGTCGCCCCATTGTGGAGAATGTGGAGAGTTTGGAGAGGGTGTGGGAAGAGCTTTACCAGGATGCTTCCTGGATTAGATGGCATGTACTATGAGGAGAGGTGGGACAAACTTGGGATGTTTTCTCTGCAGTGGTGGAGACTGAGAGGAGACCCGATGGAAGTTCAACAGATAATCAGAGGCATAGATAGAGTAGGCAGCCAGTATCTTTCTCCCAGGAGCAAAAAAATCTACTATTCGAGGGTGTGCACTTAAGGTGAGAGAGAGTAGGTTCAAGAAGTGAAGGGTAAATTTTTTACACGGGGAGCTGTGGGTGGCTTGAATGTACAGTGGAGGCAAACATAATGGAGAAATGTAATAGGTTCTTAGAGAATGGAGGAATATGAATATTGTGTAAGAAGTGATAATAGACAATAGACAATAGATGCAGGAGTAGGCCATTCGGCCCTTCGAGCCAGCACCACCATTCACTGTGATCATGGCTGATCATCCACAATCAGTATCCAGTTCCTGCCTTATCCCCATAACCCTTGATTCCGCTATCTTTAAGAGCTCTTTCCAACTCTTTCTTGAAAGCATCCAGAGACTTGGCCTCCACAGCCTTCTGGGGCAGAGCACTCCATATATCCACCACTCTCTGGGTGAAAAAGTTTTTCCTCAACTCCATTCTAAATGGCCTACCCCTTATTCTTAAATTGTGGCCTCTGGTTCTGGACGGGAACATGCTTCCTGCCTCCAGTGTGTCCAATTCCTTAATAATCTTATATGTTTCAATAAGATCCCCTCTCAGCCTTCTAAATTCCAGAGTATACAACCCCAGTCGCTCCAATCTTTCAAAATATGACAGTCCTGCCATCCCGGGAATTAACCTTGTGAACCTACCACTCCCTCAATAGCAAGAATGTCCTCCCTCAAATTTGGAGACCAAAACTGCACACAATACTCCAGGTGTGGTCTCACCAGGGCCCTGTACAACTGCAGAAGGACCTTTTAAGTTTACTTAAGATTTTAATTTGTTCCTGTGTTGCACTGTTTACTTTCTAGCAGTTGCCTGGTTACTTTGACCACGACAATAGGAAGGATAGCCATTCAACTTGTCCTTGGAGGGTAGCTTGCCAATAACAAAGGGCTGCAAGATCCCTGCTGTTGCCTGAGGCAATGTTTGTGGCTTTCTCTCAGCATTTTCTGTCTGTAAAGATTTCTACCATTGAAAACAATATAGCAACATCAAGGGGACACAAATGGGACTTTTGCTCATTGTGAAACAACATGTTTTTCATTTGGTTGATTCCATCAAGGAAATAATTCACACTTTGCCAGACTCCCACTTTATTGACTGTACCATTAAAGGTAACATGAAAGCTGAAATTCAGCTGATTTCTCTCTGTCCAGATGAATTTGTCCTCTTCAAAGAAAAGACTGGTTAATTGCCATTGTTAAACACTGTTATTTAAAAAGGCCATAATACCTGATTAATGGCTCAGAGCTTGTAGCTATTAAGAACATTGGCTCTGTTGCTAATGAGCTTTAGGTTATTGATAAATGCAATATTGATCTGTGAGTGAGAGCGAAAGCAGTTCGATGTTGTGTTTAATCCTTAGAATGGTAGAATCAGACAGCAGTGAAACAGGCTCTTCTGTCTCACCTCATCATTGCTGACTATGCTACCTGTCAACACTGATCCCATTTGTCTAAATTAGGCCTGTATTCCTTTGCGCCTCTTATTGCAATGTCAAACTTACCCACTCGTCGAAACACACTCCCCCCTAGGAGGCAGGGACTGGCCCATGTAAGGAGCATTACAGGCCGTCCCACTACCTGCCGTTCAGCTGATGACGTCCCAGCACCGATAGAGTTTAAATCTAGTGTGTGGAAACCACCCTGCCTCTTTTGCTGTCTGGGTCTCTGTGGATCAGGTAGTGGATGGTGCCACAGAAACACGAGACAGGGAGGGTGTGCTGCAGTAAAGTGGGCCCAGGTGCACACTTTAGATAAGTATTTGCCACTGTGTGTATGTTTAGTGTCTCTTTGTCCTGGTACTTCATGCACACAGTTTAGATAGGTATCTGTAACCAAGTGTAACTTGAAGAGTTTAATGAATGCTTAGTGTCTGTATTGTCCTGTAAGTAAATAGTTAACTGACTTACAGTGCCTTATGTCCCCACTCACTGAACCCGCAAACCTGATTTCACACTATCCTACTCAAACATTTCTTAAACTTTACAGCTGTATCTGCCTCTGCCACTTCCTTTGGCAGCTCTTCACAGACTCATCACCCTCTGTGAGACAGCCTAACTTCTACTTTAAATTTATACCACTTACTTCAAACTGTGCCCTCTAGTTCTGGTCTACCCTGCCCTAGGATAACGATTCTATCAATCCTCCCTATGCTCTTTAATTCTGTAAGTCTCTGTAAGGTCGTCCTCAGCCTCTAAGGCTCCAGTAGAATAAACCTAGCTGATCCAATCTCTCCTTGGAACCACAGTTCTCCATTCCAGGCAAATCCTCATTGAAAAATTCAAAAGATTTGCCCTAAGAAAGAAATCTTGTTGATGATAAATTGTTATTGGTACTGATTTATTGTCACATCAACTAAGATACAGTCTTAAGTTTGTCTTGCATACTGTTCATACAGATCCAATCATTAAATAGTGCATTGAGCTAAAATAAGGTAAACCAATTTATAGCAGAATATAGCAATTCTGCTATGTTAAAGCAGAATAAAATAATCTGCTTTATCCAATGCAGAATAAAGTGTAAAAGTTACCAAAAACAGGTGAACAATGAAGTGCAAGATCATAACGAGGTAGACTCTGAGTCTATCTTATCATAAAAGAGGTCTGTACAAGGTTCTGATAACAATGGAACAGAAGCTGCCTTTGAGCCTGGTGGTACGTGCTTTCAGGTTTTCTTATCTTCTGCCAGATGGGAGAGGGAGAAGAGAGAATGTACAGGGTGGGTGGGGTCTTTGATTTGGCTGACTGCTTCATTGAGGAGGCAAGAAGTATAGACAGAGTCCATTGAGGGGAGGCTGGTTCCCGTGATGTGTCCACAACTCTCTGCAGTTTCTTGCGGTCAGTGCCATCCAGAACACATGGTGTTAGGACTTTTACCCAAGGAATCCCATGGAACAGGAGTTGGGTTGTTATGTTGAAGTTGGTGAGGGCAAACTTAGCGTACTGTGTGAAGTTCTAGTCACCCACTACAAGGATGTTGCTGGATCTTGAAGTCCTGAGTTATAGGAAAAGGTTGAATAGGTTAAAACTATTCCCTGGAGCCCAAGAGGATGAGGGGAGACCTTACAGAGGTATATAAAATTACAAGCATACAGATAGGGGGAATCCATACGGGCTTTCCCCCTCAGTTTGGGTCACAGGTTTAGGGTGAAGGTGAAATATTTAAGGGCAATCTGAGGGGACATTTCTTCACTCAGACGGTGGTGCAATTGTGAAACCCAGCTGCCAGCAGAAGTGGTAGATGTGGGTTCAGTTGTAACATTTATGTTGCAGGGGGCGACTGAGGAGAAACCAAGTGCAGGACACCAGCACATCGACTGAGTTGGGGATGCTGGCGTAGACGTGAACGTAGAACAGCAAACCGGAGGAATCTTGACAAGGAGACGGGATCTACAGGGACTATCTTGAAACTAGAGCAGAACCTGGAACTAAACTTAGAACTAACGGGTCTAAGTGGACGAGGGAATGAAGTATCACACAAGAATCGACCAACAAACTGGCAACCTGTGTAGTGACACCATCGTACTTATTTCACAGTCTCTGATGCAAACCAGGTGTACCGTAATTAAGTAATCTAGCAGCAATTGGAAATCTAATAGCTGAAATTAGGGCATAATCAGGGAGAAAGGAGCGTTAAAGGGGAACATCCAAACGGAACCATGACAATTTAAGAGTTGTTTGTAAGGAAGGGAAAGGTTTGGAGAGATATGGTTCAGATGTGGTAGATGGTACTAAGTGGAATATCAGGTCAGTATGGCCTAGATGGGCAGAAGAGTGTGTTTTTATGCTGTAGTACTCTATGACTCTAGTTCTACTTTAAGCCTAGTCCAACCACAGTGAGAGGCACGTAGAAATTGTGCCCACCATTAACATGGGGAAGGTGCTCAGCTTGAGCCAGAGACCAAACTCAGATATGAAAGGACAGTGAACCATCTTAAGGGTCATCAAGGATACACAGGAGACTGCAGATACCGGAAACTGAAGCAGGAGTCTGCTGGAGGAACTCAATGGGCAGCAGGTGGGGGGGGAATAATTGTCGGCATTTTGTGTTGAAACTCTGGGGGTAAAGAGCTCAATTCCTGACCAGCAGCTAGTCCAGATACATGAGGAGATCCAGTGGGAATTCTCTGTACTTTGCACAATGGATTTGTCCTGATAATGCATTCGCTCCTCTCCCTTTATTGATTTAGAGGTACAGCACAGAACGGGCCCTTCCAGCCAAACGAGCCGAGCCGCACCACCCAACAGCCCACCTACTTAACACCAACATAATCACAAGACAATACACAATACTAACCAGTACTTCTTTGGATTCTGTGAGGAAACCCACACCGTTCACAGGGAGAACGTACAAACTTGTTACAGACAACACCATAATTGAACTCTGAACTTCAGATCGCTCCACGCTGTAATAGCGTTGCGCGAACTTCTGTGCTACCACGTGCCCAGGCTAATATCATCAGGAGCTACCCCCTTTCTGGACTGTGTACTGATCCCCAGGGTTAAGTAGTAAAAGAAGGAATGGATCCAAGCAGCTGATTTTTGAACTAGTTTTAACGGTAAAGAAAGCACACACCACAACAGGTGGTGACTTTTATCATGAAGGAGTCCAAATCCACTTTGGATCGAAATTAAATTGTAGTCAGAGAGGATTACTGTTACACTAATCCTGAGGTTTAGAGAAGGGGGAGCAGGGAGTATGTACCCTTATACTATTTTGAGGCGAGTTTTGGTAGATGCACACTGAGGAGACAGGAAACTCAGATCAACAATTAGGTTGCTTGAGGAAGGAAATGTGCATTTTCTAGCCCCCATTTCACATCCGCTTTCACCCTGCCTCCCCCAGACACAATGGGGATAGAGTTTCCCTGGTCCTCACCTATCATCCCACCAGCCTCCACAGCCAGCATACTATTCTCTAACATCTCCACCATTTAAAATGTGATCTCATCTCTCACCAAATATACCACCCTCCCACCCACCTTTACTGCTTTCCACCCTCTCCAATCATCCCTTCCCCACAGGAGGTGCAACACTGTCCCTCTCTCACTACCACCAAGGGACCTAAGCAGTTCTTCCAGTTGAAATGGAAGTCCACCTGCTTAAGTTATTCAGAGCTCTTGATGAGGCCTCCTCTATATTGGTGAGACTAAGCACAGACTAGGTAACATACACTCTGCCTACAATGGTTACAAGCCATTTTAATTCACATTCCCCTTCCCACACCAGCCTGTCCATATTTAGCTTCCTTCACTACCAGGCTGAAGCAAGGTGCAAATTAAAGGAAGAACACCTCATATTATGACTGGGTAGTCTGAAACCTAATGGGTTGACCATTGAATTCACCATCATCAGGTAACCTGCTCTCCCCTTCTTTTTCCCACTGATCTACCCAGGTCCTCCCTTCTTTCCAACTTCCATCTTCAGCCCTTCGTGATTCAGTTTCTTTCTCCTCTCGCATCTACTTCATCTGATTATCACCCCACTGAGTCACCTCCCCCAGTGTTCTCACTGGGTCACCTCCCCCAGTGTTCTCACTGGGTCACCTCCCCCTGTGTTCTCACTGGGTCACCTCCTGCAGTGTACTCACTGGGTCAACTCCCCCCCGTGTTCTCACTGGGTCACCTCCCCAGTGTCTTCATTGGGTCACCTCCCCCCGTGTTTTCACTGGGTCACCTCCCCCCGTGTTCTCACTGGGTCACCTCCCCCCACTGTTCTCACTGGGTCACCTCCCCCCAGTGTTCTCACTGGGTCACTTCCCCCCAGTGTTCTAACTGGGTCACCTCCCGCAGTGTTCTCACTGGGTCACCTCCCCCCCCTATGTTCTCACTGGGTCACCTCCCGCAGTGTTCTCACTGGGTCACCTCCCCCTGTGTTCTCACTGGGTCACCCCCCCCCCGTGTTCTCACTGGGTCACCTCCCCCCACTGTTCTCACTGGGTCACCTCCCCCCGTGTTCTCACTGGGTCACCCCCCCCCCAGTGTTCTCACTGGGTCACCCCCCCCCCCAGTGTTCTCACTGAGTCACCTCCCCCGTGTTCTCACTGGGTCACCTCCCCCAGTGTATTCACTGGGTCACCCACCCCCAGTGTTCCCACTGGGTCACCTCCCCCAGTGTTCTCACTGGGTCACCTCCCCCAGTGTTCCCTCTAAGGTGTGCGCACACACACATCTTTCGCTACTGGTGCATAAAGGAATTTAAAAGGTTGTCACCCACTACCCCATTGGCATGTTAAGTATATTTCACGAACGCACACAATCACATTTCCTTTTTCAGTTTCTGATGCAGACGGTGCTGACAATGTGGAGTTTTCAATGATTTGTCTGCAGATTTTAGAACTGGCTTATTTATACTTTTTTATTGAAGGAATTATTGATTCACTATGTCAAGTTCCAAAGAAGCAAAGGGCGTGTGAAGCGCAGAGGAACTGCTAGTTCATTTAAAGTGGAATGGCTTAGTGAAACAGTAGAAACTGCTTCATCGCAGTCATGAGGTCAGGAACCTGCAGTACAAGAAATATTTATGTACAGCACAGAAGGTGGTGTTAACTGTGTGTATTGTCACAATGCAAAAGTTGCTGGAGGATTTGTACATGGGAAGAAGTGGAGTGATTTTTAGAAATGGCTTTTTAAAGTGTCACTTAACAAGCAAATCACATATGGACTCCGTACATGCTAAAACTCTGGAGAGAAAATCCTTCATTACCTGTGTAACTCTCTGTAAGGTTTCACTGTTAATGTAATAGCCTCTCTGTAATGTTTCACTGCTAATGTAATGGTTTCTCTGTAGCAGCAGTGCTTGGGTTATGACTAGGGATAACGGGGGCTTTGGAATCTGTGCCATCCAATGAGAGGCATGTTGTTTCTTCTTGTGTGTCTAAGAAAAGGGATTCGTGGTCTTTCGTTGGCGTGAGATGGAGGAGACACGAATGGAAAGAGTTGGTAGACTGCAGGATGGAGTGGACTTGGAGCAAGGGTCCAGGAGTCAGCGATGCTTTACAGGAGGCCGATGGGGAACAAGTGGACGGAACCGTGAGCTCCAACGTGCACATTAGACTGTTTCATTAAAACAGGCCTTTTTTCTTTTCTTTGCTAACCCTAGAGTCAGATTAAGAATTATAAAGCTCAATCGTTTAATTGGTGTACAGTACTGTCTGATATTTTGCGGTACGGATTTGTAACCAGGCAACACCTCACAGCATCCACACTAACGAGATTTCTCAGTTTGGTTGGGCCAAAGGCTCCCTTCCCCTGGACAAGCACATGCTGGCCCAACCTGAGGGATACACCCGCTGTAGGCCTGCTCCATACGTTTTGTAGGAGTGCAGCGAACGAGAGCAAAAACATTCAAACTCATTGATGTGCATTATCTTATTTCTTGTAAACAATGATCAACAGACTGGACTTGGTAGCGTATTATCCTTGGAATAGCTTCCACTTAAAAATTCAGTGCGCACGTTTTGTTGTCGCTGGGCAAAAAATTGCACAGCACAAGATTTTTGCACACACCGATCATTACAAATTAGAAGGAACATTAAACTCCCATCTGCCCTCCCCACCTCCTTCACGATTCCATGCTCCACCTTCCTCTCCACAATCCACAGCCTCCACTCTCACTTCTGAGCGTTTGACACCCCTCCCTCCATCTGTCGATCACCCACTCCTCACCTAGATCCACCCATCACCTGCCAGCATTTCTTCTCACCTCTTTGTACTGGCTATCAATATTACGTTTGTCCAGATGAGGGGTCTGAACCCAAAACGCTGACTGCTTACTTCCTCCCACAGAAGCTGCTAGACCTGCTGAGTTTATCCAGCTTGATTTTGCTAATGGTTCAGATTAGTGATCGTTCTTTGGAAATGCATTCACAAGGCTCCATTTAGTTTCACCTTCTACCCTGCAAGGAACAACATAATGCAGCGATGGTGAAGCTGTTGGTAATTTATAGCAGGGGTGATTGATAAGTTCGTGGCCTAAGGGAGAAGGAGATGAGTTATTAACTTCAAACTTTCTGCATAATCACTCAAAGAGTTGAACTGCACGTGCAGGTAATGAAAGCTGTATAACTCATCTCCTTCTGCCTTAGGCCACGAACCTATCAATCACCCCAGCTGTGGATGCTTTCTGGAGGTCCAAGATCCGTATGCTCCACGACCGCTGGAGTAAGTGTGTACATGTAGGAGGGGGCTATGTTGAAAAATAAATGTGCTAGGTTTTGTAAAACTGACTCCTTCTACCTTAGGCCACGAACTTATCAATCACCCCTCGTAGTAAGGATTCTCTGTCACGTTCTCAGGAACAGACAAAGCAAAAGCAGCAGAAATAAAGCAGTGTTCTGAAAGCCATGAAGTCACCTATTGCTCTAGAACGTGCTGCATTTAATCAGTGCTTCCCAACAGAGAGTACAAGTGCATACAATGTAGAAAATGATGGTAACGTTGAAGATTGTGAGTTTCTTGAAGCAATGGGAAAAACAGAGGCACTATCTCAACAAGGCAGCATCTATCATCAAAGACCCTTACCGTCTGAGTATGTCATCTCACAGTTACCATCAAACAGGAGGTTTAGAAACCTCAAGTACTACAGCAGCAGGTTCAAAACCAGATACTTTTCTTCAACCATTCAGTTCTTGAACCTACTGGTACAACCCAGATCACTACCTCAGGACAGTAACACTAGAAGAACTTTGGACTTCTGTTCTTTCTTGTATAATTTATGTCTATTTGGGAATGTTTCTCTGATGCTATGTGCCTGCAATCCTTCTGCAAGTAAGTTTTTCATTGCACTTGTGCGTTAATGTACAATACATGCATATAACAACAAACTCGACATGACATAGCCAGGAGAAATTATGCCTAACCCATGTCATAATCTCATCCATCAAGCATCATTTTTAATGTCTTCTTCAAGCAAAAATCTATCAACCTCATTTTTTAAATTTTTATTTGACTCCTGGCAGAGCAGCTTTTTGAGGGAATTATTGAATTTTCACCAATATTTATGTGTGAGTTCAGCTTATAGATTTCACCTGAATGTTCTTGCTCAAAGGTTAGGATTGCTCCTTGTCATCACTGCACCACCACAGTGACGGAATACCAAATCATTTGTCCAAATCACCTCAGTTAGTTCATGCACATTTAAAGCAATAGATATCGAGTCTATACAGTGGGTCTCCACGATTTAACACTTTTAGCACAACAGAGCTTTACCTTGAACATATTTGATTGTATTGCTTTGGTCTTCCTCTAAATGGTTAGCAGTGCAAAAGAATAAGGCTGCCCCGATAACAACCATGAAAGGGCAGATTAAGAGTGCGTACTGCAGACTCACAAACTCTCGATATGTAGAAGGCTGCCGTCCCTCCTGAAGAGCATTGGAGATCTACGTGCAAATAAGAAAATTAATTAGTTTATACACCATTTCCATTTTGTATGTTTCAGTAAGATAAACTCTTCTACGCTCCAGTAACAATAGTAATCCCTTCCAACTCAATTTTCCTTGAAAAGACAGTCCCCTTTCTGTCTGGACTGGGATGATACTTAGGAATCAGCATTGCACTGTTCCAAGTCAGGTGCATTCCTTCTTCAGGTGCAGAGGGATAACCCATAGAAGATGGTTTACACCACTGAGTTAGACCTTGCATTCACTGGAATGGAGACCATGGGGAAAATGAAGCATAAGGAGAGGGTACTACTTACTTCACCAACAATGTACGAACTGAAGGCATCACCGAGAACACGGGAGATGGTAATTTGCACTGCCTCAGCCATTGAGCGACAGGGTGGAATAACGACATACTGAAGAAACAATGAAAACAGACATTGTCGTTTACCTTTCACCCCAAACTGAATTCATGCTCACCCAAGCACTAACCCTTTCCAGAATGCTCTCTTCTGGCACTACGATCCAAACTCCTCTAGCTTGCCCTGCCTGAAGCAGGCTTGTCTAATCGGCTAAACTGGAAGTGGAAAGTCCTGAATTCTCTGTCCAAGCATGGGAATCCATGTGGACATTCAAGGCTCCAGTAAGTCACAGATGCACAGCACTGAAAGTGGTCATTTGTCCATCGATCAGTGGAGATTACTGTCTATAGAGGATAAGGCTCCATCAGGGCATATCGGAAAAGTAAAATGATCTTCAGCCTAAGATATTTGCATTCTTCAATTTTGGTTTGTTAAGTGACCTTTTTGACCTCCAAAAGACATTAAGACAGGAAGATGGATGAGAAAGGTTTGGAGGAATATGAGCCAACATGGGAAAATGGGTCTAGTTTAGGTAGGCATTTTGGTTGGCATTGAGCAGGGATTATGGTTTGTGTCCATGCTCTGTGGCTCTATAAGTAATCCTGATATTGATCATCAGTGGCAACGTTACCTTCATCCTCCAAGGCCCTGGGTTCTGGCATTTCATCCATAACCCTTTCTATTTCTCTACCCTCCATAAAACAGTTTAAGTTTCAGAGGATCTACTGTACCTTGGAGCACCACGATGTCAAGTTTTTACTTGACAAACCTCCTGTGAATTGCCTTTGGGACATCTTACTGCATTAAAGTCATCATATAAATGTGAGTAACTATTGCAACAATGATGACGTTGTTGACAAATCATACCAATGATTGTCTGTTACGTTACTTGGAACAGACAAAGCAAATGGAAATGTGAAATTCGCATTAACAAATGAATCCAACACTTTAGGGGAAGAGAGAGCAGGAGAAGCCGTTGGAGAGAGACTGATGATCAAATAATCAGAAACCAAAGATAGTGCGAGCTTAGATTTGGAAATGAAGTATGGAAAGTCATTATAGACCTGGTAGGGGGAAGTAAGTAATCTATTCTTTGATGCCATTTTTGACAAACAAGAAACAGCCTATCCTGATGCCTTTCAAATCCTTGCCAGGGTTTTAATAAGGCTAGCTTGAAGAAACGTCAGCACAACTACCATCAGCACATCACCTGCAGCACCAGAGGATCCAACACACTCAATACACTTCCAACAAGACTGCCTGCTATTCCATCCCTCAACTGCATTTCGGGAAATCTAACCATCTGTCTGTCCTCCTCCTACCTGCATATAGGCAGAGTCAAAAGGAAAAGGCACTGGAGATAAGGGCAACGCGGAGGTGGTCACAGGAGGCAGAAGAGTGGCTGCAAGATTGTTTCAAGTCAGTGGACTGAGCCCTGTTCAAGGGACTCATCAGAGGACCTGAATGAATACACCACAGTTCTCTGGAATTTATAAGGGCGCTTGTGGGCGAGTGTGTCTTCACAAAATCATTCAAAGTCTTCCCCAGCCAAAAGCCTTATTTTGATTCATAAAATCTATTTGGATCAAGTGGAGCAATCACAAATACATGTCTAACATCTGTCTTTTCGAACAGTCAAAATCAAAATAAATTTATTATCGAAGTACTTATATGTCACCTTATACTATCTTGAGATTCATTTTCTTGCAGGTATTTAAAGAGCTCAGGTGCTTTCAGGACTTTTTTGGTGGGCTGCAATCATAAAGATCTATTAGGCACTCAGCAGGATAAAAAAGAAGTGAGGTATAAGTGGAGCGGCCATTGTGTGAGTGGACAGTTTTAGAGAGGTCAGGCTTTGACGCAACAGGCTTGGGCAAGCACAGGCAGAGGTTCCAAGTCAGTTTCTAGCAGGTTTTATTTTCTGTTAGTTTATAGCTAGTACACTGAGAATGAGTCCAGAGTTAGTAAAGTTCCTTCTGTGAGATGTGGGAACTTTGGGAGACCTCCATTCTCCCCGATAACTACATCTGCATGAACTGCAACAAGCTTCAGCTCCTTAGAGACTGTGTTAAGGAATTGGAGCTCGAGCTGGGTGACTGTCTCATACAGAAAAATAAGGAGGAGATAGATAGGAGCTACAGGGAAGTAGTCAACCCCTGAGTTGCAGGAGGTAGATACCTGGGTAACGGTCAGGAGAGGGAAAGAGATTAGGCAGCAGTGCAGAGTACCCCTATCGCTGTTACCCACAATAATAAGTATACTGCTTTAGAAACTGTTCGTAGGGACAACTGACCGGGGGAAGCCACAGTGACTGATCTCTGGCACTAAGTGCTTCAGAAGGGAAGTGGAGTGGGGTGGGGCGGGGGAAGAAGGCAAGTGCTGTAGTGATAGTGGATTCCATAATTAGAGGAGCAGAAGCGGATTTTGTGGACATGAAAGAGTCTCCCAGATGATATGTTGCCTCCCTGAAGCCAGGGTCAGGGTTGTCTCTGAATGGGTCTAAGCATTCTAGAGGGGAAGGGTAAACAGCTGGAAGTCATGACACATATTGGTATCAATGACATAAGTAGGAAAAGGGAGGAAATCCTGAAGAGAAAATATTGGGTTTTAGGTACAAATCTGAAAAGCAAGACCTTCAGGATAGTAATATCAGGACTGCTGCCTGTACCATCCACCAGTGAGGGTAAGAACAGGATGGCTTGGCAGATGAATGTGTGGCTGAAGAATTGGAGCCGGGGGAGGAACTCCTCTGTGGAAGGTACAGTTATGACCTGTACAAAAAGGGCAGGTTACATCTGAACCCAAGGGGCACTAATATTCTTGTGGGCTGGTTTGCTAGAGCTGTTGGGGAGGGTTTGAACTAATTTGACAGGGGTATGGAAACCAGAGTGATACAGGAGACAAAATCAAAAAAGCTGATGAATACACAACTGAAGGTGCTATATTTGAATGCCCGCAATATACGGAATAAGGTAGATGATCTTGTACAACAGTTGGTTCAACGTTTCACTGTCATTCACCCATACATGAATGTCCATGAATACAACCAAATAAAACAGTATTACTCCGGGGCTAAGGTGAAAAACACAACACCAACTGTCATACACAGCACAGGACCCATATAGCACATATAAGAAATCAGTAAAATACAGTCACACAAACAAGTTATATACTACATTATGTGTATAATTGATGTTCTAAGCATCGCTGTGTTGTGGCTGCAAGAAGATCATAGCTGAGAGCTTAACATCCAAGGATATAAATTGCATTAACAGGATAGGCAGGTAGGCAGAGGGAGGTGGGTGGCTCTGTTGGTAAAAAAATGAAATCAAATCCTTAGAAAGGGTGACATGGGATCAGAAGATGTAGAATCCTTGTGGGTAGAGTTAAGAAACTGCGAGGGTAAAAAGACTCTGATGGGAGTTACATATAGGCCATCGAACAGTAGCCAGGATGTGGGCTCCAATTAATAACAGAAGATAGAAAAGGCATACAAAAAAAGCAGTGTTGCAATACTCATGGGGGATTTCAATATGCATGTACTATAGATTGGGAAATCAGGTTGATGCTGGATCCCAAGAGAGGGAATTTGTAAAATGCCTACGAGATGGCTTTCTAGAGCAGCTTTTGACTCAGCCAAATATGGGAATGAAAATTCTAGATTGGGTGTATGTGCTGACCCAGATTTGAATAGGGTACTTAAGGTAAAGGAGAAAGTGGTCATAATATGATAGAGTTCACCCTTCGTTTTAAGAAGGAGAAGCTAAAATTGGATGTACCAGTATTATAGTGGAATAAAGGGAATCTCAGAGGCACAGCAGAGGAGATGGCCAAAGTTGATTGGAAGGGGACACTAGCAGGGATGATGGCAGAATAGCAATGGCTGGAGTTTCTGGAAGCATTCCAGAAGGCTCAGGATAGATACATCCCAAAGATGAAGAAGTATTCTAAAGGGAGGATGAGGTAACCGTTGCTGACAAGTGAAGTCAAATACAGCATAAAAGCAAAACAGAGGGCAAAAATTAGTGGAACAATAGAGGATTGGAAAGCTTATTAAAAACAAACTGAAGGCAGCTAAAAAGCTGTAAAGACAGAAAAGATGAACTATGAAAGTAAGCTAGCCAATAATACAACAGAGGATATGAAAAGCTTTTTTTGAATATATAAAGGGAGGTAAAAGTAGCTATCAGACTGCCGGAAAATGACGATGGTAGTGATGGGGGACAAAGAAATGGCAGACAAACTTAGTAAGTAAATTGCGCCAGTCTTCACTGTGGAAGACATTGTAGAATACCAAAATGTGGGAGTGTCAGAGGCCAGAGGTGATTGTTGTTGCTATTATTAAGGAGAAGTGCCTGGGAAGCTGAAAAGTCTGAAGGAAGATCAGCAACCTGGATCAGGTGGTGTACACCCCATGGTCTAAAAGAGGTGGCTGAAGAGATCGTGGGGGCATTAGTAATGATCTTCCAAGAATCACTACATTCTGGAATGGTTCTGGAGGAATGGAAAACTGCAGATGTCACTCCATTTATTAAGAAGGAAGGGAGACAGAAGGAAGGATATTATAGGCCAGTTAGCCTGACTTCGGTTGGAAAGATGTTGGAGTCTATTGTTACAGATGAGCTCTCAAGGTACTTGGACACACATGACAAAATAGGCCAAAGTCAGCATAGCTTCCTTAAAGAAGAAATATTGCCTGACAAATCCGTTAGAATAATTTGAGGAAGTAACAGGCAGGATAGACAAAGGAGAGCCAGTGGATAATGTATACTTGGATTTTCATAAAGCCTTTAACAAGTTCCACACGTGAGGCTGCTTAACAAGGTACGAGCATATGGTATTGCAGAAAAGATACTAGCATGGATAGAAGATTGGCTGACTGGCAGGAGGGAAAGAATGGGAATGGGGGGGTTCTTTTCTGGTTGACTGAGGGTGACTATTGATGTGCCTTAGGAGTCAGTGTTGGGACTGTTTCTTTTCACATTATATTTCAATGATTTAGATGAAGAAATTGATGGTTTTGTGGCCAAGTTTGCAGATGATACAAAGATAGGTGGAGGGGCAGGTTGTGTGGAGAAACCACGGTGTCCAGAGAAGGACTTAGACTGATTGAGAGAATGGGCAAAGAAGTGGCAGATAAAACATAGTGTAGAGAAGTGCATTGTTATGCACTTTAATAGAAGGAATAAAGGCTGAGATTATTTTCTAAATGGGGAGAAAATTTTAAAATCAGATATGCAAAGGGATTAGGGAGCCGTCATGCAGGATTCCTAAGAGGTTAATTTGCAGGTTGAGTCAGCATTCATTTAGAAAGGACTAGAACACAAAAGCAATGATGCAATGCTGAAGTTTTATAAGGCATTGATCATTCTTCGCCTGGAGAACTGTGAGCAGCTTTGGGCCTTTATCTAAGAAAAGATGTGCTGGCATCGAAGGGGATCCATAGGAAGTTTTCGAGAATGATCGCAGGAATGAAGAGCGTTTGATGGCTTTGGGCCTGTATTTGCTGGAGATAGGAAGAATGAGGAGGAATTCATTGAAACCTATTGAATATTGCAAGGCCTAGATAGAGTAGATGTGGAGAGGTTGTTTTCTATAGTGGGGAAGTCTTGGACCAGAGAGATGTCCATTTAGAACCGAGACGATGAAAATTTTCTTTAGTCAGAGGTTGGTGAATCAGTGGAATTCATTGCCACAGATGGCAGTGCAGGCCAAGTCATTGGCTATATTTAATGCAGAGGTTGATAAGTTCTTGATTAATCAGAGCATCAAATGTTATGGGGAGAAGTCAGGAGAATGGAGTCAAGAGGGATAATAGATCAGCCATGATGGAATGGCAGGGTAGACTCGATGGTCAGAATGGCCTAATTTTGCTCCTATATCTTATGGTCTTATAGTCTTAAGTGGGAGAATGGAGTGAAGCTAACTCTATTTTTGGGTGAGTGAATATAAGGAAATGGTGGTGCAGAAATTGAGCTTCCAGATTAGTTAGACAGAATTAAGAACATGAAATGCACTTATGAAGCACTCAGCCGATCAGCGAGTATCTCTGGGAAAAGAAACAGCTAATAGTTCATGGAAAAGGGTAAGTGAGAAGACAAATCATTTGTAGGGAGGGTGGAGGGGAGATGGATAAAACAAAGGGAATATCTGAATATTCCATTTGGAATTGCTGCAAGTTCGATTCGCTGGTTTATTGGACGAGAGCAGGGGCGGAGGGTTGGGGAGCTTGCTGGCCTCAGTCGTAGTGTGGACTAGATCTCAAGCTACGGTGTCGCCTGTGTACAGGTCGGTGGACTCCACCAGAGGCAGTGTGGCACAACGTCTAAGCTGGAGTCAGTGCTGCCCACTGGTGTTCACTCGGTGGGCATTGGGCTCTATTGTGGTCAACTATGGATTGATAGTGTGAGTTTTGGGACTCTTTCATTGTGTGATTGCGATACCATTTGTGCTTGCTATCTTGTACGTGCTGTGTGTTGTGTATGACTGTTGGTGCTGTGTTTTGCACCTTGCCTCTGGTATAACACTATCTTGTTTGGCTGTATTCATGAGTATTCGTGTATGGTTGAATGACGATTAAACTTGAATTGAATAGGGTGAGGCCAGGCATGCCCAGGTGATCCCACTTTAATACATGAGAAAGGGAAGTTATAGAGGAAGGAGGTGATGGGAAGCAAAGGGCCATGCAAAATCTGTGAGCTGCAGGTCGAAGCTTTGCTAAAATGAAGAGGAGAATGCTGGAAATGCCTGACAAAACCAGAGAGGGAGAAACATTGAGTTAGTAGTGAAGATAAGCACCAATTAATCAGATGAAACAAGGAGAAATTACACTACACAGAGATGTGAAACCTTGATACTTTACACCCAAAGGAGGGTAAATTGGGTGGCCGGGTGGAGGTGTAAGGCGCTCCTTCCATCTGTTAGCCTGCAGGTAGCACCTGAGCAGCCACCTGAACAGGGTCACATGAAGCCCTGGGAGCAGGTGACGGATGGTCATATGAGCAGCCGGTGCACATCACAAGTCCTGGTTATGTGACCACTGACATCAGACAATCGCTGGAGAGTATTGATAATGGCTGGGGTTACCGGTCTTGTAAGGACACTGCCCAGAAGAAGGCAATGGCAAACCGGTTCTGTAGAAAAATTTGCAAGAACAATCGTGGTCATGGAAAGACCATGATTGCCCATGTCATACAACACAGCACAAAATGAACCAACAAAAGGTGGAAGCCCAGTCTTGTTTGTTCAGAGGTGGATAGACCTTTGGATAATTGGGCCATCTAGGGATGTGAAGATATTGCTGAAAATAGTGCCAAGGTGGGAGAGCAGCAGGGTTTTACTGAGTGGCAGAACAGGCTCAGAGGATTGGGTGACCACACCTGCTCCAAAAACTCTTAATCTTGTGGTGGGATTCTTAACAAAAAATCATTGACTTCATGATCTCAGTTTGTGAGTAGAGAATGCAGGTTTAGAATTCCCTCACACATTTCTACATTTGAACACACCTCTTCACAGAACTAAAATATCATTAGTCTAGGAACAGTTGATGGGAGAGTTGGGGCTTTTTATTTGCTACTCACCAACAGAATATCTGAAACTATTATCCAACTCAGGCCGATGAAAAGCTCACCAAAAAAGATGCAAACCTTTGGAAGAAGAAGAATTTTACTCAGCATGTCATTTTTACTGCAATCAAACTCTAGACAGGAAGATACTCAGATTGCAGAGGACAGCAAGAGAATAGCAATGCTTGCAGTAACATCATTCTGAGCCTGTCCAATGCAGAACGGAACACTGAGCCCACCCTATACAGAACTGAACAATAAGCCTGTCCTATGCGGACTGCCATCAAATAGAGGACTGATTACTGAGTCCGTCCTATGCAGGACTGAATACTGAGCCCTATACAGGACTGATTACCGAGTCCGTCCTATACAGGACTGAATACTGAGCCCTATACAGGACCGATTACTGAGTCCGTCCCATACAGGACTGAATACTGAGCCCTACACAGGACCAATTACTGAGTCCGTCCTATACAGGACTGAATACTGAGCCCTATACAGGACTGATTACTGAGTCCATCCTATGCAGGACTGAATACTGAGCCTGTCCTGTGCAGGACTGAATACTTAGGTGGGTGTGTATGTTTTGCAGTATAGCTGTATTGTAAATTAGCCTACATATTTAATAAGATAATATATAGAGGATAATATTATCATGCTTTATTGATTATTGGATATAACATTGCATTATAGGCTGTGGATTATTTTGCTATTGTGCAGATGAGAATAATACACGATACATACAATATTGATTTCTCCTGTACAGTGGTTAACTTCACAGAATATTGCAGCACAAATTATAGTAATTCCTTCCCATTATTCAGGCTTTGAACGCAGCGGGCTGTAACAACACACACAATGGGAGTGTCTGTGGGGAAGCTTTATCAGCATTCTTTGATGAAAAGCAGGGGATTTTTTTGCAGTGCCAAGTCTAATATTTTTCCCTCAGCCAGCATCATTAAGTATCTAGTCATTCACCGGGATATCTGCAGAGAGTAATTTGCCTCCTTCCTCTGCAAAGGTAAGTGATGGGTAAGTGTGCCAGATTTGAAGGGCCTAGGTAGGGTAGAAACCTTTCCCATACAATACAAGAAGGCATAGGTTATGTAAGGTGTAAGTCTTTCAGAGGCTTTTGTGGACACTTGGCCAAGTGGTTAAGGCATTGGACTAGCTACCTGAAGGTAGTGAGTTCGAGCCCCAGCCGAGTGAACGTGTTGTGTCCTTGAGTAAGGCACTTAAGCACACATTGCGCTGTGACGACACTGGTGCCAAGCAGCATGGGTAACTGCTGGTCTTCCATACAACCTTGCCCAGGCCTGCGCCCTGGAGAGTGAAGACTTTCCAGGCGCAGATCCAGGGTCTCGCAAGACTAACGGATGCCTCAGAAGCCTTTAAAGGGGATCTTTCACTCAGAGACTCTGAAATCTGGAAGACTCAGCTTGAAGAGTGATGGCAGCAGGAATTCACACAATATTTAAATATATAAGCTTTTGATGGTCGAAGATGATGGGGTAAGTACTGGTAAATGGGACTAGTATAGATGTGCACAGTGCTCGAGGGTCAACAAGAAAACGATGGGCCAAAGGCCTTGCTTCTTATGCTGTTTAACAGACTCTTTAAGTCTAAGTCACAAGCAAGCACATGATGGAACACACTTCATTTGCATTGAAGAGTACAGCTCCAACAACGCTTGGGATCAAACTGAATACACAGTTTATTTAAGGAGTGACTAATACAGGCTTTTCTCTTTGGAATGGAGGAAACTGAAAAGAAGTTTAATTAAGGCATATAAAATTATATGAGCGCTAAACAAGGGAACAGGGAGAACCTATTTATCTTAGCAGAGAAAACTTTTACTGGGATGCACAGATGTACATTAATGATAGAAAATCAGAGTGGAGTTAAAGAACTTTGCTTTCCTCAGCAAGTCATTGCAGAATGGAATTCACTGCCCATAAGGAGAATGGAAACAGAGACTCTCACCACATGTAGAATATTCCCCCAATAACCACCTGGAATGTATGTATCAACCTGAAAACTGTAATTAACAGCAGGACAGTTTCGGCTGGCGTGAACATAAGCCTGTAAGACCATAAGATATAAGAGCAGAATTAGGCTATTTGGCCCATTGAGTCTGCTCCATTATTTCATCATGGGCAACCATTTCCCTCTCAGCCCCAATCTCCTGCCTTCTTCCTGTATCCCTTCATACCCTGCATAATCAAGAATCTATCAACCTCTGCATTAAATATAGACAATACCCAATGACTTGGCCTCCACAGCCGCCCGTGGCAACGAATTCCACAGATTCACCACTCTCTGGCTAAAGAAATTCCTCCTCATCTCCATTCTAAAAGGAAGGCCCTCTATTTTGAGGCTGTGTCCTCTGGTCTTAGACTCCCCCACCATAGAAACATCCTCTCCACATCCAGTCCACCAAGGCTTTTCACCATTCGATATTTCAGAGAGGTCGCCCCTCAGTCTTCTGCAGGGCCCAATGTCCTCCTTTGCTCACTGGGTCAGTGGAATTGGAAATGGAATTGGTTTATTATTGTCACATGCACCAAGATACAGTGAAAAGCTTGTCTTCTGCACTGTTTATACAGTGCATTGAGGTAGAACAAGGTGAAACAATAACAATGCAGAATAAAGTGTAACAGCTACAGAGAAAGTGCCGTGTAGTAGATAACTGTATCTAACCTTAAAGCTGGACTTTACCTAATCTTGGTGCTAAAGCAGCACCATGTTACTACTGCTGCCAAATGAGCTCCCCTCAAAAATTATAGTCAGAGTCATAGAATGTAAAACTACAGCCTGGAATAGGCCCTTCCGCTCAGAAGGTTCTTGCCAGCCACAGCATCCACCCTGCTAATCCCAGTTGACCTATATGGCCCATAACTCTTCAAGCCTCTCCCCTCCACATACCTCCAAATGCCTCAACCTCTGACAGCAAATTCCAGGTCCTCTGCACTCTCTGTGTAAAGAATTTGCCTCTCAGGTCTCTCTTAAATCTCCCCCCTCCTATCTTGTATCTGTGCCTTTAGTTTTAGACTCCCCAAGCTTGGGGAAGACTATGACCCACATCCCCCGTTTTTTCAGAAACTTCTATGAGGTCACCTCTCATTCTTTGCATAGTGGGGGAATTCAGGATGATGGGCAAAAGGCAGGTAGATGGAGATGAGTCTATGGCAGATCTTACTGAATGGCGGAGTTGGTTCGGTGGCCACGTGGCCTACTCCTGCTCCTATTTCTTATTCTCCTCTACTCCATGGAATAAAGATCCAGTGTCCCAACCTTTCCTTATAAATCAGCCCCTCTCGTCCAGACATCATTGTCATGAATATTTTCTGCACTCTCGCCAGCTTGATGATATATTTCCTAAAGCAGGGTGACAAATACGTACACAATGCTCTGGGTGCGGTCTCTCCAGTGACTTACATAACTACAACCATAATCCTTAACTTGATGCCCAAATTGATGAAGGCCAGCATGTTAAACACGTTTGTTATTATCTGTTCTATTTCACCCTGAAATATTGACTGTACTTTTTTCCATCGATGCTGCCTGGCTTGCTGCGTTCCTCCAGCATTTTGTGTGTGTTACTTGGATTTCCAGCATCTGCAGATTTTCTCTTGTTTGACAACTTCTGTACTCAGTGTCCTAACTAATGAAGGCCAGCATGGGGCAACCACCCTATCTACCTGTGACACTGCCTTCACAGGTTGCGTTGTAGGTAGTGTGAAAGGTTATGAAAAATTACAGAGGGTACTGATCAACTGGACCTCTGGGCTGAGGGTTGGCAAATGGCCTTTAATCCAGATAAATGTGAAGCATTGCACGTTGGCTGATGAAACCAGGGTAGGGCCCTGGGGAGTGTTATGGATCCGAGGGACCTAGGACTGCAAGTGCATAGTGCACTGAAGGCAGCGCCACAGGTAGATAGGGTTGTGAAGAAGGTGTTTGCCCCATGCTGGCCTTCATTAGTTAGGGCACTGGGTACAGAAGTTGACAAACAAGAGAAAATCTGCAGATGCTGGAAATCTGAGCAACACACACAAAATGCTGGAGGAACTCAGCTGGCCAGGCAACACTAATGGAAAAAAGTATAGTCAACGTTTCAGGCCAAGACCCCTCGGCAGAAGGTGACAAGTTATGTTGGAGTTAAATAAGACACAGGTGGGGCTGCATTTGGAATATTGGGTACGGTTTTGATCACCCTGTTATAGGAAAGATATTATTAAACTAGAAAGACCACAGAAAAGATTTATCAGAATGTTGATTTGACTGGGTGGCCTGAGTTACAAGGAAAGCTTGCGCAATCGAGGACTTCATTCTCTGGAATGTAAGAGATTGGAGGGTGACCTAACACAGATTATAAAACACATTTTCTTCACCCAGGGTGAGGGGGCTTAAAAACAAGAGGGCATTGGCTTAAGATCATGGACAAGAGATTTAAAAGGGACATCAGGGGCAGCTTCTTCATGCAGAGGGTAGTGCATATTTGGAATGAGCTACCCAAGCTGAGGTGGGCGTATTAACAACATTTAAAAGCCATCTGGATAAGTCCATGGATAGGAGGGGGTTAAAGGACTACAAGGTCATATATGAGCAGATAGGACTAGTCAGCATGACCAAGACGGGCCAAAGGACCTGCTCCCATGCTGTATGCTCTATGATTCTATGACACTTAATCTAGAATAACTGGACCTGTAGTCTGAGAGTTTTGTCTGTGGTCACAAGTAGACTATTGTTAACATTACAATTCCCGCAGCATGGTTTTAATATGAAGTTCATTTAAAGCCGCTCTGGACATCATTGTGTATCAATTCCAAGTCAGATTACTGCTGGCAATCAAACACTCTGTAATACATAATAACGTCAGTGCCAGCACAAGGTTTGATAGTGTGGTATCAATACTTACAAAAGTTGTCACAATGCTCTTCTCAGCAAACACAATACCGATGTAGAAGAAAGGGGCACTCAGCAACAGACCAGCTGCACAAATAATGGGATCTGCCTGAGGGTTCTTTGATCTTAAGGTTTTCGACAGCACCGCGCCGATCAAAATTGCGAAGATTCCCGATGCGCAGACGATGGCTCCAAACAGTATACTGTACAAATCAGAAATGAGCGGGAAGTGTGAGTTTTAACCTTACAGGGCCTTGAGACTTGGGGCTGAGAGCAAGACAGTTGAAGAGGTAGGCCTAAGGGCTTACTTGCCAGTATCCACTTGCAGAAATGTAAAAGAATCAAGTTTGAAAAATGTTAGTTAACAGTTGATGGGCTAATTAGCTAATTAACAGAAGACAATAAAAAGGTAGAATCAAGCAGAATGACCATTTTGGAATAGCAATTGTCGGAGCGGGGCTGCGAAGGACAGGACAGCAGAGGCTTCGGCAGGAAGAGGCTGAGTAAGTAAGCGGTGCAGGTGTTCAGAGTGAGAGGGGATCTATAAAAAGCTTTGATGAGGAGGCACAGGCAAGAACAAGTAAGGTTTTATTTTGTTGTTGATATTTAGCAGTTAATTCAGTGTAGGCAGGATGGGATTTTGGAAAGTGGAATGCTCCTCCTGCACGACGTGGGCTGTGTACCCAACTGCTGCTCCTGACAGACCAGGTAAAGGAACTGGAGCTGGGTTTACTCAGGATCGTCTAGAAATCTGATAACACCATAGATGAGACTTTTACACATGGTCACACCCAAGGTGCAGGCTTCAGATAGATGGTGACCACCAGGAAAAGTAAGAGGAGTAGTCAGACAATGCAGAGTTCCCCTGTGGCTATTCCACTCACAAACAGGTGGACCTCTTTGGATACTGTGCCTACTGTTGTGGGGGACATTCCTTCAGCGGCTAGCAGCAGTAGACAGGTCTCTGGCACCGTGACTGGTTCTGAGGCTCAGGGGGAAAGGGTACAGTCAAACTCATAGTGGGGGGGGGGGGGGGAGAACAGGCAGGAGATTCTGTGGCCACTGAAGACGATGTATTGCCTTCTAGATGCCAGGGTCAAGGATGTAGAAAATTCTCAAGCAGGAGGGCAAACAGCCAGAGGTCATTGTACACATTGGTACAAGTGGCCAAGGCAAAACAAAGGAAAATGTCTTGCAGAATGAGTATAGGGAGTTATGAAAGAAGTTGAGAAGCAGGACATCAAAGATGATAGCCTCTAGATTACTTGCAATGACACGTGCTAGTGAAGTCAGAAGTGGGAGGACAGGCCTGATGAATTTATGGCTGAGGATTGGTGCAGGGAGCAGGGATTCAGGTTTGTGGACCGTTGGGACTTCTGAGATACAGGCAGTAGGCAGCGAGAGCAAGTTTAGTAATCAGGATAGACAGGGACAGAGTAAATAGGAAAAGGAAAACCCAGTTAAACTGCATTTATTTCAAAGCACAAGGTTTAACAGGTAAGGCAGATGAACCTGGAGTGTGCAGTGACTTAGTGGACAAGAATGTTACAACCATAACAGTAACAAGGCTGAGAAGAGCAGGACTGCCAGCTCAATATTCCAAGATACAGATGCTATAGATAAGAGAGTCAAGCAAGATGACATGGGAGGACATAACAGCAGTACATAGACATGACATTCTTGTAAGATCATCCAGTGAGACAATATCGGTACAACTTAGAAACAAGGAGCAGAGGGTCACTCTACTAGGACTGTATAATACACCACTTCCCCCACCTCCCCCCTCCAACAGTCAGTGGGAATTGAGGAGCAGGTGTACAGAGAATTTAATCATAGCTATAAGATTAATGGGATTGTATCAGTGGGAGATTTTCATTCCCCTGGTATTGACTGGGCCAACCAGAGTGTTAAGGGCCTTGATGAGGAATTTATGAAATGTGTCCAGAGAGTTTCATAAGTCAATATACAGAGATTATTCAGGAGGGTGTAATACTGAGTACAATATAGTGCAGGTAATGGAAGTACTCTGATGACCATAATCTATCAGTTTTCAGTTAATGATGGAAAAGATTGACAGGGGCACAGATTATGGTCTGTTTAATTCTTAGATTAGAATGTTTAATTGCTATTTTGTTTGCAATTTAACAATTAATTATCTAATTGTATTTTAAATAATTACTTATATACAAGTAACTGCTTACTATGCTTCCTAGTGGCTACAGTATGTATAAGTAATATTAATATGCCTCTAGTGGTTATACAAAGTATAATTCTGGAAAGCTCTGGAAGTATCTGTGTTCTGCATTAGATAAATAATTACTTTTTAATTGGTTAACTCTTATCTATAAATTTGAACAGAATGTTTCCTTACCTAGGGGTATAAAATAGCTAAACACAAAGCAGCACTATCTTTTAAGCAGCATGGTCTCTTGTTTTTAAGCATTCTGCCACAAGATTTTGCTCCAGTTTCCTGGTCCGACACTCTCCCATCTTAGCAAACATCCTCTCCACATCTGTTCTATCAAGGCCTTTCACCATCTGATAGGTTTCAATGAGGTCACCCCTCATTCTCTGAATTCTAGTGAATACAGGTCCAGAGCCATCAAACACTCTTCATATGACAAGCCATTCAATCCTAGAATCATTTTCAGGAACCTCCTGTAAACCCTCTCCAGTGCCAGCACGTACTTTCTTAGATAAGGGCCCAAAACTGCTCACGGTACTCCAAGTGAGGCCTCACCAGTGCTTTATAAAACCTTAACATTACATCCTTGCTTTTCTATTCTAGTCCTCTTGAAATGAATGCTAACATCGCATTTGTCTTCCCCACCACAGACACAACCTGCAAATTAACCTGTAGTGAATCCTGCACAAAGACTCCCAAGTCCCTTTGCACCTCAGATTTTTGAATTTCCTCTCCAGTTAGAAAATAATCTACTCTTTTATTTCGCATAGCAGTCTATGACCATACATTTTCCAACACTATATTCCATCTGCCACTTCTTTGCCCATTCTCCTAATCTAAGTCCTTCTGCAGTCTCTCTACTTCCTCAAAACTATCTGCCCCTCCACCTATCTTCATATCATCTAAAAACTTCACCAGAAATGCAATCAACTCTGTCATCCAATACATTGACATATAACGTAAAAAGAATCAGTGCCAACAGACCCCCATGAAACATCACTGTCACAGGCAGCCAACCAGAAAAGGCTCCCTTTATTCCCACTCTTTGTCTCCTGCCAGTCAGCCAATACTCTATCCATACTAGTAGTATCTTTCCTGAAATACCGTGGGCTCTTAATTTGCTAAGCAGCCTCATCTGTGGCACCTTGTCAAGGGCCTTCTGAAAATCCAAGTACCAAGTAGACAACATCAACCGATTCTCCTTTGATCCTGCTTGTTATTTCTTCAAAGAATTCCAACAGATTTGTCAGGCAAAATTTTTCATTGAGGAAACCATGCTGACTACAGTCTATTTTATCATGTGCCTCCTAGTACCCCAAAAACCACATCCTTAACAATTTGACTCCAACATCTTCCCAACCACTGAGGTCAGACTAACTGGCCTTTTTCTGCCTCTCTCCCTTCTTGAAGAGTGGAGTGACATTTGCAATTTTTCAATCTTCAGGAAACATTCCAGAATCTCGAACGACTCTAGTGATTCTTAAAAGATCATTACTAATGCGTCCACGATTGCTTCAGCTACCTCTTTCAGAACCATGGTGCGTACACCACCTGGTCCAGGTGACTTATCTACCTTCAGACCTTTCAGTTTCCCAAGAACCTTCTCTTTAGTTATGGTATCTCCACAGACTTCATGACCCCTGACACCTGGAGCTTCCACCAAACTGCTAAATTTTGCTCTATTACATTTCCTCTCTTTGGCTTTTATGTTGGCTTTGACTTCTCTTGTTAGCTTTGGTTGTGTCATCTTGCCTTTAGAATATTTCTTCCTCTTTGGGATGTACAGTATATATCCTGTGACTTCCAAAAAGCTTCCAGAAATTCTAGCCATTGCTGGTCTGCCTTCATCCCTGCTAGAGTTCTTTTCCAATCAATTTTGGCCAATTCCATTGTAATATTGATGCATCTGACTTTAGCTTCTTCTTCTCGAGATCAGGGTGAATTTGATCATATTATGATCACTTACCCCTAAGGGTTCTTTAATCAATTCAGGTTCATTGTACAACACCCAATCCAGAATAGCTGATCCCCTAGTGGGCTCAACCACAAGCTGCTCTAAAAAGCCATCTCGAAGGAATTATAGAAATTCCCCCTGTTGGGACAGCACCAACCTGATTTTCCCAATCTACTTGCATATTGAAATCATCCAGGATTATTGTAACATTGCCCTTTTAACGTGCCTTTTCTATCTCCCCTTGTAATTTGTAAACCACTTTTTTACTACTGTTTGGGGGTCCGTATACAATGCCCATCAAGGTCTTTTTACCCTTGCAGTTCCTTAGCTCTACCTGTAATGTTTCAACACCTCCTGACCCCTTATCATCTCTTTCTAATGATTTGATTTCATTTTTTATCACAAAGCCACACCATCCCCTCTGCCCACCTGCTTGTCCTTTTGATACAATGTATATCCTTGAACGTTAAGCTCCCAACTATAATTATCTTTCAGCCGTGATTCAGTAATGCCTACAACATCATACACCCCAATCTGTAACTGTGCTGCTGGTTCATCTACCTTATTCTGTATACCGCGCACATTCAAACATAAAACCTTCAATCCTACATTCACCCTTTTTGATTTTATCCACCTTTTACAATGCAGCTCATCCTGTGACTGTAATTTTGCCTGATCTTTGGCCTCTCCTTGCTATGAGTCTCATCACACATTGTCTTTGTTTGTAAACCAACCACATCATCCTCAGCACTATCACTCCAGTTCCCATCCCCACTGCCAATTTAGTTTAAACCCTCCCCGACAGCTCTAGCAAACCTGTCAGCAAGGATATTGGACACCTCAGGTTCAATTGTAACCCGTCCCCCTTGTTCAGATTGTACCCTCCCCAGAAGAGATCCCAAAGATCCATAAATCTGAACCCCCACCACCTGCACCTGCCAAGTTATCCTATTCTTACCCTCTCTGGATAAAAGGTTGGCTAAAACTTTTAAAGATCATCAGGACTGCCTAAGTCTCAAGCTGCAGGAGATGGGTGAGATTTAAAACAGATTATCTTTGGTGTCTACTTCATGGTTGCTCAAGAAGTAAAAGAAGCTAGTGGAGATGTTTTTGAGGAAACTCCTATTACAAGTGTGGAGGCATTTTCAGTCTTAAACTCATTCGGCGGATAAATCTCCAAGGTAAATCCTTTGACTTTGTGGGAGGCTAGAGAAGAAATTGCAGAGACCCTTGTTTCTGCATCATTAGCTACTGGTGAAGTTCCTAAATACTGCAAGGTGGCTACTATTGTTCCATTTTTTAAGAAGGGTAGCAAGGAGGAGGAGAAGATGGCGGCACGACGCAGCGCGCGCGGCCTCTCCGGTGATGAATATCTGTTATCTGTCAAGTAGGGTGCCGTGCACAATTCTGATTTGATGGAGGCAGACGTGAGAGCACGGAGGAACATCTGGTGAAACTTCTGAAATGCCTGTTTCGCTGCCGCCGCTACTGTGTGGTCCGAAATCTCCGGGGGGGAAGGCCCCGAGTCCTCGGCTTTGCTTGTTGCTTGGGGACCGGGGTGGGGTCGAAGCGTTCAGCAGAGATGGTGCTCGGTGTCAGAGAGCTGGTCGGAGGCTTGAAGTTTTCGAACGGACTCAGAGTCTGCTGTGGTCGGGTGCTTCCAGGATGCTGCATCGGCAAGCTTGCGGCGCTGGAAGCTCATGGCAGGGAGAGTTTTCTCCCTTCTACCGTCTGCCTGAGATGTTGGGCTATCGGGAATTTGAGACTTTTTTTTTTACCGGGCCCACAGTCTGCTCTCATCAAATTACGTTGTTGCTTTGCACTGTTGTAACTATATGTTATAATTATGTGGTTTTTGTCAGTTTTAGTCTTGGTCTGTCTTGTGTTTCTGTGATATCATACCGGAAGAACATTGTATCATTTCTTAATGCATGCATTACTAAATGACAATAAACGAGGATGAGTGTCCTCATAATCTAAAAAAGGTAGTGAACCATTTTTAATTTCCCATCTATAATTTCTTCAGCCCTTCAACTTTTCGACCACATTTTGACTCAGACTCGCTATTACAGCCATATATCCTTCCTTGAAACGTGTCCAACCTCATATCCCTTTTGCCAATCACCTGTCCAGCTCTTGGCTCCATCCCTCCCCCTCCTGTCTTCTTCTATCATTTCGGATCTCCCCCTCCCTCTCCCACTTCCAAATCCCTTACTATCTCTTCTTTCAGTTAGTCCCGGCGAAGGGTCTCGGCCCGAGACGTTGACTGTACTTCTTCCTAGAGACGCTGCTTGGCCTGCTGCGCTCACCAGCAGTTTTTGTGTGTGGGGCCTGTAAGAATGTTATGTTGTTCTGACTCGAGACTCTAAGGAAGTTAGTGAAGAGGGCAAGAGGGCAGCCCTGGTTCCCTACGTTAAGTCTAACTGCTATAGGGCGCCATGGTGCTGCACTGGCTGAAAAGCTGCACCTTAATCCCATCTCTGAATACATCCCCCATGAGACAAACACCTCCCTGCTGGCAAAGTAACCAAGTCATGGGTGTCAACCACAGACACCCATCATTTTGTGTAATTAGGGGCTCCCAAATAACTTACTCTCCAGGTCAAATTCAAAAGACTGCAAGTTTTTTTCACCTAGAGAGAGAGGAAGATGCTTGGAGTGATTGGCCAGATGAATCTGCCGAGGCTGTCACCATTTGAGTGGTCTTTGGGTAGGCACATGGAGGGGAATATTTTGGCGGTTTATGGAATGAATTAAGGCAACTGGGCCTAGCAGGGAAGGTGCTGTGGTCAGCATGGACCAGTTGGGTTGGAAAGGCCTGTTTCTATTTCTGTCTCAGATATTAATCTGGAAACAGATACAATGGCAACATTTAAGAGACACTTAAGCAGACAGGCACATGAAAAGGCAGGGAATGGAGGGATATGACCATCAGCTGGCAGATGGGATTAGCCAGCTTGGCATCATGGTCAGCACAAACATTGCAGGCCAAAGGGCCTGGTCCTCGGCTGTTCTGTATTCCAACACAAGCCCCGTGTAGCTGTATCAGGAAAGCAACAACCTTTGAAGTCTTGTGTCAGTAAAAAAGTGTGGTCAGTGGGTTGGTCACTGATCTCCAGATTGTGGTAAGTTAATTGCCCTGAAAAAGTTATGGCTTTTCCTCTAAATCAGTGAGTAACCTGCTAAAGAGGAATCAGAAGCAGGTTTAATATCACCAGCACATGTCATGAAATTTGTTCACTTTGCAGCAGTAGTACAATGTAATACATGATAATAAAGAAAAAGTGATGAATTACAGTAAATACATCTATATGTGTGTATGAATATTAAATAGTTAAATTAAAGAAGTAGTGCAAAAACAGAAATAAAAAAGTCGTGAGGTAGAGTTCATGAGTTCCATGTCCATTTAGGAGTCGGGTGGCAGAAGGGAAGAAGCTGCTCCTGAATTGCTGAATGTGTGCCTTCAGGCTCCTGTACAATGAGAAGAGGGCATGTCCTGGGTGATGGGGGTCCTTAATGATGGACACGTCGTTCGTGAGGCAACGCTCCTTGAAGATGTCTTTGATACTACAGAGGTTAGTGTCCCATGATGGAGTTGACCCATTTTACAGCTCTCTGCAGCTTACTTTGATCATGTTCAGTAGCCCCCCTCCCCATACTAGACATTGATGCAACCAGTGAGAGTACTCTCCACAGTGCATCTATAGAAATTTTTGAGTGTTTTCGGTGACATACCAAATCTCCTCAAACTCCTAATGAAACAATGCCGCTGCCTTGCCTCTGTTACAGCTGCAAAAACACATTGGAACCAGGTTAGATCCTCAGGGAGAGATTTCAGTTAAGAGACAGGATCCATGTAATGGTGGACTGAATAGTCACATGTTTTCATCCCCACTGCAACACTGGTGAACCAACAGTGTTTAGTAAACAGTTGACACAGAAGGCTGAAGATGCTGGAATCTGAAGCACAAATATCTACTGGAAGAGCTCAGCAGGTCGAGCAGCATCTGTGGGAGGAAGAGGGTTGCTGATATTTGGGGTCCTGATGGAAGATTTTGACTCAAACACCAGCAATCCCTTTCCTTCCACAGATGCTGCTTGACCTGCTTGAGTTTCTCCAGCAGACGACAGTAAAATGCTAATTGAACTGCCTAATTATGTATAATGCATGGAAAGAAACGGCCATACCTGTCTTGAGAGCAGACTGAACATTTTGCTGAGGATGACACTCCGTACGCACGATTCAGGAAGATTGGTCCCCAGAATCCCAGCACACCAGACGTGAAGGCCACAGTGGCAAAACCGAGGGATGACAACATGAAACTCCAGCTGAAAGCCAAGACAACAAGGATTCAATGGGCCTGGGTGAGATGCAGATGGGCCATACTCCACCTAAGAAACATATAAAGCATCCATGCGTCCCACATCAGTATGGAGCTAGCAAGCACCCCTCGTACCCTTGCTGGCTGGAGAGCGCAGATCCGCGAGTGACCTTGATCGCCACTCGCCATGGGGGAGACAGAGGGGAGTCAGCAAATGAGAACTGGGCTTCCACAGGCTGGTGTGAGCCATTACAGATAAGCAGGCTGTCCTCTACAGACTCCAGCACCAATGCAGTCTCCGTGCAGTGGAAGGTCAGTCATGTTCATTCGGGTACTGAGTCAGGATCGCACACTTTACTACTGATCCGTTAACAGATCATGGCACTGCCAACAACAGGCTTCACAGCAACCAGGCCTTAGAGAGACACGTGCACAGTTCAAGCAGCACTCTTGTAGAGTGTGGATACATCTATTGGCAATGCTAATGAAGTGCCAGGGTACTGAGTGTGCTCCCACGGGCACTGTGGAGACCATTCCATCATGTTGCGGATGATTAATAATACACTGATGCAGTGACTATTTCTCCTTTTCGTAAACAGGATAGATTCGGGCAATATTCAGTGCGGTAACTGTCCTGGGACAACTTTCTAACTGGGGCAGATACAAGTTATTGCAGCTGCTGGAACCTGCAGCAGCAACAACCAAGATGCTGGAAAAACTCAGCAGGTGTCAGGCCGCATCTGTGTGGAGGAAGCGAACAGTCAACTTCAGGTTGAGACTCTTCATTTGGACAGAGCTAGATGGCAGCTGGTTCTGGAGGTCTTCGGGGTGCTGCTAGAAAGTTGTCCGGTCCCCTAGCATTTGCTATATCCTGTGCTTTCTATGTGGAGTGAATTGACCTGCCTGAAGACTGGTGTCTGTGATGGGGGGCATCTCAGGAAGAAGATGGACCACCATTAAGGGACAGCATATCTGGCTGAAAGTGGCCACTAATGTCACCCTTACCTTGAGTATTGCTATGCAGGTATTGACATTGAGAGTGGGGAGGTTCTTGGAGCCACCTCCCCCTTCTATTGGAAAGCTTAACTATTCACCAATATTCACATCTAGACATGGCAGGACTGCGGAGCTTTGATGTTACTTCACTTCGGCTCTGCTCTGTCATGTGTAATTTTTGCTGTGCAGCCGTGTCTGCTCCTGTGTTACCCTCTACCCCTGACGGGAACAGTTGAGAAAGTGCAAAACAGTTCCAGAGCGGGACAGTGAACATTCCTGCTGCTGCCACTGGTCCACAACACCTCACGGGTGCCCAGCTTTGAGCCGCCAGCTCTCTTCTGAATCCTTCCCATTTATCATACAGTGCCACACACAATGAAGGAGAGTGTGATTGGAGAAGGCAGGGCTTTATTCCCATAAGAATTGTGCAGAGGTCACTCCTACCAGCATTGGACTGAATTGTGGAGTCATAGAGATACAACATGAAAACAGGCCCTTGCACCCCCTGAGTCTGTGCTGACCAATCCTACACCAGTCCTCTTCCTTTGCTCTCCCCGCATTCCCATCAACCAGAAGCATGTAAGACATGGGAGCAGAATTAGGTCGTTCAGCCCGTCGACTCTGCTGCGCCATTCCTTCAGGCTGATCCCGGATCCCACTCAACCCGACACACCTGCCTTCTCGCCATATCCTTTGCTGCCCCAACCAATCAGGAAATAATGAACCTCCACCTTAAATATACGCACGGACTCAGCCCCCACCGCAGTCTGTGGCAGAGCATTCCACAGATTCAACACCACCCCCCATACTTCACCATGAAAGGCAATTTACTGCAATCAATAATCACATCTTTGGGAGGAAATTAGAGCACCCAGGAAAAACCCACACAGTCACGGGGAGGACATGCAAAATACAGAAGTTAGGATTGAACCCAGGTCTCTGCAGCAGAGACATAGTGGCTCTCAGACAAGTTACCCAGCCACCCCTACCCCACTACTCTGCTCTCTTTTTGCACCATGTATTTTTTTATTTATTTCTTATTGTAACCTGTAGCTATTATTTATGAATTGCACCATGCTACTGCTGCAAAAGGTTCTTTAAGATTGTCATAGCCAGGGGTGGTAGAGGGGACAAGCTCCCACTACCTATTAAAGTGCTCCCAATGGTGTGTGTTTCTACAAACAGGAGAAGGAGAGCTCTAATCTCAAACCTCTGCTTTTTTTGTGGCAATACCCACTCATGGGGAAGGCTTTGTGAGTAAACTCCAAGAGAAAAATTCGTAACTGGAGTCCCTAAGGCAGTCCTACTGGCAACTCCTACGATGCTACTGGTGCTAAACTGTATCGGTCTCAGCCATCCCATGGGTTCATCAGATGTGCGGAGAGGGGGAGCTTGCTACATGGCACAACATCCATGGTCAACCCTGACCAATGAGGCCTCATTCACTCACTTACTCACTGCTACAGAACAACAAACTCCGCCATCTCCAACTGGATCTCACCACCAAGCACATCTTTCCTTCCCCCACACTTTCTGATTTCCACAGGGATCACTCCCTACGTGACTCCCTTGTCCATTCGTCCCTCCCCACTGATCTCCTCGTGGTACTTAACCTTGCGAGCTGAACAAGTGCTACACCTGCCCCGGCACCTCCTCCCTCACTACCATTCAGGGCCCCAAACAGTCCTTCCAGGTGTGGCAATGCTTCACCTGTGAGTCCGTTGGGGTCATATACTGTGTTCGGCGCTCCCGGTGTGGCCTCTTGTACATTGGTGAGACCTAGAGAAGATTGGGAGACCACTTCACTGAGAACCTACGCTTCATCCACCAGAAAAGGCAGATCTCCCAGTGGCCACCCATTTTAATTCCATTCCCCATTTTCATTCCGATATGTCTATCCACAGCCTCCTCTACTAGCATGATGAGGCCACACTCAGGTTGGAGAAACACCACCTTATATTTTGTCCGGGTAGCCTCCTACCTGATGACATGAAAATCGATTTCTCAAACTTCTGGTAATGCCCCCCATCTCCCTTCCTTCAGCATTCCCCATCCCCTTTTCCCTCTCTCACCTTATCTCCTTGCCTGCCCATCGCCGCCTTCTGGTGTTCCTCGACCTACTCTTTCTTCCATGGCCTTTTGTGCTCTTCTATCAGATTCTCCCTTCTCCAGCTCTGTATCTCTCTCACCAAGCAACTTCCCAGCTCCTTACTTCATTCCTCCACCTCCCGGTTTCACCTATCACCTTGTGTTTCCCCTCCCTCCACCTTTTAACTCTGCTCTACAACTTTTTTTCTCCAGTCATGCTGAAGGGTCTTGGCCCAAAACATCGACTGCACCTTTTTTCCCATAGATGCTGCCTGGTCTGCTAAGTTCCTCCAGCATTTTGTGTGTGTCGCTCGGATTTCCAGTACCTGCAGATTTTCTCTCGTTTGGAACTCTGTGACGTATGTCAGTGGCAATAAATCTGATTTGGATTCACAATATGCTCTGTGTCCTCGCTGCTCTCCTAGTGCTCCTTCAACACAGAGCAGGTCTCCAGTGAGGTTAACACATTCTGCTCACCCTGAACTGCCCAGAGCTGGGAATGGACCCTGAAACACTGCCACCTCCAGTTTAAATTCCCACGCGGAATATTGTGGAGCATCAAATATCAATACAGTACCACTCAACATTCACAGGACATGCAAAGCGGTGTCAGGACTTCAGTGAGGAGGAAGAATAATGGATTAAATTCCCTGAGCAGAAAAGGTGACCAGCTGACTTGAGGCCTCTGCAGTTATAGGTTGGAATAGAGTGTCACCTTTTAGATGCTAGAAACAGAATCTAAAAGTTCAACGTGCTTCTATATGCTAAATAGTTAAAAATTAATTTTACCCAAAAGACATTGAACCTACTTAACACCTTTTGTGAAAATGGGCCAATTCCATATTTGGGCTCCTGATTTGAGCCACTTTCCTTCTGCCCTGACCCTTTTCCCAGTATCAGCCACATCTAATGACATCATGGGCACAAGAGACTACAGATGGTGGAATTTGGATCGACCTGCAAAATGCTGAAGGAACTTTGCAGGTCAGTCAGCATCTATGGAGAGAAAGAACAGTCAATGTTTTGGGCCAAAATCTTTCACCTGGACCGATGAAGGATCATGTCCTGACACATCAACTGTCCAATTCCCTCCGTAAACACTTAAGTTCCTCAAGCATTTTGTGTGCTGTTGATCACCACACTGCACAGTTTCGTGTCTGGAGCTCTACACTGGCCAATATGGAGGTCTCACTGGAACGAGGAACACTATACTACCTTTTCTCACCATTCCTATTCATATGTTCAGGACACATGGGAGATTGTTTGGCCCAGCGAGCTTGTCCCATAAATAAGAACAGGTCCAACAACTCCACACTAAAAATTTCTCTTTAATTTATCTTCTTTCCCTTGCATCAACTTTTTCTAGTTGTCCTGCCATCCTCCAGTCCTTGTCCTGCCATCCTCCAATACGAGGAACAATTTGCAGTGATGAATTAAATCCCAGCTTTGGGCTGTGGGAGGAAACTGAAGTGCCATATGGTCACAGAGACAATATGTAACTCAGTGCCGAGACACTAGAGGCCAGCATCAATCCCAGCGTCTAGACCGGTGAGGCAGCTACGCCACCTGCTGACCACTACAGCACCATTCTGCTGAGACCAGGTGCAGATGGTCGTATGTCATTTAAAAACCCAGGCCTTTCCATACACACAAGAGCTTCCACTGCCTGAATTTTGCTGATCAGAAGAGTTTCCCAGTGGTCATTACTATGTTTGTGACTCATTCTATCTCCAGTGCTCAAAGAAAACACCCTGCAGTTTAGGGCTACCATCTACCTACCGCTTTGTCATCTCACACCAATCTGGAATTCTACCGCTGGTGTAACGAGGTGCACAATGCTTTCTTGAATAGTATAACATTAATTTTTCGGGAAACTGGTCCAGGACCTGACATTCAGGATAGCAGTGAAAACCTCTGGTCCTTGTATGGGGAGCTCACATAAATGACAGGAATGTACCAAATCATAAATACCTGTGCCATCTGCAGATCCCACACTGCCTTCAGTAGGCACCTCAAACCCACAGAAGTGGAAGCAACCTGCTCTTGATTTTGAGGGACACTGTGTGTGTAGGTGTGTGTCTATTAATCTCTCGCTTTGCAACTGCCCCTCTCATTGACTGTCAGCCACTGGCCCTTACTGACTCCTACTGATAACCTTGCTCCTGTCTGTCTGTCTGATTAATATTCATTTAGATATCTGTGTTGTGGGTGCAAATTGGGAGGTGTGAAGTTTGTGTTTAATTTCAAAGAAAGCATTGTGGATACATTGTAAATATGGAATCTAGGACAAGAAGACACGACTTCAGGATTGAAGGACGTCCATTTAGAACAGAGATGTGGAGAAATTACTTTAGTCAGAGGGTGGTAAATCTGCGGTATTCGTTGCCACGAGTGGCTGTGGAGGCCAAGTGATTGGGTGCATTTAAGGGAGAGATAGATAGGTTGTTGATTAGACAGGGGATCAAAGGGTACGGGGAGAAAGCAGGGGAATAAGGATGACTGGAAGAATTGGATCAGCCCCTGATTGAATGACGGGGCAGACTCGATGGGCCAAATGGCCTACTTCTGCTCCTAGATCTTATGGTCTTATGGTCTCTCCTGCTATTGCTTATCTCTCTCGGCCTCCCACCACCACCACCCCCCTCTCGCAGGTCTCTGCCTCCCCACCTCACCAGCTGTAGTGGAACCTGAATTGGATATTGTTTAATGAACCAGATTTGATTAGGGAGCTTAAGGTAAAGGGATTCTAAGGAGACAGTGATCATAATTCACCCTGCAGTTTGACAGGGAGAAGCTAAGGAGGGGAACACTAGCAGGGATGTAGGCAGAACAGCAATAGCTTGAATTTCTGGGGGCAAATCAAAACGCACAGGATAGATACATCCCAAAGATGAAGAAGTATTCTAAAGAGAGGGTGAGGCAACTGTGACTGACAAGTCAAAGACACCATAAAGGCAAATGGGAGGACATAAAATATAGCAAAACGTATTGGGAAGTTAGAGAATTAGGAAGCTTTTAAAAACTAACAGAAGGCAAGAAACAGAAAAAAAAGATTAAATATGAAGGTAAGCTGTCCAATAATATTAGATACCAATAGTTTTTTTTCAGCTATGTAAAGAGTGAAAGAGAGGCAAGAGTGGATATCGGACCACTGGGAAATGACGCTGGAGAGGTAGTAATGGGGTAATAAAGAAATGGTAAATGAATGTAATGAGTATTTTGTGTCCTTCTTCACCATGGAAGACACTAGCAGTATGCCAGAAATTGGTGAGTGTCAAGGGGCAGACGTTAATACGGAGAAGGTGCTTGGGAAACTGAAAGGTCTAAGGGTAGATAAGTCAAGATGGACTACACCCCAGGGTTCTGACCGATATAGCTGAAGAGATTGTGGAAGCATGAGTAATGATGGTTTTCCGGAATGGTTCAAGTGGACTGGAAAACTGCAAATGGCACTCCACTCTTTATGAAGGGAGGGAGCAGAGGAAAGGAAATTATAGGCCAGTTAGCCTGATTTCAGTGGTTCAAAAGATATTGGAATCCATTATTAAGAGTGAGGTTTTGGGGTACACGGAGGCACATGATAACATAGGCCAAAGTCAGCAAGGTTTCCTTGAGGGGAAATCTTGCCTGACAAATCTGTTGGAATTCTTTGAGAAAATAACAGGCAGGATAGATAAAAGATGTTGTTTATTTGGATTTTCAGAAGGCCTTTGACAAGGTGCCACACATGAAGCTGCTTGACAAGGTAAGAGTCCATGTTATCACAGGAAAGATACAAGCATGGGTAGAAGATTGGCTGACTGGCAAGAGACAAAGAGTGGGAATAAAGGGACTTATTCTGGTTGGCGGCCAGTGAGTAATGGTGGGCCTCAGGGGACGGGATTGGGACCACTTCTTTTTATATTAGAGGTCAATGGTTTAGATGATGGAATTGATGACTTCCTGGCTAAGTTTGCAGATGGTATGAAGACAGGTGAAGGGAAAGGTTGAGCTGAGGATGCAGGGAGTATGCAGAAGGAATTTGACAGATTGGGAGAAGGGGCAAAGAAGTGGCAGATCTAATATAGTGTAAAGAAGTGTATAGTTATGCACGTAGGTAGAAGGAATAAAGGTGTAGACTATTTTCTAAGCAGGGAGAAAACTCAAGAATCAGAGGTGCAAAGTGACTTGACAGTGCTTTTGCAGGATTCCCTAAAGGTTAACTTACAGGCTGAGTCAGGGGTAAGGAAGGTAAATACAATTCATTTCAAGAGAACTAGAATGTAAGAGAAAGGACAGGATGCCAAGGCTTTATAAGGCTTTGGTCAGACCACATTTGGAGTATTATGAGCAGTTTTGGGCCTCTTATCTAAGAAAAGATGTGCTGGCATTGGAGAAAGTACAAAGGAGGGTAATGAAAATGATCCCAGGAATTTAAGGATTACCATTTGAGGAGTGCTTGATGGCTGTGGGCCTGTACTCACTGGAGTTGAGAAGAATGAAGGAATGTCTCATTGAAATCTATCGATTATTGGAAGGCCTAAAGAGAATGGATGTGGGGAAGATGTTTCCTATGGTGGGGAGTCTAGGACAAAAGGGCATAGCCTCAGAATAGGGGGATATCCATTTAGAACAGGAACGAGGAGGAATTTCTTTAGTTAGAGGGTGGTGAATCTGTGGAATTCATTGCTACGGATGGCCGTGAAGGCCTAGTTATCGGGTTTATTTAAAGTAGAGCTTGATAGGCTCTTAATTAGTCAGGGCATCAAAGGTTACGGGGAGAAGTCAGGAGAATGGGCTTGAGGGGGATAATAAATCAGCCATGATGCAATGATGGGGCAGACTCAATGGCCAAATGGCCTATGTCTTATCAGCACACACAAAATGCTGGAGGAGCTCAGCAGGCCAGGCAGCATCTATGGAAAAAAGTACAGTCGACATTTCGGGCCAAGAACCTTCAACAGAACTCAGGTTGACCCCTGATGAAGAGTCTCGGCCCAAAACGTCCACTGTTCACTCTTTTCCATAGATGCTGCCTGGCCTGCTGAGTTCCTCCAGCATTTCGTGCATTAGTGCTACTTGGATTTCCAGCATCTGCAGATTTTCTCTTATTTGTAATTGGCCTATGTCTTATGTGTGGTCTTATCACGGTTTGTCCAGTACCGTAATGCTGCATTCAGGGAATGAAGCAAAAGAGTTGCTTGGAGTAGAGATGGCAGGAAAGGCAAATGCCAGAGTTATTGGCATTGAGGAACTGATTCTCACCAATTGGCTCATTTTCTAGACCATTGTAGAGCAAAGGGTAACTCAGCTGCAGGGCTGGGGGGGTGGGGGGTCCCTGGGTAGAACGATGTACTGATGTCATAGGGGTAAAGGTCACCTTTTGGAGATGTTCCACTGGCCTGGTAATGTGACACAGAAACCTGTCCCTCCCAGGCAGTTGTTGCCTGGGCATTCAGCACATCTCAAGCAAAATCCAAGAACCACCTTCCTTTAAAGAACTCCCGCTTGGTTCCGGCAGCAGCCTTCACCTATCCTTCCTGGGTTTCCTCTCAGAGCTGTGCCCATGAGGTCAGAAACTGACCAGACAGAAAGCACCAGTTGGTCTCAGAGTCTTTGGGAAAAATATTGGTCAGGTACTTTCCTATCCAGGACTAAGCTCACCTGTGATGTCCTCTACAGGCACATGACAGATGAAGACCTGAGTGGAGTGCCAGATGACAGCTAGCATTCCTGCTGTTGTATTTCAGGAACAACTAATAGTTCCACAATGGTAAATAAACTGGCAGTTCCCCCGCTGTCCATGGCATGGCGATGTTGAGCCATATTCCAACCTTCCCAGTGGAAACCAAGTTTGCAGTATTTATACTGTCTGCTGTTTTTGAAATCACTATTTTTGGAACAAACGGCAATTTTACATTTGTTTCACTGAATATGCATTTAATTCTCTACCCCAAAGGCCATGGAGGCTGATTTGCTGGCCTCGTTCATAAAGGGGATTTCTGGATATTAAGGAATTGAGGCACGTGGGATTAGAGAATGGCAAGAAAATGGTATTGAGGATGGAGGCTGGCCATGAGCTCAATGAATGGTGGATTAGGCCCATAGGTCAAATGTCGGTCACAGTCCAACCTAGAAAGGTCACAGTCCACAGCTAGAAAGATACGAGTCCTAAAGCACATTACAACCGTTTATAGGAAATGTCACAGCCAAGGTCTGCAGAATATTTTCAAAAAACAGCAGAGACAGTGAAGAAAGTACACACATACATCCAGCAGTTGCACAAGGAATCTCCAGCTCTGAGCTCAATATGGCTCAGACTTGCGTGCATTCAAATTGAAAGGCAGAAGGGGAGAGTGTGCTGAGGCCAGACGCTTCCTGTTCCATCGCCGAGCTCTGCCTGTAGCTCTGCAGCACTGCAACAAATTCTGAAGGCCAGTACCACAACAGTCCCGTTGTCAATGTGATTAAAGATTTCAAACTATTTTGCGAAGTTTCATGGTGCTATCTCGATCTTTGATTTCCTCATTGGGAGACTACAGCCAGTGCGGATCAGTAATGACATCACCTCTTTGTGACAGTCAACACAAGGATGAGTGCTTAGCCCACTGCTCTGCTGTCTCTACACTCATGACTGTGTGGCTAGGCACAGCTCAAACATCTTTTATAAATTTGTCAATGACAGCACTGTTTGCTGGAAGAATCTCAGAGGAGGCATACAGGAGTGAGATAGATCAGCTAGTTGAATGGTGTCACAGAAACAACCTCACCTTCAACATCACCAAGACCAATGAATTGATTGTGGGAGTTGGGAGAACACACACCAGCTCTCATAGAGCAGTCAGCAGTGGAAAGGGTGAGCAGCTCCAAGGTCCGGCTGGCAACATCTCAAAGGATCCTTCCTGGACCCTATGCATGAATGCAACCATGAAAAAATTTGAGATTTGATTTGTCACCAAACGCTCCTGCAAATTCTGCAGGTGTGCAATGCAGAGCATTCTGACTGGTTGCATCATCACCGGGTATGGAGGCTCCAATTGCGAAGAATCTAAGAGGTTGCAGAGGGTTGTGGACTTGGCCAGCTTCCTCACAGACACAATGGATGAACGTGGCATCCATCACGAACGATCCTCATCATCTGGGACATGCCATCTTCTCATTACTACCACCAGGGAGGAATGCTTTAGGAACAGCTTCTTCCCCTCTGCTGTCAGATTTCTGAAGGGTCCATGAATATTACCTCATTATTCTTCCTTGTTTCTATTTACTTATTTTTTGTGACTTACAGTGTTTTTTTAATAATAAACTTGATTCTGATTCTGCTGTTAGAGACACATCTGAGGTTTGTGACTGTGCGAGTTAGCCGTCCTGGGATGTGGCCTGGTGGCACACCGGCCTATGTTGACTTGTCTGTTTGAGACCAGACAGCTTTTTCAATTCTTCCTGACTCCTCCTTATATCCCTCTAAACTGCAAAGACTATAAACCATCGTCATCTAACCTTCTCCTACACCCTGCTGTACAGCTTCCCTCCTCCACTCAACTGGGAGATATGACTGTGGATCAGAGGAGGAACATCCACAGGGGAACATCATCTCCCTCTTGCTCCTCTCCAGTCTGTTGCCCTTCTTTCTACAGCTTGCATGGTCATAGAGAATAGAGACTCCACCCATATCATTTAGCTGCTTCTGCTGAGCGCCCCTCACTTCGCACTGATGCAGTGCAGTGTACAGTCTCACCTGTGGAATCTTCCTTTGCTATCCAACACTCGTGGCTCATGTTGTGCCCATGTTCAGCTGGCACTGGGGCAAGAGTCACCCAGGATTTATCCCCTGGAATCATTAGCTGCAGAAAGTTTGGTCAGGCTGCCCCACAAGGGACTTCTGTGTGTTTCCCAGAAACAACATACTGAGGAAGTCAACAGCCTGTGCACCAAGGGAATTGTAACCCTCCTTGTTCATGGGAAGGGCTGGGATAGAGCCATATACCAATACAGCATGGATACAAACGCTATGGTGCACACCCAGCTGCTTGAAATTTCTGCATTTGGCCAATATCCTCCTCAGTTCCGTTTCTCCACGTACCTTGATAAATGAAACCACTGTATCTGACTCATCCACTTCCTCTGGCAGCTTGTTCCATATGCTCACCACTCTCTGTGTGAAGGAGTTACTTCTCAGCTCTCTTTTACATCTTTCCCCTCTCATCCTAAACCTATATCCCCTAGTTTTGGGGAAAAGACTATTACCATCCTCCTTATGCCTCCTATAGTTCTAAACATTTCTATAATTTTCCTCTGCTCCAAGGAATAAAGACCGAGCCTGACCAACCTTGACCCATAACTGAGATTCTCTAGACCTGGAAACATCCTCAGGATATTTGGTAGTGTGGAGGAGCAGAGGGATCTCGGGGTACATGTCCACAGATCCCTGCAAGTTGCCTCACAGGTGGATAGGGTAGTTAAGAAAGCTTATGGGGTGTTAGCTTTCGTAAGTCGAGGGATAGAGTTTAAGAGTCGCAATGTAATGATGCAGCTCTATAAAACTCTGGTTAGGACACACTTGGAGTATTGTGTCCAGTTCTGGTCGCCTCACTATAGGAAGGATGTGGAAGCATTGGAAAGGGTACAGAGGAGATTTACCAGGATGCTGCCTGGTTTAGAAAGTATGGATTATGATCAGAGATTAAGGGAGCTAGGGTTTTACTCTTTGGAGAGAAGGAGGATGAGAGGAGACATGATAGAGGTGTACAAGATAATAAGAGGAATAGATAGAGTGGATAGCCAGCGCCTCTTCCCCAGGGCACCACTGCTCAATACAAGGGGACATAGCTTTAAGTTAAGGGGTGGGAAGTTCAAGGGGGATATTAGAGGAAGGTTTTTTACTCAGAGAGTGGTTGGTGCGTGGAATGCACTGCCTGAGTCAGTGGTGGAAGCAGATACACTAGTGAAGTTTAAGAGACTACTAGATAGGTATATGGAGGAATTTAAGGTGGGGGCTTATATGGGAGGGAGGGTTTGAGGGTCGGCACAACATTGTGGGCCGAGGGGCCTGTACTGTGCTGTACTATTCTATGTTCTATGTTAAATCTTTTCTGCACTCTTTCCAGTTTAACCATATCTTTCCTATAACAGGGCGGACAATGCTGTACAAAGTAGTCCAAGAGCTGCCTCACCAACAACGCACACAACTGTAACGTTATGTCCCATCTCCTACACTCAATAACCTGACTCATGAAGGCCAGCGGGCTAAACATCTTTTTCACCACCTTGGTTTCAGCAAACTATGCACCTCAGTTCCTCTGTTCTATTAAACCCCTTAGTGCCCTGCCATTCAGAGTAATAGGTCCTACACTGGTTTCACTTCCCAAAATACATCACCTCACATTTAACTTTATTGAAATCCACTTACCACACCTTGGCCCACTTTCTGACTGATCACGACCCCCCTGTGATCTACGATAAGCTTCTTCACTACCTCCTGGTTTTGTTTCGTCTGCAAGGATAAACGTGGCACAAACACGAGCAGCTGAAGTGGTGGGAAGCCTGCAATGCCACCTGCTCCTGACTGGAACCAAAGCAGATCAGAGTGCCTGAGCTGGTGATTTTTGTGCATGGGGGACCTTCCTGAAACTGTAGCAAACTGAGAGACAAGACGATGACCTGTTGAGCTGGCAGCGAGTAAATTCAGAATCACCGTGACCTTGACATCCTTGGAGAGAGGTGGTCAAATGTCACATGTCTCAGGTGTGACAGGCTCGGTAAGCCATCGTTCGTCAGAGAGGTCATGGATGATGAGGACTGAGGAGGAAGCCTCCTCTCTGGCACAAGTTTCCTGACCAATTCCTGAGTAACTGATAGGGGGAGTGATAACTGCTAGAGAAAGAATTCCTCAATTAGTCTTAGTACACTTTGTGAACTTTGACTGGCCTGTACTGAATTCTGAAACCTGACTCTGGAAGTCAAAACAGGTGTCTCCTACAACAGCAAGAGAAAAAGAAATGACTGACTACAATGACCACAGGAAAGTCTGCAGATGCTGGAAATCCAAAGCAACACACACAAAATGCTGGAAGAACTCAGTAAGTCAGGCAGCATCTATGGAGATGGTAGAGCACTGTCAATTTGGTCCGAGACCTTTCTCAGGACTCCTCCTGTTTGTGCAGAGGCTGTTCAACAAAGGTCACGGGTTGCAACTTGCTGCTCTCAAATTCGTTGAAAGTGATATCACAGGTGGATATAGGATCATAAAGAAAGCTTTTGGTGCATTAGCCTTCATAAATCAATGTATTGAGTACAGGAGATGGGATGTTATACTGAAGTTGTGTGAGACATTGGTGAGGCCTAATTTGGAGTATTGTGTGCAGTTTTGGTCACCTGCCTACAGGAAAGATGTAGAGAAGGTTGAAAGAGTGCAGAGAAAATTTAAAAGAATGTTGTTGGGTCTAGAGGACCTGAGTTATAAGTAAAGATTGAATAGGTTAGGACTGTATTCTTTAGAATGTAGAAGATTGAGAGGTGAGTTGATAGAGGTGTACAAAATTATGAGGGGTATATATAAGGTAAATGCAAGCAGGCTTTTTCCACTCAGGTTAGGTGGGACTACAACCAGAGGTCATAGGTTAAGCGTGACAGGTGAGAAGTTTAAGGGGAACTTGAGGAGAAACCTCTTCACTCAGAGGGTCTCAAGAGTGTGAATGAGCTTACCTGCAGCAGCAGTGCATGTGAGCTATTTCAATGTTTAAGAGAAGTTTGGATAGGTACATGGATGGTAGGGGTATGGAGGGCTACTGTCCCAGTGCAGGTTGATGGAAGCAGGCAGTTTAAATGGTTTCAGCATGGACTAGATGGGCCAAAGGGCCTGTTTCTATGCTATACATTTCTCTGACTCCACTTTATGACAAGAAAGCCAGCATTACACACTGCGCAACTTTAGATATGTCATTTGAAAAGGCAAACATGAATCTCATCTGGGAATACCAATTCAATTTCCTAATGTACCCAGAAAAGATCCTGAGCACAGTCTAATCCAGGTACAATTCTTTATAAAGCCAGGCAGACTTTAGTTGCTGTCATAAGGAGGTAAGAGAGGGGCATCACATAACAGTTGGTGGCCACAGAATGCCATTGAGCTGTGGGAAGCACAGGCAAGCTGCAATGCAGCTGGACTGAGAAAGGTGTAAAGGAATACATTTTGGAAATGAGAGGAGAGAGCAAGATGTTCATTGTAAGAGCCAACTATATTCTCCAACCTCTTCTTATTTTACTACCTCAGTATAATAATAAACAGCTTAATCAGTCTGATTGGCACGCAGAACAAAAGCTTCTCACTCTTTCTCAACACATAATGCACTGATAACAATATATATAGTAGTAAAGAAACAATGATAAATTTATTTAAGGATTACAAACACAAGAAAGTCTGCAGATGCTAGAAATCCCAAGCAACACACACAAACTGCTAGAAGAACTCAGTAGGCCAGGCAGCATCTATGGAAACGAATAAACAGTTGACGTTTCAGACTGACTCCCTTCTTCAGGACTGAGAAGGAAAGGGAGAGATGCCAGAATTAAAATGTAGGGGGAGGGGAAGTTGGCGATCTGGGAGGTGATAGGTGAAGCCAGGTACATGGGAAAAGTCAGGGGCTGGAGAAGAAAGAATCTGCTAGGAGAGGAGAGTGGACAATAGGAGAAAAGGAAGGAGGAGGGGACCCAGGGGAAGTAATAGGCAGCTAAGAAGAAGTAAAAGGTCAGAGTGGGGTATAGAGGAAAGGGAGGGAGCGGGTAATTTTTTGTTACCAGAAGGAGAAACCGATATTCATGCCATCAGGTGGGAGGCTACCCAGACCGAATAAAAGGTGTTGTTCCGCCATCCTGAGAGTGGCCTCCTCGCCTCATCTCGGCACAAGAGGAAGCCACGGATCGCCACATCGGAACAGGAATGAGAATAAGAAAAACATCTCATTCTGATGTTCTGATGAAATATTAACTGAGATGTCTCTTTCCACAGATGTCCCAATTGTATGACGAAGTATCTGCAAATACCTGTGCAAGGAGGCTGTCCTCAACATCCATGATCTTAACTGGGGACAGCATTTGAAGTTCTGAATTACAGGGTGGAGATGTAAGCAATGAGAAAAAGGGATGTTGTCACAAGTGAAAGGTTATAATTACAAGCAAAGGCTTTTGGGAAATGCTTTTATTGGAGCTGCAAGCTATGATATAAAAGAGGTTGTCATGTTTATAATCAGTTAAAAATGGTCTCCACAGGTGAGGCTAAAATGATACATTCCAGATAATTGCAAAAATTAAAGGTAACTTTCGCAAAGTTCTTCACGGAAAGCAGAGAATATGGCAGACTCATATTTCTTAAACTTGTAACAGATTTCAGAAGAGCTGTTACAGTATTAAGCACTTGACTTGGATCGATTAAGGGCAGGGAAAGTGGGGTTAGATGAGATAGATTAAATGAGGAAAGGTGAGCACTGAAAGATCCAGAGTGATAGAATCAGCTAGCCACAGAGAGATGCAGCAGGGTAACAGACCATTTGGCCAAACAGGTCCATGCCAATTATTGACACTAATTCTATTCTAACCCGCTTTATTCTTCCCACCTTCCCATCATCTACCCTACACTCTATCACTCACCTTCACACTTGGGATAACTTACAGCGCCTAATTAATCTGCACGTTTTGGGGATGTGAGAGGATATCGGAGCACCTGAAGGAAGCTTACATGGTCTCAGGGAGAAAGTGCAAACTCCATACAATTGAAAGTCAAGATCAAACCTGGGTTAATACTCTGCAAGGTTCTCCGGTTCTGGGCTTATGACCTGGCAGCAACATTCAAGGCAAACGGACTTTGTTGAAACCTGACCATAGCTGGGTCTGAGTTTACAATCACCCACTGTCGCCACAGCTCCCCGCACAAAGTGAACAAAGACAAGCTTGACACAGGGAACCTACTTTGTCATCAGGTATTTGAGGTCCTGATTGCAGGAGGTTCTGGAGTTCAGGGTCTCTGTGAGATTTTCTGATGCTCCTCGATGAGGGTTTGGCATCAGGAAGGCAAGGAGCAATATGGCAAGAGCACCAATACATGGAGTGACCTGTGGGAGGCAAGCAAACAGAGCACACTACTAATTTAAATATTAATCAAACACGAACTCAACAGTATTTATGCTTATACTCAAGGGGAAGATAGTTCTGTGATAGTTCCCTAAATCTCTGAAATTCCACTAAAGCATTACAAGAATCTGTCTCAAATCCTCTGCCCAAGATAGAACACAATGTTTACACCGTGCTGATTGTGTGAACATTGGATCATTCAATTGGTTAAGACCGAGAATGAAAGCTCCATGCATCTGTTGGCAAGGTTTCTTCTTGTCACCCACATGAGGGCTATCTGCAAGACTTAGCAAGCAGGCCATGTAGCAAGAGGGTTTCTTTATTATCTGATGATATAGATTATGTTTGGTGCAGTGCAAGGATACAGGGGACATTTACAAGAGAAATCAGCGACATTCAGCCTGTCTGAAAAACAAATTGTCTTGAATCAAATAGTTTCTAATAGGAAATTTCAGATTAACTTTACAACTCTCCTGCTTTCTATTTTATTTAACTTCAATTGAAATACATGTATTACTGGCTGACAATTCACAAAGGGGCATTTTACACCCAATCAACCCACATCAACTTTCCCTTCCTCCCTGATGGACATCCTTTGTGAAAGAGTGTGGATTGGGCTTTAAAATGTCTCTCTTGTGCAGGGAAAATGTTGTGATATTACAATGGGAGACATGGTGTAGAAATCCCTGAAGCAAATGAAATACAACAGTAAGCATGAAATTGCATATAAACTAATCTTACCCTCAATCCCCAGTGCCAGTCACATGTCAGCTCCATCATCCTAAACCCAAGGATGTAACCAAGGCCACTGCAATAGAATGAATATGTTGCATTTATTTTGTCTAATCTTCCAATCATGCAAACAGCAAATGTGTTTCAGAACCCTGACCATCTAACACACAGTTTGATGACATTAACCTTCACCACTCCAAAGGTATCTCCAGCATCAAAGAGAAGATATAATAGAACACAAATACTGGAATCTAGACCAACACAAGATGTGCTGGATCAGTTGACTTCCTCCAGTGTTTCATGTTGCTCCAGCGTCAAAGAATTGGAATTAACTTAAATCAGTTTCTATCTTATGGTGATTAACAGGCATCCAGATTGTAATTAATATGCTCATCCATTGGTGATGGGAGCCTGAGTAAATGTCCCTTTTACCCTCACTGACCACAAAGTCACCTACCATGGAGGCTGTTCAAGGAGGGAACAGATTTTTATTGTGGACTCCTCAGAGCAAATTTAAAAATGTAACTTACTTTTCATGTGGATGCAAAATGCTAGGGCCTACAGGACACATACTCCTGGATGTCACAAGTTTGGCTAATGTTCCAGAAATGTGCTGACTGACTGAACAGCCATGGTAAACATTTTAAATCATAAGCACGCTTCTCCACTTGTTTAAAATTCTCAAACATTGACTTCTGTTGAAATGGAGAAAGTGTTCAAAGTAGACTACAACGTATCACTAGTTTTATTTACTGAAACAATGGATTGACATCCTGTGGAGCATTTGCATCCACAGGAAAAGAGTATGTCCAAGTTATTAACCAAGGGACACTCTTCTGAAGATAAAGACTTCTGGAGATAAAGTATTGGAAACCAGCCACACTTCTTCCCCAGCAAGAGGCTAAAAACTGTGTAAGGCTTGATCTGGTATCAGCCACACAGAAGATCAGTGGTTAATTGGGCCATTGTAGCGGTGTGCTACACACAGCGCTAGAATAACCACACGGAGTCGGTGAGTTGGAGTTGCGATAAAGAGATTCATTCAAACTTCGTGGCCTGCTTTAAAGCCTTCCCATTCCCGCCCTCCCTGAGGCGGGACTGCTGTGGGGAATGCATATTCCCAGACCCTTTCCGCGCGCAGGATTTTCTCCCTGCTGGTGAAGATGGCCTGGCGCCCTTTTTGGGGCCGGCCCTCTGCCTGCGTGCGCTGTTGTGAGCCGGTTTGTGTGTGCCAGAAAGTGGGTCGCCACACCATCATTTTTCTCAGTCAGCTGATACCATCCAAGAATCCGAATTGTGCTTCTGTGCTAAGGCTGATCTGATCCGTCTAGGACATTACATGGAATTGATGATCATAAATGGAAATAAAGTTCAACTGGGGTTAAGATTCTGTTGGTTTGGAAAACCCTAAAGATATAACTGCATCGGAAGCATCAAAGGATTAAGGCCACCTTGCATTTGTCAAGTAGCATGTGGGAGGGGTGGTATCAGATTAAAGGTTAGGTCGAAGATGTAGTTTGGGTATGAGATGGGATGGGATAGGGTTGCAATAAGGGTTTAAAGCTGAGTTTGGGTGTAAAGGGCAGGGTGGGGCTATGACTGGTCCTGAAGCCAGTGGCCTATATGGAAGGAGCAATGAAGGAAGTGCTGGTGATCTGATAAGAAGCAGAAATAGGGTGGGGCAGCTGGCAGAGGGTAACTGAGTGATTGGCTGAGGCTGGAGTGCATGTTTGTCATTGGGTGAGGGGATGTGTTTGTGGGTGACAGTGGGGGAGTGGGATAAGGGCAGGAGTGGATTTAAGATGGTATGGTGGTGGTGTGATTGTATGAATGTCAGCTGTTGGAAAGGGAAGTGAAAGGGATTAGGAAACTGAAATGAAAAGGTGCTGGATGGGGATAGGAATATGGTGACTGAATGGGAATAGTGGGAGGTTAGAGGGAGATTAATTGACTGGGATTGTTACGGGTTATCAGGTAGGGTAGGGGAGGATGGCTGTTGAGTTAAGTCCCGTTGAGCTGGCAGTGGTGGTTGGGCTGCAAGCCACATAAGAGGGTAGCAGTAGTCCATATGTCACTGAGCCTCCACCGCCTTTCAATAAGATCATGGCTGATCCGATCTTAACCTTGAGCTCCACTATACAGCAAAACTCTGTCTGAGGCTTCAGTGTATTCAGTGATATGGCCTGCATAGCTGGCAAGGATAGAAGATGCCACCCTCCCAGAGAAGAAACTTTCCCTGGACCATGGTCTGGTGAGAGTGCAGGCGACTGGCTGGCTTTGACCAGTATCATGTTACCTTCCACCCACCCCATCTTTGCCCCCATGACAGAAAAATAAGGCTGCAGTGGTATACTGAGAGTGATTTGGTGGTCCCAGTCAAAAAGAGCAGCAATTAGGGTGAGAAGTGGTGGGGGTGGGGGCTGAGGAAGCACATGTGCTTAATTCCTACCCAGCTCTTTGTTATCAGTGTTTGAAAGTGTGGAGGGAATGCACGTACCTTCCTATTGGAATCGCAGTGTAGAAGGCACAGAGTGCCCACGTCCTTTTGGCATCCACGAAAAGGTCTGCAATAACAGTTGGTGCAATCGTGGCAAAGCTGGCTTGCCCTACCCCAACAAATGCCAAACACAAATTTAGCAACCAAAAGCCCTGAGGAGAAAAGCAAGTTTTAAAAAACAGTGAGCAGGAGCGGAGAATCAAAGACATTTCCAAGTCCAGAGTGGTGCTGAGAGCTCATCCAGCAGTTACAGGGGTTACACACCATTCGTTCTCCTTTGAGTTCTTGCATCAGAAACAATCCAATCCATGAGGCCCAATGTCAAGTGAGTCGTATGCTTTCAATGAACACCAATTCAATGCATCAAATTTTTGTACAAATTGTCATTATTTGGCGAGCATTTTTAGGCTCTGAGACATAAAAATTGGTATGTGCCATTCTAGTTTTGGCTTCAAGGTCTTTCAAGTATCTCAACAGATCAAACTGAGGAAGGAGCTTCTTCAAAGCACCCTCCAAACTCAAGATGGACGCCATTTGGAAGGACAAGGGTAGGAGGAGAATATGATCAACATCATTTCTAAGTCAAAACTTCATCACATCCTATTTAATTCTTGGAATTCTTTATCAAATAGAGTTATGAACATTCCAAAACATGGAAATAAGGGCCAATGCCATCTTCTCTTGGATGGACAATGAAAGATTGGCTCAACATTGATGCTTGCATTGCCAGAATAAAAGAGGAGACTCCAAGTGCAGTCAGTATATTCTATTCTACAACATCCCAGGGACAAATAACCACTTTGGGCTACTGATTCTGTGTTACTACTGTTTCCAACCAGAATAGGGATGGTTGGCTGATTCTCCCATTATCACATCTAGAGACTGCTGCAAGTGACTGGGAGTATTTTATTGGTGAATTCACCCTGATCCTATCGGGAAGCATTGCTGTTATTTTGACTATGGGTTCTTCCAGATTGCTTGTTTGGAATAAATAAGTACTACTGTAAAATGCTGTTACCCACCTCTTGTCAATTTTATGGAAACACAACAGTGGCAATAAACACCATACTAATCAGCAACTGTAATGAAAACCAGCCGAGACACAGACAGTAAGCACAAGCATGTAATATTACAGAAGAGCTGACCAAGAAATCTTTCATTCTTGAGCTCCAACATTGACAAGATTAAGAAATAAAAATATATCAGCATACAGACTGAGTAACAAATGATCCTGCCAGCATCGCAGTGCTCCATATGGCTATTCCGACACCCATCAGAATCTTCCTGTTGTATCGATCACCCAGGTAACCAAACAATGGCGCCAGCACCAGGTAGCTGCAGGTAGGGACTGAACAAAGCAGGCAAGTCAGTGGTGAAATCAGCACAAAATTTGAAGCCCATGATGTGTTGCCCGTGTGAATCACCTAAAGCCCTCTTGCTAGACACCTCGGTGGCAAGGTCCTACATCATGGTAGGAGAATCCCATCTCAGCAAGGTCAAGAAGGAACCAGGAGAAATCCAGACCGATTACATGGCTGGAAAGTTCATCGAAAGACAGCCAAGCCTCGCCTCCTGCTTATGAAAACTGCAGTGAATTCTGACATTCCAAAGCCATGAAGATAATTAATTTTGTTAAAAATAATACAAATACAAATACTTAATACTTACTCAAGCAATTAATGAAATATGAACATCTTAATCCTTGCTGGCTGTTTCTCTTCAATGAAATTACAGATGAAGCACACTTGTACCCAGTCTAATCCGCCATAGTTCTCCTAACAGATTCTTCGGTGTAAGTGCAAGTTTGGAATTATTGTCGTTTGTAACAAGGTACAGTGAAAAGCTTGCCTTGCATCCTATTGCTACAGATCAATTCATTACAACAGTGCACTGAGGTAAATCGATGACAGAATGCAGAATAAAGTGTAACAGTTAAAGAGAAAGTGTAGTACAGGTACAGGTCATAATTTAGCGCTTCATCTTTGGATTGCACAGAGTCATGTGTCAAAGTACTATTTTCTTTCTGACACTGGCCCATGAACAGGTTTGGGTTTCTTGGATTTGCACACTTTAATGAAAAGCCCAAACTTGCTGGTGGTTACATGGTGAAATGCAAACGATGAGCTTTCTCTTTCAAACTCCATCTCAGTACATCTCAGCAGCAACTCAATAGTTCCAAGGCAGCAGAGCCACAAGTCTGTCCTCTGCTGCTAACACCACAGGCATTCTGCATATCGCATGGCTCAGTTCGAGCACTGCAAATGTGAAGCGGGTGTGGGTTCAAATTCCATTCTCGGCACTGGAGAACGTAATACAACCAAGCAGTGCCCTTTACTGTTGCAAATGCCACCTTTTGAATAAGACATTAAACTGAGTCCCCTCTCAATTTCTAAAGTGTAGATAACAAACAGAAAGCAAATCATTTTTCTCTTTAACAAAATCTCCTCTGATCATTATCAGATTTTTCATCAACAGCATGCAGGTTCTCTTTTTGAAACCAGTACTTGACTTTTTATCTTTATCCCTTCTCAGTGCAGTTCATCTACTTCTGTCTGTCAAACATGTGCTTTGTATGTGTCCTACTTTGTTGCTTTGTCTGCATATTTTACCTTTAAATCTGAATTGGTTTGGTGTATGTGAGCCCTTGCCACAGCAGTAACACAATTTGTTCAACCAGGCAATTTCTGTTCAGATGTTGCAATTTTTTTACACTCATTTTCATTCCTGACTGCAACTCAACTGCAACTCCAGCTACCATTCCCATTGATACAGAGATTTCAACAATTTTAAATGTGAGTTGTGCTTCAGTTAGGAGTCATTTTTTAATGCTTTCTTGTAAGATTCCACAAACTAAATGATCTCCTGGTGCATCATTAAGCTCACTTCTAAACTGGCAATGCTTAGACAATCTCTTCAACTCAGTCACTTCAAATGTAATGGACTCCCCTTCCTTCTGATTCCGCTCATGAAACCTAAAGTAATCAACAATGGTTTCTGTTCTAAATGTTCCTGCATTACTTTCAAGATATCAGCAATGCTCATTTCAGCTGGTTTGGTTGAAACAGTTAAACTTCTAACCAAACTATGCTCTTCCACCAGTTGCATCTGTTTCTCATCAGCTGTTCCATTTAACTCAAAATATTGCTCAATTTGTTCTGTATACATCAGCCAGTTATCTGTTGTGTTATCAAACGTGACTATCGTTCTGATGTTGTCAGCCACTTTTGCTTTTTCAACAGCCAGAAAGACACAAAGCTTGCAGGTAGGGTCCTCTCTCAGTCCCCGTGTGTGCAGCTGTGAGAGGGAGGGTGCCATACAAGAACCACAGGAGGGAAGAAATGCAGAAAGGCTCCAGTCTCCAAAGCTCTGCCCAAGTGATCTTGAGCTTGGGAAGATCCCATTTCATCCAAGCACTCTGTGACCCCCAACTGCACTGCCTCCACCTTCTGTCCTCGCGGTTCCATTCCTCTGCCTGGATTATGTCATGCCTATCCTTTGCACTTGCACTCCCCCATCACTGGAAGTGTGCAGAGCCTAGGCTTGCCATCCCAGGCATGGGTTGCCAATGATGTCTCTGTCAATTGCAGGGAGCTCACTGCTTGGTCTATGGCCAAGTTGGCGGCCCACTTTCAGCCCGATCTTGTCATGACTTTTGCTTGGTGTATTAGCTTGTCGTCGGAACCCCTCAGTGTTAACACAACTCTACACTTTGCCACCTTGAACTCCTCCACTAGCAATGACAATGGGAGCTGTAGCTAGCCTGATCTTATGTACAGCCCCACTGAAAAAAGGTTTGAGGGGATCCCCAGCCACCTCTGAAGATGCTTGTTGACTTTCCTTTTGATGCCTTCTACAGTAGCCATGGGGAACTCGTATACTGTGAAAAGCCAGAGCAGCATTGGCAGAAGACCATGCTGATACAGCTATGTCTTAAATTTACCAGGAAGTCCGGTTTTGTCAATCTTCTTCAGCCACTCTTCAGTCTGCTTTACAGTGTCGGTGATGTTGGCGCTGTTCCTCATTGCTGCATTAAACCACTTTCCAAGACACTTTACTGGGTTGTCCTCTAGGGATGGAATGACTTCTCCCTGTACTTGAAGACTGAACTTACTTGTAACCTTGCCCTTTTTGATCACCATGCACCTGGACTTTCTGGCCTTGAAGGTCATCCTAGCCTAGGTAGCTACATTGTCCAGGGTTTCCAATACCCATCTTGCTTGGACATGAATTACAGTATTTACTGTGATTCAAGATTCAAGATTCAATTCAAGTTTCAAAAAACTTTATTGTCATTCTAACCGCACATCAGCTCTGCAGGGCAGAATGAGACAGCGTTTCTCAGGAGCAGTGCAATCATAACATAACAAACGCAACACTAAATAATAAACATAACAATAAATAGTAAAACACAACAGCCACATGTCAGTTAAAATCAGTTATAAGTGTCCAGTGCAAGTTAAAAGTGTCCAAAGCAGAGTCAGGTAGAGCAGCTATTTAGCAGTCTGACTGCCTGTGGGAGGAAGCTGTTTAGTAGCCTTGTGGTTTTAGTTTTGATGCTCCTGTAATGTTTGCCTGATGGCAGAAGAACAAACAATTCATGGAGAGGGTGTGAGGGGTCTTTAATGATGTACCGTGTCTTCTGGAGGCATCGACTCTGAAAGGGGTCTTGGACAGAAAGTAGGGAGACCCCAATAACCTTCTCTGCTCCCCTAACCGCCGTCTGCAAGGCTCCCCATGAACCCCTGTATTGCAGGTTGTCGGATGCCCGGCTCCATCTCTGGGCCTCAGGTTACATCTGCTGCTGCTGGTATGAGAAAGTTCATACCCATGACAAACAAGATGGGGGAGATGGTACAGCAGCCTGTAATCCCTTTTAAGAGGTCTTAGCACGCTGGTTGTAAAGTGGGCTAAAGTGAAGCGTAGCTTGAATCCCCCTAGGTAGCTGGTGATCATGTCTCATGTTACTGGTGAGATATGGTAGTGGTCCAGGCCAGCCTGTATGAGGACACATGGAATTGATCCATAGGTGTTGGCTAGGTCTAACCAGACGACTGTTAGGTCACCTTTCTTCTGCCTGACCTCATGGATCAACTGGCTGATTATTCAGGTGCGTTCAAGGCACCCAGAAAAACCTGGGAACCTGGGATGCCACCTTTCAGGACGGATGTGCTGATGTAGTGGTTCTCCGTTAAGTAAGAGGTCAGCCTTCTTGCAAGCACTGAGAACGATATCTTGCACTCCACGCTAAGAAAGGAGATTGTCCTAAGCTGCATTATTGTAGAGGAAGCTTCTTCCCTAGCAACAAAGCATCCTTCAGCTATTTTCCAGCTTGGTGGGATAGCGCCTTTGGTCCAAATCTTACTCATTATCAGAACAACCCCCAGAGGAGTTTTGGGCACTCCTTACATAACTTGTAGGTTATACCATTTGGTCCTGGGGTGGTAGATGACTCTGCTCTCTCGATAATATCCTGGGCCTCCTGCCATGTAGGCTCTGTCACGTTCAGCTCTGTTGCTGGGATTCCTGGTTGGGGGAGTTTTGGATTGAACTCTGGTCCCTGATTCCTACGGGGATTACTGTGTGATTCACCTAGAAATTCTTCCGCCTCCTGCTTTGAGCTGGTTAGGGTGCTGGCTGAGAAGAGCCCTGGTGAACCTGAATGGGTTCTTAACAAGCTGCACTCTCCTTCTTTGCTTTTGCAGCTGCCCCACCCTCCTGAGCTTGAGCAGCTGTGCCCTCAGTTTGCTGATGAGATCTTTGACACTATCTTTTTCATCAGATGAACAGTTTTTGAATGGTTTGTTCAGGGTCTTCATCTGACTTGCCGGGTGGCAAACCTCCCATTCTCTCCTGTTTGGTTGCTATGATTTTCCTGTAGGCAGGTCCTGCTAGTCTAGCTTCCAAGATGCAATGCAGGTCATCCCTCTTGTGAGTGTAGCACCTATGTTTACTAACCTTGTGTGCCCATACCAGTCTTTTCTGGAGGTCTGCTGTCTTTCCAGCGTCACCAACCTTTCTCAGTTGCCATCCAGTCTTTTCCTGGAAGTCACTGATGAAGCAGATGTCGCTTGCATCATACACTGGAGGTGTTCTCTTCAGTTACCTGATGAAGTAACCATAGTCTTTGGCCAGGAGCTGATGTCGTCAGGTGGTGCCCAACCTTCATAGAGTGTTTTCACCCTTAACCATTGCACTCTCCACTTGGTGGGTCAGTAGTGGTGGCCAAGTCACTGCCCACCTGCTCCTGGCTTCCAGCTCAACGCCTCTCGCCTGCTCCATATCAAGCAAGAGGCTCTTTCTGCTTCCTCCTCTTTCCTGCCAGCTGCTTGGTTCTTCCTCTTTTCATTAAGGCTCAGTGCAGACAGCAACCTCCATGCCGGCCTTGGTCCGGGAGTGTGGAGACGAAGGATTGCAGACATGGCCATTCCCTGTGGAGATCGATCGGCTGAATCTCTCTCCCCTTGCAAAGAAAAACCACGTGCTGCACTTTTTTTACCATTTGAACTTCCCTCTCTCTCTCCCTTTTCCAAAGAGAAACCTGCTGCGCTGTTTTTAACCCCACTGCCTCGCTGCACTTCAACAGGTAGGTCGTCATCTCCGGTTCATTTTAAAACTTCCTCATTGCCACTGTTATGTTTTGTAACTTCAGTCACTAATTGAAAGAAAAACACGGGAGCCCAGGATAACTCATGTATACTTAGTTTCTCTTTAGTGAGACCTCACTTATGATGCAGTGGCATAATAACATGCCATTCATGTACTTTACGTACAACCCACAATGATTTATGTAAACAATAAACAACTTATTTACAATATTTTTCCATCGTTACTGAAATACTAAATATACTATGCTTGCGTTGTGCAAATTGGTTACTGTTTTTTTCATTATAGCAGCTACTACCTTTTCTAAGTCTTTCTCTAAATCTAGACAGAAAAACTTTTGGTCTCTTTTAGGGCAGTTAATGCGATGCAATGTAAATTGACATCTTTCTTTCACTCCTTTCACTGGAATAAGGCACCATTTGTCATATAAATTACCACAAGCTACAACAATTCAGCAACCTCACTCTCTCTCTGAAGAGAGAACATTGGAAGCTGGAAAATGGTAGGGAAAGGGGATTCAGGGGAGAAAAAGACTCAACCAAAATGATTGGAATGAAAGGTGGTACTGTGAGAGCTCACAGAAGAGGTATTGCAACAGACATAGAGAAATCCATTACAAAGAGGACTGATGAACTGAATTACAAGAAAGGAGAGCCAAAGAGGTGTTATTCATTAGTTGGGTTCTCAAAGATGCTGGAAAGGCTGCATGTATTGTCCATACCTAACAGCCCTCCAGGTGACAGTCAGCTGCTACTTTGAGCTGCTGCAGTTGTTTAACTGAAGGTGCTCCCAAATGTGTTTGGGCAGGGAGTTCCAGGACTTAGACCCACTGACTTCTTTGTCCTGGATGGTGTTGAGCTTCCTGAGTTTCATCAAAGCTGCATGCATTCGGGCACGTGGACAGTATTCAATTGCATTCCCGAGATGCCAACTGTCCATTTCCCTCCATAGATACTGCCTGACCCATTGATATTCTCCAACACCTTCGTGTGTTGCTTTAGGGAAATATATACGCAGGTTTCCTTCCTCACCCCGCAGACATGTGACCTGTTAGGTTAACAGCCACTGTCATTTGTCCCTCATGTGCGGGTCTTGGAAGGACTTGATGAGGATGTGAAAAGAATCAATAAATGGGATTAGTGTAAATGGGTGGTGGGTGACATGGACAGTGGGTCAAAGCCTCTCTCCTTGTTGTATCTCTCTATCACTGGAAACTAAATTGCCTCCATTTTAATGAACAAATAGCAAGGTAGATGAACTTAAACGTTTTGATCAGCACAGCAGAATATGATATTGTACTCACAAAGATATAGTAGAAAGAAGAGTATAAGAGCTTTAGGCCTGATAGGGGAAGAAATAAAACAGGAGAGGGCATTGAAATATTAATTAAGGAGACCATCACCCTTAACCTATGACCTCTAGTTGTAGTCCCACCCAACCTCGCTGGAAAAAGCCTGCTTGCATTTATACCCCTCATGATTTTGTATGTGTACCCCTCTGTCTTCTACGCTCAAAGGAATAAAATTCTAACCTATTCAATCTTTCCTTATAAGTCAGGTCCTCCAGTCCCAACAACATCCTTGTAAATTTTCTCTGTATCCTTTCAACATTATTTACATCTTTCTGGTAGGTAGGTGACCAAAACTACACACAATACTCCAAATTAGGCCTCACCGGTTTCTTATACAAATTCAACATGACATCCCATCTCCTGTACTCAGTACTTTGATTTATGAAGGCCAATGTGCCAAAAGCTTTCTTTAGGACACTATCTACCTGTGAAGCCACTTTGAATGAATTATGGACCTGTATTCCCAGATCCCTTTGTTCTATCACACTCCTCAATGTCCTACCACTCACTGTATAAGACCTACACTGGTTGGTCCTCACACTTGTCTGCATTAAATTCCTCTGCCATTTCTCCTCCAGATCCAGATCCTGCTGCAAGCTCTGATAGCCTTCCTCACCGCCCACCACACCTCCATTCTTGGTGTCATTTGCACACTTGCTGATCCAGTTAACCACATGATCATCCAGATCATTGATATGGATGACAAACAAGAATGGACCCAGCAATCACTTTATTGGCAGATTACTACAGGCCTCTCAATGAGTTATCAGGAGAGGGATAGACATGTAGACAGTTCACAGAAAAGTACATAAACAAAAAGGTATTTCAATTTCCCCAATAGTAACTGGATTTGCCTTAGCATGAAAAACCTAAAGGGGTGCAATTTATCAGGAAAGTTAATTTGTAGATAATATTATTGTAGAAGCGACAGTACCAGATCTAATCTCAGGAAATGAAGTTGGGCAAGAGGTACAGTATCTGTGGTGAACTGTTTGAGACAAGTCACCATAACTCACAGGAAGTTACGAGACATTGGAAGGGCCACAGTTGGGATATCATAATCAGTTTTAGTCACCCTGCTATATGGAAAGAATGCAGAGGCGATTCATATGGATGTTGCTGGGATTTATGGAGAGAGGTTGAGCATTTTGGGATTTTATTCATAGGAGAATGAGCAGTGATATTATAGTGTATAAAATCCACAAGGTACTACATGGATAGGGTGATTTTTTAGTTTTTATCTCAGGGTTGGGGAATCATTAATTAAAGGACATAAGTTTAGAGGGAGAGGGGAGAAGATTTACTAAGGATCTGAAGGACAACATTTTCACCCAGAGAGTGTTCCCAGTATATGGACTGAGTTGTCAGAGAACAGGTACATTAACAAAAGGCACTTGGACAGGTTCATGGATAGAAAGGGATATAGGCCAGATGGGGGGACATGGGCATAGCTTCGATGGGCATCTTGGTTGGCACTGACCAGTTGGGCTCTGGAGACCGTTTCCATGCTGGATGACTTCATGACTCTGAGTGATGGAAAGGTTTCAAGAGGGTCAGGATATCAGGGTCCTGAGTTATGGAAGGCCAATTTCAATATCTTAAAGCAGAACCCAGAAAAAGTGAAGTGGGAGCAGATACTTCTGGTAAATCCATGTGGGAATCTTTTAAAAGTGAAATATTGAGAGTTCGTACCATTGTGTCCCTGTAAGGATGAAAGCTTAGGAAGGTAAACCCAGAGTGTCAAATAATATCTTTGGTTTGATAAAGGGAAAAGATGAAGCCTAATGGCAGATATGTTGTACTGAAAGCAGGAGACGCCCTTCTGGAGTATAGAATATGTAGGTGAATATTCAGAAAAATTACAAATAGAATGAGCGAGCAGCCGCAAAGTATCAGAGGCTGAGAAGATTAAGGAAAATCCAAAACATTTTACAAGTATGTTTAGAGTAAGAATGTAAGGTACAATCTGTGTCTTGAGCAAGGGGATGTTGGTAAGCTCTAATGTAATAAGTACTCTGTTCACTAAGAAGGAAAAACACTGCAGTTGCAAATGGATCCAAACTTGACTTGGCATTAGAGTGTGACAGGTGTTGTTATCGATTAACTGGACTCTGAAAACTTTGTTCCTCAATCACACTTTATTTACTTGCGTACAAGGAGAACAACCCAGCCCGTAACCAGACTGCTCTGAAGTTTGAACAAAGAAATGCCAGTTTTAAACAGAAATTGACTAGTTGGATACAGATGTTGATTGACTGGTAACATTGTGGATATTAATGTTCCTTATTTGCATAATCAATCACACTACAATAATACAGCTATCAATAGCCAATAAAATCTATACATCTCAGGCCAAAATACTTAAGAATTAGTAAAGTAACTAAAACAATAGTTACCATGGAATCCTTTATTTGCATCTTTATCTTGTCTTGGTATGACAAATGACTCTGGCCTTATCTTGTGCAAAAGGAAACTATGTTCTTCAGAGACCTCTCCTGCCTGGGTCAACTGCACACTATATATAAACTCTGTTTGCCTGGACGTATTTTAACCCTTGACTTGCTGCAACTTCCACATAAAGCAGGATTGCTTTAATGATTTAAAGTCTGTGATTGGTAGTATGCTAAAGGAATCAGTGCAGGAATCCTTAGTGTGTACAGGAGCCCTCAATTAACCCTTAATATGCAAAAAAACAATTTGGATAAGAAAGTGTGAGATACGATTCGACCATAAAGAGCATAAGATATAGGAGCAGAATTAGGCCATTCAGCCCATCAAGTCTATTCTGCCATTTCATTGTGGCTAATCCATTTTCCTTCTCAACCCCATTCTTCTGCCTTCTGCCAGTAGCCTTTCATGCCATGATTAATTGAGAAACTATCATCCTCCACCTTAAATATAACCAATAACCTGGCTTCCACAGTCGCCTATAGCAAAGAATTTCACAGATTCGCCACCACCTAAAGAAATTCCTCCTCATCTCCATGAGTACAGGCCCAGAGTCATCAAACATTCCTCACAGGCTAACCCTTTCATTCCCAGAACCATTCTCATGATCCTCCTCTGAATCCTCTTCAATGTCAGTACATCCTTTCTTAGACAAGGTGTCCAAAACTGCTCACTATACTCCAAGTGAGGCCTCAGCAGTGCCTTATAAAGCCTCAGGATTACATCCTTGCTTTTACATTCTAGTCCACTCGAAAAGAATGCTAACATTGCAAGTTACCTTCAGGGAATCCGACATGAGGACTCCCAAGCCCCTTTGCACCTCAGATTTTTGAATTTTCTCCATGTTTAGAAAAATAGTCTATGTTTTTATTCTTTCTACCAAAGCACCTCACAATATACTTCCCGACACTGTATTCCATCTGCCACTTCTTTACCCACTCTCCTAAACTGTCTAAGCCCTTCTTCAGCCTCCCTGCTTCTTCATCACCTGCCCCTCCACCTACCTTCATATCATCCACAAACTTGGTCACAAAGCCATTAATTTGGTCATCCAAACCATTGACATATAACATAAAAAGAATGGTCCCAACACCAACCTTTGTAGAACACTACTAGCCACCAGAAAAGGCCCATTTTATTCCCAGTCTCTGCTCCTGCCAATCAGCCAATCATCCATCCATGCTAATATCTTTCTTGTAATACTACGGGCACTTATCTCTTAGGCACGCATGTACAGCATCTTGTCAAAGTCCAAGTACCCAACATCCACCAATTCTCCTTTGTCTATACAGCTTTTTATTTTCTCAAAGATTTCCAACTGATGTGTCAGACAAGATTTTCCCTTAAGGAAACCATGCTGACTTTGACCTATTTTATCATGTGCCTCTAAGTACCTTGAAACCTCATCCTTAACAATCGACTCCAATATCTTCCTGAGGTCAGGCTAGCTGGCCTATAATCCTATAATTCCTATTCTTCTGCCTCCCTCCCTTCTAGAACAGTGGAGTGACATTTGCAATTTTCCATTCCTCTGGAAGCAAGCCAGAATTTAGCGGTTATTTAAAGATTATTAGTAATGCATCCACTATCAGGTACCTCTTTCAGATTCCTGATGTGAAGTCCAACTGGTCCAGGTGACTTACTTACCTTCAGACCATTCCACTTCCCAAGCGCCTTCTCTCTCACTCACTTCTGACACTCTCAAACTTCCGGAATACTGCTAGTGTCTTCCACAGTGAAGACTGATGCAAAATACTTATTCAGTTTGACTGTCATTTCCTTGTTCCCCCATTACTACCCTTTCAGTGTCATATTCCAGCAGTCTAATATCTACTCTCATCTCCCTTTTACTCTTTATATATTTGAAAAATCTTTTGGCATCCCCTTTTAATTATTGGCCAGTTTACCTTCAAATTTAATCTTTTCCCTACTTAGTGCTTTTTTAATTGCATTCAGTTGGTTTTTAGAAGCTGCCCAATCCTTTAATTTACCACTAATTTTTGTTCCGTTATATGCCCTCCCTTTTCCTTTTATGTTGTCTTTGGCTTCCATTGTCAGCCATGGTTGTATCATCCTGTCTTTAGAATACAGTACTTCTTCTTTTTTGGGATGTATCTATCCTGTGCCTTTCGATTTGCTCCCAGAAACTCCAACCAATGCTGCTCTGCCATCATCCCTGCTAGTGTCCCCTTCCAATCAACTTTGGCCAGCTACTCTCTCATGCCTCTATAATTCCCTGTACTACTGATACATCAGACTTTAGCTTCTCCCTCTCATATTGCAGGGTGAATTCTATCATATTATGATTACTGTCTCCTAAGGGTTCCTTGACCATAGGTTCCCTAATCAAATCTGGTTCATTGCACACAACCCAATCCTTTCCCCTAGTGGGCTCAACCATAAGCTGCTCTGAAAAAAACATCTCACAGACATTCTACAAATTCTCTGTCTTGGGATCCAGCACCTACCTGATTTTCCCAATCTACCTCTATATTGAAAACCAGCTATGAGTAAATAGTCCCACTGCCTTGTGAGCAGCCTCGGGAGAGGTGTAGACTACGGGAGTAAACCCAGACAGCAAATCCAGAGTGGAGCCCCTAGGGCGGCTGGACGTCATTGAACATCCTTCCGGCAGCTTCTGCAGCCAAGCTGATGCCAAACGTATTGCTTCATAATATTTCCCTTAGACTACAGTGTGCCAGAGGTCCATGAGTGTCAGGAAGCAGGAGTAAGTGCCATTGCTATTTCAAAGGAAAAAGTGCTAGGCAAACTCAAAGGTCTTAAGATGGATAAGTCACCTGGGCCAGATGGACTACATCCCAGAATCCTGAGAGAGGTTGCTAAACAGATAATGGATCCATTGGTCACGATCGTTCAAGAATCACTTGATTCTGGCATGGTCCCAGCGGACTGAAGGATTGCAAATGTCACACCACTCTTTAAGAAGGAAGGGAGGTATAAGAAAGGAAATTATAGGCCAGTTAGCTTAACTTCAGTGGTTGGGGAAGTGCTGAAGTCTATTATTAAGGTTGAGGTTTTGGGGTACTTGACTAAGATAAAATAGGTCAAAGACAGCATGGTTTCTGTAAAAGGAAATCTTGCCTGCAAACCTGTTAGAGTTTTTTGAGGAAGTAACAAGTAGGCTGGACAAAGGAGAGGCAGTGGATGTCATTTACTTGGATTTGCAGAAAGCGTTCGATAAGGTGTCACGTGTGGTTGCTTAGCAAGATAAAATCCCATGGCATTACAGGAAAGATACTGGCATGGATAGTGAAATGGCTGACAGGCAGGAGGCAGTGAGTGGGAATAAATGGGGCCTTTTCTAATTGGCTGTTGGTGACAAGTGGTGTTCCTTGGGGTTCAGTATTGGGACCGCTACTTTTCACATTGTTTGTCAATTATTTAAATAATGGAATTGATGGCTTTGTGGCAAAGTTTGCAGATGGTACGAATATGGAGGGGTAGGTAGTGCTGAGGAAGCAATGCAATTGCAGCAGGACTTAGACAAACTGGAAGAATGGGCAAAAAAGTGGCAGATGGAATACAGTGTTGGGAAATGTATGATAATGCATTTTGGCAAAAGGAACAATAGTGCGGACTATTATCTAAATGGGGAGAAGGTTCAAACATCAGAGGTGCAGAGTCCTCGTGCAAGACTCCCAGAAGGTTAATTTGCAGGTTGAGTCTGTGGCAAAGAAGATTAATGCAATATTGGCATTTATTTCATGGGGAATAGAATATAAAAGCAAGGAGATAATGCTGAGCCTTTATAAGACACTAGTCAGGTTGCACTATTGTCAATAGTTTTGGGCCCCATATCTCAGAAAGGAGGCGTTGGCATTGGAGAGAGTCCAGAGGAGGTTCACGAAGATGGTTCTAGGAATGAAAGGGTTAACATATGAGGAGCATTTGGCAGCTTTGGGCCTGTACTCATTGGAATTTAGAAGAATGTGTGTGGATCTTATTGAAACCTACCAAATGTTGAAAAGACTAGATAGGTTGGGTGTGGAGAGGATGTTTCCTATGGGGGTGGGGGGCGGTATCCAGAACTAGAAGGCGCAGCCTCAAAATTGAGCAGCGACCTTTTAGAACAGAGGGAAGGAGGAATTTTTTTAGTCAGAGAGTAGTTAATCTGTGGAATGCTCTGCTACAGAATGCGGTGGAGGCCAAGTTTGTGCATATATTTAAGGTGGAAATTGATAGTTTCCTGATCAGTCAGGGCATGAAAGAATATGGTGAGAAGGCAGGTGTATGGGATTGAGTGGGATCAGCCATGATGGAACGGCGGAGCAGACTCGATGTGCTGAATGGCCTGATTCTGCTCCTATGCCTTATGGTCTTACACTGGTGAGGCCAAGAGGGGGATCTTGATGACTGGGCATCTCAAGATCTCCATACCTTCCACCCAGGCTTGTGATGATGAAGACTATCATCCATTGTTCTTCAAGACAGACGGATGCCAGCCACCTAATAAAGTGGCCACTAAATGTATCTTACAATCAAAACTCAAGCTATTGTTTGAGGGGTGATTGATAAAGAGCTTTATATAATAGCATTCATGCCACACCCCATCTGATGTCAAAGAAGAGTGAAATATAGTGGAATTGAACTGTCGTTCACTCACCAGTCTGCAGTAAACCAGTTAAGCTGTCATGTATCTGAAAGTACTCCTGAACTTTGTTCAATATACCTGCAAGAAACAACACAGATATGACTGAACAGTACATAGACAGATTAGTCATTTATCAAGGTCAGTGAAGATCATCTGGTGGGGGGGGGGGTTGATGCTTTTGCTGCTAGTGTGTGGGGGGAAGGGGACTTCTAGTTTTTGGCATTCATTCTTTGGGCTTTTTTTTCTCTCTGTTTCATGGATGTCTGTGAAAAGTAAGGATTTCAGGTTGCATACTGTATACGTTCCCTGATATTAAATCAAACCACTGACCCATTATCCCCTACAATGACATATCACCCTCAGTTCCTTTGGATCTCTCCAAGGATCCATCCTTAGCTGTCCTCCCACATTGCCTCCCATCACGTCTATCCCAGTCATTGATCTAACCTTCCCCTGATGACACCATCAGGCAGTTCTCCCATCCCTTGCTGGCCACCAACATCGTCAATGCCTACACTGACCGCTCTGCTTTCAGCGGTAAAGCTGCTGCCTTACAGTTCCAGAGGCACAGGTTCAATGCTGAACCCTGGCAATCTCTGTGTGGAGTTTGCACATCCTCCTTGTGACCATGTGGTTTGCTCCCACACCCCACAGATGTACAGTTTGGTAGGTTGGTCTCTCTTGTGTAGGTGAAGGGTAGACTATGTTGATGGGATTTGGCAGAGAATAAAACAGGAAGAGCAATGTAGGCAGCTTCAATTGAGAGAGAAACACTGTTAACATTTTGAGATCTTTATCAACTTGAACTGTGAACGATTTCTCTCTCTACAGTTGCTGCCGGATCTGCTAAGTATTTCCAGCCACTTGAAACAAATGCTTCAAAAGGAGACATTGGTCCTTCAATTCATCAATTGATTTCTTTCACAGATAACTTTGCTTATGATGTTGAGAGATTCTCAGCCATGCTTCATTTTAAGTCCCCTTCCTCTTCTATATTTCTGTTGTTTTATTTTGGGCTTATCAGCAAAAGTGTGACAATAAAAAGATGATGTTGATAAAATGATGGTAAAATTGTGACTTAGAGAAGTGAGGCACAACTTAACTCCTAGTCCCCATTTCTGTCCCGCCAAAATCATCTCGAGAAACCTAAATGTTTAAAAACTAATTCTGAGCTGTGACTCAGCGAAGGGCGCAGCTTGGCATCAACACAGTTGCAGATAATGAAATGTTGCTGCTCACAGTCATGGACTTTTTTTAAAAGAATAGTACCACCAATTCATACCAGATATATTTGTTATACGTAATTGGATGGTCTGGCTCTGCTATCTTTGACTGCAAAGGGACCGGAGGAATTAGAGGAAACACTTCTTTGGCTAATTTGGCAATTCCAAAAAAAAAACTTGCTCCAGTTCTCCATTGTTAGTCTCTTCCTAAACTATCCATAATGCCACTTAGGAGGGCCTCGGGTTGGTATTTCTATACTCAAGCTAAGCACGAATTAGAACAACCTATCTACTTTTTCATAATCCTCTCTGGTTCAAGAGCCTATTGGCTGAGGGGTAATATCTGTCCCTGAACCAAGTGATGTGGGTCTTGAGGCTCCCGTACTTTCTTCCTGATGGCAGCAGCAAGAAGAGAGCATGGCCTGGGTGGTGGGGGTCCTCGGCGATGGATGCTCCTTTCCTGTGACAGCATTCTGCATAGATGAATGATGGGGGAGGCTTAACCATAATGAACAGGGCTGTATCAACTACTTTTTGTAAGCTTTTCTGTATAAGTGATGTTTCCACATCAGACGGCGACACAAACAGTCAATATACTCTTCAGAATACATCTATAAAAATTTGTCGATGTTTTAGATGTCATGCCAAATCTTCACAAACTTCTAAGGAAGCAGAGGTGCTGCCATGCTTTCTTCATAATGGACAGATCTTCTGAAATGATAACACTGAGTTATTTAAAGTTGCTGACTCTCTCCACTTCTAATCTCCAAAGAGGGCTGGTTCAAGAACCTCTGGTTTCCTCCTCCTGAAGTCAATATCACCTCTTTAGTCTTGCTAACAGCGAGAGATTGTTGCACCAATCAGCCAGATTTTGAATCTCCTTCCTATATGCTGATAAGCTCCTGCCTTTAAAACAACTCTGAACATTTTGCCACTTGCTCACTTGAGCAAGCTTTAAGGTAGAAGTTACAGATGTTAACCTTTGCCTGGAGAAATTCATGAGAAAATCCTTAGAATATTAAATTGATTTGAGGGTTATTTATTAATTAAAAGTGTTGGCGGAGAAGGGAGAGCTGATCGTTTGCTGACTTTCCACCTGAAGGTAATGGGCAATCAGGGGAGATCCATCAATGGAAAGGTGGAAATGGAGATTATGAATTTTTCCAATTACTGTAGGGCAAAATAACATTGAACACACTAAAGTCCTGAAGAAGGGTCTTGCCCCAAGACGTCAACTGTTACTCTTTTCCATGGATGCTGCCTGACCTGCTGAGTTCCTCCAGCATTTTGTGTGTGTTGCTTTAGACCCTTCAGCACCTGCGGATTTTCTCATGTTTGTGATCGAACACACTACTATCTTTCAAGGAAACTTTCCTTCAGCTGCCCCTTTGAGCAGACACTTGCCAAGCAAAGCTGCAGGCAAGAATGTTGCAGCAAATCTGATAGCTTAAAGTAGAGCATCCCAAACATTTAGGTGGGGAGGGGGGGGGGGGGTCATTTTCAATTTGGAGCAGAAGACTAAAGGTTGAAATTATTGGCACCATCTCCATGTGCATGACATCCCAGCACAGAGGGGCTGTGGCCATGGGTACTGATATCAGATGGCATGGAAAGCCCATTTGATTTCACATGCACAAAAATCTAAAGCTTGAAACAGAATACCCCGAAACAGTGTAGTCTTTGCACAGCAAAGATGGTCTTAGCCAAAAGGTTCTGACCTGCTTTAGTCTCAATAAAAGTGCTCTACTCTTCAGCAGCAACTCTTTGTCTATCTATTGCCATATAGAAGGTGCCTTTACCTCCCCATGAATGGATCAATCCCACTACTAACTCTAGTCATTGGCCTGACTGGTGCTCTTCCACAAAAGCTGAATGTACCTCTGTGCAACCACTGCCTTTTCCTCAGGGACCTAGAGAACGTTAAGAGCAAGAAGGAGGAACCAGCAAGCCACACATCCACACCAACAACTGATGGGGTTCACATTCCTTAATGATGGCAAGAGAATTTGAATTCAGATTTTTTTTTAATCTGGATTACAATCAGTCGAGGTGATCATGCTGTTCTCTAATCTAAAAACTCCATTAATTTACATTTGTCATTTAAGAAATTAATCCTATCATCCTGATATCATCTGATATCATCTGGCCAGATATGACTGCCATATCACATAAAGTCTAGTCATCTCTTAATTGCCCTGGGAAATGACTTAAAACCCCACTTGTTTACATCAAAATGCTACCTAGGATGAGGAGTAAAACACATTCTTGGTGTGATGATAAAATCCTGAGAGCAAACAAAAAATACACCACATAAGTACAAAGAAGGTTCACCAGATTGATTCCTGGGATGGCAGGACTTTCATATGAAGAAAGAATGGATGAACTGGGCTTGTACTCGTTGGAATTTAGAAGATTGAGGGGGGATCTGATTGAAACGTATAAGATCCTAAAGGGATTGGACAGGCTAGATGCAGGAAGATTGTTCCCAATGTTGGGGAAGTCCAGAACAAGCGGTCACAGTTTGAGGATAGAGGGAAAGCCTTTTAGAACCGAGATTAGGAAAAACTTCTTCACACAGAGAGTGGTGAATCTGTGGAATTCTCTGCCACGGGAAACAGTTGAGGCCAGTTCATTGGCTATATTTAAGAGGGAGTTAGATATGGCCCTTGTGGCTACGGGGGTCAGGGGGTATGGAGGGAAGGCTGGGGCGGGGTTCTGAGTTGGATGATCAGCCATGATCATAATAAATGGCGGTGCAGGCTCGAAGGGCCGAATGGCCTGCTCCTGCACCTATTTTCTATGTTTCTATGTTTCTATGTTTCTATAATAATGCCACAATGGAAAATAAGTGTAGTCGTTTGGCTACGGTAGCACACTTGCACAATCTAGTAAGTATCATTCACCACTTAATTCCCCAAATTATTCAGTAGCAGGTTTACTCATATCAAATCTTTGATCATTGTGATAGGTCTCGGACGTTCTTCACTGCTGCACGGGAGAGTCAAACCAGCTTTTCCGATCAGTAGTTTGAAGTGGGGCTTTGAACGTGAGCTCTCGGGAGATGAGAGCGCTACTACAGAACTTACAGAAGGAAGAACGCCGGGGCTGACATTGCTGGGCACTAACAGTACGTTACAGCTTGAGAAATATGAAGAAGTATTTCAATTCCAACCACAGATCAAAGATGTCTATGAACCGCGAATGCTGTTCTTTTACTATTTAAGATCTTCCCTTCGAGTAAATTTGTAAACGAGTGCGTACCACTTTGGAGCCATAAAGGAAACAGCAGTCTGTATCAGGTAAAATCTGTTGAAGATGGTATAGGTGCCCTTTAATAACGTTACTGAAAATCAGAGACATTTTTCTCATCCTGTAGAAACAGTAAGCCTTTCACGTCCACGGCCAAGCAAGGATAAATAATTTGAGATTTCAGGTCATAGAATGAATGAATTTACAACTTCACAGGTCTCCAGCCCACAGTTAGGCCACTTGCTAAAAACTGTACAGTGGCACTTTTACCAGTATTGTCACGCCAAGTTGCATTTGCCACAGTCACAAATGATAACGAGAGAAGGGAGCTTCCAACCACCGATACTGTGCCAGTTCCAGAAAACCAGAGGGTATTAACGCTTTTTTAATCATCTATTCTTCAGTCCTTTCACCAGTGCCTCAAATACTATATCCGCTTATTCTTATCCTTTCTGCTAAGGGGAGAATAAAGAGTAGGCAGGGGATTGAACCCCGGTCTTCCTTCTCCCGTCCCAAAACCAGTCTCCTCAAATACTGCCCCGGAGTCCCAGAGCCAAGTCCTGAGACGTGAGCAGGTACGCGGCTCTGTGAAACACCTTACTCTCTTCAGTCCCGTGTTCGCTTGGTTGGGAAGCGGGGCTGATCAGAAGCGGTAGACTTGGAAATGTGCTCCCAGCGCGATATGGGACGGAGCGGCCAGCTCTCACTCACCTGCAATGAGGTATCGATCCATAAAGTTCAGCAGGTTGATAACCAACAGGATACCGATGGCGAAGTAGGACCTGGCAGCGGACACGTTGACTCGGCCCCTGCCCTGCTGGGTGATAGACTCGGAGTTCTCGTCCACGTTCGCCATCAGCGCCGTTTCGGAGGAGAGAAGGCTTTGCTGTAAGTTCTAGTACAGTAATACCAGCGGCAGAAGTTTCTCTCGGCGATTAGTCAAACACTGACCCTGTTCAGACCTCGTGCTTTTATTGCACTGAGGCAGTCCCGCACAGTCCTCAGCTGAAGATTGCATCTCCCGGTGTGGTTACAGAGCTGCTTGAGTCTGTTCAACCCCTCCATTTTATGTCACAGGCACCGAGCGCCACTCCCACTCCTGCAAATTCTTTTTTCGTCCAGTTCTAATTCAATCTACTATCTTATTGGACTCCTCGCCTCAGTCGGTTATTCCGTTACTCAAACTTTAGCATTTCTTTGCTGCACTGTTTCTTTGCACAGTCCTGTCGTTTTATTCTTGCTGTTGCTCTTATTGTTATTTTCATTACTATCGTGTATACTGTTTACTCTGTGTGCTTTATGTCTGCGGGGTATTTCATCGCACCCTGCTGTATGTGACGAGAAACTAATTGTAATCTCTGAATTCGCCACTTCCAGACACACACGACCGACTGTGTGAAAGTAAAATTGCCTCATCAATAAACAAGGATACAATTTCTCCTAAACGTATTGTATCTACACAAAGATTGGGGGTGTTGTGGATAGTGTGGAGGGCTGTCTGAGGTTACAGCGGGACATTGACAGGGTGCAAAACTGGGCTGAGAAGTGGCAGATGGAATTCAACCCAGATAAGTGTGAAGTGGTTCATTTTGGTAGGTCAAACATGATGGCAGAAATACAGCATTAGTGATAAGACTCTCAGCAGTGTGGAGGATCAGAGGGATCTTGGGGTCCAAGTCCATAGGACACTCAAAGCTGCTACGCAGGTTGACTCTGTGGTTAAGAAGGCATACGGTGCATTGGCCTTCATCAATCATGGGATTGAGTTTAAGAGCCGAGTGGTAATGGTAATGCAGCTATATGGTCAGACCCCACTTGCAGTACTGTGCTCAATTCTGGTCGCCTCACTACAGGAAGGACGTGGAAACCATAGAAAGGGTGCAGAGGAGATTTACAAGGATGTTTCCCGGATTGGGTAGCATGCCTTATGAGAATAGATTGAGTGAACTTGGCCTTTTCTCCTTGGAGCGATGGAGGATGAGAGGTGACCTGATAGAGGTGTATAAGATAATGAGAGGCATTGATCATGTGGACAGTCAGAGACTTTTTCCCAGGGCTGAAATGGCTAGCACGAGAGGGCACAGTTTTAAGGTGCTTGGAAGTAGGTACAGAGGAGATGTCAGGGATAAGTTTTTTACGCAGAGAGTGGTGAGAGGTGGAATGGGCTGCCAGTGGCGGTGGTGGAGGCAGAAACGATAGGGTCTCTTAAGAGACTCCTTATGGAGCTTAGAAAAATAGAGGGCTATGGGTAAGCCTAGGTAGTTTGGCACAGGTTTGTGGGCCGAAGGGCCTGTATTGTGCTGTAGACTTTCTATGTTTCTTTGGCTTTCTCTCATCAATCAACATTGGTCCGAATGCTGCGTGTCTCTCCCTATTATTCTATGTAGACTTCATAGAACGTAGAACAGTACAGCACAGGAGCAGGCTACTCAGCCCAGAGTTGTGCCGAACCAGCTGAAAAGCAAATCAAAAACACCGGAACACTAATCCCTTCTACCTACACCACGTCCATATCCCTCCATCTTCCTAACATCCATGTGCCTATTCAAACGTCTCTTAAAAGCCTCCAATCTATTTGCCTCTGTCACCATACCAGACAGCGCATTCCAGGCATCCAAACCTCTCTAAGTTAAAAGCTTACCCATCACATCCCCCTTGAACCTAACCCTTCTCACCTTCCCACTGGCAACTTTGATCTGTATCTGTAACCTACGCCTCACTGCAGCTGTCTTCTCACCTTTCCGGTTCCAGTAAATGGTCCTCGATGTGAAATGTTGACTGTTTCTCTTACCGCTGTGGTTGCTGGTTCTGTTGAACACTTCCAGCATTCTGCTTTTGTTCTGGATTTCCGGCACCTGCATATTTTCTCTCCAAGTATATGAATGTCTGAAAGATGGTGGTCAGGTGGAATTTGTGAAGAGTGTCCATGGAAGCTTCCTGAGTCAAAACATAGAAGAAGGGTGGAATACTGGACTTCCCTTTAGATAGATAGATAGATATACTTTATTGATCCCGAGGGAAATTGGGTTTCGTTACAGCCGCACCAGCCAAGAATAGAGCATAAATATAGCAATACAAAAACCACAAACAATCAAACAACAAAATGCAAACTATGCCAGATGGAAAATAAGTCCAGGACCAGCCTATTGGCTCAGGGTGTCTGACCCTCCATGGGAGGAGCTGCAAGTTCGATGGCCACAGGCAGGAACGACCTCCCATTACGCCCAGTGTTGTATCACGGTGGAATATGGCAGGAGTCCAACAGCAAAAAGTTCAATATCCGGTCTACAAACACGTTCCTCGATCGTAATATGACCCGGATTGCACCATCTGTTGTTAACCAGAACAGTAAGCACCCAACTCCTTTACGCTTACTGCTCTCAGTGCACTTCTGGTCAGCCCGAATGGTCTGGAAGCCATCCAGGGAGAAGTTTTGATCGGGTATGTCCTCGTGCAGCCCTGTTTCAGTAAAACACATAACACTGCACTCCCGAAATGTTCTCTGATGCCTGGCTAGCACCGTCAACTCATCCATTTTATTACCCACCGAACTCCTCCTCTCCAGAAGTCTCTGTTGTCTTGACCCGGTCCTCTTTCCTCGAGAAAGAGGCAGGGGGATTCGCAGAAGCAGCAGGCAGGGAGCACTTTGGCTGTAGTGACCAAAATCTATTAGCTTTCAGACAGAGATGGAAAAGGATATGACAGGTTCACACGTTAGGGACATGGCTAATTTTGTGGGATTCAGCAGGATATAGCAGAGAGTGATTGACCAAGCCTGCCTTAGGAGAAATGTATGAATGGCAAGTGGGAGACAGTAGTTTGGTGATATTATGAGTCCAAAAGCAACATGTGAGTGAAGAGAAAACCAGGTAAGCTTAGGAAATTCTGGCTGATGAGAGATATTGTGGCTCTAAGGAAGAAAAAGAATAAAGTATGCATTTAGGTTAGGAAGTCAGGAAGGAGTGAATCCCTTGATTACTCTAAAGAAAAATCATATACAAATCAGGAGGATAAAGAGAAGGCATGTGATGAACCTGGCAGGTAGGGTTAAGGAAAATCCTAAGAAGTTCTATAACTATCTTAAGAAGGGTGACTAGGGAGAGAATAGTTACCCTTACAGATCAGCGGGACTGCCTTTGCCTCAAGACACAGAAAATGTGTGGGATTTTCAACAACTATTTCCCATTAGAATTTACGGAAAGTGAAAGTCATGGTTCCTCATGAGATAAGAGAGAAATGGAGATACTTGAGGATGTTCATATTATCCGGGAAAGGGTATTCACAGTCTTACCATGTGTTAAAGTGAATTGATCCCCAGGGCATCCTTAGACTTTGTGGGAGGCTAGAAAAGCCATTGCAGAGGCTCTAGTGGAAATACTTCATCTTTATCCACTGAAGCATGGAAGGTGGTTAATGTTGTCGTTTTGTTTTATGGGATAGCAAGGAGAAGCCAGGAAACAATAGGCCAGTCAGCCCGACATAGTGGGGAAGTTCTGAGGGGCAGGATCTACAAATATTGGGATAGGGTGTGGCTTTGTACATAGAAAGATGGTGCTTGACTAACTTGTTAAGAGCCTTTTGAAGGGGTAGAGGAGTGGATGTTAACTATCTGGATTTCAGCAAGACTTTTGACAAGGTCCTGTTAGGTAAGTGACTCTGGAAAGTTAAGTTTCATGGAATCCAGGGTGAGCTAGTTAGGGGTTGAGAGGTAGGAAGTGGTCAAAGGTTCTTTCTTGGAAATGAAACCGGTTCCTGGAGATGTGCCACGGAAGCCAGATTTGGGGTCACTGTTTTTATTATTTATGTAAATGATTGGGTGTGAATGCAGAAACTTGATCAGCAAATTTGCAAATGATATCAGGAGTTATTGTAGATAATGAAGAAGGGGTAAGAAATTGAAAATAGTTTGAGCCCAAAATATCAACTGTTTATTCATTTCCACAGATGCTGCCTGACCTACTGAGTTCCTTCAGCGTGTGTTGCTTTGGATTTCAATAAAGAGAAAGTCAAACTAGCATAGGACTTATGCTATAAATGGTAAGGCACTGGGGAGTATAATGGAATAGAGGGGCCTTGGAATACAAGTGCCCAGCAATTGAAAGCAGCTTTGTGATGAAAAAGGCATTTAGATGCTGGCCTTCATCAGTCAGGACACTGTGTATGGTAATTGGGACATTACGTTGCAGTTATCTACATCATTGGTGAGGCTGCACTTAGAGTGTTACCCAATTACAGAAAAGATGTGGTTAAAGTGGAAAGAGTGCAGAGAGCATTTATATAGATGTTGGCAGGACAGGAGAATCTGAGTTATTGGGAGAGGTTAGCTAGGCTAGGTCCTTATTCCTTAAAAGGTGGGAGAATGAGGGGTCATGTAGAAGTGTTTAAAACTATGAGAGGTATAGATAAGATGTCTCTTATAATTTTAAACACATATATATTTATGGCTAGGAAAGATGGGGCCGGAGGTTTTTGTAGACCTAGGTGACTTTTTCTAGATCATCCAAGAAACTGCTTATTCTTCCTTTCTTGTGCGTTTCTTTTCCTTTCAAGATGGTTGGGCTGTCAGAGCCCGGGAGCTACAGTTCAAACTACTGTTCTCCGCAAGCGGTGGATATTCACACCAGCCGGGCGGCCTGGCATTTCGACATCTCCAGGACCATCCTGGAAGACGTTCGCCTTCGGAGGGAGGGCCCATATACGACATGTTTCCTCACCTATATCGATGACTGAAACATCAAGACAGCAGATAGTGTGTGCTGCTGCTGGAAGAAGGCCTCTATACTCGAGTGATCTCTCTCTCTCTCTCAATGGAGGGGGAGAGTCTGTCGGTCTCTGAGTCGGGTGGGGGGGGGAGACTTGGAGAAGTGGCACGGAAAATTGTAACAACAGAACAGCGAGCTGCTGGTCTTCGGCTCTTATTGTTGTAGGAGCATCCTCTCACTCCCTTGCTGGTGAGAGAGAGCCTGTCTGAGAAACCAAGGGTTATGGACTGTAGTTTTGATGGACTCAAAATCAAGGACTCTTTGGGGGCTTTTGCTATTGCTTGCATGGTGGGGTGTGGGAAGGTGATGCTCCTGCTGGTGCAAGTGGGGGGGAGGGGGAGGGAGAGGAGGAGGAGAGGGATAGGGGGATGGAGAGGGAGAGGGGAATGGGGAGGGAGAGGGGAGGGTCAATGCTTCCCCTGCTGCTTGAGTGTGGGAGGAGGGAAGTGAGGCTTTGGGGTCTGATATCACTATCATTCATTCTTTGGGGTTTCTTGTTTCATGGATGTCTCTTAAAAAGAGTAAGAGTAAGATTGTATGCTGTGTATATTTTCTGATGTTAAGCTGAACCATTTAATAGTCGTTTCTCCAGAACTAGGAGCATAGGTTTAGGATGAGAAGGGAAAGACTTAAAATGGGTCCAATGGACAGCTTTCTCACATAGAGGAACGAGGTGCCAGAGGAAGTGATTGAGGGAGATACAACAGTATCATTTAACAAGAACTTGGATAGGTATGTAGAGGGTGGGGCTTGGAGGAATATGGGCTCAGCTTAGGAAATCAGGGTAACTGGGTGATCACTGTGGTTGCCATGGACTGGATGGGCTGAAAGGCCTGTATCCATGCTGTACTGTTCTATGACTCTATGGCCTCTGTGCTTTTCCCTTTACTTCCCTCTGCAACCAAAGATACATTCCATCCAAACCAGGAGATCTATCCACTTTAAGTATAGCTAACCTTTCTAGTACATAGTGTATAAATTTTTAGCTCATCAAAAACCTCAACAACTCTATTGTTCGCTGTGACTCCAACAGCACCTTCCTTCATTGTGAAGCCTGATGTAAAGTTCTCATTCTGTCCATTAGTTATTTATCCTCTGCCTTCGGAGTTAGATCGCCCCACTGGTCTCTGATTGGTTCCAACTCTTCCCCTTCCCTACCCATTGAATATATTTAGACTCCCTTTATATTTGCTGACAGTCTTTTCTCATGCTTTCTCATTGATATTCATATTTTCTTTTTCTCACTTCCTCTAAGAACTTCTACACTCTGAGATGACAAAATCACCACAGCAGTTAGCACTTCTGCCTCACAGTTCCAGGGAACCAGGTTTGGTCCCGATCTTGGCTACCACCTCTCTGCAGCTTGTGCATTCTCCCTGACTTCCACCTTCTCCCACATCCCAAATATGCATTGACTACTGTGAATTTTCTCTGATGTTAGATGGATGGCACGAGAGTCAGGAGATTTGGGGGGAGTTGATGGGGATGCAAGAGAAGAGATGAGACTATTGTTAATAGACAGCTGAGTATGATGTGTTGGAGGGACAGTCCCTACTGAGACTCTACCTGGCTGGTTAGCATTTTTATTGCATCTGTCACAAGCTCCTTTTTCCTGCCGTATTTTCTTGTCATGACTTTCAGGTCACTCAGAAGTCTCTGGCTTTCACTTTCATTTCCTTTTTCCTCATGTGTAAATATCTACATTGTAACTAGGAACACACACAAAGTGCTGGAGGAACTCAGTAAGTCAGACAGCATCTATGGACAGGAATAAACAGTCACCTTTAATCAGAACTGGGAAAGAAGAGGGTGGGGGATGGGAAAGTCAGAATAAGAAGGTAGGGGAAGGGAAAGGAGTACAAGTGTGATGAGAATACACATAGATTAAGATGTTAGCTGGCCTGTGCTGGCACCAGTGGGATCAGCAGTTGGTCTGCCACCTGTCTTCAGGAGAAAGAGAGATAAGGAAAACAATGGAGCAGCATTTGGAGATGTTAATGAAGGGACGGGAGAGTTTAACGGAAGGAGAGCTGTCAAGATCGGCTCCCCCTTTGAACCCTGAACTGTTTGAAGTGATGGACAGGCGATACCCCAGCAGGGGGATAAAAAGGGACAGGTTCGCTAAGGCAAGACACACATGACACCCCGAGGTAATGAGACCCTGGAAGCGGTGCGTCTCCCACAAGTCGGTGGGAAGTTTTGGAAGGCTGATCGCGGGACCAAGCCATAGATGCACAGGGTGGAAAGGCACAATCAGCGGGAACCTGGTGTGTGTCCGCCCTTGCCTGGGTGCCAAGTTCACCGCAGAGAAAATGATCGTATCTGGAAATGGAGGGGTCACGGTCAGTGACCTCAGAAGACATCACAAAGGGCTCCCCCGAAAGCTGACTGCGAAGAATATCGAAGGTCTGTGTGGAAGCCGTTTGAATATTCATTCGTTTTGCTCTCTCTCTCCTTCCCCCACACTGTCCATCTCCCACGGCAGTGATTACTGTGAACTGAACTGAATTCAATTGAACTGAACTCTGCGTCACTTTGAAACTGGTCATTTACCCCTAGACGACGATAGAGCTTGATTGATCCTGTTATCCTAATTCTGTGTACATGTGTGTTTGTCATTGCTGAACTGTTGCATTTATTATCCTTTTGATTAGAGTACTGTGTTGCTTGTTTCTTTAATAAAACTTTCTTAATTCTAGTAATCCAGACTCCAACTGAGTGATCCATTTCTGCTGGTTTGGCAACCCAGTTACGGGCTACGTAACACAAGCTAGCAGGTGATAGGTGAACCCCGGCGAGGGGGAAGGTGGGTGAGGTGGGATGAAGTGAAAGACTTGAGAAAAGAGGGAGGAGGCAAACCAAATGAAATATGAAGTGCTGCACCTCCAAACTGAGGGTGGCCTTAGCATTGTAACTGGAATGGCTTCACCTTAAGGGCATTCTTATGAAATGCAAGATAAGAAAATCCAGCAAAATCTAGGAGTATATATCAGAAAAGAAAACATAAATTATTGAAAAAACCCTGTCAAGCCCAGTCAACATGAGAGTAGGGATGGTTGATTTAATATACCACCCAGAGATTGCCAGGAATATGTGTGTAAGTTAACTGTAGTATGGAAGAACAGACAGGTATGGTAGAGAAAATCCACAGATCCCAGGAGGTAGGAGAAATAAACACAATTTTTAGCAAATCAGAGAACAAAAATGAAAAGAAAACTGAGTTAATATCTCAAAAGTTGTAGAGGAAGTCTAATGTTGGGACAGGGAAAGATAAAGTCAAAGGGAAGACAACTGTTAGGATAAAACCAGGGTCGCCATGTTGTTTCTGTCGTCAGCTGGTTAACATTTTTGAGACTAGTTAGAGGGAACAAACAAAAGACACTTAAATACAGTCAAGTGAAGGTTAAAGATGTTGCTGGAACCTAAAGCCCAAAGGAGAATCCTGGGGAACACACACAAATTGCTGGAGGAACTCAATCGGTCAGGAAACATCCATAGAGATGAATAAGCAGTAAACATTTTGGGGTTGAAAACCTTTATTAGGACTGGAGAGGATGCAGGAAGAAGCCAGAATAAGAAGGTGGAGATGGTGGGAGGAGAAGGAGGACAACCTGGAGGGTGATAGATGAAACCAGGTGAGGAGGAAGGTGGATGGATGGGGAAGGGGGAATGACTTAAGAAGAAGTGGTAAAGGGCTGAAGAATAAATCTAATAGGAAATGACATCAGACCATGGGAGAATGGGAAGGGGGAAGGGTGATGATGGGCAAGTGAGGAGAATAGAGCGGGTAAGAGGGGAATGGGAAAAGAAAGAAGAGGGAGGAAAAAGATATCCCAGAAGTTAGAGAAATTGATGTTTATGCCTTCAGGTTGGCATCTTGTTCTGACATGTTGGTCTATGCCCTTTTCCACTGTCACAATGAGGCTACATTCAGGTTGGAAGAGAAACACTTCATATCCTGCCTGGGTAGTCTCTAATCAAATGGCATAAACTTCAATTTCTTTAACTCCCGATAATTTTCCCTCCCTCCCTCCTCTTCTCTTTTCCCATTCTTCATTATGGCTCCCATCTTACCTCTTCTCTTCTCCACACCTATGCATCACCTCCCTCTGTTGCCCCTTCTTCTTCCTTTCTCCAATTGTCCACTGTCTTCTCCTATCAGATTCCTTCTCCTTCAGCCTTTTACCTCTTCCACCTATCACCTCACAGTTTCTCACTTCATTGCCCTCCCCCTTCACCTGGTTTCACCTATCACCCGCCAGTTTGTACTCCTTCACCTCCCTACACCACCTAATTCTGGCTTCTTCCACCCTCCTGCCCAGACCTGATGAAGGGTCTCAGCCCAAAATATCAACTGTTTATTCACTTCCGTTAATGCTGCCTGGCTTGTTGGGCTTCTCCAGTGCTTTGTCTATGTTCCTCAAGATCTCCAATAACGGCAGAATCTCTGTGTATAGAAGAACCTTAGAAATGCCTTGCAGAATGCCCTCCCTTCATGGACTCTGTCTATACTTCTCACTACCTCAGTATAGTAGCCAGCATAATCAAAGACATTCTCTCCTCTCCCCTCTTCCGTTGAGCAGAAGACATAAAAGCTGGAAAGCATGTACCACTAGGTTCAAGGGCAGCTTCTACCCCGCTATTATAAGACTGTGAAATATTTTCCTAGTTCGATAAGACAAACTCTTGACCTCACAATCCACCTTGTCATAATCTCGCACCTTACTGCTTGCCTGCACTGCACTTTCTCTGTAGCTATGACATTTATTCTATATTGTTATTGTGTTTACCTTGTTCTACCTCAATGCATTATGTAATGACTTGACCTGTATGAACAAGTTGTAAGACAAGATTTTCATTGTATCCAAGTACGTAACAATAGTTAGTAATAGTTGTTCCCGTGCAATGCCTTGCGGCTGGCCAGATTCAAACCCAGGACCAATCGCCTCGCAGTCCGGTGCAAATGCCACTACACTACCGGCCGGCTTTGAGGTATTGTTTAGTACCTAACAATAATAAGCTAATTTTAGCCAACACAGACAGATGGTATGAATAGCCTTAATCTCTAATCTTTATTTCTATGTCTGTTCCTGTTGACCTGTATTTCACAAAGTTTACACATTTTCTGTCTCTCTCTCTCTGACTAATTTTATTCTATCAACCAGATAGCTTCATAACCATGGTCTCTTTTTATTATAGATCTTATCTTTGTCCTATGCATATCTTGCCAACTTTGTGCAACTTTAGACTCCCTCCAGTTCTGACAAAGGGTTTCATGGCGAGGCATTAATTCTCTTTTTCTTCACAGATGCTGCTTCACTTTCATGGAGCTTCCAGTACTTTATGTGTTCACCTCAGATCTCCAGCCTATGCATGTTCCTTTGATTTTCACACTGTACTCAGCGGTAGAGATCAGGAAATCTCTGCAAAACACCCACATGTAGGATTGCCCCTGCAGATTGTGTGGAACAGAATATAGCATTAATGGTAAGACTCTTGGCAGTGTGGAGGATCAGAGGGATCTTGGGGTCTGAGTCCATAGGACACTCAAAGCACCTGCGTATGTTGACTCTGTGATTAAGAAGCCATACGGTGCATTGGCCTTCATCAATCATGGGATTGAGTTTAAGAGCCGAGTGGTAATGTTGCAGCTATATAGGACCCTGGTCAGACCCCACTTGGAGTACTGTACTCAATTCTGGTCGCCTCACTATAGGAAGGATGTGGAAACTATAGAAAGGGTGCAGAGGAGATTTACAAGGATGTTGCCTGGATTGGGGAGCATGCCTTATGAGAATAGGTTGAGTGAACTTGGCCTTTTCTCCTTGGAGTGACGGAGGATGAAGGTGACCTGATGGAGGTGTACAAGATAATAAGAGGCATTGATCGCGTGGATAATCAGAGGCTTTTCCCCAGGGCTGAAATGGCTAGCGCGAGAGGGCATAGTTTTAGGTGCTTGGAAGCAGGTACAGAGGAGATGTCAGAGGTAAGTTTTTTATGCAGAGAGTGGTGAGTACGTGGAATGGGCTGCCAGTGGCGGTGGTGGAGGTAGAAATGATAGGGTCTTTTAAGAGAGCCTCTTAAACGATAGGGTATTTCAAGGATGGCTATACGGAGCTTAAAAAATAGAGGGCTATGGGTAAAGCCTAGGTAGTTCTAAGGTAGGAACATGTCCGGCACAGCTTTGTGGGCCGAAGGGCCTGTATTGTGCTGTAGGTTTTCTATGTTTCTATGAATTGCTCCACAAAATCATCACCCAATCTTCATTCATTTTTTTTCGTTACTGGGAAGAAGCAAAACCATGAATGTTTTGGGCCAATCTCTGAGTCTAAGTCCAAGTACCTAGAAGCATACCACCAGACTGAAGCATAGCTTCTATCCTGCTGTTATCGATTCTTGCATAGACCTCTTGTATAAGATGGATTCTTGACCTCACAATCTGTCACCCTTCCCAAGTGCTTAAATTACTCTTGTTGTACTTTTTAAAAAGAATTAAGCTAATGACACATGGCACCTAGCAAGACAGAAAGTTTTTTTTTATTGAAGAGATATATGCTACTGCATTAGCATTCTATAGCTCAGGAAAGGAAGAACTCTCAGTCCTACAGATAATAAACTGCTTAGGAATTGGTACATAAACGGTTGGACCAAAAAGTTAGAGCTCATGGTATCTAAGACAAGCTGGCAAATTAAGTTTAAAGTTGGCTTGGTAACAGAAGACAAAGGATGATGGGGGAAAGTTGTTTTGTGACACAGCATTACATCTTTGTTTTAATATTCTGGTCTTCTCGAAATGAATGTTGACATTTTTTCTCCCTTAAGAGAGAGGCCAAGGGGGAAGCTGACAGAGGTATACAAAATGAGTGGTGGAGCCAAAGTAGTTAAAAAAAATTCCCATGCCAAAGTCAAAACAAGAGGGCACAGATTTAGGGTGTGGAGAAAGAAGTTTAGTGGAGATTTGACAATAAAGATTTTTTGTCAACTGCAGTTTGGTTGGAATCTGGAACACATTGTCAGTCCTGCTGAAGGGTCTTGGCCTGAAACATCAACTGTACTCTTTTCCATAGGTGCTGCTGATTTCTTCCAGTATTTTGTGTGTGGTGCTTGGATTTCTAGCATCTGCAGATTTTCTCTTGTTTGTCAGAATGGGATGATCAATGCAGAGAAACATCTTCAAGAAGCAGTTGAAGAAGCACCTGGACAAGCAGTTGAATTGCCAAGGTACTGCAGGCTACAAACCAGGAGCTGGAAAATGGGATTAGTATGGATAGGTGCTTCCTGATCAGAATGGACATGGTGGCTCTTTGTTAATTCAACCATTCTTTTCCTCTACTACATCTCTCTCTATAACTAATTTGACACCTATTTTGTTTTCCCCCCAATATGGTGGTTTAAATTCTGCACTAGTAACATAGAGGCCTTGAATGGTCTAAAACTTTTGAGTTCAAATCCCACCTGGTCATCTGTGGAAATAAAACTCAGTTAATAATGAGGAATTTCATAAATGTACTCGTTATTAGCAATGATGGCCATAAGATTCCTTTGACCTCACTATGTTGCCATCAGCTTGTCTTTCTATAGGCTTGCTGTATGATTCAACAACCGCTAAAGATATCTTAGTGGACAAACATTTCTATTTAAGGTCTATTTAAGAAAGAGTTGTGATTATGCCTAAGAAAGTTGTCATTTAAATATACCTTATAGAAGGCTGCTAGGCCCTCTTGACATCTCTGAAGCACAACCCTGTGCATGAATCAGACATGGAGGGAGGTTCACCTGGTACTGAAACAATTCAAAGGAGACAAACAATGACCTTGGCATTGAGAATCAATGGATAATAATGAAAAAAGAAACCTATTCTTAGCAATTTCAGTAATCTGTGTTTCCAAAAAAAAACTCAGTCTTACAGCACGGGTTCTTCTGCCCAGCTGGTCCATGCTCATCCAAGGTATTCCTATTTCCCACAAATTGTTCTTGAAGCAGATATTTCTGCACTCAACCTGTCAGTATTTGCATAAACAAAACAGGACAGGGGCAACTTTCTTACAGACAGTGGTAGGTGCTTGGGCTGTGTTACCACAGGTAGTTGTAGAAGCATGCAATTTGGTGGAGTTTAAGAGGCTTTTAGATAAACACATGAATATGAAGGGAATGGAGGGATAAGGATAGTGCACCAGAAGAGAAAATACAGTATAAATTGGCATCAGGATTGGCACAACATCACAGGCTGTTGGCCTCTCCAGTTCTGTCATGCTCTATATTTTATGTAAGACAAATAGGACCAAAATCACCCATTTCAGGATGACAGCGGACAACTTTGGAACTCAAGGGCCTAGTGACTGAACTTCAAGATCAAGAACAGCAAAAAATTCCTGCAGCATTTCATCACAAATATTGTAAAATCCGTCATCTTAAAAGTAGTTTCTGAAGTTTGATATTCATTATTGGACATTTATAGTAACTTTAGAGATGTATTTGGAGCTCTGTCTAATTTCTGCTCTGCCTTTCTGTGCAGTCAAGCCTTTTAAAGAAAGATTTTAATAAAAAGGAAACCAAAAGGCCAATTTACAGTTATGTTTGAAATTGGATTCAGCAGCATTCTGTCTAAAGATTGAGAGAGAGAGAAAAGATAGGTTTGGACGGATAGTCATAGTCATAGTCATACTTTATTGATCCCGGGGGAAATTGTTTTTCGTTACAGTTGCACCATAAATAATAAATAGTAATAGAACCATAAATAGTTAAATAGTAATATGTAAATTATGCCAGTAAATTATGAAATAAATCCAGGACCAGCTGAGGATGTCTGACCCTCCAAGGGAGGAGTTGTAAAGTTTGATGGCCACAGGCAGGAATGACTTCCTATGACGCTCTGTGCTGCATCTCAGTGGAATGAGTCTCTGGCTGAATGTACTCCTGTGCCCACCCAGTATATTATGTAGTGGGTGGGAGACATTGTCCAAGATGGCATGCAACTTAGACAGCATCCTCTTCTCAGATACCACCGTGAGAAAGTCCAGTTCCATCTCCAAAACATCACTGGCTTTACGAATGAGTTTGTTGATTCTGTTGGTGTCTGCTATCCTCAGCCTGCTGCCCCAGCACACAACAGTAAGCATGATCGCACTGGCCACCACAGACTCGTAGAACATCCTCAGCATCATCCGGCAGATGTTAAAGGACCTCAGTCTCCTCAGGAAATAGAGACGGCTCTGGCCCTTCTTGTAGACAGCCTCAGTGTCCTTAGACCAGTCCAGTTTATTGTCAATTCGTATCCCCAGGTATTTGTAATCCTCCACCATGTCCACACTGACCCCCTGGATGGAAACAGGGGTCATCGATACCTTAGCTCTCCTCAGGTCTACCACCAGCTCCTTAGTCTTTTTCACATTAAGCTGCAGATAATTCTGCTCACACCATGTGACAAAGTTTCCTACCGTAGCCCTGTACTCAGCCTCATCTCCCTTGCTGGTGCATCCAACTATGGCAGAGTCATCCGAAAACTTCTGAAGATGACAAGACTCTGTGCAGTAGTTGAAGTCCAAGGTGTAAATGGACTTCAGGGAGATAGTGGTGAAAACACCAATGTCTAAAACAGAAATTGGTGAGCATCAGGATGCATCACTCATCAATGTGCCTGTTTATCAGTGAATGATTCAGAGATTGCATCCATTTAGTAGTTACATGCTTTGCAAATCAATGTGTGTATCTGGACAGTTAATGGATTGATGATTTATTTTTATTTATTGAGATACAGTACGGAGTAGTCCCTCCATCCCTTCGAGCTTCGCCACCCAGCAACCCCGAATTTAACTGCGGCCTAATCACCGGACAATTTACAATGACCAATTAACCTACCAACTGGTACGTCTTTGTATTGTGGGAAGAAACCAGAGCACCCAGAGGAAACCCACATGGTCATGGGGAGAACGTACAAACTCCTTACAGACTGCGTCTTTAGAGAAAACTCAAATTGCAGCCCTTAAAATACCACATTCTCACCAAATTTGCTAGTTAGTTTTCTGACTTTATTCTGCCTTTTCCACTTACCAGCTTTCACAACTCTTTTAGATCACTCTTTGTTCTGAGAAGCTTAAATCTCCCTCAAGGCTCATACTTCTGACATGCCGTTAACCTTAGCCCTATCCTGCACATTTCCAACATCAGAATGTCTCATTTCACAATGACTCAATGATTTAAACAAGCAAATAAGACTGAAATATTGCCCGTTCCCTATGGTGGTTCTGACCTTTCTTGGTGCACCAATCACCTCCGGCTTTTATCTCACCATTAACCCTCTTCTCTCTATATTGACCATCTCCTCTGCGATCCGATTTCTAAATGGACATTGAACCCATGAACACTACCTCACTACTTATTTATTTCTGTTTTTGCACTACTTCTTTAATTCAACTATTTAATTCAGTTTTTTCTATATTATTTATCATGTATTGCATTGTACTGCTGCTGTAAACTTAACAACTTTCACAACATGTACCAGTGATATTAAACCTGAATCTGATTCCTCTTCACTCTCATTCCTGATGCAGGGTTTCAGCTCGAACATAAGGAATTCCTTTTCCCCCAGAGATGCTGCTCGACCCACTGAGTTCATAATGCAAAAGTTTAGGCACACTGCATGTTCAGTACTTAGTAACATCCCCTTTGGCAAGTATCACAGCTTGTAAATGCTTTTTGCAGCCAGCTAACAGTCTTTCAATTCCTGTTTGGGGGATTTTCGCCCATTCTTTCTTGCAAAAGCCTTCTAGTTCTGTGAGATTCTTGGGTCATCTTGCATGCACTGCTCTCTTGAGGTCTATCCACAGATTCTCGATGATGTTTAGGTCGGGGGACTGTGAGGGCCATGAAAAAACCTTCAGCTTGCGCCTCGTGAGGTAGTCCATTGTGGATTTTGAGGTCTGTTTAGGTTCATTATCCTGTTGTAGAAGCCATCCTCTTTTCATCTTCGGCTTTTTTACAGACGGTGTGATGTTTTCTTCCAGAATTTGCTGGTATTTAATTGAATTCATTCTTCCCTCTACCAGTAAATGTTCCCCATGCCAGTGGCTGCAACACAAGCCCAAAGCATGATCGATCCACCCCCGTGCTTAGCAGTTGGAGAGGGGTTCTTTTCATGAAATTCTGCACCCTTTTCTCTCCAAACATACATTTTCTCATTGCGGCCAAAAAGTTCTACTCAAAAGGTTCAAAGGAACGTCAAAACAAGTCTCACACATAAAAGTTGCTGGTGAACGCAGCAGGCCAGGCAGCATCTCTAGGAAGAGGTACAGTCGACGTTTCAAGCCGAGACCCTTCGTCAAGACTAACTGAAAGAAGAGCTAGTAAGAGATTTGAAAGTGGGAGGGGGAGGGGGAGATCCAAAATGATAGGAGAAGACAGGAGGGGGAGGGATGGAGCCAAGAACTGGACAGTTGATCGGCAAAAGGGATACGAGAGGATCATGGGACGGGAGGCCTGGGGAGAAAGAAAGGGGGAGGGGCAAAGCCCAGAGGATGGGCAAGGAGTATAGTGAGAGGGACAGAGTGAGAAAAAGGAGAGAGAGAAAAAGAATATATATATATATATAATAAATTAAATAAATAACGGATGGGTATGAGGGGGAGGAGAGGCATTAACGGAAGTTAGAGAAGTCAATGTTCATGCCATCAGGATGGAAGCTACCCAGACAGAATATAAGGTGGTGTTCCTCCAACCTGAGTGTGGCTTCATCTTGACAGTAGAGAAGGCCGTGGATAGACGTATCAGAACGGGAATGGGACGTGGAATTAAAATGTGTGGCCACTGGGAGATTCTGCTTTCTCTGGCAGACAGAGCATAAGTGTTCAGCGAAACGGTCTCCCAGTCTGCGCCAGGTCTCGCCAATATATAGAAGGCCACATCGGGAGCACTGGACACAGTTTACCACCCCAGCCGACTCACAAGTGAAGTGTCGCCTCACCTGGAAGAACTGTCTGGGGCCCTGAAGGGTAGTGAGGGAGGAGGTGTAAGGGCATGCATAGCACTTGTTCCCCTTACAAGGATAAGTGCCAGGAGGGAGATCGGTGGGGAAGGATGAGGGGGACGAATGGACAAGGGAGTCCCGTAGGGAGTGATCCCTGCGGAAAGCGGGGGGGGGGGGGGGCGGGGAAGGAAAGATGTGCTTAGTGGTGGGATCCCGTTGGAGGTGGCGGAAATTACAGAGAATTATATGTTGGACCTGGAGACTGGTAGGGTGGTAGATGAGGACAAAGGGAACCCTATTCCTAGTGGGGTGGCGGGAGGATGGGGTGAGAGCAGATGTGCGTGAAATGGGAGAGATGCGTTTGAGAGCAGAGTTGATGGTGGAGGAAGGGAAGCCCCTTTCTTTAAAAAAGGAGGATATCTCCTTCGTCCTGGAATGAAAAGCCTCATCCTGAGAGCAGATGCGGCAGAAACGGAGGAATTGTGAGAAGGGGATGGAATTTTTGCAACAGACAGAGTGAGAAGAGGAATAGTCCAGATAGCTGTGAGAGTCTGTAGGTTTATAGTAGACATCAGTAGATAAGCTGTCTCCAGAGATCGAGACAGAAAGATCTAGAAAGGGGAGGGAGGTGTCAGAAATGGACCAGGTAAACTTGAGGGCAGGGTGAAAGTTGGAGGCAAAGTTAATGAAGTCAACGAGCTCGGCATGCGTGCAGGAAGCAGTGCCAATGCAGTCGTCGATGTAGCGAAGGAAAAGTGGGGGACAGATACCAGAATAGGTTTGGAACAGGGATTGTTCCACAAAACCAACAAAAAGGCAGGCATACGGGTGCCCATGGCTACACCTTTAGCTCGGAGGAAGTGGGAGGAGCCAAAGGAGAAATTATTAAGAGTAAGGACTAATTCCGCTAGACGGAGCAGAGTGGAGGTAGAGGGGAACTGGTTAGGTCTGGAATCCAAAAAGAAGCGGAGAGCTTTGAGACCTTCCTGATGGGGGATGGAAGTATATAGGGACTGGACATCCATGGTGAAAATAAAGCGGTGGGGGCCAGGGAACTTTAAATCATCGAAAAGTTTGAGCGTGAGAAGTGTCACGAACATAGGTAGGAAGGGATTGAACAAGGGGGGATAAAACCGTGTCGAGGTATGCAGAAACGAGTTCGGTGGGGCAGGAGCAAGCTGAGACAATAGGTCTGCCAGAACAGGCAGGTTTGTGGATCTTGGGTAGGAGGTAGAAACGGGAAGTGCGGGGTGTGGGAACTATAAGGTTGGTAGCGGCAGATGGGAGGTCCCCCGAGCGGATAAAGTTGGTGATGGTGTGAGAGACAACGGCATGGTGCTCCTTAGTGGGGTCATGATCGAGGGGTAAATAAGAGGAGGTATCCGCGAGTTGTCACTGTGCCTCGGCAAGGTAGAGGTCAGTACGCTAGACTACAACAGCACCCCCCTTATCGGCGGGTTTTATAGTGAAGTTAGGATTGGTGCTGAGGGAGTGGAGAGCAAAGCGTTCAGAAGGAATGAAGTTGGTGTGGTGAAGTCGAGACGGTTGATGTCTCGTCGGAAGTTAGCAATAAAGAGATCCAGAGCAGGCAGGAGACCAGAGTGGGGTGTCCATGAAGAGGAGGAGGGTTGAAGATAGGAGAAGGGGTCATCGGTGGGGGTGGGAGAGTGCTTGCCGAAGAAGTAGGCTTGAAGACGGAGCCGGCAGAAGAAGAGTTCAGCGTCATGGCGAATGCGGAACTCTCTGAGGTATGGGCCAAGGGGGATAAAGGTGAGGCCCTTACTGAGGACAGAGCGCTCTGCCGCAGACAGTTGAAGGTCGGAGGGGATGGTAAAGATCCGGCACGGATGAGAAGTAGGATCAGAGGGGGGAGGGGGAGGGAGGCTGGTGGTGTCAGTGGAGAGGGGAGGGTTGGGGTGAGAGGAAGATGGAGCCTCTGAGGTTTAGATTTAAGTTTAAATCTAAGCAAGTCTGATGTATTTGGGAAACAAGTCCTGTGGACTGATGAAGTTAAAATAGAACTAATAGCACGGGGGTGGATCGATCATGCTTTGGGCTTGTGTTGCAGCCAGTAGCACGGGGAACTTTTACTGGTAGAGGGGAAAATGAATTCAATTAAATACTAGCAAATTCTGGAAGCAAACATCACACCGTCTGTAAAAAAGCCAAAGATGAAAAGAAGATGGCTTCTACAACAGGATAATGATCCTAAACACACCTCAAAATCCACAATGGACTATCTCAAGGGGTGCAAGCTGAAGGTTTTTTCATGACCCTCACAGTCCCCTGACCTAAACATCATGGAGAATCTGTGGATAGACCTCAAAAGAGCAGTGCATGCAAGACGGCCCAAGAATCTCACAGAACTAGAAGCCTTTTGCAAGGAAGAATGGGCGAAAATCCCCCAAACAAGAATTGAAAGATTCTAAACTGGCTACAAAAAGCACTTACAAGCTGTGATACTTGCTAATAGGGGTGTAACTAGGTACTGACCATGCAGGGTGCCCAAACTTTTGCTTCAGGCCCTTTTCCTTTTTTGTTATTTTGAAACTGTAAAAGATGGAAATAAAAAAGTTTTCTTGCTTAAAATATTAAAGAAATGTGTCATCTTTACTTTATGCCTTTTGGAAATCAGGTTATCTTTTACTCGCTTAGCTATTCACAGTAACAGAAATTTTGACCAGGGGTGCCCAAACTTCCGTATGCCACTGTAGTTTAATTCAAAATGGAGGAAAAATATATTTATAATTGTAGAAAGCAAAATACATTCAGAAATATTACATGCTTTGCAAGCTGTGGGAAATGTATTAACATAGTTGGTAAGAGACAATGGATGCTTTGTACTCTTTAATAGCCTTTGTTGTCTCACAGCTAATATTTCCAACCAGGCTTGACTAAAATCTGAGCTATGTAATAGTGAACTATGTACTTAAAGTAATTGAATATGTCAGAAGAAGAACTAATTGAACTCACCAGGCTGCAATTGGCTTATTAAATTCAGTTCTCATTAGCATGAGAAAGGGAGATATATATGCACCAGGAGAGAGAAGACTGAACTCAGTAACCAGCCCAAAAATTATGAGTCTGGGAAGTTTTGTTTTGTGAGGAGAGGTCTGAAAGAATATCATATTTAAGTATATAAATAAAATCGCTTGATATGCTGTAGAGTCATGGAATCAATTTGTTGTTAGTGTGGCAACAGTGTCCATCAAGGAGTCTATCTAAGCTAGTCCCATTTGCCTGCAATTGATCCATATCCATCTAAACCTTTTTTATCCATGTACCTATCTAAATGCCTTTTAAATATTGTAATTATACCCACCTCTGCCACTTCTCCATTTATTTCTCACCTGAGTTCTCGGCTCACCCCCACCTCCCTGACATTAACTACCTACAACTTCCAACTGCCACCTGCTCTTTCCTTCCCAAAGTGAGTACCACACCAATCACCACTGCTCACCACCTTTGAGGACACTCCACCTACTCTCAAAGGCCATGTTGTTCAAAGTCTAGAACCACCACCTCCCCCAACTCCCAAACCAACCAGACCCTCTTCCAAAGAACAGCAGGAAAATTTTCCATCTCTAAACTGACTGAAGTTGACAAATCACTGTTTCCTGGTACTCCGTGGGTGGGTTGCTAGGTTCCATGCAGTTGCCCAGCAGGTGGAGATAGGTTCTCCCTAAGGAAGCATTAGCATCTAAAATATTTCCTATATTCAGTGGAGACTCCAATTACATGTGTCTCTCAATGGCCATGCAACAGAGCCTGGTCACTAGATATTTTGAACTACTTCAGCTTGAGAATCCATCAAGCCCACATGGTGGTGGTGTACAATAACCATCTCACATTTTTTTAAAATTGCACACAAAAATTTCCACTCCTCAATATGAAGTTTGGGAAAGCTGGGACTCTTGTGGGCTGTCCCAGCTGTGACAAACCTGAATTTGCTCTGTAATCGTAGCTCATGAAGTCAGACACTTTGACTTTGGTATTACCACTCTGTGGGCAAGGCTAAATGAAGGACAACCCCTTGTAAAAAAGCGCAAACCAGAAGAGAAATTTTGTCTTCACAGGGTGGGTTTCACCAGCAAGAATAAGATGGTCTGGCATTTCAGTGACTTCCCTTGTGTGTTCCCAACAACTCACTGTAAGGTAGAACTGGCACACTGTGCACATCCCCTACTCTTGGAAGCCATGTAAAGTTCTACTCCAATCTTAAGACAGCTCTAGCCCATGTCCCAAAGGAAAACAAACTGACGGTCCTGTGAGACTTCAGCTCCAAAATGAGAAAGAGGACAAGTCCCTCAAGCTTGTTAATAAGGTGGGAATAGGGAAAGCTAATTCAGACAGAGTCCTCCTCTTGACAATTTTTTAATCTGACATACAAGCATAAAGACCTCATAGGAGCAACATTCTAGGCTCTGGCAATTAACATGGTCTAATCAATTGGTGGTAAGGATGTCCATATCACCCATGGACTGATAGATGTAAATGACCGCTGAATTAACGACAGCCTAATCCATCAGTTTGGCCCCAGAACAATAGCAACAACAGAAACTTTGCTGAAAGTAAATCAATATAGAAGGTCCCATGGACCCCATAATGAAAACTCTTTAATGTTCCTCATAGACAACTTAATGACCCAAACCAACAGGAGCGACAGAATGTCTACACAGTATATGGGTTTCCCTGAAGTCCACTATAATTAACCTCTATGAAAGCAGAGGATAACAGAAACATCCAATGAGAGTCTCTAAGAAAATTAGGAAGTAATACACAAGAAATTCTTGGATTGAAAACTCTGCAGTGCCTCAAGGAAAATGGAAAGGCTCTACAGATACTGTAAACCAAGAGCAAACAGAAAATTACATCATCCTTTTTTTTAAGATTATGAAGACACGTAGTCCTCTTTTATTGTCATTTAGTAATGCATGCATTAAGAAATGATACAGTATTTCCTCCGGTGTGATATCACAAAACAAAGGACAGACCAAGACTGAAAACTGACAAAACCACATAACTGTAACATATAGTTACAACAGTGCACAATACCATAACTTGAAGAAGTCCATGAGCACAGTAAAGTTCAAAGTTTCTCAAATGTCCCACATCTCACGCAGATGGGAGAAGGAAGAAAAACTCTCCCTGCCATGCCGACCACAATCCGACTCTGAGTCATCCGAAAACTTTGAGCTCTGATCAGCTCTCCGGCACTGAGTACTGAGCGCCATCTCTGTCCGAACGATTCAATCTCCTTCTCGGTCACCAAAAGCAGGCAAGGCCGGGAATTTTGAGGCCTACCCTTCGAAAGACTCCCAACCACACAGTAATGACAGCAGCAAACGGGCGTTTCAGAAATTTCTCCAGATGTTCCTCTGTGCTTTCACGTCCTTTCTCCATCAAATCAGAATTGTCCACGGCCCCTATTTAACAGATACAATATCATTTATCACCAGAGGGCTGCACACATGGCTCATGACTGTATTGATTGTTATATTTATTATTATGATGTGTACTGGTTACTGTGTAAGCTTTGCACAAGCAAGAAATTTCATTGCATCCTACATATACGACAATGAATTCATCAGAATCTCAATCTGAGATACCACTAATGTTGCCACAGATTCCTCAAAAATCTCGTAGTAAGGTAAGTACGTTAATGGCAGTGATCTCTCCACCAGATTCCCAATGCACTCTACTCAAGCTGTGTCACAGCAAGAATACTAGGTGGTCAGAGGGAAAGCATTAACGAGGTTCTCAAAGGGTGCTTATAAAAAGAGTAATATCCCCTCTGGCTCCCTGGAGTTGCTGTCCTTAAACGTCAGCAGAAAAAGCATTTGGGATGGCAGCAAGCACCTTGAAAACAACACACATCAAATTTGCTGGTGAACGCAGCAGGCCAGGCAGCATCTCTAGAAAGAGGTACAGTCGAAGTTTCGGGCCGAGACCCTTCGTACCTTGAAAACATGTGTCTTAAGCCCGCAGAACTCTGCTCAAATGCAGAAGGAGAATACCTTCTCACAGACTATCCACTGCCCAGGATCCAATGAAGTTTCCAAAGGGCTGGAGGTCCCAAAGTTGTGGTTGGACCTTGGAAAGTAAAGGTTCCACATCAGCATTGAACAACAGCCTTCCTACAACATCCTGTTCAAAGGTTGCCTCTGCTCATAGTGTACTAGGGAGCAATAAAAGAAAGGCCTTACCTGCTTCCAATCACCACAGACTCCATCCAGTCAATTCCAGGATCTTCTGTTGTGGCTGTCCTCACAGACCATTGACCACCTTACCTCTGGAAACTGCTAGAGTTAGGTGGGTTTCCCTGTTCTCCTGATCTTGTATTATCCACTGAACCTTGTGAGGAAGTTGTGCTGCTGTTGTATTACTGGAATAACCCACATATAGTTCAGAAATGTATAGAACAATTGCCAGCAGAGTCATAATAAGCTGCTCAGTGAATATAAAAGTGCCACTGACCAAATTGTAGATCTAAACAGAATCTAGAGAAATCTCTGGAGGCTTTCAAGGCATTCTCATAAAAATGTTCCAAGCTCCTTGATAAGTGGGCAGTGAGTAACTACACAGGTATACAAAATAGGTTGACTACTACTAAAATAGTACAGTTCACAGTGGCTCTCTGGTATACACACATTAAGTCCCTCAGGAGTGCAGGTAATAGTAGCTCACATTTTACATAATAAGTCTCTTCCTCATAGGTTTACAGGCACATCCGGAGAAAATGGAAAGGCATGATATAAATCCTGCGCTCCTATGTTGATCTCCACTGGGTCTGGCTGAAATCTGTTTGGAAAGAACGGAGTGCAATTTGGGCTGACGACTATTTGCAGTAACACTAATTGTAGGTCCCACAGCCTGTTCTTTCGGCATTCCTGAATATTGTTCCATTTTCTGTACAATCTTCTGTATATATTCTTCTACAGACTCACTTTTACCTTCTTGTTTTCATAATCTTGGACCAATTGGCCCTTTTAGGTAAGGCATCATATAAAAATCTTCATTTGGCATGGTGGCAGGTCTTGGCCTGGCACTATTACAGTGTTCTTGAAAACCCTGAAATTTAACCTCATAAAATTTGAATTGTCCAGGAGACACTGAAGCTGGTGATTTTCTTTACTCAGCACACAAGCAGGCATCATACTCGAGACACTCTTGGAAGAAGAGGCCTCCGAAACTCAAAAGTATATTGCACGACTTGTCATATGAAAAACATTTGATGGCTCTGGGCCTATACTCACTAGAATTCAGAGGATGAGGGGTGACCTCATTGAAACATATTGAATAGTGAAAGGCCTTGATAGAGTGGATGTGGAGAGGATATTTCCTATGATGGGAGAGTCAAAGACCTGAGAACACAACCTCAGAGTAGAGGGGTGTTCTTTTAGAACAGAGATGAGGAGGGATTTCTTTAGCCAGAGTGGTGAATCTGTGGAATTCTTTGCCACAGGCAACTCTGGAGGCTAAACCTTTATGTATATTTAAGGCAGAGGTTGATAGATTCTTGATTGCTCAGGGCATGAAGGGATATGGGAAGAAGGCAGGAAAGTGGGCTGAGAGGAAAATTGGATCAGCCATGATGAAATGGCAGAGCAGACTCAATGGGCCAAATGGCCTAATTCTGCTCCTATATCTTATTTTTATACCCTTAAGATCAATGGTAACCGAATGCAGTTTGCAATTGTTCCAATGACATTGTTTACTTAAGTACTTTGGATTGACAAAGCTTCATCTAAGTTACTATAATTTTCAAACATCTAAATCTTCACAGGCACCCTAGATTGAATGTTAATTAGTATTGTCTCTCTTGCTGCATTCATGCTTATGCAGGCATCTCAAGTGAATCGGTGTTTCCTGGTTTGCAATTAACCCCGATCTGCAGGTCCATGAAGACCACTGATCAGAGCTGCGTTCTAAATTCAATCTACAGTCCACGTTCAGATCTGAAAACTGGTTGCTGTTGAAATTAATACTTGCTATAACAGTATATGACCTAACAGTCAATACATCTTTTCTTAGATAAGGGGCCCAAAGTTGCTCTCAATACTCCAAGTGAGGCCTCACCTTATAAAGGCTCAGCATTACATCCTTATTTTTATATTCTAGTCCTCTTGAAATGAATGCTAGCATTGCATTTGGCTTCCTCACCACCTACTCAACCTGCAAGTTAACCTTTAGGGAATCCTGTATGAGGCCTCCCAATTTAGAATTTTCTACCTATTTAAAAAATAGTCAATGCTTGTATTCCATCTGCCACTTTGTCTGTATCTCTAATCTGCAGTGTCCCTACTTCCTCAACAGTACCTGCCCCTCCAAAATATCGTTCACAAGTTCCATCACAATGCCATCAATTCCATCATCCAAATTATTGACATACAACGTAAAAAGAAGCAGTCCCAATACCGACCTCTGTAAAACGCTACTAGCCATCAGCAGCCAATGAGAAAAAACTGCCTTTATTCTACTCATTTGACTACTGCCAATCAACTAATGCTGTATCCAATGAATTCTTTCCAAGGCTGAGGAGCCCATGGGCAATGCCAGTGGTCCAAGTAGCCAAGAAGAATGGACTTGTCAGGATCTGGGGTGATTATGAGATCACTATCAAACCAGTACTGAAAGTAGACCAATACCTTCTGCCCAGGATAGAGTATAACTTTGAAGATCTTATGGAAGAAAACACTTTAGTAAAGTGGACTTAGATGAGGCCTACCTACAGATGGAGACAGAAGAGGAGTCCATAAGCATCCTTTGTTCAAATAATTCATTACGGTACTAGGGTATTTGCGTCCTGGACGATTGTGTCCTGGTTATTAGCGTCCCTGGACATTTGCGTCTGTTGTTTTTTTTTGCGTCCTGGTCACTTGTGTCCCACTATATGTAACTATTACTGGGTAACAAACCCCGTATTATATATGCTAAGCCTCTTAGCTCAGCTCAAAAAGCAACCATCTAATCAATTAGGGTAATTGTAGGCAAATGAGGGGTGCCTCGTTTGCGACTGAGCTACTTATAAACAAACTCCCATGTTTCCTATTACAATTTGGCTTTAAATTTACTCTTTTTCAGAAACTAAGCTGTGTCACAGTTCTTGAAATCAAGCAAAGGTGGAAACATACTTGTTGATGACGGAAATTATATCTATCACTATCATAAGAAAAATGTCATGGGCATGAAAGCGTACTGGAGATGTGTGGTACGATCTTGCACAGCAAGAGATCATACCGAGAGCGATGTAATAACAAAACGAATTAATGAGCATAACCATGGTTCTTCTGCTGCTGCAATTTTAGAGTTGAAAGAAACTGCAATATCCACACAAGAACAAACAAGACATCTCATTGGAAAAACTTTGTCAAAACATGATGAATTTTCAATGGCAGAAATGCCCTCTGTCTCAGCAATGAGGAGAAATGTTCATCGTTGGAGACAGAAAGCACAAAATGCTCCATCTATACCAAACGAAAGATGTAATTACGAAATAACAGAAGAATATTGTATTCTCCCCACTGGACAAAGGTTTCTTGTAATTGATACTGGCATAAATGATAAAAATAGAATGCTCATCTTTGCTTCTGACAACACACATCAGAGTTGCTGGTGAACACAGCAGCATCTCTAGGAAGAGGTACAGTCGACATTTCTGGCTGAGACCCTTCGTCAGGACTAATTGAAGGAAGAGCTAGTAAGTGGGAGGGGGAGGGGGAGATCCAAAATGACAGGAGAAGACAGAATGGGGAGGGATGGAGCCAAGAGCTGGACAGGTGATTAGCAAACGGGATATGAGAGGATCATGGGACAGGAGGCCCAGGGAGAAGGAAAAGGGGAAGTGGGGGAAAAAGCCCAGAGGATGGGCAAGGGGTATAGTGAGATGGACGGAGGGAGAAAAAGGAGACAGAGAGAAAGAATGTGTGTATATAAATAAATAACAGATGGGGTACGAGGGGGAGGTGGGGCTTTAGTGGAAGTTAGAGAAGTCAATGTTCATGCCATCAGGTTGGAGGCTACCCAGACGGAATATAAGGTGTTGTTCCTTCAACCTGAGTGTGGCTTCATATTTACAGTAGAGGAGGCCGTGGACAGACATATCAGAATGGGAATGGGATGTGGGATTAAAATGTGTGGCCACTGGGAGATCCTGCTTTCTCTGGCGGACACAGCGTAGGTGTTCAGCAAACGATCTCCTTAAAGGTGTAGCTATGGGCACCCGTATGGGTCCTAGCTATGCCTGCCTTTTTGTTGGCTTTGTGGAACAATCCATGTTCCAAACCTATTCTGGTATCTGTCCCCCACTTTTCCTTCGCTACATCGATGACTGCATTGGCGCTGCTTCCTGCACACATGCCGAGCTCATTGACTTCATTAACTTTGCTTCCAACTTTCACCCTGCCCTCAAGTTTACCTGGTCCATTTCCGACACCTCCCTCCCCTTTCTAGATCTTTCTGTCTCTATCTCTGGAGACAGCTTATCTACTGATGTCTACTATAAGCCTACTGACTCTCACAGCTATCTGGCCTGTTCCTCTTCTCACCCTGTCTGTTGCAAAAATGCCATCCCTTCTTGCAATTCCTCCATCTCAGCCACATCTGCTCTCAGGATAAGGCTTTTCATTCCAGGACGAGGGAGACGTCCTCCTTTTTTAAAGAAAGGGGCTTCCCTTCCTCCACCATCAACTCTGCTCTCAAACGCAACTCCCCCATTTCACGCACATCTGCTCTCACTCCATCCTCCCACCACCCCACTAGGAATAGGGTTCCGCTGGTCCTCACCTACCACCCCACCAGCCTCTGGGTCCAACATATTATTCTCCGTAACTTCCGCCACCTCCAACTGGATCCCACCACTAAGCACACCTTTCCCTCTCCCCCCCTCTCTGCTTTCCACAGGGATCGCTCCCTACGTGACTCCCTTGTCCATTCGTTTCTCCCCCCCATCCCTCTCCACTGATCTCCCTCCTGGCACTTATCCTTGTAAGCGGAACAAGTGCTACACATGCCCTTACACTTCCTCCCTTACCACCATTCAGGGCCCCAGACAGGCCTTCCAGGTGAGGCGACACTTCACCTGTGAGTCAGTTGTGGTGATATACTGTGTCCGGTGCTCCCGATGTGGCCTTCTATATATTGGCGAGACCCGACACAGACAGGGAGATCATTTTGCTGAACACTTACGCTCTGTCCGCCAGAGAAAGCAGGATCTCCCAGTGGCCACACATTTTAATTCCACATCCCATTCCCATTCTGACATGTCTATCCACGGCCTCCTCTACTGTAAAGATGAAGACACACTCAGGTTGGAGGAACAACACCTTATATTCCGTCTGGGTAGCCTCCAACCTGATGGCATGAACATTGACTTCTCTAACTTCCGCTAATGCCCCACCTCCCCCTCGTACCCCATCTGTTATTTATTTATATACGCATGTTCTTTCTCTCTCCTTTTTCTCCCTCTGTCCCTCTCATTATACCCCTTGCCCATCCCCTGGGTTCCACCCCCCCACCTTTCCTTCTCCCTGGGCCTCCTGTCCCATGATCCTCTCGTATCCCTTTTGCCAATCACCTGTCCAGCTCTTGGCTCCATCCCTCTCCCTCCTGTCTTCTCCTATCATTTTGGATCTCCCCCTCCCCCTCCCACTTTCAAATCTCTTACTAGCTCTTCCTTCAGTTAGTCCTGACGAAGGGTCTCAGCCCGAAACGTCGACTGTACCTCTTCCTAGAGATGCTGCCTGGCCTGCTGCGTTCACCAGCAACTTTGATGTGGGTTGCTTGGATTTCCAGCATCTGCAGAATTCCTCATCTTTGCTTCTGAAGAGGGTTTGGATGAATTGACACAATTTCAGAATTGGGCAGCAGATGGCATTTTTAAAATTTGCCCACAAACCTATTATTGATTGTACTGCATCCATGTCCAAGATGGTACATTCAGTATTCCCCATGTTTTTGCTCTTCTACCCAATAACACTAAAGATGACCGTTTATTCACTCTTTTGTTGCAGCCTCGCACTCAACTTAATCCCAAATTAGTGCTGTTGGATTTTGAACTAGGAGCAAGAAAGAGTATAGCAGAAACATATCCTAATTCAACAATAAGCTCGTGTATTTTCCATCTGTCAAAATCTATCTTTAAGAAAATATGCAACCTCGGTTTAAGACAATGGTCTAGAAGATCAAGAATTCAATTTATAAATTAGATATTTCTCTGCATTAGCTTTCCTTCCAGTAAATGATGTGGTAGCAGGGGCTTTTTGGATCTGAGTGAAGATCACGTCTTACCTCCCAAATTCATCGCATCCTTTGAAGTTGCATACATTGGCCAAGCAAGAGGTAGAAGTGGGCACAGGATTGCAGCAAGCTTTTCTATTGCATCATGGAATGTTCATGATCGAACAATGAACAACCTGCCTAGATCTAACAGTAGTTTAGAGGGGTGGCATAATGCTATCCAAAATTCAATTACTTGTCAACACCCCTCCGTTTGGAAATTAATTGATGTGTTGAAGAAAGAGGAAGCTATGGCCACAAAGAAGAACATTGACTACCAAACAGGGATGATTGTCCAACCAAGAAATAAGAATATCAATAAGCACCTTCAATCATTACTTGCACGTTACAATCCTGAGGACAAATTAAGTTTCTTACAAGGGGTTGCCCACAACATGCATACTTTATAAGTTTGGACTTTTAAATTTTTAATCAATAAAATGTATGCTACAATCCCTTTGTTAATTAATAAAACTGTTTTTGATAAAAAAAATTACTTGAGTATGTAAAATTATACCTTTTATGAAATATACATATATTGGGACACAAATCTAATATGAGATATACATATATTGGAACACAAATGTCCGTGACGCAAAGAAACGGACGCAAATGTCCAGGGATGCCAGGGACCAGGACGCACTTGACCGGGACACAATTGTCCTGTCACCATTCATTATGGGTTATATGTAATAGTACATGAATGGCATACATCATCACACTACCATGTCATACATGTGTGCCTCATTTGAAGTAAAAACAAAGTTAGACTCACATTCTGGACTCTTGTTTTCCTTTCAATTAGTTTTTTTAACGGTTTGGAGTTACAAAACATAACAGGAAGGATAAAATTAAACACATATTTTTCATAGGAAATTAAACTCCAATGTTGTTAGTAACCTTTGCAATCTGACTATAGAAGAATTAATAACTTACTTATTCTTGTAATCCACTTCAAAGACAAAATAACGTAATAATAAAATTATGAGTGAAGCTCCTCTATAGTAATAGAAAGAGAACTTGCATGTAATTATTGTGAGGCATAGTGGTAGACAGAAAGTGCTGAAAGAAAATTAACATTGTGCAATCACAAGCTCATGCTGCACAGGTCCCAATTTCCTTCCCAATATTTCTCGGACTTTTGTTTTTATTTCGGAATTCCTTTATCCTTTACCTGCAGGATTTGTGTTTGATTCAAGAATATTGGATGAAATAATATAATCTATTCAATCCCTAACAATTAAATTCCATCAGGCATCTGTTCAGCATGAGCTGGTCTTCAGATTGTTTTGGGGAAATGGGCTGATTGCAGTGGAGATGTACTCAGCTGTAAAATTAAAACCAATGTGACCACACAGATCTGAACTTCCTGCAGACTGTATTGCACAGGAAGGTGCACTGCAGATCCTATTGTCTGCTGTGTGGTACAGAAACAGAAGAGAAGCAGAAGATCATTAGGCCCCTTGTGCCTGCCTTATCTTTTAATAAGATCCTGGTTGGTAAGACAAGCTCCATATCCCCTGATTCACTTAATAGGCAAAAGGTTATTCAAGAAACTAATACACTACCAAAATCTCTTATCACCGCAACCCTGAATGACTAACCTCACTTTCTGAGCTATTTCTAAACATCATGGACAAGAGAAATGTCATTCCTGCAACTATCTTCTAAAGCCCTATTTAAATTTTGAATGTTGCAGTATGATCACCTCTCATTCTTTCCCTGTGTGACAAACAGCTCCCATCTCAGAAATCAATCTAATGAACCCTTGTTGTACTTCCAGTGTTGCAAATGTATCTTGCCTTAAGTAGAGAGAGACCAGAACTACACACAATACTCCTGGTGTGTTCTCAGTAAAAGTTGCAACTTTCAATGAATCAAGTACAAGGATACACAAGTCCTTCTCAATGTCAAAACCTTTTAATCTCTTGTATAAAAAATACTTAGCATGTTAAACCAATGGATGACAATACTAGTTACCATATTCTATTTGATCTGCCAAGTTCTCACTTATTCACCTAGCCCACCATATAAAAAGAAAAATTAATTTTATTCGTCACATGTACATCGAAACAACAAAACATACATCAATGCGTCATTTGTGCCATGGCTTTTTTGCAATCAGCTGGGGGCACCACAAGTGTCACCACACTTCTGGCACCAACATACTGTGCCCACAAATCACTAACCATGTATTTTTAGAATGCAGAGGAAGCCAGAGCGCCCAGTGGAAACCCATGTGGTCACAGGGAGAATGTTTGAATTCCTTATTTGCAGCAGGAATCGAATCACTGGCACTGGCACTGTAAAGCTACACAGCCTGCTGCTGGTGCTGGTTTCATCACTGAAACAGAGGCTGTGCTCAGAGCCCGGTTTCCTGACCTAATACCAAGTAGGACCCAATTTTATATATTACATTTGGGCTCAAGCAGTCTGGAATGAATTCCTTCTTTCTCCAGCATGGGTTGCATGCTTAGGATGGTATTTTTTATTGAACTGGTTGGGTCAAGCCTGGGAAAACTATAAGCACTTCTGTCAGATTGGCTTTATGTTGGTTCAGTTCAGGTATTCATTTTATATCGAAGCTGGACAAAGCTCATGCCAAAGACTTAATCTCATAATCTGGATTGATGCATTTCTGAGTTAGACTTGCACTATCTAATTCTAGTGCACCAGGCTAGAATTTGCACAACATGATTTTAGGGCAGACTGTAAATTTTTATAAATTATACAGTAAAGAATGAACATGGGGATGTATGAATGAGAAGATTAGATCTTCCTGTGGTTCTTTTATGCTGTATATCCATAGTTGCAGCCTAGTTAAATGCATTAATTATTTCTCAGCCAAAAATGATCTTATCTGTTGAGGTGTAATTGCTGCATTTAGTGTCAGGAAGGAAGTGGAATATTTCAAATGCACACTACGACAAACACATAGGACATTGCCCTACACACCTTTGGCCTATTCCAACTAAAAATGACATGACAACCAGCTCTTTGAAATTAATAGGCAGTCTGTTGCACTTCCAGAATCTTACATTAACAGCAGCAATGCATAAACTCAGTAGTCTTCCCAGCTGGGAACTTGAATCAGAAATTTCCATGAAGCCCTACTTCTGTTAATTTAATAGCTATTGAATCAAAGGTTGAAACTTCCAGTTGACAAGGCTCAAAGCAGGTGTTTGGGGAATCATGTGATTGAAGAATCATATGGACCTAGGTCTATTTCTAGCTCCAAAAATTTATTATATGAGTTTTTATTATTATATCAATGTATCCCCAGCAGTGAGAAACACTGTGTGTTCCATTCAAGTTCCTGTAAAACAAAGAAAGCCTCTATTTATTATTCTGCTTTGCTAGTTGATCTCTAGATATGAACAATTAATTCCATACCTTGCATGTTTATGTGACCAGGTGTCTAAGGAGGTATAGGGGATCAATTTAACCATTCTACAGAGAGATGGCAGACAATGTCTGGGTCATTCCATGATGTCCCCTGTTCACTGCCTCTGAGCCAGACCGATGGCCCTTGTACTCAGAGTCCTGTGTATCCAGTTCAAATTGCTACCGTGCTGATAAAAGAGATCACTCTATGACACCACAAAATGGAATGTGGACAAGTCTCACCATACCTAGTCCAGATATAATTTGAAAGTTAAGCTTTGACTCCAAGACCAGAGCAAGGAGCTGCACAAGGTAGAACATGCAGGGTGGTGACTTGTGAACATTCACAAGTGTGCATACCACCTCCATAATCTCATGTAATTTAGAAGATTATTTGAGGTAGGGTCCTGGTGACCTCCCCTTCTCTACCCCACTACACACCGCACACCCCTGCAACAACCATCTAATGACACATGCAGTTACAGAAGCACCACACATTACGAAAATATGTGCCCCCTCCTGAAGCTGGCACATTTCGATTTCTGTGTTACCTCTATCTTCTCATTAGCATATCCAATTTAATTACACCACTCCACAACCTTACGTTAGTGAAATAAACTAATAAGATGATAACATTAAATATAATATTAAAATACAGTGGCATTAATTGTGGACTACTTGTAATTGAAGGAAGAAGAAAAATGTGTAAAGAGAAATAGGTATGTATAAGAATTTGTTAAAAACATTTCAAAGGGTGGCAATCTGGTTTTTAGATTAGATTATGAAGACACACAGTCCTCTTTCATTGTCATTTAGTAATGCATGCATTAAGAAATGATACAATATTTTCTCCGGTGTGATATCACAAAACACAGGACAGACTAAGACTGAAAAAAACTGACAAAACCACATTAATTATAACATATAGTTACAACAGTGCAACAATACCATAACTTGATGAAGAAGTCCATGAGCACAGTAAAAGTTCAAAGTCTCTCAAATGTCCCACATCTCATGCAGGCGGGAGAAGGAAGAACTCTCCAGGCCATATCCGACCACAGTCTGACTCTGAGTCATCTGAAAACTTCGAGCTCTGATCAGCTCTCCGACACCAAGTACTGAGTGCCATCTCTGTCCAAACGATTCGACCTCAACCTTCGTTGCCAACAGCAGGCAAAGCCGGGGATTTGGGCCTACCCTCTAGAAGATTCCCAACCACGCAGTAATGACAGCAGCAAACGAGCGTTTCAGAAATTTCTCCAGATGTCCCTCTGTACTTTCACATCCCTCTCCATCAAATCAGAATTGTCCACGACCCCTATTTAACGGATACGATATTTTTCACCAGAGGGCTGCTCACGCGCAGCGCGTTGGTGGGAAGAAACCGGAGCACCCAGAAGAAACCCACATGGTTCATGGGGAGAATGTATAAACTTACAGATAACGCTTGAATAGAATGCCAAACTCCAGAATGCTCTAGGCTGTAACAGTGTTGGCACTACTGTGCACTGCTGTGGTGCCTCTTGATGATGTAAATGGTGACGCAACATATTTGCATGGCAAAATCCTCTAAGTAGGATTGTGATGATTAGATTTTGAAACTGTCAACTCAAAGGATCATTTTGATTGAAGAAAGCCATTAGATGCTATTTAATTAATTCCTAGATAGTGATACTAATGTTTACCTGTGACAGCTTTCACATAAATATATTCTTGTCAATGCTTCTTGGATTTATGACCATTCTCTTTTTGAGGAAGATCTTTTTGTCATAAATAAAAAATAATTTCAGCTGAACTTGTGTTTATCACTTGTTCTTCGGCATTCACTCGGGATCAAAGATAATTTGCTTCTGTGAGTCCTGAGGGAACTGATGAGGCCATTGTGTGACTCACAGATTCTGTCATAAGTGTGGCAGATGTCATCTCCCAGTTGAGCCACATATCTCCTCTGTGAGCTACACAAAAGGGGCATAAGGTCTCCAAGCAGAAACTGCAATGGGTTCAGTCAGTCATTACATACTTAGGACATACTTTATCCCAGGACACTGGATATCATGTGAAAACCCATAAAGGCTCTAACCAAGCCACCATGGCCCAAGACACTGTGAAATGAAGCACTTTTTGGGTATAACCGGATATTGCAGACAATGCATTTTAGATTATACGGCCATTGTCAAGTCATTGCCAGGAGACCTCCCTGCCAAACCAGACCCACTGGTCTGGACCCCCAGGCTGAAGGCGCAGTCAAACACGTCAAGAATGTCTACCCCTGCAATGGGGCTACAAGACTATAATAAAGAATTCCACCTCTTCATACACCCTAGGGAGGCATTTGCGCAGGCGGTCCTGATGCAGGATCACGGCAACAAGAAAAGGCCTATCGCTTATTTTAGTAGCCAACTGGATCGAATTGCCAGGGGACTGCCAGACTACCTGCCTGTGGTGGCAGCCACCTATTATGCTGTACAACAGCCCAGTCTATAACCCTAAAGCATTTTGCATTTTACCCCATGCAGTTGAAACATTGCTAATTCAATGCACTACCCAACACCTCACCTCAGCAAGACAGATTGAAATACTGGCAAATCCTAACATTCAGATTCTCCAGTGAATGGTTCTAAACCCGGCCACCCTTTTACCTACCAAAAACGATGGAGATCCACACTGTTGTGAAGCAGTCACGAGAGAAGTGAGTGAGCGAGCCCCATGTTGATTTGACTAAGCTGACTATTACTAATGCCAATTAGATTTCCCCTGTGGATGGTTCTGCAATGTGTGATGATTCTGGTAAGCCCCGTGCAGGATACACTATCACCAGTCCTACCAGTGTTGCTGAAGCTGCTGCTCTCCCTCCATCCTCCTCTGCCCAACAGGCAGAACTTTTTGCTCTTACTACAGCATGTATCCTGCCAAGGATCAGTGTCAATATATATCCTGACTCCCGCTATCTCTTCAGGGTAGCATTCTGCAGCAGCCTAAGCAGGTAGCTATCATTAAACATTCAGCATATACAGGACAAACTGATGATTTTCTCATGGCAATGATGCTGCGGAACAGGCCGCCAAGAAGGCTGCTCTCCAGCCTTCTCTCCCTTTCCGAGGACACGGCCAGAATAACGTCTCCGATGGTGTCTGCAACTGCTCACAAGTTCACACAAACGGGCAAGAGGAGTTAATTAACCACATAATTCAAAAAGCTGTAAATCAAGTTTATTGACAATGTATGATATGTTTTTTTACAAACTCCGGGGAAACTAGTGAAGGTGGAAAGGTCTGATGGACCATTCCATGTATTTACAGATGGATTTCATAGAATTACTTCTGTGTGAAGTTTATAAATATGTCTTATGGTCATTATTGATGTTTTTCATGATAGGTTGAATCATTTCCTTGGAGATAGCACAATGCAGTTACAGTAGCTAAATGTTTATTAAGGAAATCAACCGAAGTTCAAGATCTCATGAAAACTGCCTAACGACAATGGTATCCATTTTACTGGGAAGGTAATAAAAGCAATACGTAAAACCTTACAGATTGACCAGCATTTCCATTCTCGCTACCACCCTCAGTCAGCAGGCTTAGTAGAAAGTCTGAATGGAATTAAAAAGCTTAGTAAAATGTGTGAGGAAACTGGATTGATATTGCAGAGGGATGGACCTCAGGGATACTGTGCTTAGCCCTCTACTCTGCTGCCTCTATACCCATGACTATGTGGTTAGATATAGCTCAAATGCCATCTATAAATTTGCAGATGATGCAACCGTCATTGGTAGAATCTCAGATGGAGATGAGAGGGCACATAGGAGCAAGGTATGACTTCAGGAAGGGTAGGATGAAGGAACACAAACCAATCCTCATAGAGATCAGAAGGGGACAGAGTGAGCAATTTCAAGTTCCTGGGTGTCAAGATCTCTTAAGGATCTAACCTGGTCCCAACATATTGATGCAGCTATAAAGAAGGCAATACAGCTGCTATATTTCATTAGAAGTTTGAAGAGATTTGGAGAGCATTCTGACAGGCTGCATTGCTGTCAGGTATGGGGAAGCGGGTGTGGGGGGACTACTGCACAGGACTGAAAGTTACAGAAAGTTGTAAAATTAGTCAGCTCCATCTTGGGTACAGGTCTCTGTAGTATCCAAGACATCTTCCAGGGGCAGTGCCTCAGAAAGTCAGCATCCATTAAGGATCCCCGTCACTCGGGACATGCCCTCTTCTCATTGTTACCATCAGGAAGGAAGTACAGAACCTTGAAGGCACACATTCAGCAATTCAGAAACAGCTTCTACCCCTATGCCATCAGATTCCTGAATGGACATTGACCCCATGAACACTGCCTCACCTTTTTTTTAAATATACAATATATTATTTCTGTTTTTGCACTTTTTTAATCTGACTATTCAATATACATATATACTTACATTATTTATTTTTTCTTTCTATTATCATGTATTGCATTGTACTGCTGCTGCTAAGTTAACACATTTCATAACACATACCAGAGATAATAAATCTAATTCTGATTCTGAGATGGAAACAAGTATTACCTTTGATCCTTTTAACCATTAGGAAGGCCCCATGCTCTCCATTTGTTTCTGGAAAACAGACCCCACCAATTCCTTTCCATCAATATCCTTTTCCATCAGCTAGAACTTGTACTTACTCTCAACAGCTTCTCTTTTGTTTTCTCCCTGAGAAAACCCTGCCTTCTGAGACAATGAGAACACCTGTGGCATTCTGGAGTGAGTGGCTGCATCATGGGAACAGATGCTGCGGAGATGGAGAAACTGAGAAAAGTATATGGTGAACAAGAGAAAACCTGCAGATGATGAAAATCAAAGTTACACAAACAAAGTGCTGGAGGGTCTCAGAAGCCCAGGCAGCATCTATGGATAAGAATAAATAGTTGATGTTTCAGGCCGAGACCCTTCATCAAGGTTAGAAGAAAACGAGACAAGAAGTCAGAGTAAAGGTGGGGGGGGGGGGAGGCAGAGGAGAGGAAGCACAAGGTTGTACGTGATAAGTGAACCTGGGAGACGGGGAGCGGTGAAGTAAAGAGCTGGGAAGTTGACTGGTGAAAGAGAAAAGGGCTGGAGGAGGGAAGGACAGAAGGCTATGGAAGAAAAGGAAGGGGGAAAAGCACCAGAGGGAGGTGAAGGGCAGGTAAGAAGATAAGGTGAGGGAGGGAAATGAGAACAGGGAATGGTGAAGGAGAAGGGGGGCAATTACCAGAAGTTCGAGAAATCGATGTTCATGCCATCAAGTTGGAGGCTACCCTGACAGAGTATAAGGTGTTGCTCCTCCATCCTGAGTGTGGCCTCATCATGGCAGTAGAGGCCCCTTTTTTCCACTCCTGATGAAGGGTCTCAGCCCAAAAGGTCAAATGTTTACTCTTTTCTGCAGATGCTGCCTGGCCTGCTGAGTGTATTACAGGAAATGGTGCCCTTGCAATCAGGGACTGGGAGTATCCGAGTTTTCCAGCTTGAGAAATATCCCTTTATTCTTTGCTGTCTATCCAATTGCAAAATTTCAATATACATCAGGCTGTTACCCCAGTTCAAGTCCTGATAAAGGATCTCGATCTATTTCTCTCCATTAATGCTGCCTAACCTGCTGGGTTCTTCTAAGAACTCTGTGTGTGTGTGTGCTCCAGATTTCCAGTTTCTGATATCTCCATCTGCTCTACTCCTGGGGCCTTAACAAAAGCATTCTAAACCCAAAACGCTCATCCCTATCTACTCTGCTAGTCACATCGTCAAAGCACTGTAGAATAGTCAAATATGATCTTACAATTAAAACTCCATCTGTAGTGGTCAATCCATTTATTTGTTTGGAGGTACTGTGTTATCGTTCAGTCTGGCAGTGCTAGAGAAGTTTTGTTGGAGGGAGAGCTGGACCTATTGTAGATCTGTACTGAGTTCTGTAGCAATGTGCCAGAGAGCTGTTAGGAGATGTCAGACAGTGGTGAACTGCCGAGGGACGGGGCCCGAGCCCCCGTAGATAGCGGTCCCCACTTCCTCAGCTCCCGCCTGCAGGGCAGCGCTGTCCCGGCACCTGAGTACCAGCTGAGCGGCGCTTCCGATCGCTGCGGTGGGTGGGGCAAACCGGGGCTTTATCGCTGCCGACTGCTGAGGCACAAGCCGACCCCAGTCAGCCAGCAGGATGCAGGCTGAGAGCCGAGCCACCATCCAATAATGGAGCCGGGCTGTGATCGACCGCCCGAGAAGAGGCCGCGGCTGGACACCCGGGAGAAAAGGGCGGTAGGTCCCGAGAGGCCGGTGGCGGACCGCGAGGCTCCGGAGAGGCCGGTGGCGGGCCGCGAGGCTCCGGAGAGGCCGGTGGCGGGCCGCGAGGCTCCGGAGAGGCCGGTGGCGGACCGCGAGGCTCCGGAGAGGCCGGTGGCGGGCCGCGAGGCTCCGGAGAGGCCGGTGGCGGGCCGCGAGGCTCCGGAGAGGCCGGTGGCGGACCGCGAGGCTCCGGAGAGGCCGGTGGCGGGCCGCGAGGCTCCGGAGAGGCCGGGGACGGACCGCGAGGCCCGGAAATGGCAGGACGGCGTTTACTTCAACTCTTACTCGGACGTGTCCATTCACGAGGAGATGATCGCGGACACGGTGCGGACCGGCTCGTACCGCCGGGCGCTCCAAGGCACCGGGCTGCTGCGCGGCCTGGCCGTGCTGGACGTCGGCGCGGGCACAGGCATCCTCAGCGCGTTCTGCGCGCAGGCAGGCGCGGCGCGCGTCTACGCCAGCGAGGCGTGCGCGGTGATGGCGGAGCGGGCGCGCGAGGTGGTGGCGGCCAACGGACTGGGCGGGCGCGTGCTCGTGCTGCAGGGGCGCGTGGAGGAGGCGGCGCTGCCCGAGCGGGTGGACGCCATCGTCAGCGAGTGGATGGGCTACGGCTTGATGTACGAGTCGATGCTCCGCAGTGTGCTGCACGCCCGGGATCGCTGGCTTAAACCCGGCGGCCTGCTCTTCCCCTGCCGCGCCGAGCTCTACGTGGCCCCGGTGACCGACTCGGCCCTGCAGGAGCGCCTGTCCTTCTGGGCCGGCGTCAAGGAGCTCCACGGCGTCGACATGGCCTGTATGGCCTCCTTCGCCCGCCGTTGCCTCATGAACGACGAGATGGCGGTGGGTGCGCTGCACGGCGAGGACGTCCTGGGCCGGCCCTACATGTTTGCTGCCATCGACCTGTACACTGTCACCGAGCAGGAACTCAGCGAACTAGGCGGCTCCTTCACCATCACCTCCTTTGGCATTGCCACCATGCACGCCTTTGCCTTCTGGTTTAACGTTATTTTCCCCACTCCTCCCCCAGCAAGGGAAGTTGGCCGTGGCCTCCTTGCGGACAGCACCCGTGCTGGTGACCATAGTGCCCCTGATGCTGAGAGTCAAAGTGTACCAGGTCCACATACAGATAATCATACTGGTACCTTTGCAGACGATGAGTGTCAAACATCCAGTACTAATTCCCATGCAGACAGTGCTAATACCAGCAGCCACAACGTGTTTACAACTAAGACTGACAACCCCCATTCATTGAATGCCAATGCAGATGACCACAAGACAGTTGATGCTAATGTCAATGAGTTGGAGCCAGTTGTCTTGTCAACTTCTCCCTTTGCAGAGGAAACACATTGGAAACAATCCATTCTTTATCTAGATGAACCTGTTGAAGTATTCCAGGACACTGTGTTAAAAGGGAAGATAACTTTAGCTCCAGCAGAAGATAATCCAAGATATCTCCGTATATCTTTGATTTATGAGATTGGAGATGGAGAGAAAAGAACAAAAATATTCAAAATGGGGGAGGATTTCCCTCCTTTTGAATGATACATTTGAGAATGTGTATGTGGACTGTTTAAGTGACTGGACATCTTTCCATGCTTTGGTTTCTAAATACTTTCCCTAGTGCTTTGAAAAATTCATTGTCTCAATGTCGAAAAACCACCATGAGAGCAAGCAGGAGAAGCAGTGAGTCAGGAGAAAATTGATTGGCCTGCGGAATTGAAAATAATGTATGAAAACTAATTTTGAAATTAGGTGGGGATTGATGGTAGAGAATGAAAATGTGTTTCTGATTAAATTGTTTTTCATGCACCCTGTCTGTATTTTTAATAATTTTAATAACAAATGGATGAACTTGGGTTTCATTAGTTCATTTTTTTTATCAGCATGAATTCTTGCTGTAGTTTCCATGTTCGAGCATCACATTGGACATTTAATCCAAAAATGTTCAGACAACATCTGTGGGAATCCATGAATAGGTTACAGACCTGAAATAATAACACTAGTATATTTTTTCCACAGGTGCAGCATGACGTTCTAGAATTTTGTGTTTTATTTCATATTTCCTCAGAGGTTGTATTTGTGTATGAAGTGGTTCTTGATAGGATCATAGTACTTCCATTTCATTCTTAGACGTTGAAAGGATACTATTTCCTGGACAATAATGTTTTAAATGTCAGCTAGTGGTTGCCTCATTATCCTTAGGAAAAGGAAAATGAAAATGGAAAAGTCAGTACAGTGAAGATGTAAAGATTCAGTTGAACTCAGAAGATTTCTACATATAACATTAACCCTTTTTTTTATGGCTGTCTGATGTTAACTGATTTATGCATTTACTCACCAGTTTAATTCAAATTATTCTTAGTCTTGGAGACTCAGGAGGCTCCAGATGTAGATGCTGGAATCTGGAGCAACACACAGTTTGGAAGAACTCAGTGGATTATGCAGCATCTGTGGAAGGAAGGTAATTGCTGATATTTGGGCCAAAACCCTGGGTGAGGACTGAGAGTGGGTGGTAAAATTGCCAGCATAGAGAGGAGAAGGGGAGCGGCAAGAAAGAATCCTGGTCCCGCCAGCCACCACTTCTTCTCACCATCCATCTGCGAGGACCACACCACAATGATACCCTTGTCCACTCAAACTTTCACACCCATCCCTCATTTCCCCAGCACTAATCCCTGCAATCACGGGAGGTGCAACACTTGTTGTTCCACCTCCTCCCTCACCACCAACTGGGGATCTGTGTAGATCCAGGTGAGGCACAGATTCAAATGCATCTCTTCCAACCATGTCTACTGCATTTGATGCTCCCATTGTAGCCTCCTGACTAAATGTAGACTTAGTAATCATTTTGGAGAACACCTTCGCTTAGTCTGCAGTGGCGATCCTGAGCTCCCAGTTACAGACTTTATCAGCTCCCCTTCCCATTCCTCTACTGACCTGTCAATTCTTGGCCATCTCTACAGCCAGAATGAAGCCTAACACAAACTGGAGAGGCAACATCGTAAACTTTATGTGGGTAGTCTACAGCCCAATAGCATGAAAACAGAGTTTTCCAATTTAAAATAAATCCCACCCCTTCCCCTCCCCCACATAATCTTCCTGTCCTCTCATGTTTGTCGCTCTCCTCCTCCCCCCCCAAGCCCTCTCCTTCACCCATTTTTGTCCCCTTTCCCCACCATCCATCAGCATCTCACCTCCCCCATCTGGTTCTAATTATCATTTTCCTCTCCCTTTTTCTCTAATGGTTCCCGTTCTCACCTTCTTAGCAGAATCCAACATTAGTGTTCCTGCTTATTTACCTCCTGCCGTGACCTGCCGTCTTTACACTGCCTGCCTCCCGCCACGTCCCATCTCCGCACTGCCCACTTGTACACTCAGATAAACAATATGCCTTGTGTAGTGAAGGGGTAACAAATCAAGGTGTCAGCACTCAGTAGTGGTACAGATACGTTTCTGTCCCATCATGATCATTTGTATTCTGTGTTACGGTGATGTTTAAAGCAGATCTGTTAGTGAAAGGCTATTTGTTATTGCCAGAGTTTGGTATTGCACTTGGTTAGGTCTTAATTTGTCTAACTATGACACATCAAACCTTGAAATGGATGGGTTACAGCAGAAGCCCATGAACATACACTGAGTGGTTATTGGGTAGAAGAGAAATTGCAGTATTCATAGACAAACAGGACCTTTCAGTGGCCCATCCAGTGTTTCCTCTTTGAAGAAAAGGTGTTCATTAATGTTATATTCTTGGGAGCGTAACTAAAAAAAATGAGCTGTTGCACTTACCCATTTAATAGTGATTAAACTTAAAAGATGCCTTTAGTGGCAATGGCTCCATGACAGTATTCTTAGGCCTGAGGTAGAAATTGTGCATGCAGTTTCAAAGTTCCAAGGTAAATTTATTATCAAAGTACATCGCCATGTGCAAACCGGAGATTCATTTTCCTGTGGACATACTCAATAAACCCGTAATAAAATAATACCCATAATCATCATCAGTGCATTCTCGTGGCCAATGCAACAGCAACCATTCGGAACCATGAGTCAGAACAATATAAACACAAGCACTCGGCAGAAACAACACTCAATTGTGCACTGATGATGTTACCTTGACTGGCGACGAAACGTTTGCCACCTATCCTCCAGGCACAAACAAGCAGCCAACCCAAGCTACCAATCTTTCATTTCAATATATCATAAAAAAAATCAAAAGACTACACTAAATTGGGAGTTTAACTAGTGTGCAAAAGGCAACATTAATTTCCTTGTTTATGACTTGAGAATCCATTCTCCCAGGTTCTATCATTCACCTATTTAGAGTGAGGATTAGAACCAATTTACAGTGGCTAATTAGTCTGTGTGTTCTATGCAGCTGCCTACATAACACATCCCAGTCACTTCACTTGTTTACCCTCTTAACCAATTTTCATGAAGGTTCTGTGTCAATGTCATGGATGTAGATGACATTCCAGCAATAGTCCCTGGGGCTATTGACCAGCTTTTGCTTGAGATGAAACTTTGAACATCTGAATTGTCACCAGAACATGCATAAATTAGCAGATGCAAACTAATTTGAGGGTATATTGTAACTTCTCATATTTTGGTAGCCAACTCAATGAAGGCAGACATCGATGAAGAAATTCACCATCACCTCCATTGTACCAAGACCTCAGACCTACCATAAAAGCCATTACCTAAAAGTTAACAGTCATCTGCAATTTGTGTATCAGACCTAGATTTGAGTCAAATTTCAAAGCACTGGAAAGTACTAACAATACAGTGTTCACCAAATCCTTCCAATTTGTTGGAAGGACAGTAGAATTCACTTATGGCAATCCAGCAATTTCAGCTTCAAGGCTATGGCTACTTCCACTAAGAAGACTGCATCATTTGCATGCCTGACACTAACTCCAAAAACACATAACACAAGCACTGTCATAAGACCATAAGAGATAGGAGCAGTATTAGGCCCATTGAGTCTGCTGCACCATTCCCTCTCAACCTCATTCTTCTGCCTTCTCCCTGCAACCTTTAACACCCTGACTAATCAAGAACCTATCAACCTATGCTTTAAATATACTCAATGACTTGGCCTCCACAGCTGCCTGTGGCAATGAATTCCTCAGAATCACTACTCTCCATTTAAAGAAATACCTCATTTCCATTCTAATGGCAATCCCTCTATTCTGAGGCTGTGCCCTCTGGTCTTAGACTCGCCCACTGTAGGAAACTAACTCTCCACATCCATTCTATCTAGGCCTTTCAATATTTGATAGGTTTCAATGAGATCCCCACTCATTCTAAACTCAAGTGAGTACGGGCCCAGAGCCATCAAATGCTTCTCATGCAGTATATTAACCCAATCATTCTTGTGAACCTCCTGTGAGGAGATTGCAGAGTGGACTGAGAGATTCAATGTTGTGCTCAAAGCTTCCACCAAAGCTGGGAACCTCAAGCCATAACAGGTTAAAGTGGAGGAGGAGCACATGGAATAACTTTGAGAACCCAAGGTCATCGGAGGCACCCAGAAGTTTTTTTGTAAGCTGTGCATCACTTTTAAATTCCTTGCCCACCCTATCAACCACCCACTGTCCCATTTCTGTAAGAGTCTATGGTTACTGCCTCTCCCATTTGTGTAGGAGTCTATGGTTGTGTAAGATGGAGTACCTGGTAAGGCTCTGAAAACCTGTGCCATTCAAGGACATTTTCAACCTCTCACTGCTACAGGCATAAGTTCCCACTTGCTTCAAAAAGGCAACAATTATACCAGTATCAAAGAATAATGTGGGCTGCCTGAACGACTAACACCCGGTAGCACTCACATCGACAGTGATGAAATGCTTTGAGAGGATGGTTATGACTAGACTGAACTCTTGCCGTATGAAGAGCCATGGACCCATTGCAATTTGCCTATTGTCACAATAGGTCAATGGCAGATGCAATCTCCATGGTTCTTCACACAGCTTTAGACCACCTGAACAACAGGAACACCTACATCAGAATGCTATTCATGGACTATAGCTCAGAATTTAATACAATCATTACTACAATCCTAATTGAGAAGTTGCAAAACCTGGGCCTCTGTACCTCCCTTTGTAATTGGATCCTCGACTTCCTAACCAGAAGACAACAGTTTGTGCGGATTGGTGATAACATATGCTGTTGGCTGACTGTCAACACTGGTGCACCTCAGGGGTGTGTGCTTAGCCCACTGCTCTACTCTCTGTATGCACATGACTGTGTGGCTAGGCATAGCTCAAATACCATCTACAAATTTGCTGATGATACAACTATTGTTGGTAGAATCTCAGGTGGTGACGAGAGGGCGTACATCAGTGAGATATGCCAACTAGTGGAATGGTGCCACAGCAACAACCTGGTACTCAACGTCAGTAAGACAAAAGAGCTGATCATGGACTTCAGGAAGGGTAAGACGAAGGAACACATACCAATCCTCATAGAGGGATAAGAAGTGGAAAGAGTGAGTAGCTTCAAGTTCCTGGGTGTCAAGATTTCTGAGGATCTAACCTGGTCCCAACATATTGATGTAGTTATAAAGAAGGCAAGACAGCTGCTGTACTTTATTAGGAGTTTGAAGAGATTTGGCATGTCAACAAATAACACTCAAAAACTTCTATAGTTGTACCATGGAGAGCATTCTGACAGGCTGCATCACTGTCTGGTATGGGGGAGGGGGGGGGGCTACTGCACAGGACCGAAAGAAGCTGCAGAAGGTTGTAAATCTAGTCAGCTCCATCTTGGGCACTAGCCTACAAAGTACCCAGGACATCTTCAGGGAGCAGTGTCTCAGAAAGGCAGCGTCCATTATTAAAGACCTCCAGCACCCAGGGCCTGCCCTTTTCTCACTGTTACCATTAGGTAAGAGATACAGAAGCCTGAAGGCACACACTCAGCGATTCAGGAACAGCTTCTTCCCGTCTGCCATCGGATTCCTGAATGGACTTTGAAGCTTTGGATACTACCTCACTTTTTTTAATATATAGTATCTCTGTTTTTGCACATTTTTAATAATCAATATACATAATCGATTTACTAGTTATTTATTATTATGTTTTATTTCTCTCTCTCTCTCTCTGCTAGATTATGTATTGCATTGAACTGCTGCTGCTAAACTAAAAAATTTCACATCACATGCCGGAGATGATAAACCTGATTCTGATTCTGATTCCTACATTGGTTTCATCAGTCATCTCAGCATCTGAACTGAAGTGGAAGCCAGTTATCTTCAATCGTGAGGAACTGTTTAAGCAAGGGTTCTGGATATAAAGTAATATAGAGGCAGGAGTGTCACTTTATGGGGCAAATGCGCCAGGTCTGAATGGAAATGATCTATTGGAACTGATGTCTTGGTAAATTGATGGGGCGCCATGGTAGTGTAGTGGTTAGCACAACACTATTGCAGCGCTGGCATTGGAGTTCAGAGTTCAATTCCAGTGTCCCCTGCAAGAAACTTGTACGTCCTTCCTGTGAGCATGTGAGTTTCCTCTGGGTGCTCTGGTTTCCTCCCACATTCCAAAGGTGTACCGGTTAGTAGCTTAACTGGTCATTGTAAATTGTCTTGTGATTAGGCTAGGGTTAAATAGGTAGGTTGATGGGCAGTGTGGCTTGTTGGGTCGGAAGGGCCTGTTCCACAGGGTATCTGTAAATAAAATAATTAAGTAAGTAAATGACAAAAATTAGGGATTTAAACTAATAAAAGAGGTGGGAGGATTCTGGAACAAATATGTTCAAAAATAATACAAGAAAAATAAAAAGCTGTAGCATTGGACAATAGCTGAGTGGGCAGAGTGAATGAGAATTGACAGTTTACAAAGGCACTAGGTGATTAGTAAGTAAGATCTCATCAGAAAAAGTAGAAAAGTTGAAATAATTTATGAGTGTTAAGCATTTACAATAAAATAAATGAATTGTTTACACATTAAACTAATAGTCATTGTGGAGACATTACTGTCAATTGATAGTTGAAAAAAAGCAATCCAGTATACTTGTCCTTTCAGTGCCTTGCTTACCGTAGTACATTATCTGCTAGATTATTTATCTGACAGGATTCAAAGGGAGAGAGAGAGAAGTGAAGTGAGGGAATACAATACCTGGACCTAAGTGTTAGAAACCATGATCATAAGTAATGAGAAAATGTGAAGGTGATTAGCAATAAACAAGGGAAATGGAGTTTTTGTAAATGATATTAAAATGGAGGTCTTGATCTTTAAACATTCATGCAGTCAAATGTTATGTTGATGCACCAGAGCTGTTAGTAAATTTCATCAGCAATGCTTCATTGTGATGTAGTTGCACAGATAAGGAAGGTGGTGCTGTATATGTTTTGCAGTGCCTTGTGGACCTATATCATTGGAGGACAGTGTTGTACCACAGGGACTGGTAGGTGGAGGACCTTTGTGGACAGATATTTAGAATTTTAGAGAGATACGGCACAGAAACAGGCTCTTAAACCCATTGAGTCTGTGTCAACAATCATTCAGCAATTTACATACATTCTATCTCAATTTCATTTTATATTCTCCCCACATTCTCATCAGGTTCTATCACTCACTTATACATGGTGTTGTCTGTGCTGACTGAGGTTGGAGCAACTTGTGTTGAACCATTTCCTGTTTTTTCATGCAGATTAACTCCACTCCAGCAGAAAGATTGTAGTAGGTGGCATACAGCAATGTGGTGAGAAACATAAAGGGTTGAAGCAATGACACAAGCTTGGTTGACACTATCTTGTATTGAAATTAGATCTGGTGTAGATATGCTGGTTAAGTGGATGGCTTGGATGCATGAACTAGCAACTCTTTAGCTACTGGGAAGAAGCAGTTGAGGAACTGATGACTTTCCTTTTGATAGACAGCAGAGATATCCCTCTGTGGTCTTCACAATCAGATTTGTCTCCTGATTGAAGATGCTCATGATTATGGCATCTCAGACCTCCCTTAGCATGTCCTCCTCTCTCAGACAAGGGAGCTGAGTTTGTGAATTTGTGGCTGAAACTCCTCTATGTCAAGTGTTAAAACATCATCATGAACAGTGTTACTCCCAAGACCTGTGGTTTTGTGAGGAGGAATATTTGAGTGAAAGTGCGAGTGCACGAAGCAGAGTATATATGAGGAAGTGTGCTCATGAAAAAGTGGATAACATTAGTTACAGTTTAAAGCGGAGCTTGTGCATAAACTGTGGTGGTGCTTGACTGTGAATTTGTGGAGCTCTATTTCTGCAAAGAGTGGAGTGTATACAATTGGACAAGGGAAAACTGGCAATAAAGAACTGTCCAATTCAGGATGAAAGCATTAAAGGTTCAAATGTTCATTTTATTGACGAAGTATGCATGTACAATACAACTCTGATATTTGTCTACTCCAGATAGCCATGAAATACAGAAAGACCATGGGTGTTGATGAAAGAAAAGACATCAACTCCCCCACCCCAACCGGCATGAAAAAGAAAAGAAACGAAACACACAGACCAGAAAATCCCCCCTCACCTGCAGCAGAAAACAACCACAATGTCAATCCTTGACCCCCTCACTTGCAGAAAAGAACAGCAACAGCAGCACAAACCCCAACTCCCCCCTTTTAAACACAAAAACTTAACAGATCATCCACAAGCCTGAAGGGCACCAATATGAAGTCCAGTCCAATAATCACATAAGTTATTAAAGATTAGATTAAACATTAGCTTTATTTATCACATATACAGTAGTAGACAGCCATCAATCGCAGGGGATCATGGGTTTGTGCCTCTGGTGGACTGTGTCCTCTTCAGGGCACAAGCCTGGGTGGGAAGATTTGAAGAACTGGCTGTTGCCCATGCAGCAGGTTCCCCCTCTCCCCATCACTGATGTAGCGCCAATACAACTTGGCATCAGTGTTGTCACAGAGGCTGCCAGAATGAAGTTGTAAACAACATCAAACTGCCTTAGGGACCCCAGCTCCAGATTTCTTCCTTGGGGTTTACTCACAAAGCCTTTCCCATGGATGGGTATGGCTGCAAGGCAGCAGAGGTGTAAAATCAGAGTTTTCCTTCTGGGCAGGCTGCCATCCAAGGCTAATGAGCCCCACCTACCTGAAGCAACTGGTTTTGAGGCACCAGTGGTCTGCCTTTGCCCTTTCTCTTGTCAGTAGAAATGGTTCTGCCAGGCCTAGTAGCTAAGCCACGCATGAAAGCCAAGAGTTGGACTTGGTTGTCAGAGGCTGTTGGAAACATATGCCATTTGGAGCACTTTATAGTAATGGGAGCTTATCCCCACTACCATCCTAGCTATGACAACCTTAGGAACCACATATACAGAATATCGAAACATACAGCAGAATATGTTGCTAATGACAAATCAAATCAGTGGGTATTGTGCTGGGCAACCCACAAGCATTATCATGCTTCTAGCACCCACATAGCATAACCACAACTCACTAACACTAACTGTATGTCTTTGGAATGTGGGGGGAAAGTGGAGCTCTTAGAGGAAACACACTTGTTCATAGGGAGAACAAGTAAACTCCTTACAGACTCTGATCTATGAATGTGAAAATGTGAACGTGATTGCAGTGGGAATCGAACTCCGATTTTATAGTTGGCACTGTAAGATTACTGTGCTAAGTACACATAGTGAGTGTCTGAATTCATGCCTCATAAAGGGAATCCCTTTGCAGTGTCATTGGTCTGTCCTTCAAAGTGATGGCAGCAAATTAAGAGTATCTCTAAGTATAGTCCTGGCCTGGGTTATATTTTAAATATAGATTGGATAGGAGCTAGAGGAATGTGGGAAAGGAGGTGGATATTAATATTAGAGTGCATGTGGAGGATGAACTCTAATATATACTCAGTGACCACTTTATTAGATATCTCCTATACCTAATAAAGTGGCCACTATGTGTATGCTAGTGGTCCACTGTTGCTGTAGTCCATCCACCTTGAGGTTCAACATGTGTTCAGAGATGCTGTTCTGCAATGCGTGGTCATTTGAATTACTGTCACCTTCCTGGCAGCTTGAACAAGTCTGGCTGTTCTGATTTTTCTCATTAACAAGGTATTTTCATCCACAGATCTGCTGTTCATTGGATTTTTTTTCCCACATCATTCTCTGTAATGTAGTAGTAGTAGTAGTCATACTTTATTGATCCCAGGGGAAATTGGTTAACATTAAACACTAGAGAATGTTGTGTGTGAAAATCCCAGGAGATCTGCAGTTTCTAAGATACTCAAACCACCATGTCTGATAACAACAATCATTCCATAGACAATGTCACTTAGATCGCATTTCTTCCCCATTCTGATGTTTCGTCTGAACAACATTGAACCTCATCACCATGTTTACAGGCTTTTATACATTGAGTTGCTGCCACATGATTGGCTGTTTAGATATTTGCATTAATGAGCAGGTGCACAGATGTACCTAATAAAGTAAAGTAAATTGAATTGAATTGACTTTATTTCTTAGGTCCTTCATGTACATGAGGAGTAAAAATCTTTACATTACATCTCCGTCTAAATGTGCAATGTACAATTTATCATAATTTGTAATGAATAGTATGTACAACAAGACAGACAGAAATACAATTGTTTCACCATGAATTAATCAGTCTGACAGCCTGGTGGAAGAAGCTGTCCCAGAGCCTGGTGCTCCTGGCTTTTATGCTGCAGTACCGTTTCCTGGATGGTAGCAGTTTGAACAGTTTGTGGTTGGGGTGACTCGAGTCCCCAGTGATATTTTGGGCCCTTTTTACATACCCGTCTTTGTAAATAGAAACATAGAAAATCTATAGCACAATACAGGCACTTCGGCCCACAAAGCTGTGCTGAGCATGTCCTTAGAGTACCTTAAACCACCACGGTGGGCTTCACGGCTGAACAGGTGAGAAGACAGCTGAAACGTCTCAACCCTAGCAAGGCTGCAGGACCGGATGGTGTCAGTACCAGGGTGCTCAAAGCCTGTGCCCCTCAGCTATGTGGAGTACTTTGCCATGTATTCAACCTGAGCCTGAGGCTCCGGAGGGTTCCTGTACTGTGGAAGACGTCCTGCCTCATCCCTATGCTGAAGACACCGCGCCCCAGCGGCCTCAATGACTACAGACCAATGGCATTGACCTCCCACATCATGAAGACCCTGGAGAGACTTGTTCTGGAGCTTGTTCTGATAGGATTCTGTTGGAGACAGTGGAGTTGATATGATGGACATGGAGGGTTATGGGGTGAGAGGTGAGTGCAAGAACAACCTAATCTCTGTTATATTGGGGGTGATAGTGTGAGGGCACGTGTGGCAATGAAGGAGATGTGGGTGAGGGCTGTGTTGGTAGCAATGGAGGGGAAACCTCATTTTTTTGAAACAGAGGATATCTTGGATGTCCTGGAATGGAAAGTCTTGTAATGAGAACTGATGTCGTGGAGATGGAAGAGCTGAGAGAAGGGATCCTTGCAAGTGATGGGATGGGAGAGTGTAGTCAGCGTAACCATGAGAGTCAGTGGTTTGATAAAAGATGTTGTTAGATAGTCTGCCTCTGGAGACAGAGACAGAATGCACCTTACTTTGCTTCCTGTGGCCCTTTGAACCTGATTGCCAGGTTCATCCAGGCTGTTTTATTCAAGGGAGGACAAGCATTTAGCTATTTCCTGCAACGCACAGTAGATGAACAACATCACTGAAAAACAAAAAAAACTTGTGTTCATTAGGGGTCTTTTGGGGCCTCAGGATGTCCCAAACTACTCTACTGCTCCACTTTTCGTATCATGATCATTACTAGACTATAGGAAGCACAGCAAAATCTGTGCACAGCAAAATTCCACAACTAATAAACAGATTGTTTGTGTTAACACAATTTCTTTTGGAATAAATAATACTCAGTGCAAGGGCCACTCCCTGCTCTTTTCATTGAGCCGCTGGATCTTTAACCTCTATCTGGAGGAGAAAGAAATATTGGTCTTGTTAGTGGCGTCATCATGACTATGGCAAAGAAAGAGCTCATTCAGCACTTTGAGTCCGTGTTGACTCCCAGTAGAATAATCCTGTCAATCCCAAACCCACAATCCATAACCCAGCTAATCTCTTCCAGGTACATCTCTGATCCCTTTCCAAACACACTGATCAACTCCTACCGAACATCCAGTTAATCAATTTAAAAAGGCCTCTACTGTGTGGTTTAAGGATACATTTTCTGCACGTTAGCAGTTAATTCACCCTGTTCACACTATCTCTGGAACCTACGGTGGAGCTTGTCGAGCTGTTTAACTGAATGACAAAGTTTGGCAGTATGAAAGTGAAACATCATCTTGTAAAACGGAAACCAGCACAGAATAAATATCAGTGAACTTTTGTTAAGAGTGTTAACTATAGAACAGCCTGACAGTGCATCTAGGATTGCGTCTCAATTACTTTCTGCCATAGTAACATAGCTGAAAGACGTTCTCATGGTCAGTAGGAAAGGATATAAAAATGGTACCGAGCTCGGTTTTAGCTACCGAGAATAAAATGGGAGCATTGATTCTAGAATGAAATAGAATGGACTGCACAGAAACAGGCCCTTTGGATCAAATGTTTAATGCTGGTGTAAATGCTACGCACAGGACATTGCCCCCAACATTCCATTTAACTCTATCAGTGTCATCTCCTTTACTTCTACCCTCATGTTTATGTAGCAATCCATTAGAAACATGAATGCTATTTATTTCAGCTGATCCTTGTAACCAGCTCCAATTCTAAACAAATTCTCTATGAATGATTGCTTAAACTGGAGTAGATATCCAAGAAACTACAAGGATGGAAGAGGGATGTGTTTGAGAAAACAAAGGAACATGGATTTAAGGTAATTGTAATTGTAATTAGATTGGAGCTGATTTTTTTTTAAACCCAGTAGGAGATGAGCATCTAGAGCTCACTGTCTGAGAATATTAGTTGCAGAAATTCTCTGCAGGCTACAATCATTTTGTGAAGTAGTTAGTTGTTGAGGCAGCACAAGGTTTAAAAAGAGCTCAGGGCCTTTTGGAACTTTTCAGCAGGCTGCATTCATTGTGAGAAGTCATTCGTTGGTGAGGCAACGTGTCAAAATGGGGGTGCTGCTAATGGACCCAAATGCAAGACACAGACACTGAAGTACAAGGAACAGGACTTGACTAGAGTAGGAATGTGACAGGATACAGGCAAGGAGCAGGGACAAGAAAGCAGACTAGGGCTTGCACCCCGAGCGAGAGACTGGACAAGGACCCAGAACCTGGGCCTTGCCTTGGGCCCAGGCCCCAGAACCAGGCATGGACATGCCATGACTGCAGGACTGGAGGCCGGGGTCTTGAGGCTTGAAGACAGGCTTGGGGTCTTGGTGTAGATTCTTGAGGCTTGGAATCAGGCTGGGGTCTTGAGGCTTGGGGTCTTGGTGTGGGATCTTGAGGCTTGGAGCCAGGCTGGGGTCTTGGTCTAGGGTCTTGCGCTTGGAGACAGGCTGGGGACTTTGGTCTAGGGTCTAGGGTACTTTGAGGCTTGGGTATGGACTCCGAGCCAGAGACTGGGCAAGGACCCAGAACCTGGGACTTGACTCGGGCTCGGACTCCAGAACTATGCGAGGACAAGATGAGGCTACAGGACTGGACATGACTTGGGTGTGGAACTCCTGGGTAGGGCGAGACACAAGGACAGATGAAGGCACATGGACAGGACTCAGATAGGGCTGGACTAGGCACGGACTGAATGAGGGCCGACAGGAGCACGGAAGCCTCGGACTAAAAGAGACAGGAGCATGGAACACAGAGCCGACAGACTGGACGAGGGCCTTCAGGAGCACAGAGTCCTGGACTAGAAGAGACAGGAGCATGGAAAACAGAGCTGGGACCCCTCCTTGGGAACAGGACGTAGGGCCGGGACTCATACACAGAACACTGAACATGAAGAGACAGATCCCAACACAAGGTGGCGGCAAACAGCCGGACCCACCTAGTGAAGGCATAGGCACAGAGACGGATCCCAACATTAGGTAGCAGCAAACAGCCAGACCTACCTAGCGAAGGCGTGGACACAGAGAGAGACAATTCCACACAACGAAAGACAGTTCCTTATCTTGACCTAACAAGGCTCCAGTCTTGCTCCGGCAGTAAGGCTTCAGCGCTATAGGTGGGGTATCCAGGCTAAGTGAGCAGGCAGAGAGTCAGGCGAGGGGGGAAAAGATAGGGAGGGGAACAGGACAGTCCAGCAGGGAATCTCTGGTTTGCAGAGGTATTTATGTCTCAGCCCCAAAACGAGAAACATGTGCCCACAACAGAAACTGGGGAAAACCAGAAACCCCAGAACAAGGAACCATGGACCGGACTGTGAACCGGAACACGGACCGGACTATGACACAGTGTTACATTTAAAAAGAGCTTGGGACCTTTTGGAACGTTCAGATCACACACCGGTATAACGTTACAAAGGAAATATATTTACTAACATTTCAACTTTAACCATATAACAATTACAGCACGGAAACAGGCCATCTCGGCCCTTCTAGTCCGTGCCGAACTCTTACCCTATCCTAGTCCCACTGACCTGCACTCAGCCCAATAGTCACCGAGGCAGTTCACCACTTTCTTCTCAGGCACCGGTATAACTAAGCCTGCTTGAAGCAGGTAGGCACCTCAGACTGTTGAAGCGAGATGTTAAATTTATCAGTGAGTACTCAGCTAGTTCATTAGCACGGGCCTTTAGTACTTGGCCAGGTATCCCGTCTAGACCAAATGCTTCCTTGTGGGTTCATCCTCCTGAAGGATGCTCTCACACACAATGCATAAAGTAATATTACCACAAATAACCTAACAAATGATAAAGAGCATTTATGATGCTAGTTAAAAAGTAAACAGTCTAATGATACTGGCGCTTCATATGTGATGACACCTAGGTGGTGGGAGGGAGCTCCGCAGTCTCATGGCCTGGGGGAAGAAGCTGCTTCCCATCCCAATAATGCTTGTCTGAATGTCACATACATCTTTCAAGTACATGTGGTATGACTGTACTACTGACAAATCTGTTAGAATTCTTTTGAGGAATTAACAAGCAGGTTAGACAAAGGAGAGTCACTAGACATTATTTACTTGGTTTTTAGGCCTTTGGCAAGGTGTCACAGAGGAGGCTGCTAGACAAGGTAAGAACACATGGTGTTAGAGTAAGGCTACGTCTACACTACACCGGATAATTTTGAAAACGAAAATTTTTCTCTTCGTTTTGACCTTCTGTCCACACTGAAATGGCGTTTTCATCTCCCGAAAACGGAGGCTGACTGGCAGAAGGAAGCAAACAGGAATAAAGGGTCCTCAGCAGGAGTTGTGGAATTCCACATAGACAGTGTTGGAATCACAACTCTTCACTTTATCTATTAAGAAACTGATAGCATGATGCTCTAGTTTGCAGACAACCCATAAAATAGATGGAAAGACAGGTAGGGTGCTGAGTCAGGGGTTCTGCAGAAGGACTTGGATGTGATGGAGAGTGGACAAGGAAGTGGCAGGTGGAATACCGCACAGAGAAATACAGGTTTATGCACTTCGGTAAGACGAATAAATTGCAGACTGCTTTTTAAATGAGGGAAAAATTGAGAAATCGCAGATGCACAAATATTTGGGAGTCCAATTTTAGAGTTCCCTTAAAATTAACTTGCAGGTTGAGTTGGCAGCAGGGAAGATGAATGCATTGTTATCCTTCATTTCAAGAGGACTAGATTAGTATTGTTCATCACATGTATATCCAAACACACGGTGAAAAGCGTTGTTCATGTCAAACAAAATCAACGAGGATTGTGCTGGGTGCCAACATAATATAACTAATCCTGCATCTATGGACAGCTCTGCGTCGATGGAAAGTTGTATCTCCAAGGAAAGTTGTGCATCTATGGAATTCTATTCGTAAATGGAAAGCTATGTGTCTCTGAAAAGCTGTGCGTCTATGGAATGCTGTGTGTCTAAGGAATTCTGTGTGTCTAAGGAGTGCTGTGTGTCAATGGAATGCTATCTCTCGACGGACAGCGGTGTGTCAATGGAACGCTGTGTGTCTATGGAATGCTGTGTGTCTATGGAACGCTGTGTGTCTGTGGAATGCTGTCTGTCTATGGAACGCTGTGTGTCTATGGAATGCTATGTGTCTATGAAAAGCTGTGTGTCTATGGAATGCTGTGTGTCTATGGAATACTGTGTGTCTATGGAATGCTGTGCATTGATGGAATTCTGTGCGTCTATGGAAAGCTGTGTGTCCATGGAAAGCTGTGTGTCTATGGAATGCTGTGTGTCTATGGAATGCTGTGCGTCTATGGAAAGCTGTGTGTCTATGGAATGCTGTGCATCTATGGAATGCTGTGCGTCTATGAAAAGCTGTGTGTCTATGGAACGCTGTGTGTCTATGCAATGCGGTTTGTCTATGGAATGCTGTGTGTCTATGAAAAGCTGTGTGTCTATGGAATGCTGTGTGTCCATGGAATGCTGTGTGTCTATGGAATGCTGTGAGTCTATGGAATGCAGTGCATCTAAAGAATACTGTGTGTCTATGGAAAACTGTGAGTCTATGGAATGCTGTGAGTCTATGGAATGCTGTGCGTCTATGGAATGGTGTGCGTGTATGGAATGCAGTGTGTTTATGGAAAGCTGTGTGTCTATGGAAAGCTGTATGTCTATGCAATGCTGTGCATTTATGGAAAGCTGTGTGTCTATGGAATGCTGTGTGTTTATGGAAAGCTGTATGTCTATGGAATGCTGTGCATTTATGGAAAGCTGTATGTCTATGGAATGCTGTGTGTCTATGGAATGCTGTGTGTTTAGGGAAAGCTGTGTGTCTATGGAAAGCTGTATGTCTATGGAATGCTGTGTGTTTATGGAAAGCTGTGTGTCTATGGAAAGCTGTATGTCTATGGAATGCTGCGCGTTTATGGAAAGCTGTGTGTCTATGGAAAGCTGTGTGTCTATGGAAAGCTGTATGTCTATGGAATGCTGTGCGTTTACGGAAAGCTGTATGTCTATGGAATGCTGTGCATTTATGGAAAGCTGTATGTCTAGGGAATGCTGTGCGTTTATGGAATGGTGTGTGTCTATGAAAAGCTGTGCGACTATGTAATGCCATGTCTAAGGGAAGCTGTGCGTCTATGTAATGTTGCGCATCTATGGAATGCTGTGCGTCTATGGAAAGCTGTGTGCCTAAGGAATGCTGTGTGTCTATGGAATGCTGTGTATCGATGGAATGCTGTGCGTCTATGGAATGCTATGCGTCTAAGGAATGCTGTGTGTCTTTGGAATGCTATGCGTCTATGGAATGCTGTGCATCTATGAAAGGCAGTGTGTCTATGGAACGCTGTGTGTCTATGGAATGCTGTTTGTCTATGGAAAGCTGTGTGTCTATGGAATGCAATGCATCTATGGAATACTGTATGTTTATGGAAAGCTGTATGACTATGGAATGCTGTGCATTTATGGAAAGCTGTGTGTCTATAGAAAGCTGTATGTCTATGGAATGCTGTGCGTTTATGGAAAGCTGTATGTCTATGGAATGCTGTGTGTCTATGGAATGCTGTGCGTCTATGGAAATCTGTGTGCCTAAGGAATGCTGTGTGTCTATAGAATGCTGTGTATCGATGGAAGGCTGTGTGTCTATGGAATGCTATGCGTCTAAGGAATGCTGTGTGTCTATGGAATGCTATGCGTCTATGGAATGCTGTGCGTCTATGAAAAGCAGTGTGTCTATGGAACGCTGTGTGTCTATGGAATGCTGTTTGTCTATGGAAAGCTGTGTGTCTATGGAATGCAATGCATCTATGGAATACTGTGTGTTTATGGAAAGCTGTATGACTATGGAATGCTGTGCGTTTATGGAAAGCTGTGTGTCTATGGAAAGCTGTGTGTCTATGGAATGCTGTGCGTGTATGGAAAGCTGTGTCTCTATGGAGTGCTGAGTGTTTATGGAAAGCTGAGTGTCTATGGAAAGCTGTATGTCTATGGAATGCTGTGCGTGTATGGAAAGCTGTGTGTCTATGGAGTGCTGAGTGTTTATGGAAAGCTGTGTGTCTATGGAAAGCTGTATGTCTATGGAATGCTGTGCATTTATGGAAAGCTGTATTCTATGGAATGCTGTGTGTCTATGGAATGCTGTGCATTTATGGAAAGTCATGCGTCTATGGAAAGCTGTATGTCTATGGAAAGCTGTGTGTCTATGGAATGCTGTGAGTCTATGGAATGCCGTGTGTCTATGGAATGCTGTGCGACTATGGAATGCTGTGCGTCTAAGGAATGCTGTGTGCCTATGGAAAGCTGTGTGTCTATGGAATGCTGTGTGTCTATGGAAAGCTGTGTGTCTATGCAATGCTGTGCGTTCATGGAATGTTGTGTGTCTATGAAAAGCTGTGTGTGTCTCTGGAATGCTGTGTGTCTCTGGAATGCTGTGTGTCTATGGAACGCTGTGTGTCTATGGAACACTGTGTGTTTATGGAAAACTGTGTGTCAATGGAATTCTGTCTGTCTATGCAAAGCTTTGCATCTACGGAATGCTGTGCGTTTATGCAATGGTGTGAGTCTATGGAAAGCTGTGCGTCTATCGAAAGCTTTAAGTCTATGGAAAGCTGTGTGTCTATGAAAAGCTGTGTGTCTATGGAATGCTGTGAGTCTATGGAATGCTGTGAGTCCATGGAATGCTGTGTGTCGATGGAATGGTGTGCGTCTATGGAATGCTGTGTTTTTACGGAAAGCTGTGTGTCTATAGAAAGCTGTATATCTATGGAATGCTGTGCATTTATGGAAAGCTGTGTGTCTATGGAAAGCTGTATTTCTATGGAATGCTGTGCGTTTATGGAAAGCTGTATGTCTATGGAATGCTGTGTGTCTATGGAATGCTGTGCGTTTATGGAAAGCTGTGTGTCTATGGAAAGCTGTATGTCTATGAAATGCTGTGAGTCTATGGAATGCTGTGTGTTTATGGAAAGCTGTATGTCTATGGAATGCTGTGCGTTTATGTAATGGTGTGTCTATGAAAAGCTGTGCGACTATGTAATGCCGTGTCTAAGGGAAGCTGTGCGTCTATGTAATGTTGTGTGTATATGTAATGTTGCGCATCTATGGAATGCTGTGTGTCTATGGAAAGCTGTGTGCCTAAGGAATGCTGTGTGTCTATGGAATGCTGTGTATCGATGGAATGCTGTGCGTCTATGGAATGCTGTGTGTCTAAGGAATGCTGTGTGTCTATGCAATGCTATGCGTCTATGGAATGCTGTGCGTCTATGAAAAGCAGAGTGTCTATGGAACGTTGTATGTCTATGGAATGCTGTTTGTCTATGGAAAGCTGTGTGTCTATGGAATGCAATGCATCTATGGAATACTGTGTGTTTATGGAAAGCTGTATGACTATGGAATGCTGTGCGTTTATGGAAAGCTGTGTGTCTATGGAAAGCTGTATGTCTATGGATTGCTTGCATTTATGGAAAGCTGTATGTCTATGGAATGCTGTGCATTTATGGAAAGCTGTGTGTCTATGGAATGCTGTGCGTGTATGGAAAGCTGTGTGTCTATGGAGTGCTGAGTGTTTATGGAAAGCTGTGTATCTATTGAAAGCTGTATGTCGATGGAATGCTGTGCATTTATGGAAAGCTGTATTCTATGGAATGCTGTGTGTCTATGGAATGCTGTGCGTTTATGGAAAGCTGTGTGTCCATGGAATGCTGTGAGTCTATGGAACGCTGTGTGTCTCGGCAATGCTGTGCGTTTATGGAATGTTGTGTGTCTATGAAAAGCTGTGTTTGTCTCTGGAATGCTGTGTGTCTCTGGAATGCTGTGTGTCTATGGAACGCTGTGTGTCTATGGAACACTGTGTGTTTATGGAAAACTGTGTGTCAATGGAATTCTGTCTGTCTATGCAAAGCTTTGCATCTGTGGAATGCTGTGCGTTTATGGAATGGTGTGTGTCTATAGAAAGCTGTGCGTTTATCGAAAGCTTTAAGTCTATGGAAAGCTGTATGTCTATGAAATGCTGTGAGTCTATGGAATGCTGTGTGTTTATGGAAAGCTGTATGTCTATGGAATGCTGTGCGTTTATGGAATGGTGTTTGTCTATGAAAAGCTGTGCAACTATGTAATGCCGTGTCTAAGGGAAGCTGTGCGTCTATGTAATGTTGCGCATCTATGGAATGCTGTGTGTCTATGGAAAGCTGTGTGCCTAAGGAATGCTGTGTGTCTATGGAATGCTGTGTATCGATGGAATGCTGTGCGTCTATGGAATGCTGTGTGTCTAAGGAATGCTGTGTGTCTATGCAATGCTATGCGTCTATGGAATGCTGTGCGTCTATGAAAAGCAGAGTGTCTATGGAACGTTGTATGTCTATGGAATGCTGTTTGTCTATGGAAAGCTGTGTGTCTATGGAATGCAATGCATCTATGGAATACTGTGTGTTTATGGAAAGCTGTATGTCTATGGAATGCTGTGCATTTATGGAAAGCTGTATTCTATGGAATGTGTGAGTCTATGGAATGCCGTGTGTCTATGCAATGCTGTGCGAATATGGAATGCTGTGCGTCTAAGGAATGTTGTGTGCCTATGGAAAGCTGTGTGTCTATGGAAAGCTGTGTGTCTATGGAACGCTGTGTGTCTAAGCAATGCTGTGCGTTTATGGAATGTTGTGTGTCTATGAAAAGCTGTGTTTGTCTATGGAATGCTGTGTGTCTCTGGAATGCTGTGTGTCTATGGAACGCTGTGTGTCTATGGAACACTGTGTGTTTATGGAAAACTGTGTGTCAATGGAATTCTGTCTGTCTATGCAAAGCTTTGCATCTGTGGAATGCTGTGCGTTTATGGAATGGTGTGTGTCTATGGAAAGCTGTGCGTCTATCGAAAGCTTTAAGTCTATGGAAAGCTGTGTGTCTATGAAAAGCTGTGTGTCTAAGGAATGCTGTGTGTCTATGGAAAGCTGTATGTCTATGGAATGCTGTGTGTCTATGGAATGCTGTGCGTTTATGGAAAGCTGTGTGTCTATGGAAAGCTGTATGTCTATGGAATGCTGTGCGTTTATGGAAAGCTGTATGTCTATGGAATGCTGTGCGTTTACGGAAAGCTGTGTGTCTATGGAATGCTGTGCATTTATGGAAAGCTGTATGTCTATGGAATGCTGTGAGTCTATGGAATGCCGTGTGTCTATGCAATGCTGTGCGAATATGGAATGCTGTGCGTCTAAGGAATGTTGTGTGCCTATGGAAAGCTGTGTGTCTATGGAAAGCTGTGTGTCTATGGAACGCTGTGTGTCTAAGCAATGCTGTGCGTTTATGGAATGCTGTGCGTCTATGGAATGCTGTGTGTCTATGGAATGCCATGCGTCTATGGAATGCTGTGCGTCTATGAAAAGCAGTGTGTCTATGGAACGCTGTGTGTCTATGGAATGCTGTTTGTCTATGGAAAGCTGTGTGTCTATGGAATGCAATGCATCTATGGAATACTGTGTGTTTATGGAAAGCTGTATGACTATGGAATGCTGTGCGTTTATGGAAAGCTGTATGTCTATGGAATGCTGTGCATTTATGGAAAGCTGTGTGTCTATGGAATGCTGTGAGTCTATGGAATGCCGTATGTCTATGCAATGCTGTGCGAATATGGAATGCTGTGCGTCTAAGGAATGTTGTGTGCCTATGGAAAGCTGTGTGTCTATGGAATGCTGTGTGTCTGTGGAAAGCTGTGTGTCTATGGAACGCTGTGTGTCTAAGCAATGCTGTGCGTTTATGGAATGTTGTGTGTCTATGAAAAGCTGTGTTTGTCTATGGAATGCTGTGTGTCTCTGGAATGTGTGTGTCTATGGAACGTTGTGTGTCTATGGAACACTGTGTGTTTATGGAAAATTGTGTGTCAATGGAATTCTGTCTGTCTATGCAAAGCTTTGCATCTGTGGAATGCTGTGCGTTTATGGAATGGTGTGTGTCTATGGAAAGCTGTGCATCTATCGAAAGCTTTAAGTCTACGGAAAGCTGTGTGTCTATGAAAAGCTGTGTGTCTAAGGAATGCTGTGTGTCTATGGAAAGCTGTATGTCTATGGAATGCTGTGTGTCTATGGAATGCTGTGCGTTTATGGAAAGCTGTGTGTCTATGGAAAGCTGTATGTCTATGGAATGCTGTGCGTTTATGGAAAGCTGTATGTCTATGGAATGCTGTGCGTCTATGGAATGCTGTAAGTCTATGGAATGCTGCGTGTCTATGGAATGCTGTGTATCGATGGAATGCTGTGCGTCTATGGAATGCTATGCGTCTAAGGAATGCTGTGTGTCTATGGAATGCTATGCGTCTATGGAATGCTGTGCGTCTATGAAAAGCAGTGTGTCTATGGAACGCTGTGTGTCTATGGAATGCTGTTTGTCTATGGAAAGCTGGGTGTCTATGGAATGCAATGCATCTATGGAATACTGTGAGTTTATGAAAACCTGTATGACTATGGAATGCTGTGCGTTTATGGAAAGCTGTATGTCTATGAAATGCTGTGCGTTTATGGAAAGCTGTGTGTCTATGTAAAGCTGTATGTCTATGGAATGCTGTGCATTTATGGAAAGCTGTATGTCTATGGAATGCTGTGTGTCTATGGAATGCTGTACATTTATGGAAAGCTGTGTGTCTATGGAAAGCTGTATGTCTATGGAATGCTGTGCTTTTATGGAAAGCTGTATGTCTATGGAATGTTGTGCGTGTATGGAAAGCTGTGTGTCTATGGAGTGCTGAGTGTTTATGGAAAGCTGTGTGTCTATGGAAAGCTGTATATCTATGGAATGCTGCGCATTCATGGAAAGCTGTATTCTATGGAATGCTGTGTGTCTATGGAATGCTGTGCATTTATGTAAAGCCATGTGTCTATGAAAAGCTGTATGTCTATGGAAAGCTGTGTGTCTAAGGAATGCTGTGTGTCTATGGAATGCTGTGAGTCTATGGATTGCTGTGTGTCTATGGAATGGTGTGCGTCTATGGAATGCTGTGTGTTTACGGAAAGCTGAGTGTCTATGGAAAGCTGTATGTCTATGGAATACTGTGCATTTATGGAAAGCTGTGTGTCTATTTGAAACTGTATGTCTATGGAATGCTGTGTGTTTATGGAAAGCTGTATGTCTATGGAAAGCTGTATGACTATGGAATGCTGTGCATTTATGGAAAGCTGTATGTCTAGGGAATGCTGTGCGTTTATGGAATGGTGTGTGTCTATGAAAAGCTGTGCGACTATGTAATGCCATGTCTAAGGGAAGCTGTGCGTCTATGTAATGTTGCGCATCTATGGAATGCTGTGCGTCTATGGAAAGCTGTGTGCCTAAGGAATGCTGTGTGTCTATGGAATGCTGTGTATCGATGGAATGCTGTGCGTCTATGGAATGCTATGCGTCTAAGGAATGCTGTGTGTCTTTGGAATGCTATGCGTCTATGGAATGCTGTGCATCTATGAAAGGCAGTGTGTCTATGGAACGCTGTGTGTCTATGGAATGCTGTTTGTCTATGGAAAGCTGTGTGTCTATGGAATGCAATGCATCTATGGAATACTGTATGTTTATGGAAAGCTGTATGACTATGGAATGCTGTGCATTTATGGAAAGCTGTGTGTCTATAGAAAGCTGTATGTCTATGGAATGCTGTGCGTTTATGGAAAGCTGTATGTCTATGGAATGCTGTGTGTCTATGGAATGCTGTGCGTCTATGGAAATCTGTGTGCCTAAGGAATGCTGTGTGTCTATAGAATGCTGTGTATCGATGGAAGTCTGTGTGTCTATGGAATGCTATGCGTCTAAGGAATGCTGTGTGTCTATGGAATGCTATGCGTCTATGGAATGCTGTGCGTCTATGAAAAGCAGTGTGTCTATGGAACGCTGTGTGTCTATGGAATGCTGTTTGTCTATGGAAAGCTGTGTGTCTATGGAATGCAATGCATCTATGGAATACTGTGTGTTTATGGAAAGCTGTATGACTATGGAATGCTGTGCGTTTATGGAAAGCTGTGTGTCTATGGAAAGCTGTGTGTCTATGGAATGCTGTGCGTGTATGGAAAGCTGTGTATCTATGGAGTGCTGAGTGTTTATGGAAAGCTGAGTGTCTATGGAAAGCTGTATGTCTATGGAATGCTGTGCGTGTATGGAAAGCTGTGTGTCTATGGAGTGCTGAGTGTTTATGGAAAGCTGTGTGTCTATGGAAAGCTGTATGTCTATGGAATGCTGTGCATTTATGGAAAGCTGTATTCTATGGAATGCTGTGTGTCTATGGAATGCTGTGCATTTATGGAAAGTCATGCGTCTATGGAAAGCTGTATGTCTATGGAAAGCTGTGTGTCTATGGAATGCTGTGAGTCTATGGAATGCCGTGTGTCTATGGAATGCTGTGCGACTATGGAATGCTGTGCGTCTAAGGAATGCTGTGTGCCTATGGAAAGCTGTGTGTCTATGGAATGCTGTGTGTCTATGGAAAGCTGTGTGTCTATGCAATGCTGTGCGTTCATGGAATGTTGTGTGTCTATGAAAAGCTGTGTGTGTCTCTGGAATGCTGTGTGTCTCTGGAATGCTGTGTGTCTATGGAACGCTGTGTGTCTATGGAACACTGTGTGTTTATGGAAAACTGTGTGTCAATGGAATTCTGTCTGTCTATGCAAAGCTTTGCATCTTCGGAATGCTGTGCGTTTATGCAATGGTGTGAGTCTATGGAAAGCTGTGCGTCTATCGAAAGCTTTAAGTCTATGGAAAGCTGTGTGTCTATGAAAAGCTGTGTGTCTATGGAATGCTGTGAGTCTATGGAATGCTGTGAGTCCATGGAATGCTGTGTGTCGATGGAATGGTGTGCGTCTATGGAATGCTGTGTTTTTACGGAAAGCTGTGTGTCTATAGAAAGCTGTATATCTATGGAATGCTGTGCATTTATGGAAAGCTGTGTGTCTATGGAAAGCTGTATTTCTATGGAATGCTGTGCGTTTATGGAAAGCTGTATGTCTATGGAATGCTGTGTGTCTATGGAATGCTGTGCGTTTATGGAAAGCTGTGTGTCTATGGAAAGCTGTATGTCTATGAAATGCTGTGAGTCTATGGAATGCTGTGTGTTTATGGAAAGCTGTATGTCTATGGAATGCTGTGCGTTTATGTAATGGTGTGTCTATGAAAAGCTGTGCGACTATGTAATGCCGTGTCTAAGGGAAGCTGTGCGTCTATGTAATGTTGTGTGTATATGTAATGTTGCGCATCTATGGAATGCTGTGTGTCTATGGAAAGCTGTGTGCCTAAGGAATGCTGTGTGTCTATGGAATGCTGTGTATCGATGGAATGCTGTGCGTCTATGGAATGCTGTGTGTCTAAGGAATGCTGTGTGTCTATGCAATGCTATGCGTCTATGGAATGCTGTGCGTCTATGAAAAGCAGAGTGTCTATGGAACGTTGTATGTCTATGGAATGCTGTTTGTCTATGGAAAGCTGTGTGTCTATGGAATGCAATGCATCTATGGAATACTGTGTGTTTATGGAAAGCTGTATGACTATGGAATGCTGTGCGTTTATGGAAAGCTGTGTGTCTATGGAAAGCTGTATGTCTATGGATTGCTTGCATTTATGGAAAGCTGTATGTCTATGGAATGCTGTGCATTTATGGAAAGCTGTGTGTCTATGGAATGCTGTGCGTGTATGGAAAGCTGTGTGTCTATGGAGTGCTGAGTGTTTATGGAAAGCTGTGTATCTATTGAAAGCTGTATGTCGATGGAATGCTGTGCATTTATGGAAAGCTGTATTCTATGGAATGCTGTGTGTCTATGGAATGCTGTGCGTTTATGGAAAGCTGTGTGTCCATGGAATGCTGTGAGTCTATGGAACGCTGTGTGTCTCGGCAATGCTGTGCGTTTATGGAATGTTGTGTGTCTATGAAAAGCTGTGTTTGTCTCTGGAATGCTGTGTGTCTCTGGAATGCTGTGTGTCTATGGAACGCTGTGTGTCTATGGAACACTGTGTGTTTATGGAAAACTGTGTGTCAATGGAATTCTGTCTGTCTATGCAAAGCTTTGCATCTGTGGAATGCTGTGCGTTTATGGAATGGTGTGTGTCTATAGAAAGCTGTGCGTTTATCGAAAGCTTTAAGTCTATGGAAAGCTGTATGTCTATGAAATGCTGTGAGTCTATGGAATGCTGTGTGTTTATGGAAAGCTGTATGTCTATGGAATGCTGTGCGTTTATGGAATGGTGTTTGTCTATGAAAAGCTGTGCAACTATGTAATGCCGTGTCTAAGGGAAGCTGTGCGTCTATGTAATGTTGCGCATCTATGGAATGCTGTGTGTCTATGGAAAGCTGTGTGCCTAAGGAATGCTGTGTGTCTATGGAATGCTGTGTATCGATGGAATGCTGTGCGTCTATGGAATGCTGTGTGTCTAAGGAATGCTGTGTGTCTATGCAATGCTATGCGTCTATGGAATGCTGTGCGTCTATGAAAAGCAGAGTGTCTATGGAACGTTGTATGTCTATGGAATGCTGTTTGTCTATGGAAAGCTGTGTGTCTATGGAATGCAATGCATCTATGGAATACTGTGTGTTTATGGAAAGCTGTATGTCTATGGAATGCTGTGCATTTATGGAAAGCTGTATTCTATGGAATGTGTGAGTCTATGGAATGCCGTGTGTCTATGCAATGCTGTGCGAATATGGAATGCTGTGCGTCTAAGGAATGTTGTGTGCCTATGGAAAGCTGTGTGTCTATGGAAAGCTGTGTGTCTATGGAACGCTGTGTGTCTAAGCAATGCTGTGCGTTTATGGAATGTTGTGTGTCTATGAAAAGCTGTGTTTGTCTATGGAATGCTGTGTGTCTCTGGAATGCTGTGTGTCTATGGAACGCTGTGTGTCTATGGAACACTGTGTGTTTATGGAAAACTGTGTGTCAATGGAATTCTGTCTGTCTATGCAAAGCTTTGCATCTGTGGAATGCTGTGCGTTTATGGAATGGTGTGTGTCTATGGAAAGCTGTGCGTCTATCGAAAGCTTTAAGTCTATGGAAAGCTGTGTGTCTATGAAAAGCTGTGTGTCTAAGGAATGCTGTGTGTCTATGGAAAGCTGTATGTCTATGGAATGCTGTGTGTCTATGGAATGCTGTGCGTTTATGGAAAGCTGTGTGTCTATGGAAAGCTGTATGTCTATGGAATGCTGTGCGTTTATGGAAAGCTGTATGTCTATGGAATGCTGTGCGTTTACGGAAAGCTGTGTGTCTATGGAATGCTGTGCATTTATGGAAAGCTGTATGTCTATGGAATGCTGTGAGTCTATGGAATGCCGTGTGTCTATGCAATGCTGTGCGAATATGGAATGCTGTGCGTCTAAGGAATGTTGTGTGCCTATGGAAAGCTGTGTGTCTATGGAAAGCTGTGTGTCTATGGAACGCTGTGTGTCTAAGCAATGCTGTGCGTTTATGGAATGCTGTGCGTCTATGGAATGCTGTGTGTCTATGGAATGCCATGCGTCTATGGAATGCTGTGCGTCTATGAAAAGCAGTGTGTCTATGGAACGCTGTGTGTCTATGGAATGCTGTTTGTCTATGGAAAGCTGTGTGTCTATGGAATGCAATGCATCTATGGAATACTGTGTGTTTATGGAAAGCTGTATGACTATGGAATGCTGTGCGTTTATGGAAAGCTGTATGTCTATGGAATGCTGTGCATTTATGGAAAGCTGTGTGTCTATGGAATGCTGTGAGTCTATGGAATGCCGTATGTCTATGCAATGCTGTGCGAATATGGAATGCTGTGCGTCTAAGGAATGTTGTGTGCCTATGGAAAGCTGTGTGTCTATGGAATGCTGTGTGTCTGTGGAAAGCTGTGTGTCTATGGAACGCTGTGTGTCTAAGCAATGCTGTGCGTTTATGGAATGTTGTGTGTCTATGAAAAGCTGTGTTTGTCTATGGAATGCTGTGTGTCTCTGGAATGTGTGTGTCTATGGAACGTTGTGTGTCTATGGAACACTGTGTGTTTATGGAAAATTGTGTGTCAATGGAATTCTGTCTGTCTATGCAAAGCTTTGCATCTGTGGAATGCTGTGCGTTTATGGAATGGTGTGTGTCTATGGAAAGCTGTGCATCTATCGAAAGCTTTAAGTCTACGGAAAGCTGTGTGTCTATGAAAAGCTGTGTGTCTAAGGAATGCTGTGTGTCTATGGAAAGCTGTATGTCTATGGAATGCTGTGTGTCTATGGAATGCTGTGCGTTTATGGAAAGCTGTGTGTCTATGGAAAGCTGTATGTCTATGGAATGCTGTGCGTTTATGGAAAGCTGTATGTCTATGGAATGCTGTGCGTCTATGGAATGCTGTAAGTCTATGGAATGCTGCGTGTCTATGGAATGCTGTGTATCGATGGAATGCTGTGCGTCTATGGAATGCTATGCGTCTAAGGAATGCTGTGTGTCTATGGAATGCTATGCGTCTATGGAATGCTGTGCGTCTATGAAAAGCAGTGTGTCTATGGAACGCTGTGTGTCTATGGAATGCTGTTTGTCTATGGAAAGCTGGGTGTCTATGGAATGCAATGCATCTATGGAATACTGTGAGTTTATGAATACCTGTATGACTATGGAATGCTGTGCGTTTATGGAAAGCTGTATGTCTATGGAATGCTGTGCGTTTATGGAAAGCTGTGTGTCTATGTAAAGCTGTATGTCTATGGAATGCTGTGCATTTATGGAAAGCTGTATGTCTATGGAATGCTGTGTGTCTATGGAATGCTGTACATTTATGGAAAGCTGTGTGTCTATGGAAAGCTGTATGTCTATGGAATGCTGTGCTTTTATGGAAAGCTGTATGCCTATGGAATGTTGTGCGTGTATGGAAAGCTGTGTGTCTATGGAGTGCTGAGTGTTTATGGAAAGCTGTGTGTCTATGGAAAGCTGTATATCTATGGAATGCTGCGCATTCATGGAAAGCTGTATTCTATGGAATGCTGTGTGTCTATGGAATGCTGTGCATTTATGTAAAGCCATGTGTCTATGAAAAGCTGTATGTCTATGGAAAGCTGTGTGTCTAAGGAATGCTGTGTGTCTATGGAATGCTGTGAGTCTATGGATTGCTGTGTGTCTATGGAATGGTGTGCGTCTATGGAATGCTGTGTATTTACGGAAAGCTGAGTGTCTATGGAAAGCTGTATGTCTATGGAATACTGTGCATTTATGGAAAGCTGTGTGTCTATTTGAAACTGTATGTCTATGGAATGCTGTGCATTTATGGAAAGCTGTATTCTATGGAATGCTGTGTGTCTATGGAATGCTGTGCATTTATGGAAAGCCGTGTGTCTATGGAAAGCTATATGTCTATGGAATGCTGTGCGTTTATGGAAAGCTGTGTGTCTATGGAATGCTGTGAGTCTATGGAATGCCATGTGTCTATGCAATGCTGTGCGACTATGGAATGCTGTGCGTCTATGGAATGCTGTGTGTCTATGGAAAGGTGTGTGTCTATGGAACGCTGTGTGTCTAAGCAATACTGTGCGTTTATGGAATGTTGTGTGTCTATGAAAAGCTGTGCTTGTCTATGGAAGGCTGTGTGTCTCTGGAATGCTGAGTGTCTATGGAACGCTGTGTGTCTATGGAACACTGTGTGTTTATGGAGCACTGTGTGTTTGTGGAAAACTGTGTCTCAATGGAATTCGGTCTGTCTATGCAAAGCTTTGCATCTATGGAATGCTGTGCGTTTATGGAATGGTGTGTGTCTATTTGAAGCTGTGCGTCTATCGAAAGCTTTAAGTCTATGGAAAGCAGTGTGTCTATGAAAAGCTGTGTGTCTAAGGAATTCTGTGTGTCTATGGAATGCTGTGAGTCTATGGAATGCTGTGAGTCTATGGAATGCTGTGCGTCTATGGAATGGTGTGCGTCTATGGAGTGCTGTGTGTTTACGGAAAGCTGTGTGTGTATGGAAAGCTGTATGTCTATGGAATACCGTGCATTTATGGAGAACTGTGTGTCTATGGAAAGCTGTATTTCTATGGAATGCTGTGCGTTTATGGAAAGCTGTATGTCTATGGAATGCTGTGCGTTTATGGAAAGCTGTATCTCTCTGGAATGCTGTGCGTTTATGGAAAGCTGTGCGTTTATGGAAAGCTGTATGTCTATGGAATGCTGTGCGTTTATGGAATGATGTGTGTCTATGGAATGCTGTGCGTTTATGGAATGGTGTGTGTCTATGAAAAGCTGTGCGACTATGTAATGCCGTGTCTAAGGGAAGCTGTGCGTCTATGTAATGTTGTGCGTCTATGTAATGTTGCGCATCTATGGAATGCTGTGCGTCTATGGAAAGCTGTGTGCCTAAGGAATGCTGTGTGTCTATGGAATGCTGTGTTTCGATGGAATGCTGTGCGTCTATGGAATGCTATGCGTCTAAGGAATGCTATGCGTCTATGGAATGCTGTGCGTCTATGAAAAGCAGTGTGTCTATGGAACGCTCTGTGTCTATGGAATGCAGTTTGTCTATGGAAAGCTGTGTGTCTATGGAATGCAATGCATCTATGGAATACTGTGTGTTTATGGAAAGCTGTATGACTATGGAATGCTGTGCGTTTATGGAAAGCTGTGTGTCTATGGAAAGCTGTATGTCTATGGAATGCTGTGCGTTTATGTAAAGCTGTGTATCTATGGAAAGCTGTATGTCTATGGAATGCTGTGCATTTATGGAAATCTGTATGTCTATGGAATGCTGTGTGTCTATGGAAAGCTGTATGTCTATGGAATGCTGTGCGTTTATGGAAAGCTGTGTGTCTATGGAAAGCTGTATGTCTATGGAATGCTGTGCATTTCTGGAAATCTTTATGTCTATGGAATGCTCTGTGTTTATAGAAAGCTGTGTGTCAATGGAATTCTGTCTGTCTATACAAAGCTTTGCATCTATGCAATGCTGTGCGTTTATGGAATAGTGTGCGCCTATGGGCTGCTATGTGTCTATGGATTGCTGTGTGACTATGGAATGCTGCGCGTCTAAGGAATGCTGTGTGCCTATGAAAAGCTGTGTGTCTATGAAATGTTGTGCGTCTATGGAATGGTGTATGTCTATGGAAAGCTGTGTGTCTATGGACTGCTTTGTGTCTATGGAACGCTGTGTGTCTATGGAATGCTGTGTGTCTATGGAATGCTGTGCGCCTATGGAAAGCTGTGTGTCTATGAAAAGCTGTGTTTGTCTATGGAATGCTGTGTGTCTATGGAATGCTGTGTGTGTATGGACGGCTGTGTGTCTATGGAATGCTGTGTGTGTATGGAACGCTGTGTGTTTATGGAAAGGTGTGTGTATGAAAAGCTGTGTTTGTCTATGGAATGCTGTGTGTCTCTGGAACGCTGTGTGTCTATGGAACGCTGTGAGTCCGTGGAACGCTGTGTGTTTATGGAAAGCTGTGTGTCAATGGAATTCTGTCTGTCTATACAAAGCTTTGCATCTATGCAATGCTGCGCGTTTATGGATTAGTGTTTGTCTATGGACTGCTATGTGTCTATGGATTGCTGTGTGACTATGGAATGCAGCGCGTCTAAGGAATGCTGTGTCTCTATGAAAAGATGTGTGTCTAAGGAATGCTGTGTGTCTATGGAAAGCTGTATGACTATGGAATGCTGTGTGACTATGGAATCCTGTGTGTCTATGGAAAGCTGAGTGTCTATGGAAAGCTGTACATCTATGGAAAGTTGTGCGTCTATGTGAAGCTGTGTGTCTATGGAAAGCTGTGTGTCTATGAAATGCTGTGCGTCTATGCAATGCTGTGTGTCTATGGAATGGTGGCCGTCTATGGAATGCTGTGTGTTTATGGAAAGCTGTAAGTCTATGGAATGCTGGGCGTCTATGAAAAGTTGTGTGTCTATGGAAAGCTGTGTGTCTATGGAAAGCTGTGTGTCTATGGAAAGCTGTGAGTCTATGGAATGCTGTGTGTCTATGCAATGCTCTGTGTCTATGGAATGGTGCGTGTCTATGGAATGCTGTGCATCTAAGGAATGCTGAGTGTCTATGGAATGCTGTGAGTCTAAGGAATGCTGTGTGTCTATGGAATGCTGTTTGGAATGCTGTGCGTCTATGAAAAGCTGTGTGTCTATGGAAAGCTGCGAGTCTATGGAATGGTGTGTGTCTATGGAATGCTGTGGGTTTATGGAAAGCTGTGTGTCTGTGGAATGCTGCCTTTATGGAAAGCTGTATGTCTATGGAATGCTGTGTGTCTATGGAATGCTGTGCCTTTATGGAAAGCTGTATGTCTATGGAATGCTGTGTGTCTATGGAATGGTGTGTGTCTATGGAATGCTGTGCATCTAAGGAATGCTGTGTGTCTATGGAATGCTGTGTGTTTATGGAAAGCTGTGAGTCTATGGAAGGCTGTGAGTCTATGGAATGCTGTGAGTCTATGGAATGCTGTGTGTCTATGGAATGCAGTTTGTCTATTGAAGGCTGTGCGTCTATGAAAAGCTGTGTGTCTATGGAAATCTGTGAGTCTATGGAATGCTGTGTGTCTATGGAATTCTGTCTGTCTATGGAATGCTGTGAGTCTATGGAATGCTGTGCGTCTATGGAATGGTGTGCGGCTATGGAAAGCTGTGTGTCTATGGAAAGCTGTATGTCTATGGAATGCTGTGCGTTTATGGAAATCTGTGTGTCTATGGAAAGCTGTGCGTTTATGGAAAGATATATGTCTATGGAATGCTGTGTGTCTATGGAATTCTGTGCGTTTATGGAGAGCTGTGTGTCTATGGAAAGCTGTATGTCTATGGAATGCAGTGAGTTTACGGAAAGCTGTATGTCTATGGAATGCTGTGTGTCTATGGAATACTATGCGTTTATGGAAAGCTGTGTGTCTATGGAAAGCTGTATGTCTATGGAATGCTGTGCGTTTATGGAAAGCTGTATGTCTATGGAATGCTGGGCGTTTATGGAAAGCTATGAGTCTATGGAAAGCTGTATGTCTATGGAATGCTGTGTGTCTATGGAATACTATGCGTTTATGGAAAGCTGTGTGTCTATGGAAAACTGTATGTCTATGGAATGCTGTGCGTTTATGGAAAGCTCTATGTCTATGGAATGCTGTATGTCTATGGAAAGCTGTGTGTCTATGGAATGCTGTGAGTCTATGGAATGCTGTATGTCTATGGAAAGCTGTTTGTCTATGGAATGCTGTTTGTCTATGGAATGCTGTGCGTCTATGAAAAGCTGTGTGTCTATGGAAAGCTGTGAGTCTATGCAATGCTGTGAGTCTATGGAATGCTGTGTGTCTATGGAATGCTGCTTGTATATGGAATGCTGTGCGTCTATGAAAATCTGTGTGTCTATGGAAAGCTGTGAGTCTATGGAATGCTGTGTGTCTATGGAATGCTGTGCATCTATGGAATGCTGTGTGTCTATGGAATGGTGTGCGTCAATGGAATGCTGTGTGTTTATGAAAAGCTGTGAGTCTATGGAATGCTGAGAGTCTATGGAATGCTGTGAGTCTATGGAATGCTGTATGTCTATGGAATGCTGTATGGAATGCTAAGCGTCTATGAAAAGCTGTGTGCCTATGGAAAGTTGTGAGTCTATGGAATGGTGTGTATCTATGGAATGTTCTGTGTCTATGGAATGCTGTGTTTCTATGGAATGCTGTGCATCTAAGGAATGCTGAGTGTCTATGGAATGCTGTGTGTCTATGGAATGCTGTGTGTCTATGGAAAGCTGTGTGTCTATGGAATGCTGTGAGTCTATGGAATGCTGTGTGTCTATGGCATGCTGTGCATCTAACGAATGCTGTGCGTCTATGGAATGCTGTGTGTCTATGCAATGCTGTGAGTCTATGGAATGCTGTGCGTCTATGGAATGGTGTGCGTCTATGGAATGCTGTGTGTTTATGGAAAGCTGTGTGTCTATGGAAAGCTGTATGTCTATGGAATGCTGTGCCTTTATGGAAAGCTGTATGTCTATGGAATTATGTGTGCCTATGGAATTCTATGCGTTTATGGAGAGCTGTGTGTCTATGGAAAGCTGTATGTCTATAGAGTGCTGTGCGTTTATGGAAAGCTGTATGTTTATAAAAAGCTGTGCGTTTATGCAAAGCTGTGTATCTATGGAAAGCTGTATGTCTATGGAATGCTGTGCGATTATGGAAAGCTGTGTGTCTATGGAATGCTGTGCGTTTACGGAAAGCTGTTTGTCTATGGAATGCTGTGTGTCTATGAACAGCTGTGTGTCTATGGAAAGCTGTGAGTCTATGGAATGCTGTGCGTCTATGGAATGCTGTGCGTCTATGAAAAGCTGTGTGTCTATGGAAAGCTGTGTGTCTCTGGAACGCTGTGTGTCTATGGAACGCTGTGTGTCCGTGGAACGCTGTGTGTCTATGGAATGCTGTGTGTCTATGGAATGCTGTGCGCCTATGGAAAGCTGTGTGTCTATGAAAAGCTGTGTTTGTCTATGGAATGCTGTGTGTCTATGGAATGCTGTGTGTGTATGGACGGCTGTGTGTCTATGGAATGCTGTGTGTGTATGGAACGCTGTGTGTTTATGGAAAGCTGTGTGTCTATGAAAAGCTGTGTTTGTCTATGGAATGCTGTGTGTCTCTGGAACGCTGTGTGTCTATGGAACGCTGTGAGTCCGTGGAACGCTGTGTGTTTATGGAAAGCTGTGTGTCAATGGAATTCTGTCTGTCTATACAAAGCTTTGCATCTATGCAATGCTGTGCGTTTATGGATTAGTGTTTGTCTATGGACTGCTATGTGTCTATGGATTGCTGTGTGACTATGCAATGCTGCGCGTCTAAGGAATGCTGTGTGTCTATGAAAAGATGTGTGTCTAAGGAATGCTGTGTGTCTATGGAAAGCTGTATGACTATGGAATGCTGTGTGACTATGGAATCCTGTGTGTCTATGGAAAGCTGAGTGTCTATGGAAAGCTGTACATCTATGGAAAGTTGTGCGTCTATGTGAAGCTGTGTGTCCATGGAAAGCTGTGTGTCTATGAAATGCTGTGCATCTATGCAATGCTGTGTGTCTATGGAATGGTGTGCGTCTATGGAATGCTGTGTGTTTATGGAAAGCTGTAAGTCTATGGAATGCTGGGCGTCTATGAAAAGTTGTGTGTCTATGGAAAGCTGTGTGTCTATGCAATGCTCTGCCTCTATGGAATGGTGTGTGTCTATAGAATGCTGTGCATCTAAGGAATGTTGAGTGTCTATGGAATGCTGTGAGTCTATGGAATGCTGTGTGTCTATGGAATGCTGTTTGGAATGCTGTGCGTCTATGAAAAGCTGTGTGTCTATGGAAAGCTGTGAGTCTATGGAATGGTGTGTGTCTATGGAATGCTGTGCATTTAAGGAATGCTGAGTGTCTATGGAATGCTGTGTGTTTATGGAAAGCTGTGTATCTATGGAATGCTGTGAGTCCATGGAATGCTGTGCATCTAAGGAATGCTGTGTGTCTATGGAATGCTGAGTGTCTATGCAATGCTGTGAGACTATGGAATGCTGTGCGTCTATGGAATGGTGTGCGTCTATGGAATGCTGTGTGTTTATGGAAAGCTGTGTGTCTATGGAAAGCTGTATGTCTATGGAATGCTGTGCGTTTATGGAAAGCTGTGTGTCTATAGAAAGCTGTGTGTCTGTGGAATGCTGCCTTTATGGAAAGCTGTATGTCTATGGAATGCTGAGTGTCTATGGAATGCTGTGCCTTTATGGAAAGCTGTATGTCTATGGAATGCTGTGTGTGTATGGAATTCTGTGCGTTTATGGAGAGCTCTGTGTCTATGGAAAGCTGTATGTCTATGGAATGCTGTGCATTTATGGAAAGCTGTTTGTCTATGGAATGCTGTGCGTCTATGAAAAGCTGTGTGTCTATGGAAAGCTGTGAGTCTATGGAATGCTGTGCGTCTATGGAATGCTGTGTGTCTATGGAATGCTGTGCATCTAAGGAATGCTGAGTGTCTATGAAATGCTGTGTGTTTATGGAAAGCTGTGCGTCTATGGAATGCTGTGCATCTATGGAATGCTGTGTGTCTATGGAATGCTGTGCATCTAAGGAATGCTGAGTGTCTATGGAATTCTGTGTGTTTATGGAAACCTATGAGTATATCGAATGCTGTGAGTCTATGGAAAGCTGTATGTCTATGGAATGCTGGGCGTTTATGGAAAGCTATGTGTCTATGGAATGCTGTGCGTTTATGGAAAGCTGTATGTCTATGGAATGCTGTGCGTCTATGAAAAGCTGTGTGTCTATGGAAAGCTGTGAGTCTATGCAATGCTGTGAGTCTATGGAATGCTGTGTGTCTATGGAATGCTGTTTGTATATGGAATGCTGTGCGTCTATGAAAAGCTGTGTGTCTATGGAAAGCTGTGAGTCTATGGAATGCTGTGTGTCTATGGACTGCTGTGCATCTATGGAATGCTGTGTGTCTATGGAATGGTGTGCGTCAATGGAATGCTGTGTGTTTATGAAAAGCTGTGAGTCTATGGAATGCTGAGAGTCTATGGAATGCTGTGAGTCTATGGAATGCTGTGTGTCTATGGAATGCTGTATGGAATGCTATACGTCTATAAAAAGCTGTGTGCCTATGGAAAGTTGTGAATCTATGGAATGGTGTGTATCTATAGAATGCTCTATGTCTATGGAATGCTGTGTGTCTATGGAATGCTGTGAGTCTATGGAATGCTGTGTGTCTATGGCATGCTGTGCACCTAAGGAATGCTGTGCGTCTATGGAATGCTGTGTGTCTATGCAATGCTGTGAGTCTATGGAATGCTGTGCGTCTATGGAATGGTGTGCGTCTATGGAATGCTGTGTGTTTATGGAAAGCTGTGTGTCTATGGAAAGCTGTATGTCTATGGAATGCTGTGCCTTTATGGAAAGCTGTATGTCTATGGAATTATGTGTGCCTATGGAATTCTGTGCGTTTATGGAGAGCTGTGTGTCTATGGAAAGCTGTATGTCTATAGAGTGCTGTGCGTTTATGGAAAGCTGTATGTCTATAAAAAGCTGAGCGTTTATGCAAAGCTGTGTATCTATGGAAAGCTGTATGTCTATGGAATGCTGTGCGTTTATGGAAAGCTGTGTGTCTATGGAATGCTGTGCGTTTACGGAAAGCTGTTTGTCTATGGAATGCTGTGTGTCTATGAAAAGCTGTGTGTCTATGGAAAGCTGTGAGTCTATGGAATGCTGTGCGTCTATGGAATGCTGTGCGTCTATGAAAAGCTGTGTGTCTATGGAAAGCTGTGTGTCTCTGGAACGCTGTGTGTCTATGGAACGCTGTGTGTCCGTGGAACGCTGTGTGTCTATGGAATGCTGTGCATCTAAGGAATGCTGAGTGTCTATGGAATGCTGTGAGTCTATGGAATGCTGTGTGTCTATGGAATGCTGTTTGGAATGCTGTGCATCTATGAAAAGCTGTGTGTCTATGGAATGCTGTGAGTCTATGGAATGGTGTGTGTCTATGGAATGCTGTGCATCTAAGGAATGCTGAGTGTCTATGGAATGCTGTGTGTTTATGGAAAGCTGTGTATCTATGGAATGCTGTGAGTCCATGGAATGCTGTGTGTCTATGGAATGCTGTGTATCTAAGGAATGCTGTGTGTCTATGGAATGCTGTGTGTCTATGCAATGCTGTGAGACTATGGAATGCTGTGCGTCTATGGAATGGTGTGCGTCTATGGAATGCTGTGTGTTTATGGAAAGCTGTGTGTCTATGGAAAGCTGTATGTCTATGGAATGCTGTGCGTTTATGGAAAGCTGTGTGTCTATAGAAAGCTGTGTGTCTGTGGAATGCTGCCTTTATGGAAAGTTGTATGTCTATGGAATGCTGTGTGTCTATGGAATGCTGTGCCTTTATGGAAAGCTGTATGTCTATGGAATGCTGTGTGTCTATGGAATTCTGTGCGTTTATGGAGAGCTGTGTGTCTATGGAAAGCTGTATGTCTATGGAATGCTGTGCATTTATGGAAAGCTGTTTGTCTATGGAATGCTGTGCGTCTATGAAAAGCTGTGTGTCTATGGAAAGCTGTGAGTCCATGGAATGCTGTGCGTCTATGGAATGCTGTGTGTCTATGGAATGCTGTGCATCTAAGGAATGCTGAGTGTCTATGGAATGCTGTGTGTTTATGGAAAGCTGTGTGTCTATGGAATGCTGTGTGTCTATGGAATGCTGTGCATCTAAGGAATGCTGAGTGTCTATGGAATGCTGTGTGTTTATGGAAACCTGTGAGTATATCGAATGCTGTGAGTCTATGGAAAGCTGTATGTCTATGGAATGCTGTGCGTTTATGGAATGCTGTATGTCTATGGAATGCTGTGCGTTTATGGAAAGCTGTATGTCTATGGAATGCTGTGTGTCTATGGAATTCTGTGCGTTTATGGTGAGCTGTGTGTCTATGGAAAGCTGTATGTCTATGGAATGCAGTGAGTTTACGGAAAGCTGTATGTCTATGGAATGCTGTGTGTCTATGGAATACTATGCGTTTATGGAAAGCTGTGTGTCTATGGAAAGCTGTATGTCTATGGAATGCTGTGCGTTTATTGAAAGCTGTATGTCTATGGAATGCTGGGCGTTTATGGAAAGCTATGTGTCTATGGAATGCTGTGAGTCTATGGAATGCATTGCGTCTATGAAAAGCTGTGTGTCTATGGAAAGCTGTGAGTCTATGCAATGCTGTGAGTCTATGGAATGCTGTGTGTCTATGGAATGCTGTTTGTATATGGAATGCTGTGCGTCTATGAAAAGCTGTGTGTCTATGGAAAGCTGTGAGTCTATGGAATGCTGTGTGTCTATGGAATGCTGTACATCTATGGAATGCTGCGTGTCTATGGAATGGTGTGCGTCTATGGAATGCTGTGTGTTTATGAAAAGCTGTGAGTCTATGGAATGCTGAGAGTCTATGGAATGCTGTGAGTCTATGGAATGCTGTGAGTCTATGGAATGCTGTGTGTCTATGGAATGCTGTATGGAATGCTATGCGTCTATGAAAAGCTGTGTTCCTATGGAAAGTTGTGAGTCTATGGAATGGTGTGTGTCTATGGAATGCTCTGTGTCTATGGAATGCTGTGTGTCTATGGAATGCTGTGCATCTAAGGAATGCTGAGTGGCTATGGAATGCTGTGTGTCTATGGAAACCTCTGTGTCTATGGAATGCTGTGAGTCTATGGAATGCTGTGTGTCTATGGCATGCTGTGCATCTTAGGAATGCTGTGCGTTTATGGAATGCTGTGTGTCTATGCAATGCTGTGAGTCTATGGAATGCTGTGCGTCTATGGAATGGTGTGCGTCTATGGATTGCTGTGTGTCTATGGAAAGCTGTGTGTCTATGGAAAGCTGCATGTCTTTGGAATACAGTGTGTTTATGAAAGCCGTGTGTCTATGGAAAGCTGTATGTCTATGGAATGCTGTGTGTTTATGGAAAGCTGTATGTTTATGAAATGCTGTGTGGCTATGGAGTTCTGCGCATTTATGGAAAGCTGTGCGTCTATGGAATGGTGTGTGTCTATGGAATGCTGTGTGTTTATGGAAAGCTGTGAGTCTATGGAAGGCTGTGAGTCTATGGAATGCTGTGAGTCTATGGAATGCTGTGTGTCTATGGAATGCTGTTTGTCTGTTGAATGCTGTGCGTCTATGAAAAGCTGAGTGTCTATGGAAAGCTGTGAGTCTATGGAATGCTGTGTGTCTATGGAATTCTGTCTGTCTATGGAATGCTGTGAGTCTATGGAATGCTGTGCGTCTATGGAATGGTGTGCGGCTATGGAGAGCTGTGTGTCTATGGAAAGCTGTATGTCTATGGAATGCTGTGTGTCTATGGAATACTATGCGTTTATGGAAAGCTGTGTGTCTATGGAAAGCTGTATGTCTATGGAATGCTGTGCGTTTATGGAAAGCTGTATGTCTATGGAATGCTGGGCGTTTATGGAAAGCTATGAGTCTATGGAAAGCCGTATGTCTATGGAATGCAGTGAGTTTACGGAAAGCTGTACGTCTATGGAATGCTGTGTGTCTATGGAATACTATGCGTTTATGGAAAGCTGTGTGTCTATGGAAAACTGTATGTCTATGGAATGCTGTGCGTTTATGGAAAGCTTTATGTCTATGGAATGCTGTATGTCTATGGAAAGCTGTGTGTCTATGGAATGCTGTGAGTCTATGGAATGCTGTATGTCTATGGAATGCTGTTTGTCTATGGAATGCTGTTTGACTATGGAATACAGTGCGTCTATGAAAAGCTGTGTGTCTATGGAAAGCTGTGAGTCTATGCAATGCTGTGAGTCTATGGAATGCTGTGTGTCTATGGAATGCTGTTTGTATATGGAATGCTGTGCGTCTATGAAAAGCTGTGTGTCTATGGAAAGCTGTGAGTCTATGGAATGCTGTGTGTCTATGGAATGCTGTGCATCTATGGAATGCTGTGCATCTATCGAATGCTGTGTGTCTATGGAATGGTGTGCGTCAATGGAATGCTGTGTGTTTATGAAAAGCTGTGAGTCTATGGAATGCTGAGAGTCTATGGAATGCTGTGAGTCTATGGAATGCTGTGTGTCTATGGAATGCTGAGAGTCTATGGAATGCTGTGAGTCTATGGAATGCTGTGAGTCTATGAAAAGCTGTGTGCCTATGGAAGGTTGTGAGTCTATGGAATGGTGTGTATCTATGGAATGCTCTGTGGCTATGGAATGCTGTGTGTCTATGGAATGCTGTGCATCTAAGGAATGCTGAGTGGCTATGGAATGCTGTGTGTCTATGGAATGCTGTGTGTTTATGGAAAGCTGTGAGTCTATGGAAGGCTGTGAGTCTATGGAATGCTGTGAGTCTATGGAATGCTGTGTGTCTATGGAATGCTGTTTGTCTGTTGAATGCTGTGCGTCTATGAAAAGCTGAGTGTCTATGGAAAGCTGTGAGTCTATGGAATGCTGTGTGTCTATGGAATTCTGTCTGTCTATGGAATGCTGTGAGTCTATGGAATGCTGTGCGTCTATGGCATGGTGTGCGGCTATGGAGAGCTGTGTGTCTATGTAAAGCTGTATGTCTATGGAATGCTGTGCGTTTATGGAAATCTGTACGTCTATGGAAAGCTGTGCGTTTATGGAAAGCTATATGTCTATGGAAAGCTGTGTGTCTATGGAATTCTGTGCGTTTATGGAGAGCTGTGTGTCTATTGAAAGCTGTATGTCTATGGAATGCAGTGAGTTTACGGAAAGCTGTATGTCTATGGAATGCTGTGTGTCTATGGAATACTATGCGTTTATGGAAAGCTGTGTGTCTATGGAAAGCTGTATGTCTATGGAATGCTGGGCGTTTATGGAAAGCTATGAGTCTATGGAAAGCTGTATGTCTATGGAATGCAGTGAGTTTACGGAAAGCTGTATGTCTATGGAATGCTGTGTGTCTATGGAATACTATGCGTTTATGGAAAGCTGTGTGTCTATGGAAAACTGTATGTCTATGGAATGCTGTGCTTTTATGGAAAGCTCTATGTCTATGGAATGCTGTATGTCTATGGAAAGCTGTGTGTCTATGGAATGCTGTGAGTCTATGGAATGCTGTATGTCTATGGAATGCTGTTTGTCTATGGAATGCTGTTTGTCTATGGAATGCAGTGCGTCTATGAAAAGCTGTGTGTCTATGAAAAGCTGTGTGTCTATGGAAAGCTGTGAGTCTATGGAATGCTGTGTGTCTATGGAATGCTGTGCATCTATCGAATGCTGTGTGTCTATGGAATGGTGTGCGTCAATGGAATGCTGTGTGTTTATGAAAAGCTGTGAGTCTATGGAATGCTGAGAGTCTATGGAATGCTGTGAGTCTATGGAATGCTGTGTGTCTATGGAATGCTGTATGGAATGCTTTGCGTCTATGAAAAGCTGTGTGCCTATGGAAAGTTGTGAGTCTATGCAATGGTGTGTATCTCTGGAATGCTCTGTGGCTATGGAATGCTGTGTGTCTATGGAATGCTGTGCATCTAATGAATGCTGAGTGGCTATGGAATGCTGTGTGTCTATGGAATGCTGTGTGTCTATGGAAAGCTCTTTGTCTATGGAATGCTGTGAGTCTATGGAATGCTGTGTGTCTATGGCATGCTGTGCATCTAACGAATGCTGTGCGTCTATGGAATGCTGTGTGTCTAAGCAATGCTGTGAGTCTATGGAATGCTGTGCGTCTATGGAATGGTGTGCGTCTATGGAATGCTGTGTGTTTATGGAAAGCTGTGTGTCTATGGAAAGCTGTATGTCTATAGAGTGCTGTGCGTTTATGGAAAGCTGTATGTCTATAAAAAGCTGTGCGTTTATGCAAAGCTGTGTATCTATGGAAAGCTGTATGTCTTTGGAATGCTGTGCGTTTATGGAAAGCTGTGTGTCTATGGAATGCTGTGCGTTTACGGAAAGCTGTTTGTCTATGGAATGCTGTGTGTCTATGAAGAGCTGTGTGTCTATGGAAAGCTGTGAGTCTATGGAATGCTGTGCGTCTATGGAATGCTGTGTGTCTATGAACAGCTGTGTGTCTATGGAAAGCTGTGTGTCTCTGGAACGCTGTGTGTCTATGGAACGCTGTGTGTACGTGGAATGCTGTGTGTCTATGGAAAGCTGTGAGTCTATGGAATGCTGTGTGTCTATGGAATGCTGTGCATCTATGGAATGCTGTGTGTCTATGGAATGGTGTGCGTCAATGGAATACTGTGTGTTTATGAAAAGCTGTGAGTCTATGGAATGCTGACAGTCTATGGAATGCTGTGAGTCTATGGAATGCTGTGTGTCTATGGAATGCTGTATGGAATGCTATGCGTCCATGAAAAGCTGTGTGCCTATGGAAAGTTGTGAGTCTATGCAATGGTGTGTATCTATGGAATGCTCTGTGTCTATGGAATGCTGTGTGTCTATGGAATGCTGTGCATCTAAGGAATGCTGAGTGTCTATGGAATGCTGTGTGTCTATGGAATGCTGTGTGTCTATGGAAAGCTGTGTGTCTATGCAATGCTGTGAGTCTATGGAATGCTGTGTGTCTATGGCATGCTGTGCATCTAAGGAATGCTGTGCGTCTATGGAATGCTGTGTGTCTATGCAATGCTGTGAGTCTATGGAATGCTGTGCGTCTATGGAATGGTGTGCGTCTATGGAATGCTGTGTGTTTATGGAAAGCTGTGTGTCTATGGAAAGCTGTATGTCTATGGAATGCTGTGCCTTTATGGAAAGCTGTATGTCTATGGACTTATGTGTGCCTATGGAATTCTGTGCGTTTATGGAGAGCTGTGTGTCTATGGAAAGCTGTATGTCTATAGAGTGCTGTGCGTTTATGGAAAGCTGTATGTCTATTAAAAGCTGTGCGTTTATGCAAAGCTGTGTATCTATGGAAAGCTGTATGTCTTTGGAATGCTGTGCGTTTATGGAAAGCTGTGTGTCTATGGAATGCTGTGCGTTTACGGAAAGCTGTTTGTCTATGGAATGCTGTGTGTCTATGAAGAGCTGTGTGTCTATGGAAAGCTGTGAGTCTATGGAATGCTGTGCGTCTATGGAATGCTGTGTGTCTATGAAAAGCTGTGTGTCTATGGAAAGCTGTGTGTCTCTGGAACGCTGTGTGTCTATGGAAAGCTCTTTGTCTATGGAATGCTGTGAGTCTATGGAATGCTGTGTGTCTATGGCATGCTGTGCATCTAACGAATGCTGTGCGTCTATGGAATGCTGTGTGTCTAAGCAATGCTGTGAGTCTATGGAATGCTGTGCGTCTATGGAATGGTGTGCGTCTATGGAATGCTGTGTGTTTATGGAAAGCTGTGTGTCTATGGAAAGCTGTATGTCTATAGAGTGCTGTGCGTTTATGGAAAGCTGTATGTCTATAAAAAGCTGTGCGTTTATGCAAAGCTGTGTATCTATGGAAAGCTGTATGTCTTTGGAATGCTGTGCGTTTATGGAAAGCTGTGTGTCTATGGAATGCTGTGCGTTTACGGAAAGCTGTTTGTCTATGGAATGCTGTGTGTCTATGAAGAGCTGTGTGTCTATGGAAAGCTGTGAGTCTATGGAATGCTGTGCGTCTATGGAATGCTGTGTGTCTATGAACAGCTGTGTGTCTATGGAAAGCTGTGTGTCTCTGGAACGCTGTGTGTCTATGGAACGCTGTGTGTACGTGGAATGCTGTGTGTCTATGGAAAGCTGTGAGTCTATGGAATGCTGTGTGTCTATGGAATGCTGTGCATCTATGGAATGCTGTGTGTCTATGGAATGGTGTGCGTCAATGGAATACTGTGTGTTTATGAAAAGCTGTGAGTCTATGGAATGCTGACAGTCTATGGAATGCTGTGAGTCTATGGAATGCTGTGTGTCTATGGAATGCTGTATGGAATGCTATGCGTCCATGAAAAGCTTTGTGCCTATGGAAAGTTGTGAGTCTATGCAATGGTGTGTATCTATGGAATGCTCTGTGTCTATGGAATGCTGTGTGTCTATGGAATGCTGTGCATCTAAGGAATGCTGAGTGTCTATGGAATGCTGTGTGTCTATGGAATGCTGTGTGTCTATGGAAAGCTGTGTGTCTATGCAATGCTGTGAGTCTATGGAATGCTGTGTGTCTATGGCATGCTGTGCATCTAAGGAATGCTGTGCGTCTATGGAATGCTGTGTGTCTATGCAATGCTGTGAGTCTATGGAATGCTGTGCGTCTATGGAATGGTGTGCGTCTATGGAATGCTGTGTGTTTATGGAAAGCTGTGTGTCTATGGAAAGCTGTATGTCTATGGAATGCTGTGCCTTTATGGAAAGCTGTATGTCTATGGACTTATGTGTGCCTATGGAATTCTGTGCGTTTATGGAGAGCTGTGTGTCTATGGAAAGCTGTATGTCTATAGAGTGCTGTGCGTTTATGGAAAGCTGTATGTCTATTAAAAGCTGTGCGTTTATGCAAAGCTGTGTATCTATGGAAAGCTGTATGTCTTTGGAATGCTGTGCGTTTATGGAAAGCTGTGTGTCTATGGAATGCTGTGCGTTTACGGAAAGCTGTTTGTCTATGGAATGCTGTGTGTCTATGAAGAGCTGTGTGTCTATGGAAAGCTGTGAGTCTATGGAATGCTGTGCGTCTATGGAATGCTGTGTGTCTATGAAAAGCTGTGTGTCTATGGAAAGCTGTGTGTCTCTGGAACGCTGTGTGTCTATGGAACGCTGTGTGTCCGTGGAATGCTGTGTGTCTATGGAAAGCTGTGAGTCTATGGAATGCTGTGTGTCTATGGAATGCTGTGCATCTATGGAATGCTGTGTGTCTATGGAATGGTGTGCGTCAATGGAATACTGTGTGTTTATGAAAAGCTGTGAGTCTATGGAATGCTGACAGTCTATGGAATGCTGTGAGTCTATGGAATGCTGTGTGTCTATGGAATGCTGTATGGAATGCTATGCGTCTATGAAAAGCTGTGTGCCTATGGAAAGTTGTGAGTCTATGCAATGGTGTGTATCTATAGAATGCTCTGTGTCTATGGAATGCTGTGTGTCTATGGAATGCTGTGCATCTAAGGAATGCTGAGTGTCTATGGAATGCTGTGTGTCTATGGAATGCTGTGTGTCTATGGAAAGCTGTGTGTCTATGCAATGCTGTGAGTCTATGGAATGCTGTGTGTCTATGGCATGCTGTGCATCTAAGGAATGCTGTGCGTCTATGGAATGCTGTGTGTCTATGCAATGCTGTGAGTCTATGGAATGCTGTGCGTCTATGGAATGGTGTGCGTCTATGGAATGCTGTGTGTTTATGGAAAGCTGTGTGTCTATGGAAAGCTGTATGTCTATGGAATGCTGTGCCTTTATGGAAAGCTGTATGTCTATGGACTTATGTGTGCCTATGGAATTCTGTGCGTTTATGGAGAGCTGTGTGTCTATGGAAAGCTGTATGTCTATAGAGTGCTGTGCGTTTATGGAAAGCTGTATGTCTATAAAAAGCTGTGCGTTTATGCAAAGCTGTGTATCTATGGAAAGCTGTATGTCTTTGGAATGCTGTGCGTTTATGGAAAGCTGTATGTCTATGGAATGCTGGGAGTTTATGGAAAGCTATGAGTCTATGGAAAGCTGTATGTCTATGGAATGCAGTGAGTTTACGGAAAGCTGTATGTCTATGGAATGCTGTGTGTCTATGGAATACTATGCGTTTATGGAAAGCTGTGTGTCTATGGAAAACTGTATGTCTATGGAATGCTGTGCGTTTATGGAAAGCTCTATGTCTATGGAATGCTGTATGTCTATGGAAAGCTGTGTGTCTATGGAATGCTCTGAGTCTATGGAATGCTGTATGTCTATGGAATGCTGTTTGTCTATGGAATGCTGTTTGTCTATGGAATGCAGTGCGTCTATGAAAAGCTGTGTGTCTATGGAAAGCTGTGAGTCTATGCAATGCTGTGAGACTTTGGAATGCTGTGTGTCTATGGAATGCTGTTTGTATATGGAATGCTGTGCGTCTATGAAAAGCTGTGTGTCTATGGAAAGCTGTGAGTCTATGGAATGCTGTGTGTCTATGGAATGCTGTGCATCTATCGAATGCTGTGTGTCTATGGAATGGTGTGCGTCAATGGAATGCTGTGTGTTTATGAAAAGCTGTGAGTCTATGGAATGCTGAGAGTCTATGGAATGCTGTGAGTCTATGGAATGCTGTGTGTCTATGGAATGCTGTATGGAATGCTTTGCGTCTATGAAAAGCTGTGTGCCTATGGAAAGTTGTGAGTCTATGCAATGGTGTGTATCTCTGGAATGCTCTGTGGCTATGGAATGCTGTGTGTCTATGGAATGCTGTGCATCTAATGAATGCTGAGTGGCTATGGAATGCTGTGTGTCTATGGAATGCTGTGTGTCTATGGAAAGCTCTTTGTCTATGGAATGCTGTGAGTCTATGGAATGCTGTGTGTCTATGGCATGCTGTGCATCTAACGAATGCTGTGCGTCTATGGAATGCTGTGTGTCTAAGCAATGCTGTGAGTCTATGGAATGCTGTGCGTCTATGGAATGGTGTGCGTCTATGGAATGCTGTGTGTTTATGGAAAGCTGTGTGTCTATGGAAAGCTGTATGTCTATGGAATGCTGTGCCTTTATGGAAAGCTGTATGTCTATGGAATTATGTGTGCCTATGGAATTCTGTGCGTTTATGGAGAGCTGTGTGTCTATGGAAAGCTGTATGTCTATAGAGTGCTGTGCGTTTATGGAAAGCTGTGTATCTATGGAAAGCTGTATGTCTTTGGAATGCTGTGCGTTTATGGAAAGCTGTGTGTCTATGGAATGCTCTGCGTTTACGGAAAGCTGTTTGTCTATGGAATGCTGTGTGTCTATGAAGAGCTGTGTGTCTATGGAAAGCTGTGAGTCTATGGAATGCTGTGCGTCTATGGAATGCTGTGTGTCTATGAAAAGCTGTGTGTCTATGGAAAGCTGTGTGTCTCTGGAACGCTGTGTGTCTATGGAACGCTGTGTGTCCGTGGAATGCTGTGTGTCTATGGAAAGCTGTGAGTCTATGGAATGCTGTGTGTCTGTGGAATGCTGTGCATCTATGGAATGCTGTGTGTCTATGGAATGGTGTGCGTCAATGGAATACTGTGTGTTTATGAAAAGCTGTGAGTCTATGGAATGCTGACAGTCTATGGAATGCTGTGAGTCTATGGAATGCTGTGTGTCTATGGAATGCTGTATGGAATGCTATGCGTCTATGAAAAGCTGTGTGCCTATGGAAAGTTGTGAGTCTATGCAATGGTGTGTATCTATGGAATGCTCTGTGTCTATGGAATGCTGTGTGTCTATGGAATGCTGTGCATCTAAGGAATGCTGAGTGTCTATGGAATGCTGTGTGTCTATGGAATGCTGTGTGTCTATGGAAAGCTGTGTGTCTATGCAATGCTGTGAGTCTATGGAATGCTGTGTGTCTATGGCATGCTGTGCATCTAAGGAATGCTGTGCGTCTATGGAATGCTGTGTGTCTATGCAATGCTGTGAGTCTATGGAATGCTGTGCGTCTATGGAATGGTGTGCGTCTATGGAATGCTGTGTGTTTATGGAAAGCTGTGTGTCTATGGAAAGCTGTATGTCTATGGAATGCTGTGCCTTTATGGAAAGCTGTATGTCTATGGACTTATGTGTGCCTATGGAATTCTGTGCGTTTATGGAGAGCTGTGTGTCTATGGAAAGCTGTATGTCTATAGAGTGCTGTGCGTTTATGGAAAGCTGTATGTCTATAAAAAGCTGTGCGTTTATGCAAAGCTGTGTATCTATGGAAAGCTGTATGTCTATGGAATGCTGTGCGTTTATGGAAAGCTGTGTGTCTATGGAATGCTGTGCGTTTACGGAAAGCTGTTTGTCTATGGAATGCTGTGTGTCTATGAAGAGCTGTGTGTCTATGGAAAGCTGTGAGTCTATGGAATGCTGTGCGTCTATGGAATGCTGTGCGTCTATGAAAAGCTGTGTGTCTATGGAAAGCTGTGTGTCTCTGGAACGCTGTGTGTCTATGGAACGCTGTGTGTCCGTGGAACGCTGTGTGTCTATGGAATGCTGTGTGTCTATGGAATGCTGTGCGCCTATGGAAAGCTGTGTGTCTATGAAAAGCTGTGTTTGTCTATGGAATACTGTGTGTCTATGGAATGCTGTGTGTGTATGGACGGCTGTGTGTCTATGGAATGCTGTGTGTGTATGGAACGCTGTGTGTTTATGGAAAGCTGTGTGTCTATGAAAAGCTGTGTTTGTTTATCGAATGCTGTGTGTCTCTGGAACGCTGTGTGTCTATGGAACGCTGTGAGTCCGTGGAACGCTGTGTGTTTATGGAAAGCTGTGTGTCAATGGAATTCTGTCTGTCTATACAAAGCTTTGCATCTATGCAATGCTGTGCGTTTATGGATTAGTGTTTGTCTATGGACTGCTATGTGTCTATGGATTGCTGTGTGACTATGGAATGTTGCGCGTCTACGGAATGCTGTGTGTCTATGAAAAGATGTGTGTCTAAGGAATGCTGTGTGTCTATGGAAAGCTGTATGACTATGGAATTCTGTGTGACTATGGAATCCTGTGTGTCTATGGAAAGCTGAGTGTCTATGGAAAGCTGTACATCTATGCAAAGTTGTGCGTCTATGTGAAGCTGTGTGTCTATGGAAAGCTGTGTGTCTATGAAATGCTGTGCATCTATGCTATGCTGTGTGTCTATGGAATGGTGTGCGTCTATGGAATGCTGTGTGTTTATGGAAAGCTGTAAGTCTATGGAATGCTGGGCGTCTATGAAATGTTGTGTGTCTATGGAAAGCTGTGTGTCTATGGAAATCTGTGAGTCTATGGAATGCTGTGTGTCTATGCAATGCTCTGCGTCTATGGAATGGTGTGTGTCTATGGAATGCTGTGCATCTAAGGAATGCTGAGTGTCTATGGAATGCTGTGAGTCTATGGAATGCTGTGTGTCTATGGAATGCTGTTTCGAATGCTGTGCGTCTATGAAAAGCTGTGTGTCTATGGAAAGCTGTGAGTCTATGGAATGGTGTGTGTCTATGGAATGCTGTGCATCTAAGGAATGCTGAGTGTCTATGGAATGCTGTGTGTTTATGGAAAGCTGTGTATCTATGAAATGCTGTGAGTCCATGGAATGCTGTGTGTCTATGGAATGCTGTGCATCTAAGGAATGCTGTGTGTCTATGGAATGCTGTATGTCTATGCAATGCTGTGAGATTATGGAATGCTGTGCGTCTATGGAATGGTGTGCGTCTATGGAATGCTGTGTGTTTATGGAAAGCTGTGTGTCTATGGAAAGCTGTATGACTATGGAATGCTGTGCGTTTATGGAAAGCTGTGTGTCTATAGAAAGCTGTGTGTCTGTGGAATGCTGCCTTTATGGAAAGCTGTATGTCTATGGAATGCTGTGTGTCTGTGGAATGCTGTGCCTTTATGGAAAGCTGTATGTCTATGGAATGCTGTGTGTCTATGGAATTCTGTGCGTTTATGGAGAGCTGTGTGTCTATGGAAAGCTGTATGTCTATGGAATGCTGTGCATTTATGGAAAGCTGTTTGTCTAATGAATGCTGTGTGTCTATGGAATGCTGTATGGAATGCTATGCGTCTATGAAAAGCTGTGTGCCTATGGAAAGTTGTGAGTCTATGCAATGGTTGCATCTATGGAATGCTGTGTGTCTATGGAATGCTGTGTGTCTATGGAAAGCTGTGTGTCTATGCAATGCTGTGAGTCTATGGAATGCTGTGTGTCTATGGCATGCTGTGCATCTAAGGAATGCTGTGCGTCTATGGAATGCTGTGTGTCTATGCAATGCTGTGAGTCTATGGAATGCTGTGCGTCTATGGAATGGTGTGCGTCTATGGAATGCTGTGTGTTTATGGAAAGCTGTGTGTCTATGGAAAGCTGTATGTCTATGGAATGCTGTGCCTTTATGGAAAGCTGTATGTCTATGGAATTATGTGTGCCTATGGAATTCTGTGCGTTTATGGAGAGCTGTGTGTCTATGGAAAGCTGTATGTCTATAGAGTGCTGTGCGTTTATGGAAAGCTGTATGTCTATAAAAAGCTGTGCGTTTATGCAAAGCTGTGTATCTATGGAAAGCTGTATGTCTATGGAATGCTGTGCGTTTATGGAAAGCTGTGTGTCTATGGAATGCTGTGCGTTTACGGAAAGCTGTTTGTCTATGGAATGCTGTGTGTCTATGAAGAGCTGTGTGTCTATGGAAAGCTGTGAGTCTATGGAATGCTGTGCGTCTATGGAATGCTGTGTGTCTCTGGAACGCTGTGTGTCTATGGAACGCTGTGTGTCCGTGGAACGCTGTGTGTCTATGGAATGCTGTGTGTCTATGGAATGCTGTGCGCCTATGGAAAGCTGTGTGTCTATGAAAAGCTGTGTTTGTCTATGGAATACTGTGTGTCTATGGAATGCTGTGTGTGTATGGACGGCTGTGTGTCTATGGAATGCTGTGTGTGTATGGAACGCTGTGTGTTTATGGAAAGCTGTGTGTCTATGGAAAGCTGTATGACTATGGAATGCTGTGCGTTTATGGAAAGCTGTGTGTCTATAGAAAGCTGTGTGTCTGTGGAATGCTGCCTTTATGAAAAGCTGTATGTCTATGGAATGCTGTGTGTCTGTGGAATGCTGTGCCTTTATGGAAAGCTGTATGTCTATGGAATGCTGTGTGTCTATGGAATTCTGTGCGTTTATGGAGAGCTGTGTGTCTATGGAAAGCTGTATGTCTATGGAATGCTGTGCATTTATGGAAAGCTGTTTGTCTATGGAATGCTGTGCGTCTATGAAAAGCTGTGTGTCTATGGAAAGCTGTGAGTCTATGGAATGCTGTGCGTCTATGGAATGCTGTGCGTCTATGGAATGCTGTGTGTCTATGGAATGCTGTGCATCTAAGGAATGCTGAGTGTCTATGGAATGCTGTGTGTTTATGGAAAGCTGTGTGTCTATGGAAAGCTGTGCGTTTATGGAAAGCTATATGTCTATGGAATGCTGTGTGTCCATGGAATTCTGTGCGTTTATGGAGAGCTGTGTGTCTATTGAAAACTGTATGTCTATGGAATGCAGTGAGTTTACGGAAAGCTGTATGTCTATGGAATGCTGTGTGTCTATGGAATACTATGCGTTTATGGAAAGCTGTGTGTCTATGGAAAGCTGTATGTCTATGGAATGCTGTGCGTTTATGGAAAGCTGTATGTCTATGGAATGTTGGGCGTTTATGGAAAGCTATGAGTCTATGGAAAGCTGTATGTCTATGGAATGCAGTGAGTTTACGGAAAGCTGTACGTCTATGGAATGCTGTGTGTCTATGGAATACTATGCGTTTATGGAAAGCTGTGTGTCTATGGAAAACTGTATGTCTATGGAATGCTGTGCGTTTATGGAAAGCTCTATGTCTATGGAATGCTGTATGTCTATGGAAAGCTGTGTGTCTATGGAATGCTGTGAGTCTATGGAATGCTGTATGTCTATGGAATGCTGTTTGTCTATGGAATGCTGTTTGTCTATGGAATGCTGTGCGTCTATGAAAAGCTGTGTGTCTATGGAAAGCTGTGAGTCTATGCAATGCTGTGAGTCTATGGAATGCTGTGTGTCTATGGAATGCTGTTCGTATATGGCATGCTGTGCGTCTATGAAAAGCTGTGTGTCTATGGAAAGCTGTGAGTCTATGGAATGCTGTGTGTCTATGGAATGCTGTGCATCTATGGAATGCTGTGTGTCTATGGAATGGTGTGCGTCAATGGAGTGCTGTGTGTTTATGAAAAGCTGTGAGTCTATGGAATGCTGAGAGTCTATGGAATGCTATGCGTCTATGAAAAGCTGTGTGCCTATGGAAAGTTGTGAGTCTATGGAATGGTGTGTATCTATGGAATGCTCTGTGTCTATGGAATGCTGTGTGTCTATGGAATGCTGTGCGTCTAAGGAATGCTGAGTGGCTATGGAATGCTGAGTGTCTATGGAATGCTGTGTGTCTATGGAATGCTGTGTGTCTATGGAAAGCTGTGTGTCTATGGAATGCTGTGAGTCTATGGAAAGCTGTGTGTCTATGGAATGCTGTGCCTTTATGGAAAGCTGTATGTCTATGCAATGGAAGCTGTATGTCTATGGAATTATGTGTGCCTATGGAATTATGTTTATGGAGAGCTGTGTGTCTATGGAAAGCTGTATGTCTATAGAGTGCTGTGCGTTTATGGAAAGCTGTATGTCTATAAAATGCTGTGCGTTTATGCAAAGCTGTGTATCTATAGAAAGCTGTATGTCTATGCAATGCTGTGCGTTTATGGAAAGCTGTGTGTCTATGGAATGCTGTGCGTTTACGGAAAGCTGTTTGTCTATGGAATGCTGTGTGTCTATGAAGAGCTGTGTGTCTATGGAAAGCTGTGAGTCTATGGAATGCTGTGCGTCTATGGAATGCTGTGCGTCTATGAAAAGCTGTGGGTCTATCGAAAGCTGTGTGTCTCTGGAACGCTGTGTGTCTATGGAACGCTGTGTGTCCGTGGAACGCTGTGTGTCTATGGAATGCTGTGTGTCTATGGAATGCTGTGCGCCTATGGAAAGCTGTGTGTCTATGAAAAGCTGTGTTTGTCTATGGAGTTCTGTGCGTTTATGGAGAGCTGTGTGTCTATGGAAAGCTGTATGTCTATGGAATGCTGTGCATTTATGGAAAGCTGTTTGTCTATGGAATGCTGTGCGTCTATGAAAAGCTGTGTGTCTATGGAAAGCTGTGAGTCTATGGAATGCTGTATGGAATGCTATGCGTCTATGAAAAGCTGTGTGCCTATGGAAAGTTGTGAGTCTATGCAATGGTTGCATCTATGGAATGCTGTGTGTCTATGGAATGCTGTGCGTTTATGGAAAGCTGTATGTCTATGGAATGTTGGGCGTTTATGGAAAGCTATGAGTCTATGGAAAGCTGTATGTCTATGGAATGCAGTGAGTTTACGGAAAGCTGTACGTCTATGGAATGCTGTGTGTCTATGGAATACTATGCGTTTATGGAAAGCTGTGTGTCTATGGAAAACTGTATGTCTATGGAATGCTGTGCGTTTATGGAAAGCTCTATGTCTATGGAATGCTGTATGTCTATGGAAAGCTGTGTGTCTATGGAATGCTGTGAGTCTATGGAATGCTGTATGTCTATGGAATGCTGTTTGTCTATGGAATGCTGTTTGTCTATGGAATGCTGTGCGTCTATGAAAAGCTGTGTGTCTATGGAAAGCTGTGAGTCTATGCAATGCTGTGAGTCTATGGAATGCTGTGTGTCTATGGAATGCTGTTCGTATATGGCATGCTGTGCGTCTATGAAAAGCTGTGTGTCTATGGAAAGCTGTGAGTCTATGGAATGCTGTGTGTCTATGGAATGCTGTGCATCTATGGAATGCTGTGTGTCTATGGAATGGTGTGCGTCAATGGAGTGCTGTGTGTTTATGAAAAGCTGTGAGTCTATGGAATGCTGAGAGTCTATGGAATGCTATGCGTCTATGAAAAGCTGTGTGCCTATGGAAAGTTGTGAGTCTATGGAATGGTGTGTATCTATGGAATGCTCTGTGTCTATGGAATGCTGTGTGTCTATGGAATGCTGTGCGTCTAAGGAATGCTGAGTGGCTATGGAATGCTGAGTGTCTATGGAATGCTGTGTGTCTATGGAATGCTGTGTGTCTATGGAAAGCTGTGTGTCTATGGAATGCTGTGAGTCTATGGAAAGCTGTGTGTCTATGGAATGCTGTGCCTTTATGGAAAGCTGTATGTCTATGCAATGGAAGCTGTATGTCTATGGAATTATGTGTGCCTATGGAATTATGTTTATGGAGAGCTGTGTGTCTATGGAAAGCTGTATGTCTATAGAGTGCTGTGCGTTTATGGAAAGCTGTATGTCTATAAAATGCTGTGCGTTTATGCAAAGCTGTGTATCTATAGAAAGCTGTATGTCTATGCAATGCTGTGCGTTTATGGAAAGCTGTGTGTCTATGGAATGCTGTGCGTTTACGGAAAGCTGTTTGTCTATGGAATGCTGTGTGTCTATGAAGAGCTGTGTGTCTATGGAAAGCTGTGAGTCTATGGAATGCTGTGCGTCTATGGAATGCTGTGCGTCTATGAAAAGCTGTGGGTCTATCGAAAGCTGTGTGTCTCTGGAACGCTGTGTGTCTATGGAACGCTGTGTGTCCGTGGAACGCTGTGTGTCTATGGAATGCTGTGTGTCTATGGAATGCTGTGCGCCTATGGAAAGCTGTGTGTCTATGGAATGCTGTGCGCCTATGGAAAGCTGTGTGTCTATGAAAAGCTGTGTTTGTCTATGGAATGCTGTGTGTCTATGGAATGCTGTATGTGTATGGAACGCTGTGTGTCTATGGAATGCTGTGTGTGTATGGAACGCTGTGTGTTTATGGAACGCTGTGAGTCCGTGGAACGCTGTGTGTTTATGGAAAGCTGTGTGTCAATGGAATTCTGTCTGTCTATACAAAACTTTGCATCTATAGAATGCTGTGCGTTTATGGATTAGTGTTTGTCTATGGACTGCTATGTGTCTATGGATTGCTGTGTGACTATGGAATGCTGCGCGTCTAAGGAATGCTGTGTGTCTATGAAAAGATGTGTGTCTAAGGAATGCTGTGTGTCTATGGAAAGCTGTATGACTATGGAATACTGTGTGACTTTGGAATCCTGTGTGTCTATGGAAAGCTGTACATCTATGGAAAGTTGTGCGTCTATGTGAAGCTGTGTGTCTATGGAAAGTTGTGTGTCTATTAAATGCTGTGCATCTATGCAATGCTGTGTGTCTATGGAAAGCTGTATGTCTATGGAATGCTGTGTGTCTATGGAATGCTGTGTGTCTATGGAAAGCTGTATGTCTATGGAATGCTGTGTGTCTATGGAGTTCTGTGCGTTTATGGAGAGCTGTGTGTCTATGGAAAGCTGTATGTCTATGGAATGCTGTGCATTTATGGAAAGCTGTTTGTCTATGGAATGCTGTGCGTCTATGAAAAGCTGCGTGTCTATGGAAAGCTGTGAGTCTATGGAATGCTGTATGGAATGCTATGCGTCTATGAAAAGCTGTGTGCCTATGGAAAGTTGTGAGTCTATGCAATGGTTGCATCTATGGAATGCTGTGTGTCTATGGAATGCTGTGTGTCTATGGAAAGCTGTGTGTCTATGCAATGCTGTGAGTCTATGGAATGCTGTGTGTCTATGGCATGCTGTGCATCTAAGGAATGCTGTGCGTCTATGGAATGCTGTGTGTCTATGCAATGCTGTGAGTCTATGGAATGCTGTGCGTCTATGGAATGGTGTGCGTCTATGGAATGCTGTGTGTTTATGGAAAGCTGTGTGTCTATGGAAAGCTGTATGTCTATGGAATGCTGTGCCTTTATGGAAAGCTGTATGTCTATGGAATTATGTGTGCCTATGGAATTCTGTGCGTTTATGGAGAGCTGTGTGTCTATGGAAAGCTGTATGTCTATAGAGTGCTGTGCGTTTATGGAAAGCTGTATGTCTATAAAAAGCTGTGCGTTTATGCAAAGCTGTGTATCTATGGAAAGCTGTATGTCTATGGAATGCTGTGCGTTTACGGAAAGCTGTTTGTCTATGGAATGCTGTGTGTCTATGAAGAGCTGTGTATCTATGGAAACCTGTGAGTCTATGGAATGCTGTGCGTCTATGGAATGCTGTGCGCCTATGAAAAGCTGTGTGTCTATGGAACGCTGTGTGTCCGTGGAACGCTGTGTGTCTATGGAATGCTGTGTGTCTATGGAATGCTGTGCGCCTATGGAAAGCTGTGTGTCTATGAAAAGCTGTGTTTGTCTATGGAATACTGTGTGTCTATGGAATGCTGTGTGTGTATGGACGGCTGTGTGTCTATGGAATGCTGTGTGTGTATGGAACGCTGTGTGTTTATGGAAAGCTGTGTGTCTATGAAAAGCTGTGTTTGTCTATCGAATGCTGTGTGTCTCTGGAACGCTGTGTGTCTATGGAACGCTGTGAGTCCGTGGAACGCTGTGTGTTTATGGAAAGCTGTGTGTCAATGGATTTCTGTCTGTCTATACAAAGCTTTGCATCTATGCAATGCTGTGCGTTTATGGATTAGTGTTTGTCTATGGACTGCTATGTGTCTATGGATTGCTGTGTGACTATGGAATGTTGCGCGTCTACGGAATGCTGTGTGTCTATGAAAAGATGTGTGTCTAAGGAATGCTGTGTGTCTATGGAAAGCTGTATGACTATGGAATGCTGTGTGACTATGGAATCCTGTGTGTCTATGGAAAGCTGAGTGTCTATGGAAAGCTGTACATCTATGCAAAGTTGTGCGTCTATGTGAAACTGTGTGTCTATGGAAAGCTGTGTGTCTATGAAATGCTGTGCATCTATGCTATGCTGTGTGTCTATGGAATGGTGTGCGTCTATGGAATGCTGTGTGTTTATGGAAAGCTGTAAGTCTATGGAATGCTGGGCGTCTATGAAATGTTGTGTGTCTATGGAAAGCTGTGTGTCTATGGAAATCTGTGAGTCTATGGAATGCTGTGTGTCTATGCAATGCTCTGCGTCTATGGAATGGTGTGTGTCTATGGAATGCTGTGCATCTAAGAAATGCTGAGTGTCTATGGAATGCTGTGAGTCTATGGAATGCTGTGTGTCTATGGAATGCTGTTTCGAATGCTGTGCGTCTATGAAAAGCTGTGTGTCTATGGAAAGCTGTGAGTCTATGGAATGGTGTGTGTCTATGGAATGCTGTGCATCTAAGGAATGCTGAGTGTCTATGGAATGCTGTGTGTTTATGGAAAGCTGTGTATCTATGAAATGCTGTGAGTCCATGGAATGCTGTGTGTCTATGGAATGCTGTGCATCTAAGGAATGCTGTGTGTCTATGGAATGCTGTATGTCTATGCAATGCTGTGAGACTATGGAATGCTGTGCGTCTATGGAATGGTGTGCGTCTATGGAATGCTGTGTGTTTATGGAAAGCTGTGTGTCTATGGAAAGCTGTATGACTATGGAATGCTGTGTGTCTATGGAATTCTGTGCGTTTATGGAGAGCTGTGTGTCTATGGAAAGCTGTATGTCTATGGAATGCTGTGCATTTATGGAAAGCTGTTTGTCTATGGAATGCTGTGCGTCTATGAAAAGCTGTGTGTCTATGGAAAGCTGTGAGTCTATGGAATGCTGTGCGTCTATGGAATGCTGTGTGTCTATGGAATGCTGTGCATCTAAGGAATGCTGAGTGTCTATGGAATGCTGTGTGTTTATGGAAAGCTGTATGTCTATGGAATGCAGTGAGTTTACGGAAAGCTGTACGTCTATGGAATGCTGTGTGTCTATGGAATACTATGCGTTTATGGAAAGCTGTGTGTCTATGGAAAACTGTATGTCTATGGAATGCTGTGCGTTTATGGAAAGCTCTATGTCTATGGAATGCTGTATGTCTATGGAAAGCTGTGTGTCTATGGAATGCTGTGAGTCTATGGAATGCTGTATGTCTATGGAATGCTGTTTGTCTATGGAATGCTGTTTGTCTATGGAATGCTGTGCGTCTATGAAAAGCTGTGTGTCTATGGAAAGCTGTGAGTCTATGCAATGCTGTGAGTCTATGGAATGCTGTGTGTCTATGGAATGCTGTTCGTATATGGCATGCTGTGCGTCTATGAAAAGCTGTGTGTCTATGGAAAGCTGTGAGTCTATGGAATGCTGTGTGTCTATGGAATGCTGTGCATCTATGGAATGCTGTGTGTCTATGGAATGGTGTGCGTCAATGGAGTGCTGTGTGTTTATGAAAAGCTGTGAGTCTATGGAATGCTGAGAGTCTATGGAATGCTATGCGTCTATGAAAAGCTGTGTGCCTATGGAAAGTTGTGAGTCTATGGAATGGTGTGTATCTATGGAATGCTCTGTGTCTATGGAATGCTGTGTGTCTATGGAATGCTGTGCGTCTAAGGAATGCTGAGTGGCTATGGAATGCTGAGTGTCTATGGAATGCTGTGTGTCTATGGAATGCTGTGTGTCTATGGAAAGCTGTGTGTCTATGGAATGCTGTGAGTCTATGGAAAGCTGTGTGTCTATGGAATGCTGTGCCTTTATGGAAAGCTGTATGTCTATGCAATGGAAGCTGTATGTCTATGGAATTATGTGTGCCTATGGAATTATGTTTCTGGAGAGCTGTGTGTCTATGGAAAGCTGTATGTCTATAGAGTGCTGTGCGTTTATGGAAAGCTGTATGTCTATAAAATGCTGTGCGTTTATGCAAAGCTGTGTATCTATAGAAAGCTGTATGTCTATGCAATGCTGTGCGTTTATGGAAAGCTGTGTGTCTATGGAATGCTGTGCGTTTACGGAAAGCTGTTTGTCTATGGAATGCTGTGTGTCTATGAAGAGCTGTGTGTCTATGGAAAGCTGTGAGTCTATGGAATGCTGTGCGTCTATGGAATGCTGTGCGTCTATGAAAAGCTGTGGGTCTATCGAAAGCTGTGTGTCTCTGGAACGCTGTGTGTCTATGGAACGCTGTGTGTCCGTGGAACGCTGTGTGTCTATGGAATGCTGTGTGTCTATGGAATGCTGTGCGCCTATGGAAAGCTGTGTGTCTATGAAAAGCTGTGTTTGTCTATGGAATGCTGTGTGTCTATGGAATGCTGTATGTGTATGGAACGCTGTGTGTCTATGGAATGCTGTGTGTGTATGGAACGCTGTGTGTTTATGGAACGCTGTGAGTCCGTGGAACGCTGTGTGTTTATGGAAAGCTGTGTGTCAATGGAATTCTGTCTGTCTATACAAAACTTTGCATCTATAGAATGCTGTGCGTTTATGGATTAGTGTTTGTCTATGGACTGCTATGTGTCTATGGATTGCTGTGTGACTATGGAATGCTGCGCGTCTAAGGAATGCTGTGTGTCTATGAAAAGATGTGTGTCTAAGGAATGCTGTGTGTCTATGGAAAGCTGTATGACTATGGAATACTGTGTGACTTTGGAATCCTGTGTGTCTATGGAAAGCTGTACATCTATGGAAAGTTGTGCGTCTATGTGAAGCTGTGTGTCTATGGAAAGTTGTGTGTCTATTAAATGCTGTGCATCTATGCAATGCTGTGTGTCTATGGAAAGCTGTATGTCTATGGAATGCTGTGTGTCTATGGAATGCTGTGTGTCTATGGAAAGCTGTATGTCTATGGAATGCTGTGTGTCTATGGAGTTCTGTGCGTTTATGGAGAGCTGTGTGTCTATGGAAAGCTGTATGTCTATGGAATGCTGTGCATTTATGGAAAGCTGTTTTTCTATGGAATGCTGTGCGTCTATGAAAAGCTGTGTGTCTATGGAAAGCTGTGAGTCTATGGAATGCTGTATGGAATGCCATGCGTCTATGAAAAGCTGTGTGCCTATGGAAAGTTGTGAGTCTATGCAATGGTTGCATCTATGGAATGCTGTGTGTCTATGGAATGCTGTGTGTCTATGGAAAGCTGTGTGTCTATGCAATGCTGTGAGTCTATGGAATGCTGTGTGTCTATGGCATGCTGTGCATCTAAGGAATGCTGTGCGTCTATGGAATGCTGTGTGTCTATGCAATGCTGTGAGTCTATGGAATGCTGTGCGTCTATGGAATGGTGTGCGTCTATGGAATGCTGTGTGTTTATGGAAAGCTGTGTGTCTATGGAAAGCTGTATGTCTATGGAATGCTGTGCCTTTATGGAAAGCTGTATGTCTATGGAATTATGTGTGCCTATGGAATTCTGTGCGTTTATGGAGAGCTGTGTGTCTATGGAAAGCTGTATGTCTATAGAGTGCTGTGCGTTTATGGAAAGCTGTATGTCTATAAAAAGCTGTGCGTTTATGCAAAGCTGTGTATCTATGGAAAGCTGTATGTCTATGGAATGCTGTGCGTTTACGGAAAGCTGTTTGTCTATGGAATGCTGTGTGTCTATGAAGAGCTGTGTGTCTATGGAAACCTGTGAGTCTATGGAATGCTGTGCGTCTATGGAATGCTGTGCGCCTATGAAAAGCTGTGTGTCTATGGAACGCTGTGTGTCCGTGGAACGCTGTGTGTCTATGGAATGCTGTGTGTCTATGGAATGCTGTGCGCCTATGGAAAGCTGTGTGTCTATGAAAAGCTGTGTTTGTCTATGGAATACTGTGTGTCTATGGAATGCTGTGTGTGTATGGACGGCTGTGTGTCTATGGAATGCTGTGTGTGTATGGAACGCTGTGTGTTTATGGAAAGCTGTGTGTCTATGAAAAGCTGTGTTTGTCTATCGAATGCTGTGTGTCTCTGGAACGCTGTGTGTCTATGGAACGCTGTGAGTCCGTGGAACGCTGTGTGTTTATGGAAAGCTGTGTGTCAATGGAATTCTGTCTGTCTATACAAAGCTTTGCATCTATGCAATGCTGTGCGTTTATGGATTAGTGTTTGTCTATGGACTGCTATGTGTCTATGGATTGCTGTGTGACTATGGAATGTTGCGCGTCTACGGAATGCTGTGTGTCTATGAAAAGATGTGTGTCTAAGGAATGCTGTGTGTCTATGGAAAGCTGTATGACTATGGAATGCTGTGTGACTATGGAATCCTGTGTGTCTATGGAAAGCTGAGTGTCTATGGAAAGCTGTACATCTATGCAAAGTTCTGCGTCTATGTGAAACTGTGTGTCTATGGAAAGCTGTGTGTCTATGAAATGCTGTGCATCTATGCTATGCTGTGTGTCTATGGAATGGTGTGCGTCTATGGAATGCTGTGTGTTTATGGAAAGCTGTAAGTCTATGGAATGCTGGGCGTCTATGAAATGTTGTGTGTCTATGGAAAGCTGTGTGTCTATGGAAATCTGTGAGTCTATGGAATGCTGTGTGTCTATGCAATGCTCTGCGTCTATGGAATGGTGTGTGTCTATGGAATGCTGTGCATCTAAGAAATGCTGAGTGTCTATGGAATGCTGTGAGTCTATGGAATGCTGTGTGTCTATGGAATGCTGTTTCGAATGCTGTGCGTCTATGAAAAGCTGTGTGTCTATGGAAAGCTGTGAGTCTATGGAATGGTGTGTGTCTATGGAATGCTGTGCATCTAAGGAATGCTGAGTGTCTATGGAATGCTGTGTGTTTATGGAAAGCTGTGTATCTATGAAATGCTGTGAGTCCATGGAATGCTGTGTGTCTATGGAATGCTGTGCATCTAAGGAATGCTGTGTGTCTATGGAATGCTGTATGTCTATGCAATGCTGTGAGACTATGGAATGCTGTGCGTCTATGGAATGGTGTGCGTCTATGGAATGCTGTGTGTTTATGGAAAGCTGTGTGTCTATGGAAAGCTGTATGACTATGGAATGCTGTGTGTCTATGGAATTCTGTGCGTTTATGGAGAGCTGTGTGTCTATGGAAAGCTGTATGTCTATGGAATGCTGTGCATTTATGGAAAGCTGTTTGTCTATGGAATGCTGTGCGTCTATGAAAAGCTGTGTGTCTATGGAAAGCTGTGAGTCTATGGAATGCTGTGCGTCTATGGAATGCTGTGTGTCTATGGAATGCTGTGCATCTAAGGAATGCTGAGTGTCTATGGAATGCTGTGTGTTTATGGAAAGCTGTGTGTCTATGGAATGCTGTGAGTCTATGGAATGTTTTGCGTCGATGGAATGCTGTGCATCTATGGAATGCTGTGTGTCTATGGAAAGCTGTGCGTTTATGGAAAGCTATATGTCTATGGAATGCTGTGTGTCCATGGAATTCTGTGCGTTTATGGAGAGCTGTGTGTCTATTGAAAACTGTATGTCTATGGAATGCAGTGAGTTTACGGAAAGCTGTATGTCTATGGAATGCTGTGTGTCTATGGAATACTATGCGTTTATGGAAAGCTGTGTGTCTATGGAAAGCTGTATGTCTATGGAATGCTGTGCGTTTATGGAAAGCTGTATGTCTATGGAATGTTGGGCGTTTATGGAAAGCTATGAGTCTATGGAAAGCTGTATGTCTATGGAATGCAGTGAGTTTACGGAAAGCTGTACGTCTATGGAATGCTGTGTGTCTATGGAATACTATGCGTTTATGGAAAGCTGTGTGTCTATGGAAAACTGTATGTCTATGGAATGCTGTGCGTTTATGGAAAGCTCTATGTCTATGGAATGCTGTATGTCTATGGAAAGCTGTGTGTCTATGGAATGCTGTGAGTCTATGGAATGCTGTATGTCTATGGAATGCTGTTTGTCTATGGAATGCTGTTTGTCTATGGAATGCTGTGCGTCTATGAAAAGCTGTGTGTCTATGGAAAGCTGTGAGTCTATGCAATGCTGTGAGTCTATGGAATGCTGTGTGTCTATGGAATGCTGTTCGTATATGGAATGCTGTGCGTCTATGAAAAGCTGTGTGTCTATGGAAAGCTGTGAGTCTATGGAATGCTGTGTGTCTATGGAATGCTGTGCATCTATGGAATGCTGTGTGTCTATGGAATGGTTTGCGTCAATGGAGTGCTGTGTGTTTATGAAAAGCTGTGAGTCTATGGAATGCTGAGAGTCTATGGAATGCTATGCGTCTATGAAAAGCTGTGTGCCTATGGAAAGTTGTGAGTCTATGGAATGGTGTGTATCTATGGAATGCTCTGTGTCTATGGAATGCTGTGTGTCTATGGAATGCTGTGCGTCTAAGGAATGCTGAGTGGCTATGGAATGCTGAGTGTCTATGGAATGCTGTGTGTCTATGGAATGCTGTGTGTCTATGGAAAGCTGTGTGTCTATGGAATGCTGTGAGTCTATGGGAAGCTGTATGTCTATGGAATGCTGTGCCTTTATGGAAAGCTGTATGTCTATGCAATGGAAGCTGTATGTCTATGGAATTATGTGTGCCTATGGAATTATGTTTATGGAGAGCTGTGTGTCTATGGAAAGCTGTATGTCTATGGAATGCTGTGCGTTTATGGAAAGCTCTATGTCTATGGAATGCTGTATGTCTATGGAAAGCTGTGTGTCTATGGAATGCTGTGAGTCTATGGAATGCTGTATGTCTATGGAATGCTGTTTGTCTATGGAATGCTGTTTGTCTATGGAATGCTGTGCGTCTATGAAAAGCTGTGTGTCTATGGAAAGCTGTGAGTCTATGCAATGCTGTGAGTCTATGGAATGCTGTGTGTCTATGGAATGCTGTTCGTATATGGAATGCTGTGCGTCTATGAAAAGCTGTGTGTCTATGGAAAGCTGTGAGTCTATGGAATGCTGTGTGTCTATGGAATGCTGTGCATCTATGGAATGCTGTGTGTCTATGGAATGGTGTGCGTCAATGGAGTGCTGTGTGTTTATGAAAAGCTGTGAGTCTATGGAATGCTGAGAGTCTATGGAATGCTATGCGTCTATGAAAAGCTGTGTGCCTATGGAAAGTTGTGAGTCTATGGAATGGTGTGTATCTATGGAATGCTCTGTGTCTATGGAATGCTGTGTGTCTATGGAATGCTGTGCGTCTAAGGAATGCTGAGTGGCTATGGAATGCTGAGTGTCTATGGAATGCTGTGTGTCTATGGAATGCTGTGTGTCTATGGAAAGCTGTGTGTCTATGGAATGCTGTGAGTCTATGGGAAGCTGTATGTCTATGGAATGCTGTGCCTTTATGGAAAGCTGTATGTCTATGCAATGGAAGCTGTATGTCTATGGAATTATGTGTGCCTATGGAATTATGTTTATGGAGAGCTGTGTGTCTATGGAAAGCTGTATGTCTATAGAGTGCTGTGCGTTTATGGAAAGCTGTATGTCTATAAAAAGCTGTGTATCTATAGAAAGCTGTATGTCTATGCAATGCTGTGCGTTTATGGAAAGCTGTGTGTCTATGGAATGCTGTGCGTTTACGGAAAGCTGTTTGTCTATGGAATGCTGTGTGTCTATGAAGAGCTGTGTGTCTATCGAAAGCTGTGAGTCTATGGAATGCTGTGCGTCTATGGAATGCTGTGCGTCTATGAAAAGCTGTGGGTCTATCGAAAGCTGTGTGTCTCTGGAACGCTGTGTGTCTATGGAACGCTGTGTGTCCGTGGAACGCTGTGTGTCTATGGAATGCTGTGTGTCTATGGAATGCTGTGCGCCTATGGAAAGCTGTGTGTCTATGAAAAGCTGTGTTTGTCTATGGAATGCTGTGTGTCTATGGAATGCTGTATGTGTATGGAACGCTGTGTGTCTATGGAATGCTGTGTGTGTATGGAACGCTGTGTGTTTATGGAACGCTGTGAGTCCGTGGAACGCTGTGTGTTTATGGAAAGCTGTGTGTCAATGGAATTCTGTCTGTCTATACAAAACTTTGCATCTATAGAATGCTGTGCGTTTATGGATTAGTGTTTGTCTATGGACTGCTATGTGTCTATGGATTGCTGTGTGACTATGGAATGCTGCGCGTCTAAGGAATGCTGTGTGTCTATGAAAAGATGTGTGTCTAAGGAATGCTGTGTGTCTATGGAAAGCTGTATGACTATGGAATACTGTGTGACTTTGGAATCCTGTGTGTCTATGGAAAGCTGTACATCTATGGAAAGTTGTGCGTCTATGTGAAGCTGTGTGTCTATGGAAAGCTGTGTGTCTATTAAATGCTGTGCATCTATGCAATGCTGTGTGTCTATGGAAAGCTGTGTGTCTATGGAATGCTGTGTGTCTATGGAATGCTGTGTGTCTATGGAAAGCTGTATGTCTATGGAATGCTGTGTGTCTATGGAATTCTGTGCGTTTATGGAGAGCTGTGTGTCTATGGAAAGCTGTATGTCTATGGAATGCTGTGCATTTATGGAAAGCTGTTTGTCTATGGAATGCTGTGCGTCTATGAAAAGCTGTGTGTCTATGGAAAGCTGTGAGTCTATGGAATGCTGTGCGTCTATGGAATGCTGTGTGTCTATGGAATGCTGTGCATCTAAGGAATGCTGAGTGTCTATGGAATGCTGTGTGTTTATGGAAAGCTGTGTGTCTATGGAATGCTGTGAGTCTATGGAATGTTGTGCGTCGATGGAATGCTGTGCATCTATGGAATGCTGTGTGTCTATGGAAAGCTGTGCGTTTATGGAAAGCTATATGTCTATGGAATGCTGTGTGTCTATGGAATTCTGTGCGTTTATGGAGAGCTGTGTGTCTATTGAAAGCTGTATGTCTATGGAATGCAGTGAGTTTACGGAAAGCTGTATGTCTATGGAATGCTGTGTGTCTATGGAATACTATCCGTTTATGGAAAGCTGTGTGTCTATGGAAAGCTGTATGTCTATGGAATGCTGTGCGTTTATGGAAAGCTGTATGTCTATGGAATGTTGGGCGTTTATGGAAAGCTATGAGTCTATGGAAAGCTGTATGTCTATGGAATGCAGTGAGTTTACGGAAAGCTGTACGTCTATGGAATGCTGTGTGTCTATGGAATACTATGCGTTTATGGAAAGCTGTGTGTCTATGGAAAACTGTATGTCTATGGAATGCTGTGCGTTTATGGAAAGCTCTATGTCTATGGAATGCTGTATGTCTATGGAAAGCTGTGTGTCTATGGAATGCTGTGAGTCTATGGAATGCTGTATGTCTATGGAATGCTGTCTGTCTATGGAATGCTGTTTGTCTATGGAATGCTGTGCGTCTATGAAAAGCTGTGTGTCTATGGAAAGCTGTGAGTCTATGCAATGCTGTGAGTCTATGGAATGCTGTGTGTCTATGGAATGCTGTTTGTATATGGCATGCTGTGCGTCTGTGAAAAGCTGTGTGTCTATGGAAAGCTGTGAGTCTATGGAATGCTGTGTGTCTATGGAATGCTGTGCATCTATGGAATGCTGTGTGTCTATGGAATGGTGTGCGTCAATGGAGTGCTGTGTGTTTATGAAAAGCTGTGAGTCTATGGAATGCTGAGAGTCTATGGAATGCTATGCGTCTATGAAAAGCTGTGTGCCTATGGAAAGTTGTGAGTCTATGGAATGGTGTGTATCTATGGAATGCTCTGTGTCTATGGAATGCTGTGTGTCTATGGAATGCTGTGCGTCTAAGGAATGCTGAGTGGCTATGGAATGCTGAGTGTCTATGGAATGCTGTGTGTCTATGGAATGCTGTGTGTCTATGGAAAGCTGTGTGTCTATGGAATGCTGTGAGTCTATGGAAAGCTGTATGTCTATGGAATGCTGTGCCTTTATGGAAAGCTGTATGTCTATGGAATTATGTGTGCCTATGGAATTCTGTGCGTTTATGGAGAGCTGTGTGTCTATGGAAAGCTGTATGTCTATAGAGTGCTGTGCGTTTATGGAAAGCTGTATGTCTATAAAAAGCTGTGCGTTTATGCAAAGCTGTGTATCTATAGAAAGCTGTATGTCTATGCAATGCTGTGCGTTTATGGAAAGCTGTGTGTCTATGGAATGCTGTGCGTTTACGGAAAGCTGTTTGTCTATGGAATGCTGTGTGTCTATGAAGAGCTGTGTGTCTATCGAAAGCTGTGAGTCTATGGAATGCTGTGCGTCTATGGAATGCTGTGCGTCTATGAAAAGCTGTGGGTCTATCGAAAGCTGTGTGTCTCTGGAACGCTGTGTGTCTATGGAACGCTGTGTGTCCGTGGAACGCTGTGTGTCTATGGAATGCTGTGTGTCTATGGAATGCTGTGCGCCAATGGAAAGCTGTGTGTCTATGAAAAGCTGTGTTTGTCTATGGAATGCTGTGTGTCTATGGAATGCTGTATGTGTATGGAACGCTGTGTGTCTATGGAATGCTGTGTGTGTATGAAACGCTGTGTGTTTATGGAACGCTGTGAGTCCGTGGAACGCTGTGTGTTTATGGAAAGCTGTGTGTCAATGGAATTCTGTCTGTCTATGCAAAACTTTGCATCTATAGAATGCTGTGCGTTTATGGATTAGTGTTTGTCTATGGACTGCTATGTGTCTATGGATTGCTGTGTGACTATGGAATGCTGCGCGTCTAAGGAATGCTGTGTGTCTATGAAAAGATGTGTGTCTAAGGAATGCTGTGTGTCTATGGAAAGCTGTATGACTATGGAATACTGTGTGACTTTGGAATCCTGTGTGTCTATGGAAAGCTGTACATCTATGGAAAGTTGTGCGTCTATGTGAAGCTGTGTGTCCATGGAAAGCTGTGTGTCTATTAAATGCTGTGCATCTATGCAATGCTGTGTGTCTATGGAATGGTGTGCGTCTATGGAATGCTGTGTGTTTATGGAAAACTGTAAGTCTATGGAATGCTGGGCGTCCATGAAAAGTTGTGTGTCTATGGAAAGCTATGTGTCTATGGAAAGCTGTGAGTCTATGGAATGCTGTGTGTCTATGCAATGCTCTGCGTCTATGGAATGGTGTGTGTCTATGGAATGCTGTGCATCTAAGGAATGCTGAGTGTCTATGGAATGCTGTGAGTCTATGGAATGCTGTGTGTCTATGGAATGCTGTTTGGAATGCTGTGCGTCTATGAAAAGCTGTGTGTCTATGGAAAGCTGTGAGTCTCTGTAATGGTGTGTGTCTATGGAATGCTGTGCATCTAAGGAATGCTGAGTGTCTATGGACTGCTGTGTGTTTATGGAAAGCTGTGTATCTATGGAATGCTGTGAGTCCATGGAATGCTGTGTGTCTATGGAATGCTGTGCATCTAAGGAATGCTGTGTGTCTATGGAATGCTGTGTGTCTATGCAATGCTGTGAGACTATGGAATGCTGTGCGTCTATGGAATGGTGTGCGTCTATGGAATGCTGTGTGTTTATGGAAAGCTGTGTGTCTATGGAAAGCTGTATGTCTATGGAATGCTGTGCGTTTAGGGAAAGCTGTGTGTCTATAGAAAGCTGTGTGTCTGTGGAATGCTGCCTTTATGGAAAGCTGTATGTCTATGGAATGCTGTGTGTCTATGGAATGCTGTGCATCTAAGGAATGCTGAGTGTCTATGGAATGCTGTGTGTTTATGGAAAGCTGTGTGTCTATGGAATGCTGTGAGTCTATGGAATGTTGTGCGTCTACGGAATGCTGTGCATCTATGGAATGCTGTGTGTCTATGGAATGCTGTGCATCTAAGGAATGCTGAGTGTCTATGGAATGCTGTGTGTTTATGGAAACCTGTGAGTATATCGAATACTGTGAGTCTATGGAAAGCTGTATGTCTATGGAATGCTGTGCGTTTATGGAAAGCTGTGTGTCCATGGAATGCTGTGCGTTTATGGAAAGCTGTATGTCTATGGAATGCTGTGTGTCTATGGAATTCTATGCGTTTATGGAGAGCTGTCTGTCTATGGAAAGCTGTATGTCTATGGAATGCAGTGAGTTTACAGAAAGCTATATGTCTATGGAATGCTGTGTGTCTATGGAATACTATGCGTTTATGGAAAGCTGTGCGTTTATGGAAAGCTGTATGTCTATCGAATGCTGGGCGTTTATGGAAAGCTATGAGTCTATGGAAAGCTGTATGTCTATGGAATGCTGTGAGTTTACGGAAAGCTGTACGTCTATGGAATGCTGTGTGTCTATGGAATACTATGCGTTTATGGAAAGCTGTGTGTCTATGGAAAACTGTATGTCTATGGAATGCTGTGCGATTATGGAAAGCTCTACGTCTATGGAATGTTGTGTGTCTATGGAAAGCTGTGTGTCTATGGAATGCTGTGAGTCTATGGAATACTGTGCGTCTATGAAAAGCTGTGTGTCTATGGAAAGCTGTGAGTCTATGCAATGCTGTGAGTCTATGGAATGCTGTGTGTCTATGGAATGCTGTTTGTATATGGAATGCTGTGCGTCTATGAAAAGCTGTGTGTCTATGGAAAGCTGTGAGTCTATGGAATGCTGTGTGTCTATGGAATGCTGTGCATCTATGGAATGCTGTGTGTTTATGAAAAGCTATGAGTCTATGGAATGCTGAGAGTCTATGGAATGCTGTGAGTCTATGGAATGCTGTCTGTCTATGGAATGCTGTATGGAATGCTATGCGTCTATGAAAAGCTGTGTGCCTATGGAAAGTTGTGAGTCTATGGAATGGTGTGTGTCTATGGAATGCTGTGTGTCTATGGAAAGCTGTGTGTCTATGGAATGCTGTGAGTCTATGGAATGCTGTGTGTCTATGGCATGCTGTGCATCTTAGGAATGCTGTGCGTCTATGGAATGCTGTGTGTCTATGCAATGCTGTGCATCTAAGGAATGCTGAGTGTCTATGGAATGCTGTGAGTCTATGGAATGCTGTGTGTCTATGGAATGCTGTTTGGAATGCTGTGCGTCTATGAAAAGCTGTGTGTCTATGGAAAACTGTGAGTCTCTGTAATGGTGTGTGTCTATGGAATGCTGTGCATCTGAGGAATGCTGAGTGTCTATGGAATGCTGTGTGTTTATGGAAAGCTGTGTATCTATGGAATGCTGTGAGTCCATGGAATGCTGTGTGTCTATGGAATGCTGTGCATCTAAGGAATGCTGTGTGTCTATGGAATGCTGTGTGTCTATGCAATGCTGTGAGACTATGGAATGCTGTGCGTCTATGGAATGGTGTGCGTCTATGGAATGCTGTGTGTTTATGGAAAGCTGTGTGTCTATGGAAAGCTGTATGTCTATGGAATGCTGTGCGTTTAGGGAAAGCTGTGTGTCTATAGAAAGCTGTGTGTCTGTGGAATGCTGCCTTTATGGAAAGCAGTATGTCTATGGAATGCTGTGTGTCTATGGAATGCTGTGCATCTAAGGAAAGCTGAGTGTCTATGGAATGCTGTGTGTTTATGGAAAGCTGTGTGTCTATGGAATGCTGTGAGTCTATGGAATGCTGTGTGTCTATGGAAAGTTGTGAGTCTATGGAATGGTGTGTGTCTATGGAATCCTCTGTGTCTATGGAATGCTGTGTGTCTATGGAATGCTGTGCATCTAAGGAATGCTGAGTGTCTATGGAATGCTGTGTGTCTATGGAATGCTGTGTGCCTATGGAATGCTGTGTGTCTATGGCATGCTGTGCATCTAAGGAATGCTGTGCGTCTATGGAATGCTGTGTGTCTATGCAATGCTGTGAGTCTATGGAATGCTGTGCGTCTATGGAATGGTGTGCGTCTATGGAATGCTGTGTGTTTATGGAAAGCTCTATGTCTATGGAATTATGTGTGTCTATGGAATTCTGTGCGTTTATGCAGAGCTGTGTGTCTCTGGAAAGCTGTATGTCTATAGAGTGCTGTGCGTTTATGGAAAGCTGTATGTCTATAAAAAGCTGTGCGTTTATGCAAAGCTGTGTATCTATGGAAAGCTGTATGTCTATGGAATGCTGTGCGTTTACGGAAAGCTGTTTGTCTATGGAATGCTGTGTGTCTATGAAAAGCTGTGTGTCTATGGAAAGCTGTGAGTCTATGGAATGCTGTGTGCCTATGGAATGCTGTGCGGCAATGGAATGCTGTGTGTCTATGGAATGTTGTGTGTCTATGGAATGCTGTTTATCTATGGAATGCTGTGCGTCTATGAAAAGCTGTGTGTCTATGGAAAGCTGTGTGTATCTGGAACGCTGTGTGTCTATGGAACGCTGTGTGTCCGTGGAACGCTGTGTGTTTATGGAATGCTGTGTGTCTATGGAATGCTGTGCGTCTATGGAAAGCTGTGTGTCTATCAAAAGCTGTGTTTGTCTATGGAATGCTGTCTGTCTATGGAATGCTGTGTGTGTATGGAACGCTGTGCGTTTATGGAAAGCTGTGTGTCTATGAAAAGCTGTGTTTGTCTATGGAATGCTGTGTGACTCTGGAACGCTGTGTGTCTATGGAACGCTGTGTGTCCGTGGAACGCTGTGTGTTTATGGAAAGCTGTGTGTCTATGGAAAGCTGTATGTCCATGGAATGCTGTGCGTTTATGCAAAGCTGTGTGTTTATGTAAAGCTGTGTGTCTATGGAATGCTGCCTTTATGGAAAGCTGTATGTCTATGGAATGCTCTGTGTCTATGGAATGCTGTGACTTTATGGAAAGCTGTATGTCTATGGAATGCTGTGTGTCTATGGAATGCTGTGCATCTAAGGAATGCTGAGTGTCTATGGAATGCTGTGTGTTTATGGAAACCTGTGAGTATATCGAATACTGTGAGTCTATGGAAAGCTGTATGTCTATGGAATGCTGTGCGTTTATGGAAAGCTGTGTGTCTATGGAATGCTGTGCGTTTATGGAAAGCTGTATGTCTATGGAATGCTGTGTGTCTATGGAATTCTATGCGTTTATGGAGAGCTGTCTGTCTATGGAAAGCTGTATGTCTATGGAATGCAGTGAGTTTACAGAAAGCTATATATCTATGGAATGCTGTGTGTCTATGGAATACTATGCGTTTATGGAAAGCTGTGTGTCTATGGAAAGCTGTATGTCTATAGAGTGCTGTGCGTTTATGGAAAGCTGTATGTCTATAAAAAGCTGTGCGTTTATGCAAAGCTGTGTATCTATGGAAAGCTGTATGTCTATGGAATGCTGTGCGTTTACGGAAAGCTGTTTGTCTATGGAATGCTGTGTGTCTATGAAAAGCTGTGTGTCTATGGAAAGCTGTGAGTCTATGGAATGCTGTGTGCCTATGGAATGCTGTGCGGCAATGGAATGCTGTGTGTCTATGGAATGTTGTGTGTCTATGGAATGCTGTTTATCTATGGAATGCTGTGCGTCTATGAAAAGCTGTGTGTCTATGGAAAGCTGTGTGTATCTGGAACGCTGTGTGTCTATGGAACGCTGTGTGTCCGTGGAACGCTGTGTGTTTATGGAATGCTGTGTGTCTATGGAATACTGTGCGTCTATGGAAAGCTGTGTGTCTATGAAAAGCTGTGTTTGTCTATGGAATGCTGTCTGTCTATGGAATGCTGTGTGTGTATGGAACGCTGTGTGTTTATGGAAAGCTGTGTGTCTATGAAAAGCTGTGTTTGTCTATGGAATGCTGTGTGACTCTGGAACGCTGTGTGTCTATGGAACGCTGTGTGTCCGTGGAACGCTGTGTGTTTATGGAAAGCTGTGTGTCTATGGAAAGCTGTATGTCTATGGAATGCTGTGCGTTTATGGAAAGCTGTGTGTTTATGTAAAGCTGTGTGTCTATGGAATGCTGCCTTTATGGAAAGCTGTATGTCTATGGAATGCTCTGTGTCTATGGAATGCTGTGACTTTATGGAAAGCTGTATGTCTATGGAATGCTGTGTATCTATGGAATTCTGTGCGTTTATGGAGAGCTGTGTGTCTATGGAAAGCTGTATGTCTATGGAATGCTGTGCGTTTATGGAAAGCAGTTTGTCTATGGAATGCTGTGCGTCTATGAAAAGCTGTGTGTCTATGGAATGCTGTATGTCTATGGAATGCTGTGTGTTTATGGAAAGCTATGTGTCTATGGATTGCTGTGTGTCTATGGAAAGCTGTGTGTCTATGGAAAGCTGTATGTCTATGGAATGCTGAGCGTTTATGGAAAGCTGTGTGTCTATGTAAAGCTGTGTGTCTATGGAATGCTGCCTTTATGGAAAGCTGTATGTCTATGGAATGCTCTGTGTCTATGGAATGCTGTGACTTTATGGAAAGCTGTATGTCTATGGAATGCTGTGTGTCTATGGAATTCTGTGCGTTTATGGAGAGCTGTGTGTCTATGGAATGCTGTGCGTCTATGAAAAGCTGTGTGTCTATGGAAAGCTGTGAGTCTTTGGAATGCTGTGCCTCTATGGAATGCTGTGCGTCTATGGAATGCTGTGCATCTATGGAAAGCTGTGAGTCTATGGAATGCTGTGCCTCTATGGAATGGTGTGCGTCTATGGAATACTGTGTGTTTATGAAAAGCTGTGAGTCTATGGAATACTGTGAGTCTATGGAATGCTGTATGGAATGCTATGCGTCTATGAAAAGCTGTGTGCCTATGGAAAGTTGTGAGTCTATGGAATGCTGTGTGTCTATGCAATGCTGTGAGTCTATGGAATGCTGTGCGTCTATGGAATGGTGTGCGTCTATGGAATGCTGTGTGTTTATGGAAAGCTGTGTGTCTATGGAAAGCTGTATGTCTATGGAATGCTGTGCCTTTATGGAAAGCTGTATGTCTATGGAATTATGTGTGTCTATGGAATTCTGTGCGTTTATGCAGAGCTGTGTGTCTCTGGAAAGCTGTATGTCTATAGAGTGCTGTGCGTTTATGGAAAGCTGTATGTCTATAAAAAGCTGTGCGTTTATGCAAAGCTGTGTATCTATGGAAAGCTGTATGTCTATGGAATGCTGTGCGTTTACGGAAAGCTGTTTGTCTATGGAATGCTGTGCGTCTATGGAAAGCTGTGTGCCTATGGAAAGTTGTGAGTCTATGGAATGGTGTGTGTCTATGGAATCCTCTGTGTCTATGGAATGCTGTGTGTCTATGGAATGCTGTGCATCTAAGGAATGCTGAGTGTCTATGGAATGCTGTGTGTCTATGGAATGCTGTGTGCCTATGGAATGCTGTGTGTCTATGGCATGCTGTGCATCTAAGGAATGCTGTGCGTCTATGGAATGCTGTGTGTCTATGCAATGCTGTGAGTCTATGGAATGCTGTGCGTCTATGGAATGGTGTGCGTCTATGGAATGCTGTGTGTTTATGGAAATCTGTATGTCTATGGAATTATGTGTGTCTATGGAATTCTGTGCGTTTATGCAGAGCTGTGTGTCTCTGGAAAGCTGTATGTCTATAGAGTGCTGTGCGTTTATGGAAAGCTGTATGTCTATAAAAAGCTGTGCGTTTATGCAAAGCTGTGTATCTACGGAAAGCTGTATGTCTATGGAATGCTGTGCGTTTACGGAAAGCTGTTTGTCTATGGAATGCTGTGTGTCTATGAAAAGCTGTGTGTCTATGGAAAGCTGTGAGTCTATGGAATGCTGTGTGCCTATGGAATGCTGTGCGGCAATGGAATGCTGTGTGTCTATGGAATGTTGTGTGTCTATGGAATGCTGTTTATCTATGGAATGCTGTGCGTCTATGAAAAGCTGTGTGTCTATGGAAAGCTGTGTGTATCTGGAACGCTGTGTGTCTATGGAACGCTATGTGTCCGTGGAACGCTGTGTGTTTATGGAATGCTGTGTGTCTATGGAATGCTGTGCGTCTATGGAAAGCTGTGTGTCTATCAAAAGCTGTGTTTGTCTATGGAATGCTGTCTGTCTATGGAATGTTGTGTGTGTATGGAACGCTGTGCGTTTATGGAAAGCTGTGTGTCTATGAAAAGCTGTGTTTGTCTATGGAATGCTGTGTGACTCTGGAACGCTGTGTGTCTATGGAACGCTGTGTGTCCGTGGAACGCTGTGTGTTTATGGAAAGCTGTGTGTCTATGGAAAGCTGTATGTCTATGGAATGCTGTGCGTTTATGGAAAGCTGTGTGTTTATGTAAAGCTGTGTGTCTATGGAATGCTGCCTTTATGGAAAGCTGTATGTCTATGGAATGCTCTGTGTCTATGGAATGCTGTGACTTTATGGAAAGCTGTATGTCTATGGAATGCTGTGTGTCTATGGAATTCTGTGCGTTTATGGAGAGCTGTGTGTCTATGGAAAGCTGTATGTCTATGGAATCCTGTGCGTTTATGGAAAGCAGTTTGTCTATGGAATGCTGTGCGTCTATGAAAAGCTGTGTGTCTATGGAATGCTGTATGTCTATGGAATGCTGTGTGTTTATGGAAAGCTATGTGTCTATGGATTGCTGTCTGTCTATGGAAAGCTGTGTGTCTATGGAAAGCTGTATGTCTATGGAATGCTGAGCGTTTATGGAAAGCTGTGTGTCTATGTAAAGCTGTGTGTCTATGGAATGCTGCCTTTATGGAAAGCTGTATGTCTATGGAATGCTCTGTGTCTATGGAATGCTGTGACTTTATGGAAAGCTGTATGTCTATGGAATGCTGTGTGTCTATGGAATGCTGTGCATCTAAGGAATGCTGAGTGTCTATGGAATGCTGTGTGTTTATGGAAACCTGTGAGTATATCGAATACTGTGAGTCTATGGAAAGCTGTATGTCTATGGAATGCTGTGCGGTTATGGAAAGCTGTGTGTCTATGGAATGCTGTGCGTTTATGGAAAGCTGTATGTCTATGGAATGCTGTGTGTCTATGGAATTCTATGCGTTTATGGAGAGCTGTCTGTCTATGGAAAGCTGTATGTCTATGGAATGCAGTGAGTTTACAGAAAGCTATATGTCTATGGAATGCTGTGTGTCTATGGAATACTATGCGTTTATGGAAAGCTGTGTGTCTATGGAAAGCTGTATGTCTATAGAGTGCTGTGCGTTTATGGAAAGCTGTATGTCTATAAAAAGCTGTGCGTTTATGCAAAGCTGTGTATCTATGGAAAGCTGTATGTCTATGGAATGCTGTGCGTTTACGGAAAGCTGTTTGTCTATGGAATGCTGTGTGTCTATGAAAAGCTGTGTGTCTATGGAAAGATGTGAGTCTATGGAATGCTGTGTGCCTATGGAATGCTGTGCGGCAATGGAATGCTGTGTGTCTATGGAATGTTGTGTGTCTATGGAATGCTGTTTATCTATGGAATGCTGTGCGTCTATGAAAAGCTGTGTGTCTATGGAAAGCTGTGTGTATCTGGAACGCTGTGTGTCTATGGAACGCTGTCTGTCCGTGGAACGCTGTGTGTTTATGGAATGCTGTGTGTCTATGGAATGCTGTGCGTCTATGGAAAGCTGTGTGTCTATGAAAAGCTGTGTTTGTCTATGGAATGCTGTCTGTCTATGGAATGCTGTGTGTGTATGGAACGCTGTGTGTTTATGGAAAGCTGTGTGTCTATGAAAAGCTGTGTTTGTCTATGGAATGCTGTGTGACTCTGGAACGCTGTGTGTCTATGGAATGCTGTATGTCTATGGAATGCTGTGTGTTTATGGAAAGCTATGTGTCTATGGATTGCTGTGTGTCGATGGAAAGCTGTGTGTCTATGTAAAGCTGTGTGTCTATGGAATGCTGCCTTTATGGAAAGCTGTATGTCTATGGAATGCTCTGTGTCTATGGAATGCTGTGACTTTATGGAAAGCTGTATGTCTATGGAATGCTGTGTGTCTATGGAATTCTATGCGTTTATGGAGAGCTGTCTGTCTATGGAAAGCTGTATGTCTATGGAATGCAGTGAGTTTACAGAAAGCTATATGCCTATGGAATGCTGTGTGTCTATGGAATACTATGCGTTTCTGGAAAGCTGTGTGTCTATGGAAAGCTGTATGTCTATGGAATGCTGTGCGTTTATGGAATGGTGTGTGGTTATGGAAATCTCTGCGACTATGTACTGCCGTGTCTAAGGGAAGCTGTGCGTCTATATCATGTTGTGCGTCTATGTAATGTTGTGCATCTATGGAATGCTGTGCGTCTATGGAATGCTGTGTGTTTATGGAAAGCTGTGTGTCTATGGAAAGCTGTATGTCTATGGAATGCTGTGCGTTTATGGAAAGTTGTATGTCTGTGGAATGCTGTGCGTTTATGGAAAGCGATGTGTCTATGGAAAGCTGTATGTCTATGGAATGCAGTGAGTTTACGGAAAGCTGTATGTATATGGAATGCTGTGTGTCTATGGAATGCTATGCGTTTATGGAAAGCTGTGTGTCTATGGAAGGCTGTGAGTCTATGGAATGCTGTGAGTCTATGCAAGGCTGTGAGTCTATGGAATGCTGTGAGTCTATGGAATGCTGTGTGTCAATGGAATGCTGTTTGTCTATTGAATGCTGTGCGTCTATGAAAAGCTGTGTGTCTATGGAAGGCTGTGAGTCTATGGAATGCTGTGCGTCTATGGAATGGTGTGTGTCTATGGAATGCTGTGCATCTAAGGAATGCTGTGTGTCTATGGAAAACTGTATGTCTATGGAATGCTGTGCGTTTATGGAAAGCTGTGTGTCTATGGAAAGCTGTGTGTCTATGGAATGCTGTGCGTCTATGGAATGGTGTGCGTCTATGGAATGCTGTGTGTTTATGGAAAGCTGTGTGTCTATGGAAAACTGTATGTCTATGGAATGCTGTGCGTTTATGGAAAGCTGTGTGTCTATGGAAAGCTGTGTGTCTATGGAAAGTTGTATGTCTATGGAATGCTCTGTGTCTATGGAATGCTATGCGTTTATGGAGAGCTGAGTGTCTATGGAAAGCTGTATGTCTATGGAATGCTGTGCGTTTATTGAAAGCTCTGTGTCTATGGAATACTGTGCGTTTATGGAAAGCTGTGTGTCTATGGAAAGTTGTGTGTCTATGGAATGCTGTGTGTCTATGGAATTCTGTGCGTTTATGGAGAGCTGTGTGTCTATTGAAAGCTGTATGTCTATGGAATGCAGTGAGTTTACGGAAAGCTGTATGTCTATGGAATGCTGTGTGTCTATGGAATACTATCCGTTTATGGAAAGCTGTGTGTCTATGGAAAGCTGTATGTCTATGGAATGCTGTGCGTTTATGGAAAGCTGTATGTCTATGGAATGTTGGGCGTTTATGGAAAGCTATGAGTCTATGGAAAGCTGTATGTCTATGGAATGCAGTGAGTTTACGGAAAGCTGTACGTCTATGGAATGCTGTGTGTCTATGGAATACTATGCGTTTATGGAAAGCTGTGTGTCTATGGAAAACTGTATGTCTATGGAATGCTGTGCGTTTATGGAAAGCTCTATGTCTATGGAATGCTGTATGTCTATGGAAAGCTGTGTGTCTATGGAATGCTGTGAGTCTATGGAATGCTGTATGTCTATGGAATGCTGTCTGTCTATGGAATGCTGTTTGTCTATGGAATGCTGTGCGTCTATGAAAAGCTGTGTGTCTATGGAAAGCTGTGAGTCTATGCAATGCTGTGAGTCTATGGAATGCTGTGTGTCTATGGAATGCTGTTTGTATATGGAATGCTGTGCGTCTGTGAAAAGCTGTGTGTCTATGGAAAGCTGTGAGTCTATGGAATGCTGTGTGTCTATGGAATGCTGTGCATCTATGGAATGCTGTGTGTCTATGGAATGGTGTGCGTCAATGGAGTGCTGTGTGTTTATGAAAAGCTGTGAGTCTATGGAATGCTGAGAGTCTATGGAATGCTATGCGTCTATGAAAAGCTGTGTGCCTATGGAAAGTTGTGAGTCTATGGAATGGTGTGTATCTATGGAATGCTCTGTGTCTATGGAATGCTGTGTGTCTATGGAATGCTGTGCGTCTAAGGAATGCTGAGTGGCTATGGAATGCTGAGTGTCTATGGAATGCTGTGTGTCTATGGAATGCTGTGTGTCTATGGAAAGCTGTGTGTCTATGGAATGCTGTGAGTCTATGGAAAGCTGTATGTCTATGGAATGCTGTGCCTTTATGGAAAGCTGTATGTCTATGGAATTATGTGTGCCTATGGAATTCTGTGCGTTTATGGAGAGCTGTGTGTCTATGGAAAGCTGTATGTCTATAGAGTGCTGTGCGTTTATGGAAAGCTGTATGTCTATAAAAAGCTGTGCGTTTATGCAAAGCTGTGTATCTATAGAAAGCTGTATGTCTATGCAATGCTGTGCGTTTATGGAAAGCTGTGTGTCTATGGAATGCTGTGCGTTTACGGAAAGCTGTTTGTCTATGGAATGCTGTGTGTCTATGAAGAGCTGTGTGTCTATCGAAAGCTGTGAGTCTATGGAATGCTGTGCGTCTATGGAATGCTGTGCGTCTATGAAAAGCTGTGGGTCTATCGAAAGCTGTGTGTCTCTGGAACGCTGTGTGTCTATGGAACGCTGTGTGTCCGTGGAACGCTGTGTGTCTATGGAATGCTGTGTGTCTATGGAATGCTGTGCGCCAATGGAAAGCTGTGTGTCTATGAAAAGCTGTGTTTGTCTATGGAATGCTGTGTGTCTATGGAATGCTGTATGTGTATGGAACGCTGTGTGTCTATGGAATGCTGTGTGTGTATGAAACGCTGTGTGTTTATGGAACGCTGTGAGTCCGTGGAACGCTGTGTGTTTATGGAAAGCTGTGTGTCAATGGAATTCTGTCTGTCTATGCAAAACTTTGCATCTATAGAATGCTGTGCGTTTATGGATTAGTGTTTGTCTATGGACTGCTATGTGTCTATGGATTGCTGTGTGACTATGGAATGCTGCGCGTCTAAGGAATGCTGTGTGTCTATGAAAAGATGTGTGTCTAAGGAATGCTGTGTGTCTATGGAAAGCTGTATGACTATGGAATACTGTGTGACTTTGGAATCCTGTGTGTCTATGGAAAGCTGTACATCTATGGAAAGTTGTGCGTCTATGTGAAGCTGTGTGTCCATGGAAAGCTGTGTGTCTATTAAATGCTGTGCATCTATGCAATGCTGTGTGTCTATGGAATGGTGTGCGTCTATGGAATGCTGTGTGTTTATGGAAAACTGTAAGTCTATGGAATGCTGGGCGTCCATGAAAAGTTGTGTGTCTATGGAAAGCTATGTGTCTATGGAAAGCTGTGAGTCTATGGAATGCTGTGTGTCTATGGAATGCTGTTTGGAATGCTGTGCGTCTATGAAAAGCTGTGTGTCTATGGAAAGCTGTGAGTCTCTGTAATGGTGTGTGTCTATGGAATGCTGTGCATCTAAGGAATGCTGAGTGTCTATGGACTGCTGTGTGTTTATGGAAAGCTGTGTATCTATGGAATGCTGTGAGTCCATGGAATGCTGTGTGTCTATGGAATGCTGTGCATCTAAGGAATGCTGTGTGTCTATGGAATGCTGTGTGTCTATGCAATGCTGTGAGACTATGGAATGCTGTGCGTCTATGGAATGGTGTGCGTCTATGGAATGCTGTGTGTTTATGGAAAGCTGTGTGTCTATGGAAAGCTGTATGTCTATGGAATGCTGTGCGTTTAGGGAAAGCTGTGTGTCTATAGAAAGCTGTGTGTCTGTGGAATGCTGCCTTTATGGAAAGCTGTATGTCTATGGAATGCTGTGTGTCTATGGAATGCTGTGCATCTAAGGAATGCTGAGTGTCTATGGAATGCTGTGTGTTTATGGAAAGCTGTGTGTCTATGGAATGCTGTGAGTCTATGGAATGTTGTGCGTCTACGGAATGCTGTGCATCTATGGAATGCTGTGTGTCTATGGAATGCTGTGCATCTAAGGAATGCTGAGTGTCTATGGAATGCTGTGTGTTTATGGAAACCTGTGAGTATATCGAATACTGTGAGTCTATGGAAAGCTGTATGTCTATGGAATGCTGTGCGTTTATGGAAAGCTGTGTGTCCATGGAATGCTGTGCGTTTATGGAAAGCTGTATGTCTATGGAATGCTGTGTGTCTATGGAATTCTATGCGTTTATGGAGAGCTGTCTGTCTATGGAAAGCTGTATGTCTATGGAATGCAGTGAGTTTACAGAAAGCTATATGTCTATGGAATGCTGTGTGTCTATGGAATACTATGCGTTTATGGAAAGCTGTGCGTTTATGGAAAGCTGTATGTCTATCGAATGCTGGGCGTTTATGGAAAGCTATGAGTCTATGGAAAGCTGTATGTCTATGGAATGCTGTGAGTTTACGGAAAGCTGTACGTCTATGGAATGCTGTGTGTCTATGGAATACTATGCGTTTATGGAAAGCTGTGTGTCTATGGAAAACTGTATGTCTATGGAATGCTGTGCGATTATGGAAAGCTCTACGTCTATGGAATGCTGTGTGTCTATGGAAAGCTGTGTGTCTATGGAATGCTGTGAGTCTATGGAATACTGTGCGTCTATGAAAAGCTGTGTGTCTATGGAAAGCTGTGAGTCTATGCAATGCTGTGAGTCTATGGAATGCTGTGTGTCTATGGAATGCTGTTTGTATATGGAATGCTGTGCGTCTATGAAAAGCTGTGTGTCTATGGAAAGCTGTGAGTCTATGGAATGCTGTGTGTCTATGGAATGCTGTGCATCTATGGAATGCTGTGTGTTTATGAAAAGCTATGAGTCTATGGAATGCTGAGAGTCTATGGAATGCTGTGAGTCTATGGAATGCTGTCTGTCTATGGAATGCTGTATGGAATGCTATGCGTCTATGAAAAGCTGTGTGCCTATGGAAAGTTGTGAGTCTATGGAATGGTGTGTGTCTATGGAATGCTGTGTGTCTATGGAAAGCTGTGTGTCTATGGAATGCTGTGAGTCTATGGAATGCTGTGTGTCTATGGCATGCTGTGCATCTTAGGAATGCTGTGCGTCTATGGAATGCTGTGTGTCTATGCAATGCTGTGCATCTAAGGAATGCTGAGTGTCTATGGAATGCTGTGAGTCTATGGAATGCTGTGTGTCTATGGAATGCTGTTTGGAATGCTGTGCGTCTATGAAAAGCTGTGTGTCTATGGAAAACTGTGAGTCTCTGTAATGGTGTGTGTCTATGGAATGCTGTGCATCTGAGGAATGCTGAGTGTCTATGGAATGCTGTGTGTTTATGGAAAGCTGTGTATCTATGGAATGCTGTGAGTCCATGGAATGCTGTGTGTCTATGGAATGCTGTGCATCTAAGGAATGCTGTGTGTCTATGGAATGCTGTGTGTCTATGCAATGCTGTGAGACTATGGAATGCTGTGCGTCTATGGAATGGTGTGCGTCTATGGAATGCTGTGTGTTTATGGAAAGCTGTGTGTCTATGGAAAGCTGTATGTCTATGGAATGCTGTGCGTTTAGGGAAAGCTGTGTGTCTATAGAAAGCTGTGTGTCTGTGGAATGCTGCCTTTATGGAAAGCAGTATGTCTATGGAATGCTGTGTGTCTATGGAATGCTGTGCATCTAAGGAAAGCTGAGTGTCTATGGAATGCTGTGTGTTTATGGAAAGCTGTGTGTCTATGGAATGCTGTGAGTCTATGGAATGCTGTGTGTCTATGGAAAGTTGTGAGTCTATGGAATGGTGTGTGTCTATGGAATCCTCTGTGTCTATGGAATGCTGTGTGTCTATGGAATGCTGTGCATCTAAGGAATGCTGAGTGTCTATGGAATGCTGTGTGTCTATGGAATGCTGTGTGCCTATGGAATGCTGTGTGTCTATGGCATGCTGTGCATCTAAGGAATGCTGTGCGTCTATGGAATGCTGTGTGTCTATGCAATGCTGTGAGTCTATGGAATGCTGTGCGTCTATGGAATGGTGTGCGTCTATGGAATGCTGTGTGTTTATGGAAAGCTCTATGTCTATGGAATTATGTGTGTCTATGGAATTCTGTGCGTTTATGCAGAGCTGTGTGTCTCTGGAAAGCTGTATGTCTATAGAGTGCTGTGCGTTTATGGAAAGCTGTATGTCTATAAAAAGCTGTGCGTTTATGCAAAGCTGTGTATCTATGGAAAGCTGTATGTCTATGGAATGCTGTGCGTTTACGGAAAGCTGTTTGTCTATGGAATGCTGTGTGTCTATGAAAAGCTGTGTGTCTATGGAAAGCTGTGAGTCTATGGAATGCTGTGTGCCTATGGAATGCTGTGCGGCAATGGAATGCTGTGTGTCTATGGAATGTTGTGTGTCTATGGAATGCTGTTTATCTATGGAATGCTGTGCGTCTATGAAAAGCTGTGTGTCTATGGAAAGCTGTGTGTATCTGGAACGCTGTGTGTCTATGGAACGCTGTGTGTCCGTGGAACGCTGTGTGTTTATGGAATGCTGTGTGTCTATGGAATGCTGTGCGTCTATGGAAAGCTGTGTGTCTATCAAAAGCTGTGTTTGTCTATGGAATGCTGTCTGTCTATGGAATGCTGTGTGTGTATGGAACGCTGTGCGTTTATGGAAAGCTGTGTGTCTATGAAAAGCTGTGTTTGTCTATGGAATGCTGTGTGACTCTGGAACGCTGTGTGTCTATGGAACGCTGTGTGTCCGTGGAATGCTGTGTGTTTATGGAAAGCTGTGTGTCTATGGAAAGCTGTATGTCCATGGAATGCTGTGCGTTTATGCAAAGCTGTGTGTTTATGTAAAGCTGTGTGTCTATGGAATGCTGCCTTTATGGAAAGCTGTATGTCTATGGAATGCTCTGTGTCTATGGAATGCTGTGACTTTATGGAAAGCTGTATGTCTATGGAATGCTGTGTGTCTATGGAATGCTGTGCATCTAAGGAATGCTGAGTGTCTATGGAATGCTGTGTGTTTATGGAAACCTGTGAGTATATCGAATACTGTGAGTCTATGGAAAGCTGTATGTCTATGGAATGCTGTGCGTTTATGGAAAGCTGTGTGTCTATGGAATGCTGTGCGTTTATGGAAAGCTATATGTCTATGGAATGCTGTGTGTCTATGGAATTCTATGCGTTTATGGAGAGCTGTCTGTCTATGGAAAGCTGTATGTCTATGGAATGCAGTGAGTTTACAGAAAGCTATATATCTATGGAATGCTGTGTGTCTATGGAATACTATGCGTTTATGGAAAGCTGTGTGTCTATGGAAAGCTGTATGTCTATAGAGTGCTGTGCGTTTATGGAAAGCTGTATGTCTATAAAAAGCTGTGCGTTTATGCAAAGCTGTGTATCTATGGAAAGCTGTATGTCTATGGAATGCTGTGCGTTTACGGAAAGCTGTTTGTCTATGGAATGCTGTGTGTCTATGAAAAGCTGTGTGTCTATGGAAAGCTGTGAGTCTATGGAATGCTGTGTGCCTATGGAATGCTGTGCGGCAATGGAATGCTGTGTGTCTATGGAATGTTGTGTGTCTATGGAATGCTGTTTATCTATGGAATGCTGTGCGTCTATGAAAAGCTGTGTGTCTATGGAAAGCTGTGTGTATCTGGAACGCTGTGTGTCTATGGAACGCTGTGTGTCCGTGGAACGCTGTGTGTTTATGGAATGCTGTGTGTCTATGGAATACTGTGCGTCTATGGAAAGCTGTGTGTCTATGAAAAGCTGTGTTTGTCTATGGAATGCTGTCTGTCTATGGAATGCTGTGTGTGTATGGAACGCTGTGTGTTTATGGAAAGCTGTGTGTCTATGAAAAGCTGTGTTTGTCTATGGAATGCTGTGTGACTCTGGAACGCTGTGTGTCTATGGAACGCTGTGTGTCCGTGGAACGCTGTGTGTTTATGGAAAGCTGTGTGTCTATGGAAAGCTGTATGTCTATGGAATGCTGTGCGTTTATGGAAAGCTGTGTGTTTATGTAAAGCTGTGTGTCTATGGAATGCTGCCTTTATGGAAAGCTGTATGTCTATGGAATGCTCTGTGTCTATGGAATGCTGTGACTTTATGGAAAGCTGTATGTCTATGGAATGCTGTGTATCTATGGAATTCTGTGCGTTTATGGAGAGCTGTGTGTCTATGGAAAGCTGTATGTCTATGGAATGCTGTGCGTTTATGGAAAGCAGTTTGTCTATGGAATGCTGTGCGTCTATGAAAAGCTGTGTGTCTATGGAATGCTGTATGTCTATGGAATGCTGTGTGTTTATGGAAAGCTATGTGTCTATGGATTGCTGTGTGTCTATGGAAAGCTGTGTGTCTATGGAAAGCTGTATGTCTATGGAATGCTGAGCGTTTATGGAAAGCTGTGTGTCTATGTAAAGCTGTGTGTCTATGGAATGCTGCCTTTATGGAAAGCTGTATGTCTATGGAATGCTCTGTGTCTATGGAATGCTGTGACTTTATGGAAAGCTGTATGTCTATGGAATGCTGTGTGTCTATGGAATTCTGTGCGTTTATGGAGAGCTGTGTGTCTATGGAAAGCTGTGAGTCTTTGGAATGCTGTGCCTCTATGGAATGCTGTGCGTCTATGGAATGCTGTGCATCTATGGAAAGCTGTGAGTCTATGGAATGCTGTGCCTCTATGGAATGCTGTGCGTCTATGGAATGCTGTGCATCTATGGAAAGCTGTGAGTCTATGGAATGCTGTGCCTCTATGGAATGGTGTGCGTCTATGGAATACTGTGTGTTTATGAAAAGCTGTGAGTCTATGGAATGCTGAGAGTCTATGGAATGCTGAGAGTCTATGGAATACTGTGAGTCTATGGAATGCTGTATGGAATGCTATGCGTCTATGAAAAGCTGTGTGCCTATGGAAAGTTGTGAGTCTATGGAATGCTGTGTGTCTATGCAATGCTGTGAGTCTATGGAATGCTGTGCGTCTATGGAATGGTGTGCGTCTATGGAATGCTGTGTGTTTATGGAAAGCTGTGTGTCTATGGAAAGCTGTATGTCTATGGAATGCTGTGCCTTTATGGAAAGCTGTATGTCTATGGAATTATGTGTGTCTATGGAATTCTGTGCGTTTATGCAGAGCTGTGTGTCTCTGGAAAGCTGTATGTCTATAGAGTGCTGTGCGTTTATGGAAAGCTGTATGTCTATAAAAAGCTGTGCGTTTATGCAAAGCTGTGTATCTATGGAAAGCTGTATGTCTATGGAATGCTGTGCGTTTACGGAAAGCTGTTTGTCTATGGAATGCTGTGCGTCTATGGAAAGCTGTGTGCCTATGGAAAGTTGTGAGTCTATGGAATGGTGTGTGTCTATGGAATCCTCTGTGTCTATGGAATGCTGTGTGTCTATGGAATGCTGTGCATCTAAGGAATGCTGAGTGTCTATGGAATGCTGTGTGTCTATGGAATGCTGTGTGCCTATGGAATGCTGTGTGTCTATGGCATGCTGTGCATCTAAGGAATGCTGTGCGTCTATGGAATGCTGTGTGTCTATGCAATGCTGTGAGTCTATGGAATGCTGTGCGTCTATGGAATGGTGTGCGTCTATGGAATGCTGTGTGTTTATGGAAATCTGTATGTCTATGGAATTATGTGTGTCTATGGAATTCTGTGCGTTTATGCAGAGCTGTGTGTCTCTGGAAAGCTGTATGTCTATAGAGTGCTGTGCGTTTATGGAAAGCTGTATGTCTATAAAAAGCTGTGCGTTTATGCAAAGCTGTGTATCTACGGAAAGCTGTATGTCTATGGAATGCTGTGCGTTTACGGAAAGCTGTTTGTCTATGGAATGCTGTGTGTCTATGAAAAGCTGTGTGTCTATGGAAAGCTGTGAGTCTATGGAATGCTGTGTGCCTATGGAATGCTGTGCGGCAATGGAATGCTGTGTGTCTATGGAATGTTGTGTGTCTATGGAATGCTGTTTATCTATGGAATGCTGTGCGTCTATGAAAAGCTGTGTGTCTATGGAAAGCTGTGTGTATCTGGAACGCTGTGTGTCTATGGAACGCTATGTGTCCGTGGAACGCTGTGTGTTTATGGAATGCTGTGTGTCTATGGAATGCTGTGCGTCTATGGAAAGCTGTGTGTCTATCAAAAGCTGTGTTTGTCTATGGAATGCTGTCTGTCTATGGAATGTTGTGTGTGTATGGAACGCTGTGCGTTTATGGAAAGCTGTGTGTCTATGAAAAGCTGTGTTTGTCTATGGAATGCTGTGTGACTCTGGAACGCTGTGTGTCTATGGAACGCTGTGTGTCCGTGGAACGCTGTGTGTTTATGGAAAGCTGTGTGTCTATGGAAAGCTGTATGTCTATGGAATGCTGTGCGTTTATGGAAAGCTGTGTGTTTATGTAAAGCTGTGTGTCTATGGAATGCTGCCTTTATGGAAAGCTGTATGTCTATGGAATGCTCTGTGTCTATGGAATGCTGTGACTTTATGGAAAGCTGTATGTCTATGGAATGCTGTGTGTCTATGGAATTCTGTGCGTTTATGGAGAGCTGTGTGTCTATGGAAAGCTGTATGTCTATGGAATGCTGTGCGTTTATGGAAAGCAGTTTGTCTATGGAATGCTGTGCGTCTATGAAAAGCTGTGTGTCTATGGAATGCTGTATGTCTATGGAATGCTGTGTGTTTATGGAAAGCTATGTGTCTATGGATTGCTGTCTGTCTATGGAAAGCTGTGTGTCTATGGAAAGCTGTATGTCTATGGAATGCTGAGCGTTTATGGAAAGCTGTGTGTCTATGTAAAGCTGTGTGTCTATGGAATGCTGCCTTTATGGAAAGCTGTATGTCTATGGAATGCTCTGTGTCTATGGAATGCTGTGACTTTATGGAAAGCTGTATGTCTATGGAATGCTGTGTGTCTATGGAATGCTGTGCATCTAAGGAATGCTGAGTGTCTATGGAATGCTGTGTGTTTATGGAAACCTGTGAGTATATCGAATACTGTGAGTCTATGGAAAGCTGTATGTCTATGGAATGCTGTGCGGTTATGGAAAGCTGTGTGTCTATGGAATGCTGTGCGTTTATGGAAAGCTGTATGTCTATGGAATGCTGTGTGTCTATGGAATTCTATGCGTTTATGGAGAGCTGTCTGTCTATGGAAAGCTGTATGTCTATGGAATGCAGTGAGTTTACAGAAAGCTATATGTCTATGGAATGCTGTGTGTCTATGGAATACTATGCGTTTATGGAAAGCTGTGTGTCTATGGAAAGCTGTATGTCTATAGAGTGCTGTGCGTTTATGGAAAGCTGTATGTCTATAAAAAGCTGTGCGTTTATGCAAAGCTGTGTATCTATGGAAAGCTGTATGTCTATGGAATGCTGTGCGTTTACGGAAAGCTGTTTGTCTATGGAATGCTGTGTGTCTATGAAAAGCTGTGTGTCTATGGAAAGATGTGAGTCTATGGAATGCTGTGTGCCTATGGAATGCTGTGCGGCAATGGAATGCTGTGTGTCTATGGAATGTTGTGTGTCTATGGAATGCTGTTTATCTATGGAATGCTGTGCGTCGATGAAAAGCTGTGTGTCTATGGAAAGCTGTGTGTATCTGGAACGCTGTGTGTCTATGGAACGCTGTCTGTCCGTGGAACGCTGTGTGTTTATGGAATGCTGTGTGTCTATGGAATGCTGTGCGTCTATGGAAAGCTGTGTGTCTATGAAAAGCTGTGTTTGTCTATGGAATGCTGTCTGTCTATGGAATGCTGTGTGTGTATGGAACGCTGTGTGTTTATGGAAAGCTGTGTGTCTATGAAAAGCTGTGTTTGTCTATGGAATGCTGTGTGACTCTGGAACGCTGTGTGTCTATGGAATGCTGTATGTCTATGGAATGCTGTGTGTTTATGGAAAGCTATGTGTCTATGGATTGCTGTGTGTCGATGGAAAGCTGTGTGTCTATGGAAAGCTGTATGTCTATGGAATGCTGAGCGTTTATGGAAAGCTGTGTGTCTATGTAAAGCTGTGTGTCTATGGAATGCTGCCTTTATGGAAAGCTGTATGTCTATGGAATGCTCTGTGTCTATGGAATGCTGTGACTTTATGGAAAGCTGTATGTCTATGGAATGCTGTGTGTCTATGGAATTCTATGCGTTTATGGAGAGCTGTCTGTCTATGGAAAGCTGTATGTCTATGGAATGCAGTGAGTTTACAGAAAGCTATATGCCTATGGAATGCTGTGTGTCTATGGAATACTATGCGTTTCTGGAAAGCTGTGTGTCTATGGAAAGCTGTATGTCTATGGAATGCTGTGCGTTTATGGAATGGTGTGTGGTTATGGAAATCTCTGCGACTATGTACTGCCGTGTCTAAGGGAAGCTGTGCGTCTATATCATGTTGTGCGTCTATGTAATGTTGTGCATCTATGGAATGCTGTGCGTCTATGGAATGCTGTGTGTTTATGGAAAGCTGTGTGTCTATGGAAAGCTGTATGTCTATGGAATGCTGTGCGTTTATGGAAAGTTGTATGTCTGTGGAATGCTGTGCGTTTATGGAAAGCGATGTGTCTATGGAAAGCTGTATGTCTATGGAATGCAGTGAGTTTACGGAAAGCTGTATGTATATGGAATGCTGTGTGTCTATGGAATGCTATGCGTTTATGGAAAGCTGTGTGTCTATGGAAGGCTGTGAGTCTATGGAATGCTGTGAGTCTATGCAAGGCTGTGAGTCTATGGAATGCTGTGAGTCTATGGAATGCTGTGTGTCAATGGAATGCTGTTTGTCTATTGAATGCTGTGCGTCTATGAAAAGCTGTGTGTCTATGGAAGGCTGTGAGTCTATGGAATGCTGTGCGTCTATGGAATGGTGTGTGTCTATGGAATGCTGTGCATCTAAGGAATGCTGTGTGTCTATGGAATGCTGTGTGTCTATGGAATGCTGTGCGTCTATGGAATGGTGTGCGTCTATGGAATGCTGTGTGTTTATGGAAAGCTGTGTGTCTATGGAAAACTGTATGTCTATGGAATGCTGTGCGTTTATGGAAAGCTGTGTGTCTATGGAAAGCTGTGTGTCTATGGAAAGTTGTATGTCTATGGAATGCTCTGTGTCTATGGAATGCTATGCGTTTATGGAGAGCTGAGTGTCTATGGAAAGCTGTATGTCTATGGAATGCTGTGCGTTTATTGAAAGCTCTGTGTCTATGGAATACTGTGCGTTTATGGAAAGCTGTGTGTCTATGGAAAGTTGTGTGTCTATGGAATGCTGTGTGTTTATGGAAAGCTGTGAGTCTATGGAATGCTGTGAGTCTATGGAATGCTGTGCGTCTATGAAAAGCTGTATATCGATGGAAAGCTGTATGTCTATGGAATGCTGTGCGTTTATGGAAAGCTGTGTGTCTATGGAAAGCTGTATGTCTATGGAATGCTGTGCGTTTATGGAATGGTGTGTGGTTATGGAAATCTCTGCGACTATGTACTGCCGTGTCTAAGGGAAGCTGTGCGTCTATATCATGTTGTGCGTCTATGTAATGTTGTGCATCTATGGAATGCTGTGCGTCTATGGAAAGCTGTGTGCCTAGGGAATGCTGTATGTCTATGGAAAGCTGTGCGTCTATGGAATGCTGTGTGTTTATGGAAAGCTGTGAGTCTATGGAATGCTGTGAGTCTATGGAATGCTGTGTGTCTATGGAATGCTGTTTGTCTATGGAATGCTGTGCGTCTATGAAAAGCTGTGTGTCTATGGAAAGCTGTGAGTCTATGGAATGCTGTGTGTCTATGGAATGCTGTGTGTCTATGGAATGGTGTGTGTCTATGGAATGCGTGCACCTAAGGAATGCTGAATGTCTATGGAATGCTGTGTGTTTATGGAACGCCCTGTGTCTATGGAATGCTATGAGTCTATGGAAAGATGTGTGTGAATGGAATACTGTGCGTCTATGGAATGTTGTGCGTCTATGAAATGTTTTGTGTCTATGAAAAGCTGTGTGTCTATGGAATGTTCTGTGTTTAAGAAAAGCTGTGTTTGTCTATGGACTGCTATGTGTCTATGGAATGCTGTGCGTCTATGGAATGCTGTGCCTTTATGCAAAGCAGTATGTCTATGGAATGCTGTGTGTCTATGGAATTCTGCGCGTTTATGGAGTGCTGTGCGTCTATGGAATGGTGTGTGTCTATGGAATGCTGTGCATCTAAGGAATGCTGAGTGTCTATGGAATGCTGTGTGTTTAAGGAAAGCTGTGTGTCTATGGAATACTGTGAGTCTATGAAATACTGTGTGTCTATGGAATGCTGTGAGTCTATGGAATGCTGTGAGTCTATGGAATGCTGTGTGTTTATGGAAAGCTGTGTGTCTATGGAAAGCTGTATGTCTATGGAATGCTGTGCGTTTATGGAAAGTTGTATGTCTATGGAATGCTGTGCGTTTATGGAAAGCGATGTGTCTATGGAAAGCTGTATGTCTATGGAATGCAGTGAGTTTACGGAAAGCTGTATGTATATGGTATGCTGTGTGTCTATGGAATGCTAGGCGTTTATGGAAAGCTGTGTGTCTATGGAAGGCTGTGAGTCTATGGAATGCTGTGAGTCTATGGAAGGCTGTGAGTCTATGGAATGCTGTGAGTCTATGGAATGCTGTGTGTCAATGGAATGCTGTTTGTCTATTGAATGCCGTGCGTCTATGAAAAGCTGTGTGTCTATGGAAAGCTGTGAGTCTATGAAATGCTGTGCGTTTATGAAAAGCTGTGTGTCTATGGAATGGTGTGTGTCTATGGAATGCTGTGCATCTAAGGAATGCTGTGTGTCTATGGAATGCTGTGTGTCTATGGAATGCTGTGCGTCTATGGAATGGTGTGCGTCTATGGAATGCTGTGTGTTTATGGAAAGCTGTGTGTCTATGGAAAACTGTATGTCTATGGAATGCTGTGCGTTTATGGAAAGCTGTGTGTCTATGGAAAGCTGTGTGTCTATGGAAAGTTGTATGTCTATGGAATGCTCTGTGTCTATGGAATGCTATGCGTTTATGGAGAGCTGAGTGTCTATGGAAAGCTGTATGTCTATGGAATGCTGTGCGTTTATGCAAAGCTGTATGTCTATGGAATGCTGTGCGTTTATTGAAAGCTCTGTGTCTATGGAATACTGTGCGTTTATGGAAAGCTGAGTGTCTATGGAAAGTTGTGTGTCTATGGAATGCTGTGTGTTTATGGAAAGCTGTGAGTCTATGGAATGCTGTGAGTCTATGGAATGCTGTGTGTCTATGGAATGCTGTGCGTCTATGAAAAGCTGTATATCTATGGAAAGCTGTATGTCTATGGAATGCTGTGCGTTTATGGAAAGCTGTATGTCTATGGAATGCTGTGCATTTGTGGAAAGCTGTATGTCTATGGAATGCTGTATGTCTATGGAATGCTGTGCGTTTATGGAATGGTGTGTGGTTATGGAAATCTCTGCGACTATGTACTGCCGTGTCTAAGGGAAGCTGTGCGTCTATATCATGTTGTGCGTCTATGTAATGTTGTGCATCTATGGAATGCTGTGCGTCTATGGAAAGCTGTGTGCCTAGGGAATGCTGTATGTCTATGGAAAGCTGTGCGTCTATGGAATGCTGTGTGTTTATGGAAAGCGGTGAGTCTATGGAATGCTGTGAGTCTATGGAATGCTGTGTGTCTATGGAATGCTGTTTGTCTATGGAATGCTGTGCGTCTATGAAAAGCTGTGTGTCTATGGAAAGCTGTGAGTCTATGGAATGCTGTGTGTCTATGGAATGCTGTGTGTCTATGGAATGCTGTGCGTCTATGGAATGGTGTGTGTCTATGGAATGCGTGCACCTAAGGAATGCTGAATGTCTATGGAATGCTGTGTGTTTATGGAACGCCCTGTGTCTATGGAATGCTGTGAGTCTATGGAAAGATGTGTGTGAATGGAATACTGTGCGTCTATGGAATGTTGTGCGTCTATGAAATGTTTTGTGTCTATGAAAAGCTGTGTGTCTATGGAATGTTCTGTGTTTAAGAAAAGCTGTGTTTGTCTATGGACTGCTATGTGTCTATGGATTGCTGTGTGACTATGGAATGCTGCCCGTCTAAGGAATGCTGTTTGCCTATCGAAAGCTGTGTGTCAATGAAACGTTGTGCGTCTATGGAATGGTGTACGTCTATGGAAAGCTGTGTGTCCATGGAAAGCTTTGAGTCTATGGAACGCTGTGTGTCCATGGAAAGCTTTGAGTCCATGGAAAGCTGTGTGTCTATGGAACACTGTATGTCTATGAAAAGCTGTGCGTCTAATGAATGTTGTGCATCTATGAAAAACTGTGTGTCTATGAAAAGCTGTGTTTGTCTATGGAATGCTGTGTGTCTATGGAAAGCTATGTATCTATGGAATGCTGTGTGTCTATGGAATGCTGTGCATCTAAGGAATGCTGTATGTCTATCGAATGCTGTGTGTCTATGGAATGCTGTTCGTTTATGGAAAGCTGTATGTCTATAGAGTGCTGTGCGTTTAAGGAAAGCTGTATGTCTATGGAATGCTGTGCGTTTAGGGAAAGCTGTTTGTCTATGGAATGTTGTGCGTCTATGAAAAGCTGTGTGTCTATGGAAAGCTGTGAGTCTATGGAATGCTGTGTGTCTATGGAATGCTGTGCGTCTATGGAATGGTGTGTGTCTATGGAAAGCTGTGTGTCTATGGAAATCTGTGTGTCTATGAAATGCTGTGCATCTATGGAATGCTGTGTGTCTATGGAATGCTGTGCATCTAAGGAATGCTGTGTGTCTATGGACTGCTGCGTGTTTATGGAAAGCTGTGAGTCTATTGAATGCTCTGAGTCTATGGAAAGCTGTGTGTCTGTGGAATGCTGTTTGTCTATGGAATGCTGTGCGTCTATGAAAAGCTGTGTGTCTATGGAAAGCTGTGAGTCTATGGAATGCTGTGCGTCTATGGAATGCTGTGTGTCTGTGGAATGCTGTATGTATATGGAATGCTGCGCATCTAAGGAATGCAGAGTGTCTATGGAATGCTGTGTTTTTATGGAAAGCTGTGTGTCTATGGACTGCTGTGAGTCTATGGAATGCTGATTGTCTATGGAATGCTGTGCATCTAAGGAATGCTGTGTGTCTATGGAATGCTGTGTGTCTATGGAATGCTGTGAGTCTATGGAATGCTGTGCGTCTATGGAATGCTGTGCGTTTATGCAAAGCAGTATGTCTATGGAATGCTGTGTGTCTATGGAATTCTGCGCGTTTATGGAGTGCTGTGCGTCTATGGAATGTTGTGTGTCTATGGAATGCTGTGCATCTAAGGAATGCTGAGTGTCTATGGAATGCTGTGTGTTTAAGGAAAGCTGTGTGTCTATGGAATACTGTGAGTCTATGAAATACTGTGTGTCTATGGAATGCTGCGCATCTAAGGAATGCTGTGTGTCTATGGAATGCTGTGTGTCTATGGAATGCTGTGAGTCTATGGAATGCTGTGCGTCTATGGAATGCTGTGTGTTTATGGAAAACTGTGTGTCTATGGAAAGCTGTATGTCTATGGAATGCAGTGAGTTTACGGAAAGCTGTATGTATATGGAATGCTGTGTGTCTATGGAATGCTATGCGTTTATGGAAAGCTGTGTGTCTATGGCAGGCTGTGAGTCTATGGAATGCTGTGAGTCTATGGAAGGCTGTGAGTCTATGGAATGCTGTGAGTCTATGGAATGCTGTGTGTCAATGGAATGCTGTTTGTCTATTGAATGCTGTGCGTCTATGAAAAGCTGTGTGTCTATGGAAGGCTGTGAGTCTACGGAATGCTGTGCGTCTATGGAATGGTGTGTGTCTATGGAATGCTGTGCATCTAAGGAATGCTGTGTGTCTATGGAATGCTGTGTGTCTATGGAATGCTGTGCGTCTATGGAATGGTGTGCGTCTATGGAATCCTGTGTGTTTATGGAAAGCTGTGTGTCTATGGAAAACTGTATGTCTATGGAATGCTGTGCGTTTATGGAAAGCTCTGTGTCTATGGAAAGCTGTGTGTCTATGGAAAGTTGTATGTCTATGGAATGCTGTGTGTCTATGGAAAGCTGTGTATCTATGGAATGCTGTGCGTCTATGGAAAGCTGTGTGTCTATGAAAAGCTGTGTTTGTCTATGGAATGCTGTGTGTCTATGGAAAGCTGTGAGTCTATGGAATGCTGTGTGTCTATGGAATGCTGTGTGTCAATGGAATGCTGTGTGTCTATGAAATGCTGTGCCTCCATGGAATGGTGTGTGTCTATGCAATGCTGTGCACCTCAGGAATGCTGAGTGTCTGTGGAATGCTGTGTTTTTATGGAACGCTGTGTGTCTATGGAATACTGTGCGTCTATGGAATGTTGTGTGTCTCTGGAATGCTGTCTGTCTATGGAATGCTGTGTGTCTATGGAATGTTCTGTGTTTAAGAAAAGCTGTGTTTGTCTATGGACTGCTATGTGTCTATGGATTGCTGTATGACTATGGAATGCTGCGCGTCTAAGGAATGCTGTGTGCCTATGGAAAGCTGTGTGTCTATGAAATCTTGTGCGTCTATGGAATGATGTACGTCTATGGAAAGCAGTGTGTCCATGGAAAGCTTTGAGTCTATGGAAAGCTGTGTGTCCATGGAAAGCTTTGAGTCTATGGAAAGCTGTGTCTCTATGGAATACTGTGTGTCTATGAAAAGCTGTGCTTCTATAGAATGTTGTGCATCTATGAAAAGCTGTGTTTGTCTATGGACTGCGTGGTGTCTATGGAACGCTGTGTGTTTATGGAATGCTGTGTGTCTATGGAAAGCTGTGCGTCTATGGAAAGCTGTGTGTCTATGAAAAGCTGTGTGTCTATGGAACGCTCTGTGTTTATGGAATGCTGTGTGTTTATGTAAAGCTGTGTTTGTCTATGGAATGCTGTGCGTCCATGGAACGCTGTGTGTCTATGGAGCGCTGTGTGTCCGTGGAACGCTGTGTGTTTATGGAAAGCTGTGTGTCAATGGAATTCTGTCTGTCTATACAAACGCTGTGTGTTTATGGAATAGTGTGTGTCTATGGAAAGCTGTGCGACTATGGAATGTTATGCGTCTATGGAATGATGTGTGTCTAACGAATGCTGTGCATCTATCGAAAGCTTTAAGTCTATGGAAAGCTGTGTGTTTATGAAAAGATGTGTGTCTAAGGAATGCTGTGTGCCTATGGAAAGCTGTGTGTCTATGAAATGCTGTGCATCTATGGAATGCTGTGTGTCTATGGAATGGTGTGCGTCTATAGAATGCTGTGTGTTTATGGAAAGCTGTGAGTCTATGGAATGCTGAGAGTCTATGGAATGCTATGTGTCTATGGAATACTGTTTATCTATGGAATGCTGGGCGTCTATGAAAAATTGTGTGTCTATGGAAAGCTGTGAGTCTATGGAATGCTGTGTGTCTATGGAATGCTGTGCGTCTATGGAATGGTGTGTGTCTACGGAATGCTGTTTGGAATGCTGTGCGTCTATGAAAAGCTGTGTGTCTATGGAAAGCTGTGAGTCTATGGAATGCTGTGTGTCTATGGAATGCTGTGCATCTAAGGAATGCTGAGTGTCTATGGAATGCTGTGTGTTTATGGAAAGCTGTGTGTCTATGGAATGCTGTGATTCTATGGAATGCTGTGTGTCTATGGAATGCTGTGCATCTAAGGAATGCTGTATGTCTATGGAAAGCTGTGTGTCTATGGAATGCTGTGAGTCTATGGAATGCTGTGTGTTTATGGAATGCTGTGCATCTAAGGAATGCTGTATGTCTATGGAATGCTGTGTGTCTATGGAATACTGTGCGTTTATGGAAAGCTGTATGTCTATAGAGTGCTGTGCATTTAAGGAAAGCTGTATGTCTATGGAATGCTGTGCGTTTAAGGAAAGCTGTTTGTCTATAGAATGTTGTGCGTCTATGAAAAGCTGTGTGTCTATGGAAAGCTGTGAGTCTATGGAATGCTGTGTGTCTATGAAATGCTGTGCATCTATGGAATGCTGTGTTTCTATGGAAAGCTGTGCATCTAAGGAATGCTGAGTGTCTATGGAATGCTGTGTGTCTATGGAAGGCTGTGAGTCTACGGAATGCTGTGCGTCTATGGAATGGTGTGTGTCTATGGAATGCTGTGCATCTAAGGAATGCTGTGTGTCTATGGAATGCTGTGTGTCTATGGAATGCTGTGCGTCTATGGAATGGTGTGCGTCTATGGAATGCTGTGTGTTTATGGAAAGCTGTGTGTCTATGGAAAACTGTATGTCTATGGAATGCTGTGCGTTTATGGAAAGCTCTGTGTCTATGGAATGCTGTGCATCTAAGGAATGCTGTATGTCTATGGAAAGCTGTGTGCCTATGGAATGCTGTGAGTCTATGGAATGCTGTGTGTTTATGGAATGCTGTGCATCTAAGGAATGCTGTATGTCTATGGAATGCTGTGTGTCTATGGAATACTGTGCGTTTATGGAAAGCTGTATGTCTGTAGAGTGCTGTGCGTTTAAGGAAAGCTGTATGTCTATGGAATGCTGTGCGTTTAAGGAAAGCTGTTTGTCTATGGAATGTTGTGCGTCTATGAAAAGCTGTGTGTCTATGGAAAGCTGTGAGTCTATGGAATGCTGTGTGTCTATGAAATGCTGTGCATCTATGGAATGCTGTGTTTCTATGGAAAGCTGTGCATCTAAGGAATGCTGAGTGTCTATGGAATGCTGTGTGTTTATGGAAAGCTGTGTGTCTATGGAATGCTGTGCATCCAAGGAATGCTGTGTGTCTATGGACTGCTGTGTGTTTATGGAAAGCTGTGAGTCTATGGAATGCTCAGAGTCTATGGAAAGCTGTGTGTTTATGGAATGCTGTTTGTCTATGGAATGCTGTGCGTCTATGAAAAGCTGTGTGTCTATGGAAAGCTATGAGTCTATGGAATGCTGTGTGTCTATGGAATGCTGTGTGTCTGTGGAATGGTGTATGTCTATGGAATGCTGTGCATCTAAGGAATGCAGAGTGTCTATGGAATGCTGTGTTTTTATGGAAAGCTGTGTGTCTATGGACTGCTGTGAGTCTATGGAATGCTGTTAGTCTATGGAATGCTGTGCATCTAAGGAATGCTGCGTGTCTATGGAATGCGGTGTGTCTATGGAATGCTGTGAGTCTATGCAATGCTGTGCGTCTATCGAATGGTGTGCGTCCATGGATTGCTGTGTGTCTATGGAAAGCTGTGTGTCTATGGAAAGCTGTATGTCTATGGAATGCTGTGCGTTGATGCAAAGCTGTATGTCTATGGAATGTTGTGTGTCTATGGAATTCTGCGCGTTTATGGAGAGCTGTGCGTCTATGGAATGGTGTGTGTCTATGGAATGCTGTGCATCTAAGGAATGCTGAGTGTCTATGGAATGCTGTGTGTTTAAGGAAAGCTGTGTGTCAATGGAATGCTGTGAGTCTACGAAATACTGTGTGTCTATGGAATGCTGCGCATCTAAGGAATGCTGTGTGTCTATGGAATGCTGTGTGTCTGTGGAATGCTGTGAGTCTATGGAATGCTGGGCGTCTATGGAATTCTGTGCGTTTATGGAGAGCTGTTTGTCTATGGAAAGCTGTATGTCTATGGAATGCTGTGCGTTTATGGAAAGTTGTATGTCTATGGAATGCTGTGCGTTTATGGAAAGCTATGTGTCTATGGAAAGCTGTATGTCTATGGAATGCAGTGAGTTTATGGAAAGCTGTATGTATATGGAATACTGTGTGTCTATGGAATGCATTGCGTTTATGGAAAGCTGTGTGTCTATGGAAGTCTGTGAGTCTATGGAATGCTGTGAGTCTATGGAAGGCTGTGAGTCTATGGAATGCTGTGTGTCTATGGAATGCTGTCTGTCTATTGAATGCTGTGCGTCTATGAAAAGCTGTGTGTCTATGGAAAGCTGTGAGTCTATGGAATGCTGTGTGTCTATGGAATGCTGTGAGTCTATGGAATGGTGTGCGTCTATGGAAAGCTGTGTGTCTATGGAAAGCTGTATGTCTATTGAATGCTGTGCCTTTATGGAAAGCTGTATGTCTATGGAATGCTGTGCGTGTATGGAAAGCTGTATGTCTATGGAATGCTGTGTCTCTATAGAATACTATGCGTTTATGGAAAGCTGTGTGTCTATGGAAAGCTGTATGTCTATGGAATGCTGTGCGTTTATGGAAAGCTGTATGTCTATGGAATGCTGTGCGTTTATGGAAAGCTATGTGTCTATGGAAAGCTGTATGTCTATGGAATGCAGTGAGTTTACGGAAAGCTGTATGTCTATGGAATGCTGTGTGTCTATGGAATACTATGCGTTTATGGAAAGCTGTGTGTCTATGGAAAACTGTATGTCTATGGAATGCTGTGTGTCTATGGAATGCTGTTTGTCTATGGAATGCTGTGCGTCTATGAAAAGCTGTGTGTCTATGGAAAGCTGTGAGTCTATGCAATGCTGTGTGTTTATGAAACGCTGTGAGTCTATGGAATGCTGAGAGTCTATGGAATGCTGTGTGTCTATGGAATGCTGTTTGTCTATGGAATGCTGTGCGTCTATGAAAAGCTGTGTGTCTATGGAAAGCTGAGAGTCTATGGAATGCTGAGTGTCTATGGAATGCTCTGTGTCTATGGAATGCTGTTTGGAATGCTATGCGTCTATGAAAAGCTGTGTGCCTATGGAAAGCTGTGAGTCTATGGAATGGTGTGTGTCTATGGAATGCTGTGTGTCTATGGAATGCTGTGCATCTAAGGAATGCTGAGTGTCTATGGAATGCTGTGTGTCTATGGAATGCTGTGTGTCTATGGAATGCTGTGCATCTAAGGAATGCTGTGCGTCTATGCAATGCTGTGAGTCTATGGAATGCTGTGCGTCTATGGAATGGTGTGCGTCTATGGAATGCTGTGTGTTTATGGAAAGCTGTGCGTCTATGGAATACTATGCGTTTATGGAAAGCTGTGTGTCTATGGAAAACTGTACGTCTATGGAATGCTGTGTGTCTATGGAATGCTGTTTGTCTATGGAATGCTGTTTGTCTATGAAAAGCTGTGTGTCTATGGAAAGCTGTGAGTCTATGCAATGCTGTGTGTTTATGAAACGCTGTGAGTCTATGGAATGCTGAGAGTCTATGGAATGCTGTGTGTCTATTGAATGCTGTTTGTCTATGGAATGCTGTGCGTCTATGAAAAGCTGTGTGTCCATGGAAAGCTGAGAGTCTATGGAATGCTGAGTGTCTATGGAATGCTCTGAGTCTATGGAATGCTGTTTGGAATGCTATGCGTCTATGAAAAGCTGTGTGCCTATGGAAAGCTGTGAGTCTATGGAATGGTGTGTGTCTATGGAATGCTGTGCATCTAAGGAATGCTGTGCGTCTATGGAATGCAGTGTGTTTATGGAAAGCTGTGCGTCTATGGAATGCTGTGCATCTAAGGAATGCTGAGTGTCTTTGGAATGCTGTGTGTCTATGGAATGCTGTGAGTCTATGGAATGCTGTGCGTCTATGGAATGGTGTGCGTCTATGGAATGCTGTGTGTTTATGGAAAGCTGTGCGTCTATGCAATGCTGTGCGTCTATGGAATTCTGTGCGTTTATGGAGAGCTGTGTGTCTATGGAAAGCTGTATGTCTATGAAATGCTGTGATTTATGGAAAGCTGTGTGTCTATGGAATGCTGTGCGTTTACGGAACGCTGTTCGTCTATGGAATGCTGTGTGTCCATGGAATGCTGTGTGCCTATGGAATGCTGTGCGTCAATGGAATGGTGTGTGTCTATGGAAAGCTGTGTGTCTATGGAATGCTGTGAGTCTATGGAATGCTGTTTATCTATGGAATGCTGTGCGTCTATGAAAAGCTGTGTGTCTATGGAAAGCTGTGTGTCTCTGGAACGCTGTTTATCTATGGAACGCTGTGTGTCCATGGAACGCTGTGTGTCCGTGGAACGCTGTGTGTCTATGGAATGCTGTGCGTCTATGGAAAGCTGTGTGTCTATGAAAAGCTGTGTTTGTCTATGGAATGCTGTGTGTCTATGGAATGCTGTGTGTGTATGGAACGCTGTGTGTTTATGGAACGCTGTGTGTCTAAGGAACGCTGTGTGTCCGTGGAACGCTGTGTCTTTATGGAAAGCTGTGTGTCAATGGAATTCTGTCTGTCTATACAACGCTTTGCATCTATGCAATGCTGTGCGTTTATGGAATAGTGTTTGTCTATGGACTGCTATGTGTCTATGGATTGCTGTGTGACTATGGAATGCTGCGCGTCTAAGGAATGCTGTGTGTCTATGAAAAGATGTGTGTCTAAGGAATGCTGTGTGTCTATGGACAGCTGTATGACTATGGAATGCTGTGTAACGATGGAATCCTGTGTGTCTATAGAAAGCTGTGTGTCTATGGAATGCTGTGTGTCTATGGAAAGCTGTGTGTCTATGGAAAGCTGTACATCTATGGAAAGTTGTGCGTCTATGGAAAGCTGTGTTTCTATGGAATGCTGTGTGTCTATGGAATGCTGTTTGTCTATGAAAAGCTGTGTGTCTATGGAAAGCTGTGTGTCTATGAAATGCTGTGCATCAATGTAATGCTGTGTGTCTATGGAATGGTGTGCGTATATGGAATGCTGTGTGTTTATGGAAAGCTGTGAGTCTATGGAATGCTGAGAGTCTATGGAATGCTGTGTGTCTATGGAATGCTGTTTGTCTATGCAATGCTGGGCGTCTATGAAAAGTTGTGTGTCTATGGAAAGCTGTGAGTCTGTGGAATGCTGTGTGTCTATGGAATGGGGTGCGTCTATGGAATGGTGTGTGTCTATGGAATGCTGTGTGTTTATGGAAAGCTGTGTGTCTATGGAATACTGTGAGTCTATGAAATACTGTGTGCCTATGGAATGCTGCGCATCTAAGGAATGCTGTGTGTCAATGGAATGCTGTGTGTCTGTGGAATGCTGTGAGTCTATGGAATGCTGGGCGTCTATGGAATTCTGTGCGTTTATGGAGAGCTGTTTGTCTATGCAAAGCTGTATGTCTATGGAATGCTGTGCGTTTATGGAAAGTTGTATGTCTATGGAATGCAGTGAGTTTACGGAAAGCTGTATGTATATGGAATGCTGTGTGTCTATGGAATGCTATGCGTTTATGGAAAGCTGTGTGTCTATGGAAGGCTGTGAGTCTATGGAATGCTGTGAGTCTATGGAAGGCTGTGAGTCTATGGAATGCTGTGCGTCTATGGAATGTTGTGCGTCTATGGAAAGCTGTGTGTCTATGGAAAGCTGTATGTCTATGGAATGCTGTGCCTTTATTTAAAGCTGTATGTCTATGGAATGCTGTGTGTCTATGGAATTCTGTGCGTTTATGGAGAGCTGTTTGTCTATGGAAAGCTGTATGTCTATGGAATGCAGTGAGTTTACGGAAAGCTGTATGTCTATGGAAGGCTGTGAGTCTATGGAATGCTGTGAGTCTATGGAAGGCTGCGCATCTAAGGAATGCTGTGTGTCTATGGAATGCTGTGTGTCTGTGGAATGCTGTGAGTCTATGGAATGCTGGGCGTCTATGGAATTCTGTGCGTTTATGGAGAGCTGTTTGTCTATGGAAAGCTGTATGTCTATGGAATGCTGTGCGTTTATGGAAAGTTGTATGTCTATGGAATGCTGTGCGTTTATGGAAAGCTATGTATCTATGGAAAGCTGTATGTCTATGGAATGCAGTGAGTTTACGGAAAGCTGTATGTATATGGAATGCTGTGTGTCTATGGAATGCTATGCGTTTATGGAAAGCTGTGTGTCTATGGAAGGCTGTGAGTCTATGGAATGCTGTGAGTCTATGGAAGGCTGTGAGTCTATGGAATGCTGTGAGTCTATGGAATGCTGTGCGTCTATGGAATGTTGTGCGTCTATGGAAAGCTGTGTGTCTATGGAAAGCTGTATGTCTATGGAATGCTGTGCGTTTATGGAAAGCTGTATGTCTATGGAATGCTGTGCGTTTATGGAAAGCTATGTGTCTATGGAAAGCTGTATCTCTATGGAATGCAGTGAGTTTACGGAAAGCTGTATGTCTATGGAATGCTGTGTGTCTATGGAATACTCTGCGTTTATGGAAAGCTGTGTGTCTATGGAAGGCTGTGAGTCTATGGAATGCTGTGAGTCTATGGAATGCTGTGAGTCTATGGAAGGCTGTGAGTCTATGGAATGCTGTGTGTCTATGGAATGCTGTTTGTCTATTGAATGCTGTGCGTCTATGAAAAGCTGTGTGTCTATGGAAAGCTGTGAGTCTATGGAATGCTGTGTGTCTAAGGAATGCTGTCTGTCTATGGAAAGCTGTGAGTCTATGGAATGCTGTGCGTCTATGGAATGGTGTGCGTCTATGGAAAGCTGTGTGTCTATGGAAAGCTGTATGTCTATGGAATGCTGTGCCTTTATGGAAAGCTGTATGTCTATGGAATGCTGTGTGTCTATGGAATTCTGTGCGTTTATGGAGAGCTGTGTGTCTATGGAATGCTGTATGTCTATGGAATGCAGTGAGTTTACGGAAAGCTGTATGTCTATGGAATGCTGTGTGTCTATGGAATACTATGCGTTTATGGAAAGCTGTGTGTCTATGGAAAGCTGTATGTCTATGGAATGCTGTGCGTTTATGGAAAGCTGTATGCCTATGGAATGCTGTGCGTTTATGGAAAGCTATGTGTCTATGGATAGCTGTATGTCTATGGAATGCAGTGAGTTTACGGAAAGCTGTATGTCTATGGAATGCTGTGTGTCTATGGAATACTATGCGTTTATGGAAAGCTGTGTGTCTATGGAAAACTGTATGTCTATGGAATGCTGTGTGTCTATGGAATGCTGTTTGTCTATGAAAAGCTGTGTGTCTATGCAAAGCTGTGAGTCTATGCAATGCTGTGTGTTTATGAAACGCTGTGAGTCTATGGAATGCTGAGAGTCTATGGAATGCTGTGTGTCTATGGAATGCTGTTTGTCTATGGAATGCTGTGCGTCTATGAAAAGCTGTGTGTCTATGGAAAGCTGAGAGTCTATGGAATGCTGAGTGTCTATGGAATGCTCTGAGTCTATGGAATGCTGTTTGGAATGCTATGCGTCTATGAAAAGCTTTGTGCCTATGGAAAGCTGTGAGTCTATGGAATGGTGTGTGCCTATGGAATGCTGTGTGTCTATGGAATGCTGTGTGTCTATGGAATGCTGTGCATCTAAGGAATGCTGAGTGTCTATGGAAAGCTGTGTGTCTATGGAATGCTGTCTGTCTATGCAAAGCTTTGCATCTATGCAATGCTGTGCGTTTATGGAATAGTGTTTGTCTATGGACTGCTATGTGTCTATGGATTGCTGTGTGACTATGGAATGCTGCGCGTCTAAGGAATGCTGTGTGTCTATGAAAAGATGTGTGTCTAAGGAATGCTGTGTGTCTATGGACAGCTGTATGACTATGGAATGCTGTGTGACTATGGAATCCTGTGTGTCTATAGAAAGCTGTGTGTCTATGGAATGCTGTGTGTCTATGGAAAGCTGTGTGTCTATGGAAAGCTGTACATCTATGGAAAGTTGTGCGTCTATGGAAAGCTGTGTTTCTATGGAATGCTGTGTGTCTATGGAATGCTGTTTGTCTATGAAAAGCTGTGTGTCTATGGAAAGCTGTGTGTCTATGAAATGCTGTGCATCAATGGAATGCTGTGTGTCTATGGAATGGTGTGCGTTTATGGAATGCTGTGTGTTTATGGAAAGCTGTGAGTCTATGGAATGCTGAGAGTCTATGGAATGCTGTGTGTCTATGGAATGCTGTTTGTCTATGGAATGCTGGACGTCTATGAAAAGTTGTGTGTCTATGGAAAGCTGTGAGTCTGTGGAATGCTGTGTGTCTATGGAATGCTGTGCGTCTATGGAATGGTGTGTGTCTATGGAATGCTGTGTGTTTACGGAAAGCTGTGTGTCTATGGAATGCTGTTTGTCTATGAAAAGCTGTGTGTCTATGGAAAGCTGTGTGTCTATGAAATGCTGTGCATCAATGGAATGCTGTGCATCTAAGGAATGCTGAGTGTCTATGGAATGCTGTGAGTCTATGGAATGCTGTGTGTCTATGGAATGCTGTTTGGAATGCTGTGCGTCTATGAAAAGCTGTGTGTCTGTGGAAAGCTGAGAGTCTATGGAATGCTGACTGTCTATGGAATGCTGTTTGGAATGCTATGCGTCTATGAAAAGCTGTGTGCCTATGGAAAGCTGTGAGTCTATGGAATGGTGTGTGTCTATGGAATGCTGTGTGTCTATGGAATGCTGTGTGTCTATGGAATGCTGTGCATCTAAGGAATGCTGAGTGTCCATGGAATGCTGTGTGTCTATGGAATGCTGTGCATCTAGGGAATGCTGTGCGTCTCTGGAATGCTGTGTGTCTATGCAATGCTGTGAGTCTATGGAATGCTGCGCGTCTATGGAATGGTGTGCGTCTATGGAATGCTGTGTGTTTATGGAAAGCTGTGCGTCTATGGAATGTTGTGCGTCTATGGAATTCTGTGCGTTTATGGAGAGCTGTGTGTCTATGGAAAGCTGTATGTCTATAGAGTGCTGTGCCTTTATGTAAAGCTGTATGTCTAAAAAAAGCTGTGCGTTTATGGAAAGCTGTGTATCTATGGAAAGCTGTATGTCTATGGAATGCTGTGCGTTTATGGAAAGCTGTGTGTCTATGGAATGCTGTGCGTTTACGGAACGCTGTTTGTCTATGGAATGCTGTGTGTCCATGGAATGCTGTGTGCCTATGGAATGCTGTGCGTCAATGGAATGGTGTGTGTCTATGGAAAGCTGTGTGTCTATGGAATGCTGTGCATCTAAGGAATGCTGAGTGTCTATGGAATGCTGTGTGTTTATGGAAAGCTGTGTGTCTATGGAATGCTGTGAGTCTATGGAATGTTGTGTGTCTATGGAATGCTGTTTATCTATGCAATGCTGTGCGTCTATGAAAAGCTGTGTGTCTATGGAAAGCTGTGTGTCTCTGGAACGCTGTGTATCTATGGAACGCTGTGTGTCCATGGAACGCTGTGTGTCCGTGGAACGCTGTGTGTCTATGGAATGCTGTGCGTCTATGGAAAGCTGTGTGTCTATGAAAAGCTGTGTTTGTCTTTGGAATGCTGTATGTCTATGGAATGCTGTGTGTGTATGGAACGCTGTGTGTTTATGGAAAGCTGTGTGTCTGAAAAGCTGTGTTTGTCTATGGAACGCTGTGTGTCCGTGGAACGCTGTGTCTTTATGGAAAGCTGTGTGTCTATGGAATTCTCTCTGTCTATACAAAGCTTTGCATCTATGCAATGCAGTGCGTTTATGGGATAGTGTTTGTCTATGGACTGCTATGTGTCTATGGATTGCTGTGTGACTATGGAATGCTGCGCGTCTAAGGAATGCTGTGTGTCTATGAAACGATGTGTGTCTAAGGAATGCTGTGTGTCTATGGACAGCTGTATGACTATGGAATGCCGTGTGACTATGGAATCCTGTGTGTCTATAGAAAGCTGTGTGTCTATGGAATGCTGTGTGTCTATGCAAAGCTGTACATCTATGGAAAGTTGTGCGTCTATGGAAAGCTGTGTTTCTATGGAATGCTGTGTGTCTATGGAATGCTGTTTGTCTATGAAAAGCTGTGTGTCTATGGAAAGCTGTGTGTCTATGAAATGCTGTGCATCAATGGAATGCTGTGTGTCTATGGAATGGTGTGCGTCTATGGAATGCTGTGTGTTTATGGAAAGCTTCGAGTCTATGGAATGCTGAGAGTCTATGGAATGCTGTGTGTCTATGGAATGCTGTTTGTCTATGGAATGCTGGGCGTCTATGAAAAGTTGTGTGTCTATGGAAAGCTGTGAGTCTGTGGAATGCTGTGTGTTTATGGAAAGCTGTGTGTCTATGGAATGCTGTTTGTCTATGAAAAGCTGTGTGTCTATGGAAAGCTGTGCGTCTATGAAATGCTGTGCATCAATGGAATGCTGTGCATCTAAGGAATGCTGAGTGTCTATGGAATGCTGTGAGTCTAAGGAATGCTGTGTGTCTATGGAATACTGTTTGGAATGCTGTGCGTCTATGAAAACCTGTGTGTCTATGGAAAGCTGTGAGTCTATGGAACGCTGTGTGTCTATGGAATGCTTTGCGTCTATGGAATGGTGTGTGTCTATGGAATGCTGTGCATCTAAGGAATGCTGAGTGTTTATGGAATGCTGTGTGTCTATGGAGTGCTGTGCATCTAAGGAATGCTGTGTGTCTATGGAATGCTGTGTGTCTATGCAATGCTGTGAGTCTATGCAATGCTGTGCTTCTATGGAATGCTGTGCGTCTATGGAATGGTGTGCGTCTATGGAATGCTGTGTGTTTATGGATAGCTGTGTTTGTCTATGGAATGCTGTGTGTCTATGGAATGCTGTGTGTCTAAGGAACGCTGTGTGTTTATGGAATGCTGTGTGTCTATGAAATGCTGAGAGTCTATGGAATGCTGTGTGTCTATGGAATACTGTTTGTCTATGGAATGCTGGGCGTCTATGAAAAGTTGTGTTTCTATGGAATGCTGTGTGTCTATGCAATGCTGTTTGTCTATGAAAAGCTGTGTGTCTATGGAAAGCTGTGTGTCTATGAAATGCTGTGCATCTATGGAATGCTGTTTGTCTATGGAATGGTGTCCGTCTATGGAATGCTGTGTGTTTATGGAAAGCTGTGAGTCTATGGAATGCTGAGAGTCTATGGAATGCTGTGTGTCTATGGAATGCTGTTTGTCTATGGAATGCTGGGCGTCTATGAAAAGTTGTGTGTCTATGGAAAGCTGTGAGTCTATGGAATGCTGTGTGTCTATGGAATGCTGAGCGTCTATGGAATGGTGTGTGTCTATTGAATGCTGTGCATCTAAGGAATGCTGAGTGCTATGGAATGCTGTGAGTCTATGGAATGCTGTGTGTCTATGGAATGCTGTGCGTCTATGAAAACCTGTGTGTCTATGGAAAGTGTGAGTCTATGGAACGCTGTGTGTCTATGGAATGCTGTGCATCTAAGGAATGCTGTGCGTCTATGGAATGCTGTGTGTCTATGCAATGCTGTGAGTCTATGGAATGCTGTGCGTCTATGGAATGGTGTGCGTCTATGGAATGCTGTGTGTTTATGGAAAGCTGTGCGTCTATGGAATACTATGCGTTTATGGAAAGCTGTGTGTCTATGGAAAACTGTACGTCTATGGAATGCTGTGTGTCTATGGAATGCTGTTTGTCTATGGAATGCTGTTTGTCTATGAAAAGCTGTGTGTCTATGGAAAGCTGTGAGTCTATGCAATGCTGTGTGTTTATGAAACGCTGTGAGTCTATGGAATGCTGAGAGTCTATGGAATGCTGTGTGTCTATTGAATGCTGTTTGTCTATGGAATGCTGTGCGTCTATGAAAAGCTGTGTGTCCATGGAAAGCTGAGAGTCTATGGAATGCTGAGTGTCTATGGAATGCTCTGAGTCTATGGAATGCTGTTTGGAATGCTATGCGTCTATGAAAAGCTGTGTGCCTATGGAAAGCTGTGAGTCTATGGAATGGTGTGTGTCTATGGAATGCTGTGCATCTAAGGAATGCTGTGCGTCTATGGAATGCAGTGTGTTTATGTAAAGCTGTGCGTCTATGGAATGCTGTGCGTCTATGGAATTCTGTGCGTTTATGGAGAGCTGTGTGTCTATGGAAAGCTGTATATCTATAGAGTGCTGTGCGTTTATGTAAAGCTGTATGTCTAAAAAAAGCTGTGCGTCTATGGAAAGCTGTGTATCTATGGAAAGCTGTATGTCTATGAAATGCTGTGATTTATGGAAAGCTGTGTGTCTATGGAATGCTGTGCGTTTACGGAACGCTGTTCGTCTATGGAATGCTGTGTGTCCATGGAATGCTGTGTGCCTATGGAATGCTGTGCGTCAATGGAATGGTGTGTGTCTATGGAAAGCTGTGTGTCTATGGAATGCTGTGCATCTAAGGAATGCTGAGTGTCTATGGAATGCTGTGTGTTTATGGAAAGCTGTGTGTCTATGGAATGCTGTGAGTCTATGGAATGCTGTTTATCTATGGAATGCTGTGCGTCTATGAAAAGCTGTGTGTCTATGGAAAGCTGTGTGTCTCTGGAACGCTGTTTATCTATGGAACGCTGTGTGTCCATGGAACGCTGTGTGTCCGTGGAACGCTGTGTGTCTATGGAATGCTGTGCGTCTATGGAAAGCTGTGTGTCTATGAAAAGCTGTGTTTGTCTATGGAATGCTGTGTGTCTATGGAATGCTGTGTGTGTATGGAACGCTGTGTGTTTATGGAACGCTGTGTGTCTAAGGAACGCTGTGTGTCCGTGGAACGCTGTGTCTTTATGGAAAGCTGTGTGTCAATGGAATTCTGTCTGTCTATACAACGCTTTGCATCTATGCAATGCTGTGCGTTTATGAAATAGTGTTTGTCTATGGACTGCTATGTGTCTATGGATTGCTGTGTGACTATGGAATGCTGCGCGTCTAAGGAATGCTGTGTGTCTATGAAAAGATGTGTGTCTAAGGAATGCTGTGTGTCTATGGACAGCTGTATGACTATGGAATGCTGTGTAACGATGGAATCCTGTGTGTCTATAGAAAGCTGTGTGTCTATGGAATGCTGTGTGTCTATGGAAAGCTGTGTGTCTATGGAAAGCTGTACATCTATGGAAAGTTGTGCGTCTATGGAAAGCTGTGTTTCTATGGAATGCTGTGTGTCTATGGAATGCTGTTTGTCTATGAAAAGCTGTGTGTCTATGGAAAGCTGTGTGTCTATGAAATGCTGTGCATCAATGTAATGCTGTGTGTCTATGGAATGGTGTGCGTATATGGAATGCTGTGTGTTTATGGAAAGCTGTGAGTCTATGGAATGCTGAGAGTCTATGGAATGCTGTGTGTCTATGGAATGCTGTTTGTCTATGCAATGCTGGGCGTCTATGAAAAGTTGTGTGTCTATGGAAAGCTGTGAGTCTGTGGAATGCTGTGTGTCTATGGAATGGGGTGCGTCTATGGAATGGTGTGTGTCTATGGAATGCTGTGTGTTTATGGAAAGCTGTGTGTCTATGGAATACTGTGAGTCTATGAAATACTGTGTGCCTATGGAATGCTGCGCATCTAAGGAATGCTGTGTGTCAATGGAATGCTGTGTGTCTGTGGAATGCTGTGAGTCTATGGAATGCTGGGCGTCTATGGAATTCTGTGCGTTTATGGAGAGCTGTTTGTCTATGCAAAGCTGTATGTCTATGGAATGCTGTGCGTTTATGGAAAGTTGTATGTCTATGGAATGCAGTGAGTTTACGGAAAGCTGTATGTATATGGAATGCTGTGTGTCTATGGAATGCTATGCGTTTATGGAAAGCTGTGTGTCTATGGAAGGCTGTGAGTCTATGGAATGCTGTGAGTCTATGGAAGGCTGTGAGTCTATGGAATGCTGTGCGTCTATGGAATGTTGTGCGTCTATGGAAAGCTGTGTGTCTATGGAAAGCTGTATGTCTATGGAATGCTGTGCCTTTATGGAAAGCTCTATGTCTATGGAATGCTGTGTGTCTATGGAATTCTGTGCGTTTATGGAGAGCTGTGTGTCTATGGAAAGCTGTATGTCTATGGAATGCAGTGAGTTTACGGAAAGCTGTATGTCTATGGAAGGCTGTGAGTCTATGGAATGCTGTGAGTCTATGGAAGGCTGCGCATCTAAGGAATGCTGTGTGTCTATGGAATGCTGTGTGTCTGTGGAATGCTGTGAGTCTATGGAATGCTGGGCGTCTATGGAATTCTGTGCGTTTATGGAGAGCTGTTTGTCTATGGAAAGCTGTATGTCTATGGAATGCTGTGCGTTTATGGAAAGCTATGTATCTATGGAAAGCTGTATGTCTATGGAATGCAGTGAGTTTACGGAAAGCTGTATGTATATGGAATGCTGTGTGTCTATGGAATGCTATGCGTTTATGGAAAGCTGTGTGTCTATGGAAGGCTGTGAGTCTATGGAATGCTGTGAGTCTATGGAAGGCTGTGAGTCTATGGAATGCTGTGAGTCTATGGAATGCTGTGCGTCTATGGAATGTTGTGCGTCTATGGAAAGCTGTGTGTCTATGGAAAGCTGTATGTCTATGGAATGCTGTGCGTTTATGGAAAGCTGTATGTCTATGGAATGCTGTGCGTTTATGGAAAGCTATGTGTCTATGGAAAGCTGTATCTCTATGGAATGCAGTGAGTTTACGGAAAGCTGTATGTCTATGGAATGCTGTGTGTCTATGGAATACTCTGCGTTTATGGAAAGCTGTGTGTCTATGGAAGGCTGTGAGTCTATGGAATGCTGTGAGTCTATGGAAGGCTGTGAGTCTATGGAATGCTGTGTGTCTATGGAATGCTGTTTGTCTATTGAATGCTGTGCGTCTATGAAAAGCTGTGTGTCTATGGAAAGCTGTGAGTCTATGGAATGCTGTGTGTCTAAGGAATGCTGTCTGTCTATGGAAAGCTGTGAGTCTATGGAATGCTGTGCGTCTATGGAATGGTGTGCGTCTATGGAAAGCTGTGTGTCTATGGAAAGCTGTATGTCTATGGAATGCTGTGCGTTTATGGAGAGCTGTGTGTCTATGGAATGCTGTATGTCTATGGAATGCAGTGAGTTTACGGAAAGCTGTATGTCTATGGAATGCTGTGTGTCTATGGAATACTATGCGTTTATGGAAAGCTGTGTGTCTATGGAAAGCTGTATGTCTATGGAATGCTGTGCGTTTATGGAAAGCTGTATGCCTATGGAATGCTGTGCGTTTATGGAAAGCTATGTGTCTATGGATAGCTGTATGTCTATGGAATGCAGTGAGTTTACGGAAAGCTGTATGTCTATGGAATGCTGTGTGTCTATGGAATACTATGCGTTTATGGAAAGCTGTGTGTCTATGGAAAACTGTATGTCTATGGAATGCTGTGTGTCTATGGAATGCTGTTTGTCTATGAAAAGCTGTGTGTCTATGCAAAGCTGTGAGTCTATGCAATGCTGTGTGTTTATGAAACGCTGTGAGTCTATGGAATGCTGAGAGTCTATGGAATGCTGTGTGTCTATGGAATGCTGTTTGTCTATGGAATGCTGTGCGTCTATGAAAAGCTGTGTGTCTATGGAAAGCTGAGAGTCTATGGAATGCTGAGTGTCTATGGAATGCTCTGAGTCTATGGAATGCTGTTTGGAATGCTATGCGTCTATGAAAAGCTGTGTGCCTATGGAAAGCTGTGAGTCTATGGAATGGTGTGTGCCTATGGAATGCTGTGTGTCTATGGAATGCTGTGTGTCTATGGAATGCTGTGCATCTAAGGAATGCTGAGTGTCTATGGAAAGCTGTGTGTCTATGGAATGCTGTCTGTCTATGCAAAGCTTTGCATCTATGCAATGCTGTGCGTTTATGGAATAGTGTTTGTCTATGGACTGCTATGTGTCTATGGATTGCTGTGTGACTATGGAATGCTGCGCGTCTAAGGAATGCTGTGTGTCTATGAAAAGATGTGTGTCTAAGGAATGCTGTGTGTCTATGGACAGCTGTATGACTATGGAATGCTGTGTGACTATGGAATCCTGTGTGTCTATAGAAAGCTGTGTGTCTATGGAATGCTGTGTGTCTATGGAAAGCTGTGTGTCTATGGAAAGCTGTGTGTCTATGGAAAGCTGTACATCTATGGAAAGTTGTGCGTCTATGGAAAGCTGTGTTTCTATGGAATGCTGTGTGTCTATGGAATGCTGTTTGTCTATGAAAAGCTGTGTGTCTATGGAAAGCTGTGTGTCTATGAAATGCTGTGCATCAATGGAATGCTGTGTGTCTATGGAATGGTGTGCGTTTATGGAATGCTGTGTGTTTATGGAAAGCTGTGAGTCTATGGAATGCTGAGAGTCTATGGAATGCTGTGTGTCTATGGAATGCTGTTTGTCTATGGAATGCTGGACGTCTATGAAAAGTTGTGTGTCTATGGAAAGCTGTGAGTCTGTGGAATGCTGTGTGTCTATGGAATGCTGTGCGTCTATGGAATGGTGTGTGTCTATGGAATGCTGTGTGTTTACGGAAAGCTGTGTGTCTATGGAATGCTGTTTGTCTATGAAAAGCTGTGTGTCTATGGAAAGCTGTGTGTCTATGAAATGCTGTGCATCAATGGAATGCTGTGCATCTAAGGAATGCTGAGTGTCTATGGAATGCTGTGAGTCTATGGAATGCTGTGTGTCTATGGAATGCTGTTTGGAATGCTGTGCGTCTATGAAAAGCTGTGTGTCTGTGGAAAGCTGAGAGTCTATGGAATGCTGACTGTCTATGGAATGCTGTTTGGAATGCTATGCGTCTATGAAAAGCTGTGTGCCTATGGAAAGCTGTGAGTCTATGGAATGGTGTGTGTCTATGGAATGCTGTGTGTCTATGGAATGCTGTGTGTCTATGGAATGCTGTGCATCTAAGGAATGCTGAGTGTCCATGGAATGCTGTGTGTCTATGGAATGCTGTGCATCTAGGGAATGCTGTGCGTCTATGGAATGCTGTGTGTCTATGCAATGCTGTGAGTCTATGGAATGCTGTGCGTCTACGGAATGGTGTGCGTCTATGGAATGCTGTGTGTTTATGGAAAGCTGTGCGTCTATGGAATGTTGTGCGTCTATGGAATTCTGTGCGTTTATGGAGAGCTGTGTGTCTATGGAAAGCTGTATGTCTATAGAGTGCTGTGCCTTTATGTAAAGCTGTATGTCTAAAAAAAGCTGTGCGTTTATGGAAAGCTGTGTATCTATGGAAAGCTGTATGTCTATGAAATGCTGTGCGTTTATGCAAAGCTGTGTATCTATGGAAAGCTGTATGTCTATGGAATGCTGTGCGTTTATGGAAAGCTGTGTGTCTATGGAATGCTGTGCGTTTACGGAACGCTGTTTGTCTATGGAATGCTGTGTGTCCATGGAATGCTGTGTGCCTATGGAATGCTGTGCGTCAATGGAATGGTGTGTGCCTATGGAATGCTGTGCATCTAAGGAATGCTGAGTGTCTATGGAATGCTGTGTGTTTATGGAAAGCTGTGTGTCTATGGAATGCTGTGAGTCTATGGAATGTTGTGTGTCTATGGAATGCTGTTTATCTATGCAATGCTGTGCGTCTATGAAAAGCTGTGTGTCTATGGAAAGCTGTGTGTCTCTGGAACGCTGTGTATCTATGGAACGCTGTGTGTCCATGGAACGCTGTGTGTCCGTGGAACGCTGTGTGTCTATGGAATGCTGTGCGTCTATGGAAAGCTGTGTGTCTATGAAAAGCTGTGTTTGTCTTTGGAATGCTGTATGTCTATGGAATGCTGTGTGTGTATGGAACGCTGTGTGTTTATGGAAAGCTGTGTGTCTGAAAAGCTGTGTTTGTCTATGGAATGCTGTGTGACTCTGGAACGCTTTTTGTCTATGGAACGCTGTGTGTCCGTGGAACGCTGTGTCTTTATGGAAAGCTGTGTGTCAATGGAATTCTCTCTGTCTATACAAAGCTTTGCATCTATGCAATGCAGTGCGTTTATGGGATAGTGTTTGTCTATGGACTGCTATGTGTCTATGGATTGCTGTGTGACTATGGAATGCTGCGCGTCTAAGGAATGCTGTGTGTCTATGAAACGATGTGTGTCTAAGGAATGCTGTGTGTCTATGGACAGCTGTATGACTATGGAATGCCGTGTGACTATGGAATCCTGTGTGTCTATAGAAAGCTGTGTGTCTATGGAATGCTGTGTGTCTATGCAAAGCTGTACATCTATGGAAAGTTGTGCGTCTATGGAAAGCTGTGTTTCTATGGAATGCTGTGTGTCTATGGAATGCTGTTTGTCTATGAAAAGCTGTGTGTCTATGGAAAGCTGTGTGTCTATGAAATGCTGTGCATCAATGGAATGCTGTGTGTCTATGGAATGGTGTGCGTCTATGGAATGCTGTGTGTTTATGGAAAGCTTCGAGTCTATGGAATGCTGAGAGTCTATGGAATGCTGTGTGTCTATGGAATGCTGTTTGTCTATGGAATGCTGGGCGTCTATGAAAAGTTGTGTGTCTATGGAAAGCTGTGAGTCTGTGGAATACGGTGTGTCTATGGAATGCTGTGCGTCTATGGAATGGTGTGTGTCTATGGAATGCTGTGTGTTTATGGAAAGCTGTGTGTCTATGGAATGCTGTGTGTCTATGGAATGCTTTGCGTCTATGGAATGGTGTGTGTCTATGGAATGCTGTGCATCTAAGGAATGCTGAGTGTTTATGGAATGCTGTGTGTCTATGGAGTGCTGTGCATCTAAGGAATGCTGTGTGTCAATGGAATGCTGTGTGTCTATGCAATGCTGTGAGTCTATGGAATGCTGTGCTTCTATGGAATGCTGTGCGTCTATGGAATGGTGTGCGTCTATGGAATGCTGTGTGTTTATGGATAGCTGTGTTTGTCTATGGAATGCTGTGTGTCTATGGAATGCTGTGTGTCTAAGGAACGCTGTGTGTTTATGGAATGCTGTGTGTCTATGAAATGCTGAGAGTCTATGGAATGCTGTGTGTCTATGGAATACTGTTTGTCTATGGAATGCTGGGCGTCTATGAAAAGTTGTGTTTCTATGGAATGCTGTGTGTCTATGGAATGCTGTTTGTCTATGAAAAGCTGTGTGTCTATGGAAAGCTGTGTGTCTATGAAATGCTGTGCATCTATGGAATGCTGTTTGTCTATGGAATGGTGTCCGTCTATGGAATGCTGTGTATTTATGGAAAGCTGTGAGTCTATGGAATGCTGAGAGTCTATGGAATGCTGTGTGTCTATGGAATGCTGTTTGTCTATGGAATGCTGGGCGTCTATGAAAAGTTGTGTGTCTATGGAAAGCTGTGAGTCTATGGAATGCTGTGTGTCTATGGAATGCTGAGCGTCTATGGAATGGTGTGTGTCTATGGAATGCTGTGCATCTAAGGAATGCTGAGTGCTATGGAATGCTGTGAGTCTATGGAATGCTGTGTGTCTATGGAATGCTGTGCGTCTATGAAAACCTGTGTGTCTATGGAAAGTGTGAGTCTATGGAACGCTGTGTGTCTATGGAATGCTGTGCGTCTATGGAATGGAGTGTGTCTATGGAATGCTGTGCATCTAAGGAATGCTGAGTGTTTATTGAATGCTGTGTGTTTATGGAAAGCTATGTGTCTATGGAATGCTGTGAGTCTATGGAATGCTCTGTGTCTATGGAATGCTGTGCATCTAAGGAATGCTGTGCGTTTATGGAAAGCTGTGTGTCTATGGAAATCTGTATGTCTATGGAATGCCGTGCGTTTATGGAAAGCTGTATGTCTATAGAGTGCTGTGCGTTTATGGAAAGTTGTATGTCTATGGAATGCTGTGCATTTATGGAAAGCGGTGTGTCTATAGAAAGCTGTATCTCTATGGACTGCTGTGCGTTTACGGAAAGCTGTTTGTCTATGGAATGCTGTGCGTCTATGAAAAGCTCTGTGTCTATGGAAAGCTGTGAGTCTATGGAATGCTGTGTGGTATGGAATGCTGTGCGTCTATGGAATGGTGTGTGTCTATGGAAAGCTGTGTGTCTATGGAAAGCTGTGGGTCTATGAAAATCTGTGCATCTATGGAATGCGGTGTGTCTATGGAATGCTGTGCATCTAAGGAATGTTGAGTGTCTATGGAATGCTGTGTGTTTATGGAAAGCTGTGTGTCTATGGATTGCTGTGTGTCTATGGAAAGCTGTGTGTCTATGGAAAGCTGTATGTCTATGGAATGCTGTGCGTTTATGGAAAGCTGTATGTCTATGGAATGCTGCGTGTCAATGGAATTCTGCGCGTTTATGTAGAGATGTGCGTCTATGGAATGGTGTGTGTCTATGGAATGCTTTGTGTTTATGGAAAGCTGTGAGTCTATGGAATGCTGTGTGTCTATGGAATGCGGTGCGTCTATGGAATGCTGTGAGTCTATGGAAGGCTGTTTGTCTATGGAATGCTGTTTGTCTATGGAATGCTCTGTGTCTATGAAAGGCTGTGTGTCTATGGAAAGCTGTAAGTCTATGGAATGCTGTATGTCTATGGAATGCTGTGCGTCTATGGAATGCTGTGTGTCTATGGAATGCTGTGCATCTAAGGAATGCTGTGTGTCTATGAAATGCTGTGTGTCTATGGAATGCTGTGAGTCTATGGAATACTGTGCGTCTATGGAATGCTGTCAGTTTATGGAATGCTGTGTGCCTATGGGAAGCTGTAGGTCTATGGAAAGTTGTGTGTCTATACAAAGCTGTATGTCTATAGAATGCTGTGCGTTTATGGAAAGCTGTGTGTCTATGGAAAGATGTGTGTCTATGGAATGCTGTGCCTTTCTGGAAAGCTGTATTTCTGTGGAATGCTGTGTGTCTATGGAATTCTGTGCGTTTATGGAGAGCTGTGTGTCTATGGAAAGCTGTATGTCTCTGGAGTGCTGTGCGTTTATGGAAAGCTGTATGTCTATGGAATGCTGTATGTCTATGGAATCGTGTGTGTCTATGGAATGCTGTGCATCTAAGGAATGCTGTGTGTCTATGGAATGCTGTGTGTCTATGGAATGCTGTGCGTCTATGGAATGGTGTGCGTCTATGGAATGCTGTGTGTTTATAGAAAGCTGTGTGTCTATGGAAAACTGTATGTCTATGGAATGCTGTGTGTCTATGGAAAGCTGTGTGTCTATGGAAAGCTGTATGTCTATGGAATGCTCTGTGTCTATGGAATGCTATGCGTTTATGGAGAGCTGAGTGTCTATGGAAAGCTGTATGTCTATGGAAAGCTCTGCGTTTTTGGAAAGATGTATGTCTATGGAATGCTGTGCGTTTATGCAAATCTCTGTGTCTATGGAATACTGTGCGTTTATGGAAAGCTGTGTGTCTATGGAAAGCTGTGTGTCTATGGAATGCTGTGTGTTTATGGAAAGCTGTGAGTCTATGGAATGCTGTGCATTTATGGAAAGCGGTGTGTCTATGGAAAGCTGTATCTCTATGGACTGCTGTGCGTTTACGGAAAGCTGTTTGTCTATGGAATGCTGTGCGTCTATGAAAAGCTGTGTGTATATGGAAAGCTGTGAGTCTATGGAATGCTGTGTGATATGGAATGCTGTGCGTCTATGGAATAGTTGGAGTCTATGGAAAGCTGTGTGTCTATGGAAAGCTGTGGGTCTATGAAATGCTGTGCATCTATGGAATGCGGTGTGTCTATGGAATGCTGTGCATCTAAGGAATGTTGAGTGTCTATGGAATGCTGCGTGTTTATGGAAAGCTGTGTGTCTATGGATTGCCGTGTGTCTATGGAAAGCTGTGTGTCTATGGAAAGCTGTATGTCTATGGAATGCTGCGCGTTTATGGAGAGCTGTGCGTCTATGGAATGGTGTGTGTCTATGGAATGCTGTGTGTTTATGGAAAGCTGTGAGTCTATGGAATGCTGTGTGTCTATGGAATGCGGTGCGTCTATGGAATACTGTGAGTCTATGGAAGGCTATGTGTCTATGGAATGCTGTTTGTCTATGGAATGCTGTGTGTCTATGAAAGGCTGTGTGTCTATGGAAAGCTGTGAGTCTATGGAATGCTGTATGTCTATGGAATGCTGTGCGTCTATGGAATGCTGTGTGTCTATGGAATGCTGTGCATCTAAGGAATGCTGTGTGTCTATGAAATGCTGTGTGTCTATGGAATGCTGTGAGTCTATGGAATACTGTGCGTCTATGGAATGCTGTCAGTTTATGGAATGCTGTGTGCCTATGGAAAGCTGTATGTCTATGGAAAGTTGTGTGTCTATACAAAGCTGTATGTCTATGGAATGCTGTGCGTTTATGGAAAGCTGTGTGTCGATGGAAAGATGTGTGTCTATGGAAAGCTGTATGTCTATGGAATGCTGTGCCTTTCTGGAAAGCTGTATGTCTATGGAATGCTGTGTGTCTATGGAATTCTGTGCGGTTATGGAGAGCTGTGTGTCTATGGAAAGCTGTATGTCTCTGGAGTGCTGTGCGTTTATGGAAAGCTGTATGTCTATGGAATGCTGTATGTCTATGGAAAGCCGCGTGTCTAGGGAATGCTGTGTGTTTATGGAAAGCTGTGAGTCTATGGAATGCTGTGTATTATGAAAAGCTCTGTGTCTATGGAAAGCTGTGAGTCTATGGAATGCTCTGTGTCTACGGAATGCTGTGTGTCTATGCAATGCTGTGCGTCTATGGAATGGTGTGTGTCTATGGAATGCTGTGCATCAAAGGAATGCTGAGTGTCTATGGAATGCTGTGTGTTTATGGAAAGCTGTGAGTCTATGGAATGCTGTGAGTCTATGTAATTCTGTGTGTCTATGGAATGCTGTTTGTCTATGGAATGTTGTGCGTCTATGGAATGCTGTGTGTCTATGGAATGCTGTGCGCCTATGGAATGGTGTGTGTCTATGGAATTCTGTGCATCTAAGGAATGCTGTGTGTCTATGGAATGCTGTGTGTCTATGGAATGCTGTGCGTCTATGGAATGGTGTGCGTCTATGGAATGCTGTGTGTTTATGCAAAGCTGTGTGTCTATGGAAAACTGTATGTCTATGGAATGCTGTGCGTTTATGGAAAGCTGTGTGTCTATGGAAAGCTGTGTGTCTAATGAAAGCTGTGCGTTTTTGGAAAGCTGTATGACTATGGAATGCTGTGCGTTTACGGAAATCTCTGTGTCTATGGAATACTGTGCGTTTATGGAAAGCTGTGTGTCTATGGAAAGCTGTGTGTCTATGGAATGCTGTGTGTTTATGGAAAGCTGTGAGTCTATGGAATGCTGTATGTCTATGGAGTGCTGTGCGTTTATGGAAAGCTGTATGTCTATGGAATGCTGTATGTCTATGGAAAGCCGCGGTCTAGGGAATGCTGTGTGTTTCTGGAAAGCTGTGAGTCTATGGAATGCTGTGTATCTATGAAAAGCTCTGTGTCTATGGAAAGCTGTGAGTCTATGGAATGCTCTGTGTCTACGGAATGCTGTGTGTCTATGGAATGCTGTGCGTCTATGAAAAGCTGTGTGTCTATGGAAAGCTGTGAGTCTATGGAATGCTGTGTGTCAATGGAATGCTGTGCGTCTATGGAATGGTGTGTGTCCATGGAATGCTGTTTGTCTATGAAAAGCTGTGTGTCTATGGAAAGCTGTGTGTCTATGAAATGCTGTGCATCTATGGAATGCTGTGTGCCTATGGAATGGTATGCGTCTATGGAATGCTGTGTGTTTATGGAAAGCTGTGAGTCTATGGAATGCTGTGTGTCTATGGAATGCTGTGTGACTATGGAATGCTGCGCGTCTAAGGAATGCTGTTTGGCTATTGAAAGCTGTTTGTCTATGAAATGTTCTGCGTCTATGGAATGGTGTACGTCTATGGAAAGCTGTGTGTCCATGGAAAGCTTTGAGTCTATGGAACGCTGTGTGTCCATGGAAAGCTTTGAGTCTATGGAAAGCTGTGTGTCTATGGAATACTGTTGTCTATGAAAAGCTGTGCGTCTATGGAATGTTGTGCATCTATGAAAAACTGTGTTTGTCTATGGACTGCGTGGTGTCTATGGAACGCTGTGTGTCTATGGAATGCTGTGTGTCTATTGAATGCTGTGCGTCTATGGAAAGCTGTGTGTCTATGAAAAGCCGTGGTTGTCTAAGGAATGCTGTGTGTCTATGGAAAGCTGTGAGTCTATGAAATGCTGTGCGTCTATGGAATGGTGTGTGTCTATGCAATGCTGTGCACCTAAGGAATGCTGAGTGTCTATGGAATGCTGTGAGTCTATGGAAAGCTGTGTGTCTATGGAATACTGTGCGTCTATGGAATGTTATGTGTCTATGGAATGCTGTCTGTCTATGGAATGCTGTGCGTATATGGAATGCTTTGTGTCTATGAAAATCTGTGTGTCTATGGAATGTTCTGTGTTTAAGAAAAGCTGTGTTTGTCTATGGACTGCTATGTGTCTATGGATTGCTGTATGACTATGGAATGCTGCGCGTCTAAGGAATGCTGTGTGCCTATGTAAAGCTGTGTGTCTATGAAATGTTGTTCGTCTATGGAATGGTGTACGTCTATGGAAAGCAGTGTGACCAATGAAAGCTTTGAGTCTATGGAAAGCTGTGTGTCCATGGATAGCTTTGAGTCTATGGAAAGCTGTGTTTGTCTATTTAATGCTGTGTGTCTATGGAATGCTGTGTGTGTATGCAACGCTGTGTGTTTATGGAAAGCTGTGTGTCTAAGAAAAGCTGTGTTTGTCTATGGAATGCTGTGTGACTTTGGAACGCTGTGTGTCTATGGAACGCTGTATGTCCGTGGAACGCTGTGTCTTTATGGAAAGCTGTGTGTCAATGGAATTCTGTCTGTCTATACAAAGCTTTGCATCTATGCAATCCTGTGCGTTTATGGAATAGTGTTTGTCTATGGACTGCTATGTGTCTATGGATTGCTGTGTGACTATGGAATGCTGCGCCTCTAAGGAATGCTGTGTGTCTATGAAATGCTGTGTGTCTATGGAATGCTGTGAGTCTATGGAATACTGTGCGTCTATGGAATGCTGTCAGTTTATGGAATGCTGTGTGCCTATGGAAAGCTGTATGTCTATGGAAAGTTGTGTGTCTATACAAAGCTGTATGTCTATGGAATGCTGTGCGTTTATGGAAAGCTGTGTGTCGATGGAAAGATGTGTGTCTATGGAAAGCTGTATGTCTATGGAATGCTGTGCCTTTCTGGAAAGCTGTATGTCTGTGGAATGCTGTGTGTCTATGGAATTCTGTGCGGTTATGGAGAGCTGTGTGTCTATGGAAAGCTGTATGTCTCTGGAGTGCTGTGCGTTTATGGAAAGCTGTATGTCTATGGAATGCTGTATGTCTATGGAAAGCCGCGTGTCTAGGGAATGCTGTGTGTTTATGGAAAGCTGTGAGTCTATGGAATGCTGTGTATTATGAAAAGCTCTGTGTCTATGGAAAGCTGTGAGTCTATGGAATGCTCTGTGTCTACGGAATGCTGTGTGTCTATGCAATGCTGTGCGTCTATGGAATGGTGTGTGTCTATGGAATGCTGTGCATCAAAGGAATGCTGAGTGTCTATGGAATGCTGTGTGTTTATGGAAAGCTGTGAGTCTATGGAATGCTGTGAGTCTATGTAATTCTGTGTGTCTATGGAATGCTGTTTGTCTATGGAATGTTGTGCGTCTATGGAATGCTGTGTGTCTATGGAATGCTGTGCGCCTATGGAATGGTGTGTGTCTATGGAATTCTGTGCATCTAAGGAATGCTGTGTGTCTATGGAATGCTGTGTGTCTATGGAATGCTGTGCGTCTATGGAATGGTGTGCGTCTATGGAATGCTGTGTGTTTATGCAAAGCTGTGTGTCTATGGAAAACTGTATGTCTATGGAATGCTGTGAGTCTATGGAATGCTGTGTGTCTATGGAATGCTGTTTGGAATGCTGTGCGTCTATGAAAAGCTGTGTGTCTGTGGAAAGCTGAGAGTCTATGGAATGCTGACTGTCTATGGAATGCTGTTTGGAATGCTATGCGTCTATGAAAAGCTGTGTGCCTATGGAAAGCTGTGAGTCTATGGAATGGTGTGTGTCTATGGAATGGTGTGTGTCTATGGAATGCTGTGTGTCTATGGAATGCTGTGCATCTAAGGAATGCTGAGTGTCCATGGAATGCTGTGTGTCTATGGAATGCTGTGCATCTAGGGAATGCTGTGCGTCTATGGAATGCTGTGTGTCTATGCAATGCTGTGAGTCTATGGAATGCTGTGCGTCTATGGAATGGTGTGCGTCTATGGAATGCTGTGTGTTTATGGAAAGCTGTGCGTCTATGGAATGTTGTGCGTCTATGGAATTCTGTGCGTTTATGGAGAGCTGTGTGTCTATGGAAAGCTGTATGTCTATAGAGTGCTGTGCCTTTATGTAAAGCTGTATGTCTAAAAAAAGCTGTGCGTTTATGGAAAGCTGTGTATCTATGGAAAGCTGTATGTCTATGGAATGCTGTGCGTTTATGGAAAGCTGTGTGTCTATGGAATGCTGTGCGTTTACGGAACGCTGTTTGTCTATGGAATGCTGTGTGTCCATGGAATGCTGTGTGCCTATGGAATGCTGTGCGTCAATGGAATGGTGTGTGTCTATGGAAAGCTGTGTGTCTATGGAATGCTGTGCATCTAAGGAATGCTGAGTGTCTATGGAATGCTGTGTGTTTATGGAAAGCTGTGTGTCTATGGAATGCTGTGAGTCTATGGAATGTTGTGTGTCTATGGAATGCTGTTTATCTATGCAATGCTGTGCGTCTATGAAAAGCTGTGTGTCTATGGAAAGCTGTGTGTCTCTGGAACGCTGTGTATCTATGGAACGCTGTGTGTCCATGGAACGCTGTGTGTCCGTGGAACGCTGTGTGTCTATGGAATGCTGTGCGTCTATGGAATGTTGTGCGTCTATGGAAAGCTGTGTGTCTATGGAAAGCTGTATGTCTATGGAATGCTGTGCCTTTATGGAAAGCTGTATGTCTATGGAATGCTGTGTGTCTATGGAATTCTGTGCGTTTATGGAGAGCTGTGTGTCTATGGAAAGCTGTATGTCTATGGAATGCAGTGAGTTTACGGAAAGCTGTATGTCTATGGAAGGCTGTGAGTCCATGGAATGCTGTGAGTCTATGGAAGGCTGCGCATCTAAGGAATGCTGTGTGTCTATGGAATGCTGTGTGTCTGTGGAATGCTGTGAGTCTATGGAATGCTGGGCGTCTATGGAATTCTGTGCGTTTATGGAGAGCTGTTTGTCTATGGAAAGCTGTATGTCTATGGAATGCTGTGCGTTTATGGAAAGTTGTATGTCTATGGAATGCTGTGCGTTTATGGAAAGCTATGTATCTATGGAAAGCTGTATGTCTATGGAATGCAGTGAGTTTACGGAAAGCTGTATGTATATGGAATGCTGTGTGTCTATGGAATGCTATGCGTTTATGGAAAGCTGTGTGTCTATGGAAGGCTGTGAGTCTATGGAATGCTGTGAGTCTATGGAAGGCTGTGAGTCTATGGAATGCTGTGAGTCTATGGAATGCTGTGCGTCTATGGAATGTTGTGCGTCTATGGAAAGCTGTGTGTCTATGGAAAGCTGTATGTCTATGGAATGCTGTGCGTTTATGGAAAGCTGTATGTCTATGGAATGCTGTGCGTTATGGAAAGCTATGTGTCTATGGAAAGCTGTATCTCTATGGAATGCAGTGAGTTTACGGAAAGCTGTATGTCTATGGAATGCTGTGTGTCTATGGAATACTCTGCGTTTATGGAAAGCTGTGTGTCTATGGAAGGCTGTGAGTCTATGGAATGCTGTGAGTCTATGCAATGCTGTGAGTCTATGGAAGGCTGTGAGTCTATGGAATGCTGTGTGTCTATGGAATGCTGTTTGCCTATTGAATGCTGTGCGTCTATGAAAAGCTGTGTGTCTATGGAAAGCTGTGAGTCTATGGAATGCTGTGTGTCTAAGGAATGCTGTCTGTCTATGGAAAGCTGTGAGTCTATGGAATGCTGTGCGTCTATGGAATGGTGTGCGTCTATGGAAAGCTGTG